>NC_141146.1:124939210-125654210 GCF_053477565.2 Lygodium microphyllum
TGTGTCTTCAGTTTCCTTGAAGAATAAGCAACTTGGATGTCCCTCTTGCATAACTACACAACCCAATGCAATAGAGCTTACATTTATCACAACCTCAAATCCTTGGTTTAGATTGAGAAGCTTCAGAATGGGAGTTGTTACTAAACTTTGCTTAAGTCTCTCAAAGCTAGATTGCCCTATTGGAGCCCATACTATGTGCGTCTATTTTTTTAGCCAATTGATGAGAGGTTCAACAATGAAGGCACAATCCTTGATAAAGACTCAATTCCATCCAGTTAATTGTAAGAAATTGCACACTTATGTGATTATCATTAGAGGTGGCCATTCTTGTACGTCTGTGACATCAGTGGGATCTACTACAATTTCTTTTTTTGACCCTATAAACCTAAGGTCCTCAATCTCCCTTTTGAATAATGCGTACTTCTTCCTCTTACCATAAAGTCTATGTGCCCTCATTGTTTCAAGAAAAATATTCCTCGTCTTTCTTGGAATTTGTCAAAATGTCATCAAAGAATATGAGAACGAAATCAATGAGATAAGGCCAGAAGATATCATGGATTTATCTGTTGAAGGTTTCATGAGCATTGGTTAGACCAAAAGACATAATAATCAACTCATAGTGGTCATACCTTATATTAAAGGTAGTTTTGGGGGTGTCTTCTTCTTTTACCTATATTTGATAGTAACCAAATCCTAAGTCGCTCTTTGAGAAGATTTTTGCTCTTTGAAGTTAGTCAACTCAATAGGGATTAGGTATTTGTTTTTAACTGTAACCTAGTTTAGCCCACGGTATTCAATGCAAAGACAAAGGGTTCTCTCATTCTTTTTCTGAAACAGGACACCAAGGCTCCCCATAGTGAATTGCTTAGTCTGATATATCCCTAATCTAGATAGTAATCATTGGAGTTATTGTTTTAACTTAATAGCTTCATGGAGGGACATTCAATAAGGCCTTTTTGCAACTAGAGTAGCTCTTGGTACTAGCATGATCTTGTTGGTGAACTTAACTTTGAGTTGGAAGTTTAGTTAGCTTTTTGAGAAAAACATCTCCATATTTCTTCATTCACAGGAAGTTCCTCTTTTGATTCCTTGTCCTAACTTTTTCTACTGAGTTTTATCAAGCACACAAGCAATCCTTTTCTTAGCTTTTGCACTATTTATGAAGCTTTGACTAGCTATATTATTAATTTTTCAGCTTTACCTTGAGTAGTCACTTGATTTCCTTTTGGATTTTGAAATGAGACTTGGCCTCTTCCACAACAATAGACATGTGCATTATTGGGATTAGCTAGTCCATTCCTAACAAGTATTCATAATCTCCCAAGTTCATAGCACAAAACCTTACACTAATAGGCCCATTGCCTTGATCCAACTCTATATTTTCTAGTTTGCTATGATGATACAACTTCCTTTCCATTCGCTAACTCCACCAAAAGTTTAGATGTTGGTGCAACCTCCATACCTAGTTTTTGTGCATATTTTGGAGAACTAAATAAATGAATACTTTCGCAATCTATCAAAATTTGGAAGCAGTTTACCTTGATGTTCACTCGTGTTTGAATCACTAAGAACTAGCATTTGGTCCCTTGTTGTCATGAGTGGCATGAATCATTCATTTTTCCATTTCAGATTCCATTATGGGCTCTTCTTCTTCTCCTATATGGTCACTACACTAACCCTTCTTTTTCTACCTAAATATTGTTGCAGCTCTATTTTGGCTAGGAAATTGCCCTTGTTGAGGAGGCATACTACGAACCCTCTCCTAAATGATTCTATTCATGTGCTTGGCAACACCATTCTAGGTTGAGGTATAAGGAGCAATCAACTAAGGTTGAATGCACCGATCATCACAAAACTACTCGAAAAAATGTGATACATACTCACTCCCATTATATGATCTTATGCAATTTTTACTATGCCCAAATTAGTTCTCAACCAAAGCGACAAAGTGCTAAAAAGTAGCTAGAACATCTAATCTTTTCTTTATGGGATAGGCCCAATCTGTATGTGAAAAATCATCAATAAACATGATAAAATACTTAGCGCCACTCAAAGACTAATAGAGCATGGGACCACAAACATTAGAATGAATAATTGTCAATGGCTCACCCATGTGCATAGAGCCAAACTTCTTATGAGAATTATGAGTTTACCTACTATATAAGCAATGATCACAAAAATCACAATAAGAATAGTCCACAAGTGGGAGATACTACAAACAAGTCAAAACTTTCATTCCTTTAAATGGCATTTTCTCAAGGCGACAATGCCACAGAGATACTTGAGGAAGATCAACGATAGCCAATACATGATCAATATGATAGCCAATACACGATCAATAGATCCAAAAGCAAGGGATGAAGGCTATCAAATTTGGCGCCTCTATTAAAAATGAGGTTGTCACAAGTAATCTTCCAAGAAGAATCACCAAAAGAGACATGATATCCATCCATTATTCAACTTTCTTACAGAGGTGAGGCTTTTCATCAAACCTAGGACATGATGTACATCATCAAAACAAAAGTAAATGTAGGGAACTACAAACAAATATCACTTATGCTAATAATATTACATACATGATCATCTCTCAGTCACATAGAACCTGAAATGGTACAGTAGGTATAAAACCAATTGTGATGTGGGGTGACATAAAAGGAAGCCCCCAAATCAAGTAACTAATACTCAAAGAATGAGAACTGACCATAAGTCAACTATGTAGCACCAAGTGAAAGAGTAACCAATATATAGTCATCCAAACTGTACACTGCAATGCATTATTCTCTTCAATCTTGGTTGTCAATTTAGTGATGCTCTGATCATCTGACGATTTAGTATTATTTTGAATTTTCCCTTTATCTTTATCACACCTATCCTCGTGCATCTTATGGCACTATGGCCATATGTGTCCCTATTGCTCGCAACAATGACATGTAAGTGAAGACTTATGATTGCAAGATTTACTATGGGCTTGCCCATGAGATCTAGACTTAGATCTATTAGAGATTTACTATGGACTTGCCCATGAGATCTAGACTTAGATCTATTCTACTATAATCTCTATCATGAGGGTCATAATTGCCTTTAGCATCATTCTGCCTTGAACTATGCAAGCATGAGAGGCATGGGCTACATCAACATTCTTCTTATTAACTTCTGTGTAGTGAGTTGAGATCCCCTTACACTTGAGCATGTAAAACTATCCTCATGAGCATTAGTGCTAATGGCAATACGAAATGTGTTCTATGACTCAAGGAGAGTGACAAGCAAGAACATAGACTTAATATTGTCTTTAAAGACAATCTTCTACGATGCATGCTAGCTGCAAATAGAATGGAAGTCATTCAAGTGAGTAGACATAGGAGTGCCTTCATTCATATAAAGGTCCATTAGCTTCTTGAACCAGTACAATCGTGAAGTCAAGCTTTGCTTATCATAAAGATCGCATATTTTTTCCCATAACTACCGTGCACCACTAGTAGTTTCAATGACATTAAAATAAACTTTCTTAGATAAAGACAAAATAATCATGGACTTGCATAGCTCATCAAGCTCCTCCTAAGTGATAATGTCAAGATCTTCTAGCTTTATACCTTTTCATTTCAATGGCTTAACTTGCTTCCTTTGGACTAAGACTTACCAAATCTATGTCTTTCAATAGTTAAAATTGTTGCCATCCAACTTGTCAATGTTAAATATAGCAATATCACTAGAAGCACCTACCATAATGACTACAAAATAAAGAGAATATGGGATTATGTAATTTAAGTAGAGTAGTCCGTCTTTTTCCTATTTCCATTTGTGCAATGGTATGAAGCTATGGATCAATGCCATAGCTAAACCATAGAATTTTTTGTGGTGTTTCCTCAGTTTTGTGTTTTTTTTTAAATGCGAGAGGGCTATCTTCATTTTGGTGCATATAGCATCCGAGGAAGAAGCTAATCTCAATAACTACGACTTGAGGATTGATCAACAACAAATATATCAGTCATGGATTCTAATTTCATTACAACCTTCAACTTATGGAATGCATAATATGACTAGATGACAAACAGCTAGGGGAAAGAGGGAGGAGGAGGAGATGAAGATAAGGATGAGAATTGGTCTCAACAACTACTATCACATATGTTTGAGGTCCTTGAATAATTCTGAGGCTACAAAGCACCTATTGAAAACTCAAGAAGAAGTAAGGAATTTCTAAAGTTACATAGATCAAAGTGAGCATTGTTAGCAAAAGAAGAATTAGGATGAGAAGACACATATTCCTTTCATCAATATAAGATATAATGGTGGGTCAAGGATGGGACTAGTAGAAAATGTTGACAAAATCAAATTTGTTGCACTTTGTCTTGTCTTCAACCATCCCTAGTATTATTGCTCTCACCCACCCAAAGGCAACCCAAATACCACAACTATGTCATAATAAGAAACCCCCCCTCAAACCCTTTGTCATATGAAGGATTTTTCTCATGTTTGTGTCATTCCACAGTGCCCTGACCCTTTCTCCACAGATCATCCCACATTGATAACAAATAAATTAATGAAATGAAGAACAAGGAGGAGAAGAAGAAGAAAAATGAGAGGAAGTAACAGAAAAAGTGATAGAATAGAGATCAGTCAATTGTAGTAGCATTCCATGGCACAACAGATTTTGAGTGGAAGAAGATGATTTGGACATTTTCCAGATGGATTGAAAGAATGAGAGAGATAGAAAATGGCTAGTCTACTTGTCATCATTCCTTTCATCAACTGCACAATCGATACTCTTCCATAATCATATTCCCCTCCTCACCACAATCTATTGGCCCCTACACAAAAGAGGTAGAGAGAAAACATTGAAGTAAAAGAGGAAGAATGAATGAAGAATAATAATAATAATGGAGGAGCCGTAGCAATTGCATGGCCCTCCTCATGGCATATCCTCTTGGATTAGTCTCCCTTTCTTCTAATATCTTCTTCTCCACTAGCGACATTGCCCTTGATGCCTATTGGTCCTATGTGTTAGCCCACTACATGTAGCCAACTCACCTCCTCCACTAGCACCCCAACTTTTGTGCCTTTCCATCTTGCATACACTCCATATCTCATCACATCTTCTTCTTATCTTATCCCTATCCCTAATGTGACATCCTTGTTTCCTAACCCTTACCCTTTTTTTAAAAAAAGAAACTATTAACTTAAACATAAGCACTTAATACAATAAACTACCCTTTAGGAAAACAAGGGATAAATTGAAAACATAACACATTTAAAGAAAATAATATATACCATATAGTAAGGGTTGCTTCCATGCTCTACTCTCTACCTACACAACTTTATGGAAGCTCCTTACTATGAACCCTCATTAGCCTTGCCTCCTTTTCTCATACACCATTTATCCATCCACTTCAACCCCGTTTTCCCTTCTGCATCTTTGTGTTTATAAGGGCCACCTTTAGCTACATTTTATGAAATCAAAATTAAAAATAAAATTTAGGATCATAAAACATATCCTTCAAGAAAAAAAAAAACATTTTCGGAATGGCATGTTTCTCATGCTTTCCTCTTTCCCCTTGCCAAGCATTAACAACAACCTTATCTTGATGAAGTGCCCCTTTGAGCTATATGATGGAGTCTTCTATCTTTCTTCATTGGGGAAGGAAGTTGTTCTCATGACCCTATGTTGACAAAACCATATCCTTTGAAGAGTAGTCACGTGCTTCAGTGTGGAAGTGTGACCAGGGTAGGGGTTCCCTTAATGTAGTGGTCACAATTTTGGAGTCCCTATACCCTTCCATGGCTAAGTCTTGTCATCATCCAAATTGTTTTGCTAACAGTTTCATGAGTTTTATTGTGTTAGACGGTGGTTCTT
The DNA here is from genome assembly GCF_053477565.2 of Lygodium microphyllum. NCBI lineage: Eukaryota > Viridiplantae > Streptophyta > Polypodiopsida > Schizaeales > Lygodiaceae > Lygodium > Lygodium microphyllum. Next base: position 124,945,059 of record NC_141146.1, read on the forward strand.
CTTTCACATGGTTGAGGACACTTCACATTTCAGTGTGGGAGGAAATGATGACACCCAAAGAAGCCCAAAAACAAGGCATAGAAACATCCATGCATACCTTACATATCCATTTTTTATGGTGAGAATAATAATCACATTGTTCCAAAATCACTTAAATGCACTCTACATAAGGGGGGCATATCCATCATAAGTAAATGGTACGCATAAAAGTGTACATTCTTGCATTTATAAAGAGCTATAAAAGATAAAAACATAGAGGCTAAAGCCTTACAAATTCAAATGTATCAAAATGTAAAGAAATAATTTAAAAAATTGAAGGGTTGGGGAAAGGTGGCTTGATGTGCATGACTGATTTAGTGCCTCCCTCTCTCCCCTTTCTTCTGACTCACACACGTTCTCTTCCTTGTATGGTGCCCGAATTCTCCTCTCGGTAAAAGTCCTCTCTCCCTCTTTCCTCTTTTTCCTATTTTCTTTTATGCAATAGTTGAAGCTATGGATGAAGATGATGAATCTATTTAGTATTAAGAGAGAGATTTCTAATTTCCTTTGAGTTGTGAGATTAATGGCAAAGACATACCATAGATTTTGTGTGTTCTTTCCTCAGTTTTGTGTCCATTTGTTTAAACATGGGAGGGCTACCTCCATATGTGAGAGCTTTGATGTGGCAATATCAATGCTTTGTTTCACCAATAGAATTATAGCTTGAATGGAACCTATTTATTTTTGTACCATTGCATAACATAATCAAAAAATAAATTTCCCTCTCATTCTAACTTGTTTGATCCATCCATGGCTTATAGGTTGCCAATCTATAGTAGATGAATGGATGCATATCTAGAAATTTTTGCACTACATGTTGTTTAGAGACCTTAAAAACACATGACTACAGCCCATGTGCTCATATTTTCTTTTCCTCTGAGTAGATAGGGCAGAACTGATGAAGGGAAATCCATATATCTCTATATTTTTTGGGCAAACTTGAGTGATATTGCAAGAAGATTATTCTAAACAAAGTTGCTTTGATTGGATGTTTGTGGTAAAATGGTAAGAGAAAGGTCTCTTTTGTCGGTGGCTTAAGGCTCATTTGATTCTACATATGGTTTTTCATAAAACAATTAGCACGGTCAATAAGAACTAATTAGATCATTATTACAAACATAAAATTCACATTATCAAGCAATATTATGAGGTTAAGGTAAGGAGAAGAAAAAAAAAAGGGCAAGGTTTAGCCATTGTGGTTATTGGTTGTTGAGATATTTGCAATCACACCCACTATGGCCTCCTTGTATGACGTAGTTCTGGGCTTAGGACATGCAAGCAGACTGAATCCCATATGCACAGAAAGGGAAACTGCTACCCATCCAACAACTATAAAGCATTGTACTTGACTACCACTTTTTGATATATGATGAATGTAATATCATGATGCTTTCCCATTTCAGTTAGTGTCTTGGTCATTGTTAGTCTTATACACAAGATTGTGTTTATGAGTCCGAGTCTCAATCTTGGAACCTAATTCACTTGTGTAACAGGTCAAGTCGTGTCTATGTCATCATGAGCTTAATCTTCCTCTTCGATCCACCATAGCCACTGCCATGCTCTAGATCCCGTGTCTTTTCACATGGTATCAGAGCCTAGTTGGGCATGGCACAGTCCTTCTTTGCTCTCTCAGTCCCTCTCCAGCTTAGTCCAAGGTTGAGTATCTAACTTCATCTCCTCACTTGAATCACAATCTCTCTACCTGGCAGCCATAGCCAGCTTGCACCCATGTGTCTTGGAGCGTCTTGATCTCCTTCTATAGGCTATATTTCCTCATGCTTTATTCTACAAAAATATTCTCTAACCTAGGGTGCTTGTGCCTATTACCATAGACCCCAACAATGGTGCGCCTTGAGCAATTCGTCAGTTGCTGCCATTTCAGAAACACAGTCTGTTCGTATAGCTCATGGAGCCCGCCTGTGCTATGCCTTACCCTATGCATATAGGGCATTTGAAGCTCCTAATATAAGCTCTCTCCCCACTAAGTATTGCCTTGAATTGTTTCGCCAATCATCTACGCGAGCTAGTTTATCAGTCGGGTCAAAACCCTAGTTGCAGAGACTCCATAGCCACAATATCAAAGCTTCATCTTTCCTTCAGTTTCTCTCTCCTGCCAACCAAGCCAAAGCATAACCACCCTAGCATTGAATTTTCTAGCAAATCCACACATCAAGGCGGGGAAGTTCTTGGAGATCCTTTCAAGTTTTTGGCAAATTTGAAGGTTCAAGCAGCAACATCAACACCATAGCCATTAACATTCAAGCTTCATTTCCCATGGCCCAATCTTGGTGAACTCAAGTCTTTGCTACTGAGAATTCCTCGGTCTTCAGCAAACACAACCTCATTTCAGCAAAGCATTCAAGTGATTTACCAGCAAGGAAGGGACTCAAGTCGAAGGACAAGACAAGCATCAAGAATCATCATCAGGCTCAAGTCCAGACACAGTATCTCTTGATACTACAAAGTGTGTCTTCACACTACCTTGCACTTGTGTTTTTTGACACAAATTCTTTCAACTCTTTTGATGCAAAATCAAAGATTTGAGGTTGATTCTCAGTAATGAGAATGAAAAACATGAAGACTTTCATAAAGATGCCATTCATAAAGAGTAGTGCAATCATTTCTACTTACTTGTATCACATAGAAGATGTGCTTATTCTACTTGCAGGAAGACATGGAGTTGCCTATATCCAAATGCCATCAATATCTCCATTTGTAGAACTACCTACTACCTTGGAGAAAGTGCAAGATTTTGAAGACATTTCCACTACCTCAAAGATGATACCTTTGCTTGAGGGGGATATGGACATGAAGATTGAAGCTGCAAGCAAAGTAAAGAACAAGTACGAGATCAAAAAGAGCAAGTTTGACTACACCGACAAAAAAACCTACAATGAATTGAAGATCTATGTAAAAAGAAATGCTAAAAACTGCAAGGACCTCACGATCCTTGACCCAATTTTTTACTAAATTTTTTAGCCTTGTATTGCCTAGCCCAAAATGCTCTTGTCATAAGCTTGTAAACTCCTCATGTAGCCTTGTACTATAGCCTCTATACACTTTGTGAGGCCCTTATTACAGGCTTGGATGTCCACCATATTTGTGGTACGCACACTTAGCCTTTTCTATGACAGCCTCTGGTGTTTTGCCATGTTTATGGTGTGCCCACACTTTGCAGGTGTTGGTCTCACTAAAGCCTCTACACACTTTGTACTTTCTAGTTGTGATTGAGGAGGGGTGTTGAGATATTTGCAATCACACCCACTATGGCCTCCTTGTATGAGGTAGTTCTAGGCTTAGGACATGCAGACTGACTGACTCCCATATGCACAGAAAGGGAAACTGCTACCCATCCAACAACTATAAAGCATTGTACTTGACTACCACTTTTTGATATATGATGAATGCAATATCATGATGCTTTCCCATTTCAGTTAGTGTCTTGGTCATTGTTAGTCTTATACACAAGATTGTGTTTATGAGTCCAAGTCTCAATCTTGGCACTTGTGTAACAGGTCAAGTCATGTTTATGTCATCATGAGCTTAATCTTCCTCTTTAATCAACCATAGCCACTGCCATGCTCTAGATCCCGCGTCTTTTCACATTGGTCTCAATAGATTTTGGTTTTGAACTCTTCACTATATTCAAGAAGACTATGCATTCACTACCCAATCTAGTTATGATCCTTTTGTGCATGACACATATATGATAGTTTTGCATTATATTCAAGAAGACTATGCATTCAGTACACAATCTAGCTATGATCCTTTTGTGCATGATGCATGGAAGTTTCTATATCTATGTGTAGTATTTTGATAGTGGTCGCAACAAGCTTATTTCTCCTCATAAATAGTTGTCTTGCTCCTTGGAAATGCATCTATAGAAAGGCTATGTTTAGTGTGTCAACGCCACATCATATCCTATTCAAGGTTTTGGTAAATTCCAACATACAATAGCAAATGGTAGCAACACTTAACCTCTAATTAGTGCTTTATATACCAAGCATCAACATCAAGCATCAAAAAGAACATGTTATTAACTTCTACTACCAAGGTAATACTACAATTATATTTTGTAAATGGTAATGTAGGGCTCATGACTAGAAACTTAATCTCTAATTAGTGCTTTATGTACCAAGCATTAACATCAGTCACATCAAAAAGAACATGCTATTAACTTCTACCACCAAGGTAATACTACAATTATATTTTGTAAATGGTAATGTAGGGTTCATGACCAGAAGATGATGGCATTACTATTGTCTCAAGGACCTTATGTCATTGCTTTACAAGATGGATGTTTCTAAGAGGGTTGTGCATGATGCATATATATTTTTTGCCAAGCCTATGGATTATATTAAGATGTAATGTGCATATTTTGGGCACTTGAAAAACGGGTCCTTGTTTCACCTTTGAGCAATACATGGTGTCATGTTTGCCACATTTGTATTCTTGCAAAACATGTACATGACAGTTACATTCTTGATTAAATAGAACACTATACATTTCCTAAGGATGGTTTAGTTAGGCTAGTTAAGAAATGGAAACTTTTACATGTGACATTTTTGGTCCCATGATGATGCATTCAATATGGATATTTGTGCTTTTTGTGACACTCATAGATGAGACTAAATTAGGTATACATGGTTTACCCTCCTTTGAAGCTAAGTGCAAAAGTACTTATGTGCCTAAGAAATTTTTATCTTCTTTAGAGAATGAGAGTTATATTATTAGTAATATAGGTGAACTAAAAGTCTAAAGAGTCTCGTGCATTTATGGTTGAAAAAGGCATCAAACATCCATGTACCATGCCTTACACTCCATAGCAAAATAGAGTGATCGAGAGGAAACATTGGACACTTATGGAGATGCCATGATGCATGGTGAAAGAGCAAAAATTTCATCAAATATTTGGTTGAATGGTTTTATGTGTGCTAATCATATACACTGAGTTGTCTACAAAGTCTTTTGTTATACATAATGTTTTGGATACCTAGCTTATGCTCTTGTGTCTAAAAAGCAATGCAAGAAGTTTGATGACAAAGTCATTTCTTGCATTTTTGTGGTGTAAGATGGTGGAAGTAAAGAGTAAAGATTTCATAATCATATTACAAAGAGAGTATTTCTTAGCATGTTTTTTATCAAAATCTAATTCAACCCTCTCTCTAATGTAGAAGGCCATAAACTAGATCTGTTCAAGATATCTTTGATGGAATTCTTCCTTTGTTCAACACTAATAGACACCTTGGTAGAGATTTATCTACTAATTAGTATGCTTATAGAATAGATTTCGACGAGGAGGTAGTGATTGAAGAGAGAGTATTCATCAATGATTCATTAGAATGGATTGGATGATGCAATATTTGAAAATAAAGTAGTAATTTATGAGACACAACGATTACAAAAATGTGGTGTGCTCACTATTGAGTTTTCCTTCTTTGCTGAGGAAGATACGGTCAAGAATATCTTTGCATACATATTTGTTTGTGATTATGCTCTTATTGTTCCATTTATGCCAAAGATGAACCAATCCCATTTTAAGATGCAAAATAGTGTTGATTGGATACATGCCAATGATTAATACTAAAGAATGATGCATGGGATTTGGTTTACTTGGCTAAATTTAAAATTATTATGGATAACAGGTAGATCTATAAGGAAAAGTGGAATGCAAATGGTAGCATTGATTTCTATAAGGCTTGCATTCTTTCGTGAAGAATTGTCCTCAACAAAAAGGAAATGATTATGAGGTCCAAGATTATGATGATATCTTTGCACCTACCTTACATTGTGCATCAAAAGTTCATTACTTGGAGAGTAAGGTTGCTTTCCTTAATGTTGACTTTCATAAGCACATGTTTTGTAATGTCTTGGTTTGTCATTTGGAAAATGAGTCAAAGGTACACAAATTGAAGAATGCTCTCTATGGTCTTAAACAAGCACCTTGAGGTACTACCTGTATGAAAGTACAAATGTATACTTGCTACCTTGGGATTTTCATAGTAGTATTACCATATTTTGGTAATTATGCATGTGAAGACACTGGGATAGTCATGGCACTTTTTTCCCTCTCCAATAGGTTTTTGTTCATCGGTCTTGATATACATATATGCCTACACTTTAAAGAATTATTAATCTTGCAAATCTTCTCTATTAATCACTCAACACACTTACAAAGGAGTCATTGATCTCTTGAGCAGATTCATCATCAATACCCTTTGCTTGATTTCCTCCAATTGGGACAAGGTTTCATGAGTGCTCTTTCATTCAAGTTTGCTCCAGCCTTTTATTTGTAGTACTAATACTAATTTTGTGCAAGCTATTTTTTCTTTTTATGTAAATTTTTTGGCCGCTATCCATCTTGCATGTAAGAGCCTGTACGATGTTCTTTTTCTTATGCTATATAGTATATACATTATATTTGTGTATATTTTCCTCTATAGAAACAACTTTTGCATTAAGTACAATCAACATCCACAACTAGCAACAATGATATATTTTATATGTTCACTGTTGAGGACAAGTTGGATGGAATCAACTAGTTGCGATGGGCTTATATGATGCATCATGTGTTGGTTTCAAAGGGCCTTTTGAGCATTATATATAGGATTGAAAAATGCCCTCGTGGTGTTTTGGAAGTTGCAAGAGTAGAAAAATTGGGTATTGTCCAAGACATTGTACATTCTACTTCAACTCTAGTTAATGCTAGAGCACCAACACTACCAGCTTTGGAACATATTCGTTGGGATGGCAAAGATGTAGAGGCTCATGCCTTAATTACATTGTCTATTAAGCGTACTATGATTCCACACATTTGCTCATGTAAGACAACTAAAGATGCTTGGAATATTCTTGCAAATTTGTATCAAGGAATAAATGAGACATGTGTTGCTTGCTTAGGTTAGCAATTAGAGAAATGGACATATAAATGAGGGTGACTCCATGCACAATTTTTGGTAATGACAAAGATATCAAGAAGCATATGAACGTTTCTTGAGAATATATATGCATCCATTATTTTTTATGCAAATGTGAATGTTGCACTTTTTTATGAGAGAATAAAAATTAAGCAGTCTAGGGCTATGCCAAGGTCGTTGGTGCAAACACTGTGGGACAATAAACTAGATGCATCTTTGTTGAATCATGCTCATTTTTGCTCTCATAGTGCCTCTTATGCATCAAATAATTATGCATTGGTCATTTCAAATCTTGTTAAAATTACGTGGCACAACAAACAGAATATGAGCAAGGAGTAGAGAATACACATCAAATATGAGAAGAAAAAATGATAGGCAAAGAGCTTAAGGCTAGCTAAAAGAACATTATGGTTGGGTGAAACATAGATTGATTATGGATTTAGAGGGGTCTTCCTTTTATAGACCAAGAAGGTAGTCTGATCAGCTTGTATGAACCTTCCCTAGTTGGCCTAGGAATATTTTCATTGCCATTTAGTCCCCCTTGAGACCTCCCAACAAGAGGCAACTTCCATGGTCCATAGATCCCAAAATAGGGGTCCCTTATAAGTCCCATACCCTGCAACTCGATGCCATGTGCCTCAAGTTTCCGGCTTAACTACTCTATCTAATCTAAAGGCTAGACATAGAAAGGTCACCTTTTTGCCATCCAATAACATAGACCTCATCTAACATACAAGTCAAGGCCCACCAACCCACACATGGCTTCTCCTCATAATGAGAGTCTTATAACTCAAAACGCCATGGATCATTGGTGGCACCTTATGAGGGTGGGGCATTGAGCATATCTAACAAGTCTATATGTTGAGGATGAGAATATTTCTCTAGAAGAGGCATAAAACTTAGAAAGTTAGATGGCTCTTATATAATTTGAATATGATGATTATCAAAAATAGCAATTGGTTCTTCTATGACTTGCCTCCTAGTAAAAATGTAATCGGTATTGAGTGGGTTTACAATTTGAAGTGTAAGCCTAATGATATTATTGATCATTACAAGGCTTGACTTGTGGCAAAAGGTTATGCTCAGCAAAAGGGCATTGACTTTGATGAGGCCTTTGCTCCTACTTGTTGTATAACAATAGTTCATAACATTTGTTCATTTAGAGCTCATAAAGCTAGGAATATACATTAGTTCAACATCAAAACTATATTTTTGAATGGTGATATACATTATATGTTTTTCACTCTCATGGTTTTGTGTAGAAGGGGCAAGAAAGGAAAGTGTGCAAATTGAAAAAGGCATTGCATGGTCCGAAACAAACACCTCGAGCTTGGTATGAGGATATGCATGTGTACTTAACTACACATGGTTAAATTAGAATAGTCCAACTAAGAACACCTTATATGTCAAGCATGATGGTGATGTGCCTTTAATCATTGTGGTTTATATCTATGGCATGTTTTTCACTTATCCTAATGACACATAGATTGCTAATTTTAGGGTTGAGTTGAATTAAACTCTTGACATGTCGCATATGGTCCTATTGCAACATTATTTGGGCATTCACTTAAGTGTTATTAAGCATCTTTGGTTGTTTTATCCTAAGAGGAAATCATTACCACTAGATTTAGATGCTTTTTTAGATTTATGACTGGATTGGTTTTTGCTATGACACTCATGTATACACAAGTGTTTTTTCCTTCATGCTTGGCAGCTCATGCATATCATGGTTGAGTAAGAGAATACCCATTGTGGCCACTTTTAGTTGTAAAACTAGGTATAGGTCAGCTTTCACAACTACAATGGAGTATGTTTGACTCAAATGCCTTTTGGGTTATTTGGGTATCAGACAATCATCTGCCACCACCATCTTTACTAACAGTCAAAGTGCAATGACAAATACACAACACAACCCAATGTTCCACTCTTGTTCTAAGCACATTGAAGTGCTATGGCAAGAGAGACTATGTATAGGAGAGATCATCTTGGCCTAAGTGTCAACATAGGACAACCTTGCAGATCTTTCCTAGTAGTTGTAACATACATATCCTAATGAGACTAAATAGGCACAATAAGTAGCACCTGTCAAGCTTCAACACCTATCCTAACAAGACTAATCGTAGTTGCAATGTTTACCTGGAATCCTTTCAAATTTGAGAAGCCTCCCCAACTTATCAAGACCACCCACCAACCATCGGATGGACTCATCAAGAACTCCACCCTTCCACTCACCTACACTCATATGGGGCTTGCTATAGTTTTTAAATTATCCTACCATATTAAGTGTGACGTTTAAAATTAGCTTCCTTAATTAAGTCGATTAATCAAATATTTTTTCACATAACTTAGAGTATTAACACGAATACAAGAAAAAACAATCTTTTCAAATCAATCCTTTTTATTTCATAGACACAACCTCATATAATCTTAGTTTAACAACCCGACCATTTCTAGCCCAAGTTAGGGGTCCCGCCTACATGCATACACCAAAATCCACCCCTAATATTATGAAGGCCTTGCAAAAGACGCCCCTTCTAGGCTCACAAGGAACTATTTACCCCAAGTATGCTAGGGTATTACTACTAGAGCCCCCCTAGTTTCCTAAGCACCTTGTAAACTAGTTTCCCCCTATAAAGAGACCTCTTTCTCTTATTGTAGGTCCTAGCACATGAATCAAAAAGGTCTCTTGTGAGGGAAACCCAATGGCCAACTTGGGGGAGTCAAGAGCATCCCCCATAACCACATATATGGGAAGGTAACTTTATTAAGAAATTCTAGCAACCACAATCAAGGAAATCAATCCTTCATGTCACATGTAGTCAAGCAATCTTTTGCAAACAAGTATTTAACTAATTGTACATATCAAGAAGCAAGCATGTTGTTGGATTGTTGATGAGTCTTTCTAGCACAAAATTCAAACCTGATCTACTTGGAGTCCAACATCCGGCAAGTCCTTTCTTGACTTTCCTTTTGTACTTTTTATAAGTAGTTAATTAGGGGTTGGACCTCTTACTTGGGGTTCATGTTTACTTCTCTTAATTATAAGTAGTTACTTAGGGGTTGGACCTCTTACTTGGGGTTCATGTTTACTTCTCTTAATTATGGGTATCATTGAGTGAACTTCAAATTCTATCATCTTTCCTAATTCCTTTTTTTCTTAAAAGCTAGCAAGTCATTAGAGCCTAAGTTAATAGACTCTCTTGGGGAAATAGTTTCGTTTGTTAGGACTTTTGGTCTTCTTAACTTAGGCACTTGAAGTACCTAGTGTTATCTACCTTCTAGCTTCTTATAATGTCTACCCTTGGGATCTTATTAGGTGATTTCAATTTGAGATAGGATCCTTTATAGGTCTTAGGTAGCATTTATATCTTACAAAATTCACTTTCATGAGACAGATTATGCATAAGAGATCTTGCCTATAGAGTCTTTCCTTCGTCATATTCCATGATTTCCTTTCCTTCATGTGAGTCATTTCTGGATATGATAAATACAACTACCCAACTCAGCCTTAATCAATCCAACTAAGTATTCTCCTACCTTTCCTATCTTGAATAATTAGGATCAAACCCACTTCGTCTTACTGACCATATTATGAGCACACTAGTTCCTAAGAGAAGATATTTGTGTAGGAAATCATCCCCATAAACTCCACATAACCTGGTCAAGTTTATCTCATGCCCTCCTCCAGAAAGGGATCCCATAAGAGATTCTCAACCAAAGATAGCTACATATTATTAGTAAACCATATATCCTATATCTCCAATTATTGAAAAAAGATGTGGTGCATGGACATTAGTTGATGAAAGGGGAGCTTTGCATCCCATTTTGGTCATGTTCCTCTTGGCTGCCATGATAGTCTCCCTTTTTTATCCTTCACCTCCTCATGTGCTCCTTCACATACAATATCCTTGTCCAAGCTTGCTTTTGTGATCTCTTTAGCAAAGGATGTGGCTCCTTGATGCCAACTTGAAGAGTGTATTCTCAATGTAAAAGAGTATAGTAGTAGGTGATGGTTATTCTTATAAGAAAATCGAGAAGAGTATAGTGTTATAAGGGAAGAGCCAATCAATTTAGCTACTATAATAAGCATGGCTTAAAGATGAAGCTAGTTGCAACTAGAGGACCGCTTGGAGGGGGTAGAGAGAGAGATGGTCCTGGAGAATAACCACAATAGAAGCATAAGGTAGCTCAATAGAGTCCTTCCTCTCCCTTCCTCCTTCCTCTTGATGAAGGGTCGCCATAGCAATATGGCAACAACAAGATAACCCTTTTTCTTTAGCTCTAATTTGTGTCCTTCAAGCTTTTTGTACCTCCTCTTACACAACATTCCTCCTCCCATCATCTTGGGCATGATGTTTAATGATCATCCTACATGGTAACTGAGCCTTTCTTCTTCTCATCTCGCATTCTACTAGCCATGGATACTATCATATGTCTGGCATAGCTTTCCATGATGATTAAAGCTTGTTTTCGGCCAAGATGCCTCCTTTTCCACATTGAGTTCATAGTGGTTCTGAGCATGTGTTGGTAGTGTCACATGGCAACCTGCACACAATGTGTTGGCACCCCTTTTTTGTGCAAATTGTGACAACTATGGATATAATAATCTCGATAATACCATAAGCCTTAGTATTCTATTGTTTCTTTATTATTACTTTATAGCCTTAGTTAATAATATTAGGCTATCCACATTAATACTATTATTATTAGTTTTTGTAGTCCTATCATGAATTTAATTATTATATATTTAGCTAAATCAACTCTCAACTCTATTGTTTAAGGTAGGTAACCTTAAATTATAACCATTTATACCATGCAACTAATTATAGTACTATGACTATATTAGAATTGTAGTAGTATTATTTATGCTAATACATGTGCAACAATTACTGGAATTATTATAAGGGTTATCCTAGTAGATAATCTACTAACTTCTAAGGTTTAGTAGACTGCCATAAAGTACTAATGTAAGGCCTTCGTAGCCATCATCAATTTTTATTGTATGGTTACTACTGTCAAATCTTAATTGCACATATTCATGATGCTTGCAATGGTAAAAGTAGACTTGCATTTGTTTTAAGATTAGTACATTACAATAGTCCACTAGGCTTGGCACTTCCTTATCCATGAATGCTAGCTTTTCTTCACCACTAGGTCACTTTTCTCCCTATGTAGGAGGTTTTATTCCCCTAACTTTGTATACATGCCTATTGACTTTAAGGTATACTTAGCCTTGTAAATGTTGTCTATTGATATCACTCAATACATTTCATGATGTGCTCTCTCAAAGCTCCTCTCCCTCTCCCTCTCCCTCTCCCTCTCCCTCTCCCTCTCCCTCTCCCTCTCCCTCTCCCTCTCCCTCTCTCTCTCTCTCTCTCTCTCTCTCTCTCTCTCTCTCTCTCTCTCTCTCTCTCTCTCTCTCTCTCTCTCTCTCTCTCTCTCTCTCTCTCTCTCTCTCTCTCTCTCTCTCTCTCTCTCTCTCTCTCTGCGCGTGCGTGCATGCGTGTGTGTGTGTGCGTGCGCGCATGCACATGCGCTTGCGTGCATGTGCAATCTGGCAACCCTAAATCCAACAAATTATTCAATTGAGAGTATAATATATGCCAACACATAGAAATGATTTTTATTGGTCATAAATTTATATGTTCTTTTTTTTGCTCATTAAACCAAATGAGACTAAGATTTCAACCTTCAAAGCTGATTTGCACTCTACTTTTGATATGTTAGACTTGAAATTACTATGCTATTTAGTACTCATTTTACACAACAAAAAGATACCATTGTTATGTAGCAAGTGAAGTACATCCAAGACTTACTAAAAAAATTTGCTTTTGATGTAGGTAATCTTATAACTACTCCTACAAAAACTAATTTACATCTTGATCCTATAGAACCTAGTTGTATCCCCATTGGATCTTTTCTTCAATACCTAAGTGATCTAGTTGATGCATCCTTATATCAACAATCAGTTGTTGGATCTCTTGTTCATGTTTGTCACCCTAGGTTGAATGTGCAATTTGTTGTCACATGTGAGGTTTATAGATAAACCAAGTTCAAAAAATTGGCAAGTTGTGATGCATATCCTTCTTGCTACTTTCAGGGCACACAAGATTATGCTTTTTTAAATTCATATGGTGGTGATCCACAAGTACATGCTTTTGAGATCCTAATTGGGTAACAAGTGAGACTTGACCGATTCCCTACACAACTTGGTAGATCTTTGCATAAGGCTCTCTCCTCTTAAACTTTAAAAGCCTTCCATAAAACTTTGAACATAGTATCTTTTCTAGATTTATCAACCATATTCATATAGTGAATTACCCAACATTGTATAGTAGAGATGTGTGAACAAATGTAGTGCTTGGGCTCTCTCCTTAATAGCTTTTTTTAATGAAGCTTATACATATCAAGATTGTGGGAGAGAAGGAAGGAGTCTCACTTGTAGCTTTCTTGCTTGCACAATGGGGGAATACACACAGAGGTGAAGTCTCACTTGTAGTTTTCCTCTTCTTAGTTGTGGAAGCCAAAAGAACTCATATACAAAGAAATAGAAGAACCCTATATATGGGTCTCAAACCAAACTCAACTAACTAAGGTGGCATACTAACTGAGCCACGAACTAGAGTAGATAAGGATAGCTATCATGTAGCTATTATTCATGGCGGTGTACCAACCGCGTCTGCAACTGACAAGTCGGTGACATAAATACACAACGGTCACCCTGGCGTATCATGAGTGGAGCTCGATATCTCAACACTCCCCCTCGAGCTCAATCCCAATTCCTGCACACCAAGCATGTCTCTGAACTTGCGCAGCTTCTTTGCGCCCAATGCCTTCGTGAATATGTCAGCTACCTGATCCTCTGTGCTGACATAAACTAGATCAATAAGACCTAGTAAAACCCTCTCTCGCACATAGTGATAATGCACCTCAATGTGCTTTGTTCTAGCATGATAGACTGGGTTATTTGCCAAGTGTATACTACTCATGTTGTCACAATAAATGACAACTGGCCCATCTGTAAACTGATGCATATCATAAAGTAGCTTATGCAACCAAGCTACCTCACATGCAACCATTGTTGCACCCCTGTACTCAGTCTCTGTGCTGGACAAGGCAATCGTAGGCTGTTTCTTGCTGCTCCAAGTGACTGCAGCACTCCCAAAAGAGAACACATATCCACTGGTAGATCGTCTATCAGAAATACTACCAGCCCAATCAGCATCAGTGTATCCATGCAACTGTATCTGAACCCCAGTCTCATAAAATAGTCCATACTGCAATGTGGACTTCAAATACCTGAGTATGCGTCTAGCCGCATCCAAATGTGGTTTCCTTGGAGCCTGCATAAATTGACTTACCAATCCAACAGCATAGCTCAAATCTGGCCTGGTAATAGTCATATAAATCAAACTTCCTACTATGCGTCTATACATAGTAGGGTCTTCTAGAAGCTCACTTGCATCTGTGCTTAGCTTCACGTTCTGCTCCAAAGCAACTGAAATAGGCTTACAGCGTGTCATCCCATATTTGGACAGCATGTCCAATCCATACTGCCTCTGCAAGAGCTGTATCCCACTTGGTGATCTGATCACCTCAATGCCCAAGAAATAATGCAGCTCTCCCAAATCCTTTATCTCAAACTTCTACTTCAATAGCATTTTCACATGAAAGATATCTTCATCACTGTCACCTGTCATAATCAAATCATCAACATAAATGACAAGTAGCATAATACCTTTCTCTGTTTTTCTCACATAAAGTGAGAAATCTGCCTTGGAAATCTGAAAGCCAATAGTGACAAGATACTATCATATCTTGTCAGACCATGCTCTATGTGCTTGCTTCAAACCATACAAGACTTTCTTCAACCTACAAACAAACTCAGGATGAATAGCATGCACATAACCTGGTGGCTGCTCCATATAGACCTCTTCTTGCAAATCACCATGCAAGAAGGCATTCTTTACATCCATCTGATGTAAAGACTATCCCTTTGATGCAGCCATAGCAATGACTACTCTTACGGTTGCCATCCTTGCAACCGGACTGAATGTTTCTTCATAGTCAATGCCATATGTTTGTGCATACCCCTTGACTACTAATCTTACCTTATATCTGTTCACAGAACCATCTGCATTGTGCTTTACCTTATAAACCCACTTACAACCAATTGTATTTTTACCTTTAGGCAAAGGTACCAATTTCCATGTAGCATTTGCTTCCAAGGCATCCATTTCTTCATCCATGGCTTTCTCCCATTTTTCTTTTCCCATGGCTTGCTCAAAAGAAGTGGGTTCTGGTTCCTGTATCACTTTGACCATATATGCATAGTGAATGGCTGTAAATCCATCATATTTCAGCCTATCCATAGGATACCTAGCTCTCGTAGACCTGCGCAAAGTAGGTTCACTCCCAGGTGCTCTCAAAACATCCCTGGTCTTCCTTACTCCAGGTGTAACAATAGAAGGAATACCCAACTCATCATCAATGCTCTGTTCTGAGCCACTGGATTCACCATCCACATAAGAGTGACCTACATTCACATCAAACATGGGCTGATAACCTTCTCTTTTCCTTTTCGTGATACCTACATACCACTATCTGCATTACTTTGAGAAGATTCTCCTGATCTCAATCTGCCTATCCATGGCGAAGAATGTGAACCACTGCTAGAGGACACTCCAGCTCCACTAATATTTTGTGATTGCTGTTGTGAATTCTCTGCAGCATTACCATTTTGTGCATCTACATCATCAATCACATTTACTGGTTTATACTAGCTACTCATCTCATCAAAAACATCTCTGCTCACTGTAAACTTACGAGTAGAAGGGTTATAGCATCTATACCCTTTTTGCTGCAGAGAGTAACCAATAAAGATGCACTTCTCAGCTTTTGGATCCAACTTGGATCTCTAACTCATCTGGCACATGTACATAGGCAATGCAACCAAAAATTTTCAAATGAGAAATATCTGGTTTCCTGCCAGTATACCTCTCCTCTAGAGTCATTTCATGTATTGCTGCAGTGGGAGTCCTGTTCATAATGTGGACTACTGTAGCAACTGCCTCAGCCCAATAAAAATCTGGCAAATCTTTTTTTTTGAGCATGGCACGAGATACCTCTCCAATATGTCTGTTTTTCCTTTCTGCAATTCCATTTTGTTGTGGGGTATGACTGCATGAATATTGCTGCTTTATGCCATGCTCCTGCAGGAACCTTGCAAACTCATTTGAGAGGTACTCTCCCCCTCCATCTGACCTTAGGCATTTTATTTGCAGACCTGTTTCTTTTTCAGCCATAGCTTTAAGAGTTTTGAAATGCCCAAAAACTTCACTTTTCTTTTTCATAAAATACACCCAAACTTTTCTACTATAGTCATCAATAAAAGTGACAAAATAATGACAACCTCCAAGAGATGTAGCTTTAGTAGTCCACACATCAGAGTGGATTAATTCCAATGCCTTCTCACTCTCTTGAACATGTCTAGGAAATGGTTTCCTTGCCTGTTTTCCAAACTGATAGGCTTCACATACCTTATGCATTTCTGCAACCTTGAATTTGGGCAATCCTGCAACAATATTTTGGGCCTGCATTGATTTAAGTCGTTGTACATTAACATGACCAATGCATTTATGCCAGATATCAATATCTGTAACTACACCGGTCCCATGTGCAAACATTGCTGCACTCAATTCAGACATGTCTGCATCCAACGTAAACATTCTGCCCTTCTTCTTTCCTTTTGCTATCAAGCGACCTTTATTTTTCATATCCTCAACAAAGCATCCATGAGGATTAAATATGACATGCAAGCCCTGCTCAATCATTTGACCAATAGAAACTAGATTCTTGGTGATATTTGGGACATGAAATACATCAGACAGGTATTTTTTTTTCCCATCCTGCATAGACAAAGGAATTTTTCCAATCTGCACAATAGGATGTGCAGTATCATCACCAGTCTCCACAAATCCTAGTTTTTCCATTTTCCTTGCATCCTCCATCCATTCTGCATGACCTGTCATGTGGTTTGATGCACCTGAGTCAACATACCATACATCATTGCTTTCTTCTACACTTGTCACAGAATTGTTCATGTGCTGCACCATAAACAAATGCTCATTTCTGTCATCACCCTGTCTACTAGAAGATGCATAATTCCCTTGTTGCAGTTTTTCATTCATGATGTCATTCTGCTTTTTATAGCAGTCTTTAGCCATATGACCCATTTTACCACAGTAGTAGCATTCAACATTGGTGTTTGCATTTTGGCCTCTTTGCCATCCACCACGACCTCTTTGGCTCCCCCTGCCTCTAGAGTTACCACGTCCTCCTCCATAGGACTGATTTTCTTGAGTTTGCTGCATATTCTGATTTCTACCACGGCCTCCATATCGGCCTCCTCTACATCTGCCTTTACCTCTTCCAGCATTTGAGTAGAAGACAGCTTCTTTTGAAGTTTCTCCTGAAAAAGATACACTACCATTTCTCTGCTCCTCATAAATTAGAAGAGCAATCAACTCCTCAAAATCAGGAAATCTTTCACGAATTGAAATGGATGTCCGAAATTGTGCATAATCCTTTCCTAGACCATTCAAGGTCACAGAAACTAAATCATCATTTTTCACTAGCGACCCAATGGAAGCAAGTGCATCTGCAATCTTCTTCACCTTCATGTGGTAGTCATTGATGCTCATACTTTCTCTTTGCACATTATGTAACTCTTGCTTGAGCTGCATTTTCCTGGCTTGCGTATTTGTGCTATACATTTTTGACAAAGTATCCCATGCCTCCTTTGGCGTACTTGCATCTTGAATATACACAATCATAGAGTCTGAAATGTTGATAGATAGCCAGTACATAACCTTCCTGGCTCTCTCATGCCATGCTTTAAATGCCTGCATTTGCTATTGATTGGGAACATCAGGAAGAACTGGTTCTTCTTCATTTCCTGCAACAAATTCCCAATATCCTTTTTCCATAAGGAAATTCGTCATTCTAAACTTCCATGCTTGGAAGTTGTTCTTGTCAAGCTTTTCAGTGACAATCTGTGAAAGAGAATCAGACGCCATTACAGAACACTGCAAAAAATTATCTCACTGCAAAAAACACAACTTCACCCTCACAAGGGAAAATCTGCAAAACTGGCGAAAGTGGTATTTGACCATACAGTCACTTCCTAGTGACGATTTTGCATAACCATGAACCAAGGATGATTCTCTAACTTCCAATGTCTCTGCACACAAGTACGATGCAATTTCTATGGTAACTGTTCACCGACCTGTAGAACAGTGGTCACATAGCATAAAACAGGGCTTTTTCCTGAGTGCGTGCAGAAAACTTCCGTCTCCAAAACACGCCCCGAAATGGCCTCAAATCAAAAAAACAAGGTCGCCGAGGGCTAAAGCCCTCACCCGCAGCATATACTGCTCTCTTGCTTCACCCGAAGAGTGTCTTAACCTAAGACAATGCACTCCTGTACTTTCCGGTTGTGCTGCCTGCAGAGACTTGCTCCCAAAACAGAAAATGAAAGAAACACTGCTCCTCTTACCAGAACACCGCGAGCTTGGTTTGCTTCCTTGAGCTCATTACTACAAACAAGGCTCTGATACCATGTCAAGATTGTGGGAGAGAAGGAAGGAGTCTCACTTGTAGCTTTCTTGCTTGCACAATGGGGGAATACACACAGAGGTGGAGGCTGAAAACAGTTTTCCTCTTCTTAGTTGTGTAAGCCAAAAGAACTCTCTTACAAAGAAATAGAAGAACCCTATATATGGGTCTCAAACCAAACTCAACTAACTAAGGTGGCATACTAACTGAGCCACGAACTAGAGTAGATAAGGATAGCTATCATGTAGCTATTATTCATGGGCGGTGTACCAACCGCATCTGCAACTGACAAGTCGGTGACATAAATGCACATCGGTCACCTTGGCATATCACGAGTGGAGCTCGATATCTCAACAATACATACCCCATCCTTGTTCATTTAGACTAATATTTGTTCTTCTTTCTTGTTAGCTTTGATAGTAGAGTTGTATGAGTGTCGTCTTGTGTCTCCATGGATCCCTCATTGTTCCTTACGATCTTATTTTGTCCTCATGCAACTATTGGAGCTTATACATAGCCTACTCTTGTTCATTGAGAATTTTGTTTGTTCTTTTGATAGGAGAGTTGAAAAGTTTCATGTTGTTTCTCCATTACTCTTCCATTGTCAATTATTCTATTGATTTGTTTTCTTACCATGGTTTCCAACAATGCAACAATACAAATCAAACATCCAAAGTCATTTTGGGATAAAGGCAATCATGTAAGAATATGAAGGCAATCACATGGTTAATGATCCATCACCCCTAGAATACTACAAATATGGCACAAATCTCACAATGAATGAGAAGCAAACTTTAGAAGCAATGATTTGTCTAGAGAGAGACCTTCAGGGGACCAAGCTCATGAACTAACAAAACAAGTGCACATTGTTACGCAAGTACTTAGTTAGCACATCATTGCAATGTAGGGGTTTTGGAGTGACATCTTCTTTGTGTGTAGATTCATTGTGGTTATTACAATATTAGATAGTTGGTGAGCATGAAATTGTGGTAAACATCACAACACTCTTAAAATAAATGTTATACGAACTGCAAGGACTGCACATTTCAATGCCATGTAAGGATTCTAACAAAACTCGACAAAAGGGATGTTGATATCCCAAGAATCATTTATTCGCATTGAAAATGCACCTCAACTTTCAACATTTAGGAGTGCCACAAGAAGTAACTTCTGTTGCAATGACTATGTATATTGGAACAATATACTATTTTATGGAACTTTTCAATATGGTAACACCAAATCAACTAAATGGAGAGGGTAGGAGTCAAGAGTTTAGAGAAGAGAGAAGATGGGGAGTTCTAACGTGCTCCTATCGAGATAGTTACTCATCGGTGTGGCCGTTAAAGAGCCTAACAAGCTATTATTCTTGACATGGAGGCTAAGGTGGCTTTATGGGCTATTGAGTATACACATGGCGGGGAAGCAATGCATGCAAGGTGCAGATGCAAGAGATGGAGAAGGAGGACTGAAGAGATAACTGCTAACTCTGATACGATCCCCAGAGACGACAAGCAAGCCTTGAGAACCAATAACGTGGACGCGGCAAAGGTTGATGCTGCGCTAAAGAAAGATCAATTGAGGCATAATGAAGACTGCACAACAAAGGCAGCCAAGGGGCCTAGGGTGCACAAAGCATCCATTGCTCTCTCACTTGGTAAAGTTTGTCAGAGGTATGCAAATCTACTAGCCATAGGAGTGTACCTATATTTTCTTAGTCGACCTCTTATGGAAAACGACTTCTATCGTTGGTACCAAGGCAAAGCCTCCATCACTCAGTTTAGATTTGTGGGCAAGGGTTTCTATTTGATGCTACTATTACCCAAAGCGGAGTGGGATTGGGTACTTGCCTCAACAGTCGAGTATAAAGGGAATGCTCTACCATTGTATTCTTCATTTTATCTTGATGGTGTGTTATTGCATGAATGCCCCATCTCCATCACTTTCATTGCTCTTCCACCTTGGCTTAATGAGGAGGCAGCCAACATTATTGCCACGCTTGGTGAGGTCTCTTATGCTCCATCTATGGCAACACCCTGGGGCTTGCTCAAGAATGATAGATGAGTCCGCATTCTGTGGGACCGTTGTAATGAGCCCCCCTGGATATCTGTAGTTAAAGGACTCTAGAGGGTTGGAAGGGGTGCTCAATGTTTGATGTTCGACATTCTCGAATACATGCTATCATTGCAAAGGCAATGAATATTTTGTTTGCTCCTATCGTGTTAAGGACTCTACTGAGGCATGCCCCCCAAAGAGAGTGGCGTCAAAGAGGGATCCTGGCAAACTAGGGATCAAAGCCCATCAAGAGACAAAGAGAGGAATGAACCTAGTATAAAAGGGTAGACTTCTTCTCGTGCATAGGGACAAACAACCCAAGGAGCAAAATCTTCACTGCAGAAAAACAAAGATCTGGAAGGGATCAAGAGAAAGGGGAATCAAGACCCTAAGACCCAATATGGGGAGAATGCTCACAAGAGTGTGGCAAGCCTTCTTTTAAGAAGTTGGCGTGCACTCCATTAGTTGACCGCAATTACTATGCTCCAAGTGAAGAGCGTGAATTGATGGATGAGCCGTTCGCAATCTAGCAAGAGAGTCAATCTCTTGCCAAAGTTTGTCTTTTGCACATGGAATGTTTGTGGGCTCACCTCTGAGTCCTGACCTATGAAAGCAAGTGGTCTACGGTCTTATCAATACATATAAGCCCCATGTAGTAGCACTACAAGAAGTCAAATTGGAAGAGGACACATGCAAGAGACACTATATTGCTTGTTGAATAGGATTTTGAGCCTTTCTTTAGTTGCAAAGCAGGGGATGGAAGCTTTGTAACAGTAATTGTCAAAATAAGCAATGCACCGGTCATAGTTGTATCATGTATCTGCATGTAGGCTCAAGCAATGGGAGTTTATAAAGGGGCAAGTAATGGACAAGACAACAATAATTGGTGGGGCCTAGAATATGACAGCAAGCTAGTCACCATCTGCATGGTGGGGCCTTGCGATCCTAGAAGAAAGATCATGAGATGACCAGGTCTCCTCTTGCAAGCTCGACAACCAAGCTCTCTTAGCGACTACAAGAACATTAGTTATACATGGCACAATAAGCCTTTGGGATCTTCATGGAGAGATAGTACATTAGATAGGATCTATGCCTCCCAAGGGGCTTGGTGGTTAGGTGGTGAGGTTGCGTACTATTGCCTAAATGATGTCATTGCTTATAACCGTATCCCTATTCTAATAACATTCAAGATGGTCACTACCTCAATGAGTGTCGAAGGCCCCCCACCCTTCACAAGTTCAGCACAATATTTCCGAGAGACCTATCGTTAGTTCAAGATGCAGTTACAGTCAGGGCCGAGGCTAGGGACATTGACGTCACTCCAAACTACAGTTGGATGACGTGCCTTCAAGCACTTACTCAATTGGCTAAGGAATATTGCAAGAAAAAAGCAACGCTAAGAAGATGGGATAATGAAGGGGCCACTCAAGGCTGTAAATCACTATTGCAAGCCCTGGGGTGGCAACCTCAAAATGTAGTCTTACAGAGATTGTTGAATTATGTGGAAAGCTTTCTTAGACAATAGGAAGAGATCAAAGTACATGCTTACTAAGGTGCAGTTGGAGGATCAATGGGAGAGGTTGGTGTTAAATGATGTGAATCTAGGACATGACACAAGCTATGGTGGATCAAAGATATAAACCAAGTTCATAATGACATGGACAAGTAGAGACAAACTATTACACAAGTGAATTAGGTTCCAAGATAGATTAGCTTGGACTCATAAACACAATCTTGTGTAGAATCGACAATGATAAACACTTAACTGAAAGTACAAAGCATCATGATATTGTATTCATTTCATAGTCAAGTACAATGCTTTATAGGCTTTGAGTTGTTCCACTCTCCTCACTGTGCATATGGGATTCAGGACAGCTCCTCTTGGAGCATACAACATTTGTCTATTTCTCAACACCCCCCCTCAAATGATGAGTCCCTACACTTGTTGGCTTTTGTCCCCCCTTCATGATAACATGGCCCAGAAGACTAGCTCATAGGCAGCCTAGTCAAGTTAAAGCTTGAGACTTTACATCTTGGCAAGGGTTGTACAAAATAAATTCACTAAGGAAAAGAAAGATCCACTATGGGAAAAACATATGAAAGATACAATGAAAGTTCTTCAAAACAATCTGTCAGAGTTGTTGATGGTAGTGAAGGCATATTCTTCTTCTTTTCCTTCTTTCATGAATTGGTTCTAGTGATGATCACTTTGCAATTGTTGGGCTCTCTTCTTGTGGAAACATTCACTGGCTACATGGCCAGTCTTACCACAATAGTGACATGTAATCCGATCCTTGTTATTGTTGTCGATGAATCCTCGACCTCTTCCTTTAGGTCCCGCAGCTCCTTTGGTGTACAAAAGATTGTCCCTAGATGATGAGACATTGTCTTTTGCATTCTTGGTTTTTACTTTGCCTTCTTCATCGAGTAGTGAGTGCTCAATATCTTTAAGTGTGAGGCTTGGAACATTACTCAAAGTGGACACAAGATTTTCATATGGATCCTTGTTTACACTTGCAAGCAGTACGGCTATTGCTTCATCTTCCTCAATATTCTTTTTATGAGATGCAAGTTGAGTTTTTAAACTCTTAAACTTATTAATGTGTATGGTCATAGAAGCATTGTCTTTGATATCCAGTTTATAAAACTGCATGAGAAGTTTTACCTTTGAATTCTTTGCTCGAGTACCAAACATTTTATCAAGTTCCTCCCAGGCGGTTTTAGCATTTCTAATGCCAGATATATGATGCAGCACATCATCACTTAATCCCCAAACAATGATGCCTAGTGCCTTATTATTCATCTTTTTCCATTCTTTGGATTTGAACTGGTCTTCTTCAACGAACCAATCTTCATCATCTTCAAACAAGTTCCATAAGTCCTTTCGCATCAGGTGGTACATGGTCTTTTCCTTCCATGCATGGAAGCCTTCTCCATTGAGCTTTGGTATTTGCTCAAGTTCTGCCATGTTGAGCAGCTCCAATAATCTGAGAAAAGACCAGCAAGGGGGATTTGTGAAGTGTCACAAGGAGGTTAGTGTCAACTGACACTAGTTGAGTATCAATAGATACTATTCTTGAGCTTAGTATTAAATCTCGATGCTTGATCTTCTTCTTGCTTGTTGATTTGAAGTGTTAATCTTGCTGGAAACTGAGTTCAAACTCAAATAAGAGTGGTAGTGTGTACCCTAAGTTAAAGGGAATGAGAAATTGAAGAAAAACTGAGCTTGCACCTTGATGGCTATGGCTTCCTAGATTAGGGTTTTGACCGGTTTTTTTCAAATATCTAGAGCTCTAATTGATCATTTTGAAAACTTTTTTTATGGAAATGTAGCTTACTCCATGCTCTACAAGAACCCCATGATAATCATCAAGATCGGGTACAACAGTATGCACGCAAATCAGCGAAACGTAACCAGGCGCAGTTATGGCAACGACGTCGAATTTTAGCAATGCCAGGCTTGTAAGCATCCAATGTCAGGCTTAGATGTGATAGGCAGAAGCTCCTTGAGTAGAAGAACAATCCTCTTGAAGAAAGCACACTGAAATATTGCCTGGTTTGAGAGATATGAGAGCTCAAAGTGAGGTATGTCCTGCAGGCCACAAACTAGGGCTATGGCAGCAACTGACAATAGTGACAATGCTGAGGTCTAAATAGCCAAATCTCATGGATTGATGTGATACAAGGAAGCTTTGTGAGGTGGGGAACAACTTTCCAGAAGGAAGCTCAGAGAGATTTGGTATGTGAAGTGAGATACAGGAGCTTCAAGATGACAGGGTGCTGCTGGCTATGGCTGCCACAAGGTCCAACTGAGATTTGAAGTTGAAACTGAAGATATGAGCTGAATGTGGGCTGGTTAGAGATCACCAGAGATGAAGGGAGACTAGAGATTCAGAGTGTGAGCTGTGCCATGCCCAACTGGGCTCTGATACCATGTTAAATGATGTGGATCTAGGATATGACACAAGCTATGGTGGATCAAAGATGTAAACCAAGTTCATAATGACATGGACAAGTAGAGACAAACTATTACACAAGTGAATTAGGTTCCAAGATAGATTAACTTGGGACTCATAAACACAATCTTGTGTAGAATCGACAATGACAGACACTTAACTGAAAGTACAAAGCATCATGATATTGTGTTCATTTCATAGTCAAGTACAATGCTTTATAGGCTTTGAGTTGTTCCACTCCTCACTGTGCATATGGGATTTAGGACAGCTCCTCTTGGAGCATACATCATTTGTCTATTTCTCAACAGTTGGGTGATGGCACCACTGATTTCTTCTTCAATGCACTAAAGAAGCAGAAGAGAGAATCCATTTCTTGTATAGAAGAACATGGGAACATGGTGATTTCTAGAGTTTTTTAGGGGCATTTGGCTTCAATAGTCAAGATGTAGGGAAGTGGGTGGTCTTCCAAATGGGGGCTGGCAAGGCCCCACATCCAAATGGCCTACTCTGAAGGTCTTCCAGTCACTATGCGACATATATGCTGTGAAGTGGCCATGCTCAACTTTGTAAGAAGGCCAAGAGCGATCCTGGCTAGCTTCAATCATGGCCTAATCAAATTGATTCCTAAATCCCTGCTGAGAACCAAGGCCTCTAATTGGGCCTGCAACTATGTGGTACCAATTTGGAGGAAAGTTAAGAGGTGTATCAAGGCTGCCAATTTAAAAGGCAATTTTGGCATCACCACTGCCCTTTTCTCTAAACAAGGCCATCTAGATGAGGCCAACCAGAGACTGATCAACCTCATCTCTGCAACTAACTCAAGTTCGCGAGGAGTGGAAGAAACAAGGTTTTGTTTGACAGTAATGGACATCCACCTAATGAATACGTAAAGGTGCTCAAAGAGGAGATTACCTGTTCTTAGAATTGCTAAGGCAAAACATTAGGCCTTCAAACTGTTCTTCGAAAAGTTTAGGTCTAATCCACATTGCATCAGAGATGCTGTGATCTTTTACTTCTTAATATCAGTATAAAATCTACATTATCAACAGCAAATCAACTATAGTGGATAAACACTTCATAATGTTCAATGGCTTCTTCATGTTTTGTACAACCTGAGTTTACTCTCTAGTAAATCACAGCTACTTTTGTAACTTATCAATGTCAAAAACTTACAAGCATGTGACAGACCCTCAGTCTTCACAGCTAGAATACAATCATTGAGTGTTTCATTCAATGGCCGCTTCATGTTCTATACAATTCATGCTTCTGGTCAAGTAATTTATAACTACGGCTTCACATTCTATACAATTCATGCTTCTGGTCTAGTAATTTATAACTACTATTATAACCGCAATTTCTCACAGTCAAAAGCATACAAGCACATGATGAACCCTCACCATAATACATTCACTTAAGAGGGAGAATTAAAAAACATAAAGAGTAAATTTAGAATTCAAGACCTTAAGGTGAGCCAAGCTCACTAAGTAATAAAACATGAAGAAAGTGAAAAGAAAATCAAGTAAATTTTAAAACTTGAGGAACTAAAGGGTGAACCTTCAATTCTCCCAAGCTTGGGTGTTCCATCATAATTTCTTTCCTCAAACACAAAAAAGGTTTCTTTCCATCATTAAAAAAATTAGTCTTAAGCTTGGGTGTTCCATCATAATTTGTTCAAGCTTAGCGTTAGTCAAATCACTGCATTATGCCTCATTTGCACTCCCTCTGGAAATGACAACGCTAGTTCATTTGCAAGACCAGTGTGGCGAACTGAACTAGCTCATTTCTGCATCTCATTAAGGGCTGCACCTTTTGGACCTGAAAGAGACAAGTTATCATGACCATTTGAACTGTTAACAGAATTCCCCCATGCAGCCTCAGAATCCAAGTACTGCATCTAAAACAAATAGAAGGTATCCTCACACCATTTCCTGCTTTGTTCACTCCAATGACCTGGTTGCATCCCTTCCACCATATCCCGCCATATATGTAGGAGCAAATCCCATGACATACACGTACACATATAATTCATAATCCGGAGTTCTTAAGAACACAACTCGTGGAGACTTAAGAGATAAGGCCAAAAAGTAGAGCTAAATCTTCACAGGGTATGTGAAATCTTGAAATCAAGTTACAAATGAAGTACGCCAAAAGCCTTGCTAAGGAGCATAAAAACCATGCTGCAAATCATTACAATGTTTCTCTCTAGATGAATGATTTCTTTCCTCAAACACAAGAAAGATCTTTTAAAAGAACACTAGAATTTCTTGACGTGTTAGATACTCTCCTATTATAATCACAGCAGCTGACAAGATCAGGCAAAAAGGACTAAAAACAATCTATGTCCAGAAGCATCTTACTGAACCTGTGCCCCTCCGATTCAGTGAGACTATGACTCTCATCGACCAAACAAGAGCACCGGATCGGAAAAGATCCGCCTATCTATACAATGACATGAGAAGCTTGAAATCCTGAAGATCATTTCTTCACAGAAGAGGCAGGTAAAACCTCCTTCTTCATGCCTCTATGAACGATAGAGCCCTGCTGCTTCTTGTCTTCGCCGTAAATAAGTCCGCTAAGCCCCACAGCTGCACTGCTGCCCTCATTACTGTCCTTGGCCTTCTTCTCGAGCGGCTGGAAATGGTTGCCATACACATACTCCAGCGTGAAACCTTCCTCATCGTCGAAGAGAAGCAGGTGGCCGTGCCACTCCCAGATACGGAAGCCAGTGTCGGTGTCCTCACGACTGGAAACACAGATGTTGTGGTCGCCGATGGAGATGGCCTTGCCGGAGTTGGGCTTGAGAGAGGCCCAATCACCGGAGGTGATGATCTGCACGACCTTGGCCTCGAGGGCAGCCTCCTCGCGGGCGATCCTGGTCTTGCCGCGGATGTCGGCACCAGGGGGAAGGGTAAGGTTGAGGCCACTAAGGCTGCTGAGGGGATTCATGCCATCGATAAAGGCATTGCGCGAGTCTATGTTTTTCAAGAAGGCGTATGGATCCATGGCGGCCCTTCTTCTACACCTTCCTGCCTCTTCTTCTTCCTCTTCCTCCTTCTAATGCAGCTTGGCCTCCTCCTCCTCCGCCTTTCGCCTCTGACACAGGCAGAGCCAGAAGCAACAAACCCTAGCTCCTACTCTGCAGCAAAACCCTGGTTTCTGTTTGAGGAGAGGGTTTAAAGGACACCAGATATTTTCTTCCTTATAATGCCTGGGAGCTAGGGCAGAATACATTAGTAATAACGTGCTTTGAAAATTCCTTGTGTTGTAACTTGTTAGGCCTGCATTGGTGGGCGGGGACAACAGGAGGACACTGAGATTCTATCTATTGAGAGAAGTCCATGCATGGAACAACTTGCTGCTGGACATGATACCACCAAATGGTTACGCTCCACTTGACTTGGGCTAAGCTCAAGTCAATTTTTTGAGTGAACTAAAGTGGAAGTTGTGGCAAACAAAGTCAAGCATAGGGTAACTTGGTATTGGAGTCTTGCTAGTAAAGTCAGAACAAAGATGGGACAAGATACTTAGCTACTTTACCTAGGTCCCTGCAAAGTTTTTGTATTATGATATTCCCAACATGGCCCTTGTGGAAGAGAATGGACCATACAATTGACTAAAAAGGGTATAATTGTGTTTCCGTGATTGGGCACTGTCAAGACCCTATAGGTTTCGTAGACTTAGCTAATTGGGCATTTTTCGAGTCTACCTTGTAGCAAAACATTTAGGCCTTAACTCAGGGATCAATATACAACTACAGTCACCCTAACATCTATCTAACACCCATCTAAGAAGGGTCACTTTACAACCAATCAAAGATAAGAATAGCTAGCATTGTACTTAGTTCAAAAAGAGTGTGAAAACGAGGGGGACTGGTGCTAGCTTGGGTTCTGATGTGTTTGATTGGTTCTAGTCCCAAATAATCATGTAGAAAGCCACTCAACTAATTAGGTCCACCCATCCTTAGGATAGGATCATTATGACAACCATTCACCTACATTCCAACCAATGAAAACACCATCTTTAGTTTTCTAAATAAAGGTCCTACCATACTATAAGCACATGTAGAAACAACTTTCTTAATCCTTACTATTAGTTAAGAGGAGGTCGGGGGTTGCTACCACGTGGCAACCCCCGACCTCCCCTTGACTTATCGCGGGGGTGCCACGCATCCGGCACCCCCTCGCTATGAAAAGGGCGTTGACAGGCTCCTGCATCGACCTGCGCCCCCGCCTTCTCGAGCTGCGTCCTCCTCGACCGACGACCCTCCACCTCGAGCTGCACGGCGATCTGACGACCCTCCACCTCAAGCTGCACAACGAGCTACGTAGCAACCAACTCTATATTAAGAGCTGCTCCGGCGATCATTTGCTCCGATTACACAACTAAAATGCCCGCGCATGAACACCCACACACACACTCTCTCTCTCCCCCTCTCCCTCTCTCTTGACGTGAAAATTATGACCATTATACTGGAGTCGAAGAACAAATTCTTACCCATATTTGCAGTCGCCGTTGAGTGTGACTAGGCTCCTCTCTCTCTCTCTCTCTCTCTCTCTCTCTCTCTCTCTCTCTCTCTCTCTCTCTCTCTCTCTCTCTCTCTCTCTCTCTCTCTCTCTCTCTCTCTCTCTCTCTCTCTCTCTCTCTCTCTCTCTCTCTCTCTCTCTCTCTCTCTCTCTCTCTCTCTCTAGGCTTTGACATGAAGAAGAGTAAGCACGCATGGCCTCCGCCTGATGTATTGTTAGCAGTCCGCAAACAGTTTAACATTACATGCGTGCAGATCACCTAAGAAACGGTTCAGGGACAAGACTACATGTGCTCACTCTCTTCTGCCAAAGCCTTTCAAATCGTGAAAGTCAGTCGGATAGTAAGTACTCGCAAAGAGTGTGTAGTACGGGTCGATTCTTATACCCACTTCCAATGTTAAACTAAAGCTTTTGATATATTTCTTGGTATAAAGCAAATTTCAATGGCACCAGTGGAACTATGGAGACCTTATTGAAAATGAGAGAGAAAGAGAGAGCACTAAATGGATCAACATGTTCATTGAAAGGATCTAAGCAACATAAGAGGCATCTTTACTATTAGTTAACATGAGGTGGGGGAGGGTGCCATGTGGCAGCCCCCAACCTCCCCACAAAGAAACGCAGGGGCGGGTGCCACACGTCCAGCACCCACCCTCGCCGCGAAAATTGCGCCCGTCGAAGCGCCGGGGCGAGTCTAGGCGCGGAGTGCCTAGTTAGTCTATTACAAAGCTTTGTTGAACATCCTTCAGGCATGCACATAAAAACAATCATTTTGTTGAAACAACTTTTTTAATTAGTCTATTATAAAGCTTTGTTGTATATCCTTTAGGCATGTACATATAAAAACAATCATTTTACTGAAACAGTTATTTGAAAGCAGCTTGTTCCCTCTAGGATAGATATCCACCCTACCTTTATCTAGAATTTGATCTTCGAATACCCATACGTTAGGTACATAAAGGATTTCTTCTCCATGGCCATGGGGATTACTTGCTTGATTAAAACCCCAGTAGTTCCCGTGTTGCCATAGGAAGGAACCCTCCTCTCATGGATGGCCCCTTTCTTGAAGCAAGCATTAGTCTCAACACTCTAGGTAGCTATACTTCTTGTTCAAGGTGATGGAGTCCTTTTGAAGACTTTGGGAGCTGTGACACCGAATCATTCTTGTCCAACTAAATGTTAGGGATTAAAGTTTACCTATTCCTAGACACTTGCATCGACTTGTACATACTACCCATCATTATTAGGGTGTGAATGAACTTACTGACCTAGGCGTGAATGAACTTTGTGTGAATGATCTAAGTGCGAATGAACTTAATACCCTAGATGTGAATCAACTTTGGTGAGAATTAACTTTGTGACCTAAGTGTGAAGAAACTCTAACCCTAGGTGCAAAAGTATCCTAAGTGCGAATGATCTAGGTGTAAAGGCTCTTAGTGCAAACAAACATATGTAAACAAATGAGTGAGTGCAAGTGAATGGGTGTGAATGAGCTATGTGCATGTGTTCAATTAGAGGGATATCAATCAAGATCAAAGCAAATAACAAGAGCTAAAAGCAATCGACCAAGTCAACATATTGCAACAAGCAACAACCAACCAAACAATGAAAACAATGGCCGTGTATTTGATTCTTGCATTGTGAGCTTTGCAATTTTTGAGTTTTGATCACTTCCCTTCTTTTAATGCACATACAACCACAATTCACCTATAACGAAATAACTATGACAAGCATGATGCATCTTTAGTCCATCATAGTGTAACACAAATTGTTCATATAAGACAAGTTTGAGGTTTGAGTTTTTGCCTTGTCTTTTGTGTTTTGTGTTTCTTAAATTTTAATCATTCTTCTTCCTTCAATGCTCACACTATTAATCATCCATAATCAAAAAGTTGCATCTATAAAATTATTACACAGATTGTTCAATAAGAAGAGTTGAGTTTTGAGTTTTGCATTTTTGTGTTGTTTTCACTTCAATACACACACAAAAACAAATATGGCAAACATAATTTTTCTTCAATTCATTATAATATCACATGGTTTGTTTAAGCAAGAAAAGTTTGACTTTTGAATTTTTCATTATGTGTTTTTGCAATTTTGTGTTTTTTTTTAAGTTTTATTGTGATTTTCAATTTGAGTTTTGAATTCCCACCTAGTTTAATAAATCCAGTCTTTCTAGGCTCAATTCAACAAACTAGTTTCTCCCAATTTGGCCTCCGTAAACTAGCCACATGGGCTTCAGAGTATGCTAGCCATGAATGTGGACAATCGATGCCCCATCGATCCCATTCATGCTCATGCACAAGTCTCCTATTTTGCCACACAATAGGAGTATAAGAATCTTGGCGATTGCATCATCCTTCGTCCTGGCAATGGAACCAAAATGTTGGGCTAAATGCACAAAAATTGGGACACTAGATAGACTTTTATTGTTTCAGAAGTTGCAACTTGCTCCGGCAATAATCTTTCACCTTGTCTCCCAACACTCCACTCTATCGAGACTCTATCTAATCATGCATCTCTCTCTCAAACCCATGAAAGCAAGAATATAAGACTGGCATCAAGCTGTAGTGAACTCACTAACTTACCTTCTCATGTTGTAGTCCAAAAGCTTGAAGGCTCGAAGATGGTTCCACGACCCAAGAAACATGATTCGATGCCATCGCTCCTTCACATCCACCACTGAGTATACTAACAAGTCAAGAAGCTAGTAGAGAAGAAGAATAAGAAGAGAAAGAAGATAGTGTAGAGCTTTGCCTTCCCTCAGTCCCTCACTCAACACTCCTCTCCCTATCTCTCTCTCAACCATGGAGGCAAGATGATAGAATAAAAAGATGGAATGGTTGCACCAACAGACCTTCTATATTATGTATGCACCAAAAGGATAAATACAACTAAGACCTTCCACCCTTATATAGACACAAACTCGGTAGGTTAGGGCTAGGTCACTTCTCCAAGAGGGTAGCATTGTTTGCATTTCAGTGTTTGCACATTCTTTTGGGCACCCTATCCACATTGTGGGCTCTAGGTGGTTCATTCCTCAAAACATGCTTTATCCTTAGCCTAATTCGCCCATGTCTTCACTAATATAATGATAGATACATGTGCGGAACCCACACAACAACTGCGGGTGCAACAAATACAATGCAGGAGATAAATGTAATGTGCCCGAGAGTGAGCCCAACTCTCACAAAATAATACATCCATGATAATCAGATGTCCATGAGGTACAAGAATAATACACATGTCCAAAATAATATAATAAAGCTCCACAAAATAATAATCCTTTTGAAAAAGAAAAGACTTTGAACTTGCACTTTGACCTTCCAATTTAGCCTTCTCCAAATACTATTAACTTTTGAATGATTTACTATAGTTTTATGGATAGCTATGCCGAAAATCAATTTTGAGCAGTTTCTTTGAGAGCAAACACTTGTATTCATCATTGTACTACTTTCAACTCATTGATAGTAGTGTATTGACCTAGTCTTTCTCCTGCTACACTTTTTGGCTTGGTTTTGGGATTGATTTATTGTTATTATGGCATTTCATAGTCTCTTTATTTGGCAGACATAATGGTAGGTGCTTCAAATGCTTTCCAATAACAATGCTATCTTCAACATAGAGAAGTTGGATGGAAATAAACTTCATGTATTGGAAGACTTAGATTTGATAGATATTGGTACAAAAGAAGCAAGTCAAGCCACTGAAATCAGAGGGCATAAAGCTAGAACTTTATGATGTAGAGGAATGGGAAGAGCATATAAATCTACCATTATTTTATCATTATCAAAGTAGGTATACTTCAATATCATTGAGACCAAGGGTGATGCTTATGCATTATGAAAAAGGATTCATGATCTCTATGATAAGCAAAATCCCGCAACACAACTATATTGGCTTAAGAAACTCATGGACCTTTGGATAAAGGGATGTCTATGTCTTCTCATTTAAATGAGTTTCATTCCATTTTCAATTAGCTTACTTTGCAGGGTCTTAAGTTTAAGGAGAATGTCAAGTCTCTTTTCTTGCTTGTTATACTACCTGAGACTTGGGATATATTTTGCATTATTATCAATGCAAGCCCTCTTGAAGGTGGCTTTGAGCTCAATGATGTAGAGGGTGCTTTGCTTATAGAGAAAGTAAAGATGAAGAATATTAATCAGCCCATACTTCTTATGTACTTACATTGAGAGACAGACAAGCAAGTTAATGGGAATAATAATCATGGCAAAGACTCACAGCCTGACAGGCAAGTCTAAGTCTCATGAGCAATCACACAGTAAGTCCCCTGGTTCTAAGTCCTGTCTTACTTATCATTATTATAGGTAGCAAGGTCACATAAGGTTGTAGTGTCATAAGATGTGTCAAGATTGTGGGAGATAAGGAAGGAGTCTCACTTGTAGCTTTCTTGCTTGCGCAATGGGGGAATACACACAAGGGTGGAGGCTGAAAACAGTTTTCCTCTTCTTAGTTGTGGAAGCCAAAAGAACTCATATACAAAGAAATAGAAGAACCCTATATATGGGTCTCAAACCAAACTCAACTAACTAAGGTGGCATACTAACTGAGCCACGAACTAGAGTAGATAAGGATAGCTGTCATGTAGCTATTATTCATGGCGATGTACCAACCGCGTCTGCAACTGACAAGTCGGTGACATAAATACACAACGGTCACCCTGGCGTATCATGAGTGGAGCTCGATATCTCAACACTCCCCCTCGAGCTCAATCCCAATTCCTGCACACCAAGCATGTCTCTGAACTTGCGCAGCTTCTCTGCGCCCAATGCCTTCGTGAATATGTCAGCTACCTAATCCTCTGTGCTGACATAAACTAGATCAATAAGACCTAGTAAAACCCTCTCTCGCACATAGTGATAATGCACCTCAATGTGCTTTGTTCTAGCATGATAGATTGGGTTATTTGCCAAGTGTATACTACTCATATTGTCACAATAAATGACAACTGGCCCATCTGTAAACTGATACATATCATAAAGTAGCTTATGCAACCAAGCTACCTCACATGCAGCCATTGTTGCACCCCTGTACTCAGCCTCTGTGCTGGACAAGGCAATCGTAGGCTATTTCTTGCTGCTCCAAGTGACTGCAGCACTCCCAAAAGAG
Source organism: Lygodium microphyllum (assembly GCF_053477565.2). Taxonomy (NCBI): domain Eukaryota; kingdom Viridiplantae; phylum Streptophyta; class Polypodiopsida; order Schizaeales; family Lygodiaceae; genus Lygodium; species Lygodium microphyllum. The sequence continues at coordinate 124,979,292 of NC_141146.1, forward strand.
AACACATATCCCCTGGTAGATCATCTATTAGAAATACTACCTGCCCAATCAGCATCAGTGTATCCATGCAACTGTATCTGAACCCCAGTCTCATAAAATAGTCCATACTGCAATGTGGACTTCACATACCTGAGTATGCGTCTAGCCGCATCCAAATGTGGCTTCCTTGGAGCCTGCATAAACTGACTTACCAATCCAACATCATAGCTCAAATCTGGCCTGGTAATAGTCATATAAATCAAACTTCCTACTATGCGTCTATACATAGTAGGGTCTTCTAGAAGCTCATCTGCGTCTGTGCTCAGCTTCACATTCTGCTCCAAAGGAACTGAAATAGGCTTACAGCCTGTCATCCCATATTTGGACAGCATGTCCAATCCATACTGCCTTTGCAAGAGCTGTATCCCACTTGGTGATCTAATCACCTCAATGCCCAAGAAATAACGCAGCTCTCCCAAATCCTTCATCTCAAACTTCTGCTTCAATAGCATTTTCACATGAAGGATATCTTCATCACTGTCACCTGTCATAATCAAATCATCAACATAAATGACAAGTAGTATAATACCTTTCTCTGTTTTTCTCACATAAAGTGAGAAATCTGCCTTGAAAATCTGAAAGCCAATAGTGACAAGATAATGTCCTATCTTGTCAGCCCATGCTCTAGGTGCTTGCTTCAAGCCATACAAGGCTTTCTTCAACCTACAAACAAACTCAGGATGAATAGCATGCACATAACCTGGTGGCTGCTCCATATAGACATCTTCTTGCAAATCACCATGCAAGAAGGCATTCTTTACATCCATCTGATGTAAAGACCATCCCTTTGATGCAGCCATAGCAATGATTACTCTTACAGTTGCCATCCTTGCAACCGGACTGAATGTTTCTTCATAGTCAATGCCATATGTTTATGCATACCCCTTAACTACTAATCTTGCCTTGTATCTGTTCACAGAACCATCTGCATTGTGCTTCACCTTATAAACCCACTTACAGGCAATTGCATTTTTACCCTTAGGCAAAGGTACCAATTCCCATGTAGCATTTGCTTCCAAGGCATCCATTTCTTCATCCATGGCTTTCTCCCATTTTTCTTTTCCCATGGCTTGCTCAAAAGAAGTGGGTTCTGGTTCCTGTATCACTTTGACCATATATGCATAGTGAATGGCTGTAAATCCATCATATTTCAGCCTATCCACACGATACCTAGCTCTCCTAGACCTGCGCAAAGTAGGTTCACTCCCAGGTGCTCTCAAAACATTCCTGGTCTTCCTTACTCTAGGTGTAACAATAGAATGAACACCCAACTCATCATCAATGCTCTGTTCTGAGCCACTGGATTCACCATCCACATAAGAGTGACCTGCATTCACATCAAACATGGGCTGATCAGCCTTCTTTTTTCCTTTTCGTGATACCTGCATACCACTATTTACATTGTTTTGAGAAGATTCTCCTGGTCTCAATCTGCCTGTCCATGGCAAAGAATGTGAACCACTGCTAGAGGACGCTCCAGGTCCACTAATATTTTGTGACTGCTGCTGTGAATTCTCTGCAGCATTACCATTTTGTGCATCTACATCATCAATCACATTTACTGGTTTATACCAGCTACTCATCTCATCAAAGACAACATCTCTGCTCACTGTAAACTTACGAGTAGAAGGGTTATAGCATCTATACCCTTTTTGCTGCAGAGAGTAACCAATAAAGATGCACTTCTCAGCTTTTGGATCCAACTTGGATCTCAACTCATCTGGCACATGTAAATAGGCAATGCAACCAAAAATTTTCAAATGAGAAATATTTGGTTTCCTGCCAGTATGTCTCTCCTCTGGAGTTATTCCATGTATTGCTGCAGTGGGAGTCCTGTTCATTATGTAGACTGCTGTAGCAACTGCTTCAGCCCAATAAAAATCTAGCAAGTCTTTTTCATTGAGCATGGCACGAGATACCTCTCTAATATGCATGTTTTTCCTTTCTGCAATTCCATTTTGTTGTGGGGTATAACTGCATGAATATTGCTGCTTTATGCCATGCTCCTGCAAGAACTTTGCAAACTCATTTGAGAGGTACTTCCCCCCTCCATCTGACCTTAGGCATTTTATCTGCAGGCCTGTTTCTTTTTCAACCATAGCTTTAAGAGTTTTGAAATGCCCAAAAACTTCACTTTTCTTTTTCATAAAATATACCCAAACTTTTCTACTATAGTCATCAATAAAAGTGACAAAATAATGATAGCCCCCAAGAAATGCAGCTTTAGTAGTCCACACATCAGAGTGGATTAATTCCAATGCCTTCTCACTCTCTTGAACATGTCTAGGAAATGGTTTCCTTGCCTATTTTCCAAACTGACAGGCTTCACATACCTTATGCATTTCTGCAACCTTGAATTTGGGCAATCCTGCAACAATATTTTGGGCCTGCATTGATTTAAGTCGCTGTACATTAACATGACCAATGCATTTATGCCAGATATCAATATCTGCAACTACACCGGTCCCATGTGCAAACATTGCTGCACTCAATTCAAGCATGTCTGCATCTAACGTAAACATTCTGCCCTTCTTCTTTCCTTTTGCTATCAAGCGACCTTTATTTTTCATATCCTCAACAAAGCATCCATGAGGATTAAATCTGACCTGCAAGCCCTGCTCAACCATTTGACCAACAGAAACCAGATTCTTCGTGATATTCGGGACATGAAATACATCGGACATGTATTTCTTTTTCCCATCCTGCATAGACAAATGAATTTTTCCAATCTGCACAATAGGATGTGCAGTATCATCACCAGTCTCCACAAATCCTGGTTTTTCCATTTTTATTGCATCCTCCATCCATTCTGCATGACCTATCATGTGGTTTGATGCACCTGAGTCAACATACCATACATCATTGCTTTCTTCTACACTTGTCACAGAATTGTTCATGTGCTGCACCATAAACAAGTGCTCATTTCTGTCATCACCCTGTTTACTAGAAGATGCATAATTCCCTTGTTGCAGTTTTCCATTCATGATGTCATTCTGCTTTTTATAGCAGTCTTTAGCCATATGACCCATTTTACCACAATAGTAGCATTCAACATTACTGTTTGCATTTTGGCCTCTTTACCATCCACCACGACCTCTTTGGCTCCCCCTGCCTCTAGAGTTACCACGTCCTTCTCCATAGGATTGGTTTTCTTGAGTTTGCTGCATATTCTGATTTCTACCACGGCCTCCAAATCGGCCTCCTCTACCTCTGCCTCTACCTCTTCCAGCATTTGAGTAGAAGACAACTTCTTTTGAAGTTCCTCCTGAAGAAGATGCACCACCATTTCTTTGCTCCTCAAAAATTAGAAGAGCAATCAACTCCTCAAAATCAGGAAATATTTCACGAATTGAAATGGATGTCCGAAATTGTGCATAATCCTTTCCTAGACCATTCAAGGTCACAGAAACTAAATCATCATTTTTCACTAGCGACCCAATGGAAGCAAGTGCATCTGCAATCTTCTTCACCTTCATGTGGTAGTCATTGATGCTCATACTTTCTCTTTGCACATTATGTAACTCTTGCTTGAGCTGCATTTTCCTGGCTTGCGTATTTGTGCTATACATTTTTGACAAAGTATCCCATGCCTCCTTTGGCGTACTTGCATCCTGAATATGCACAATCATAGAGTCTGAAATACTGATAGACAGCCAGTACATAACTTTCCTGGCTCTCTCATGCCATGCTTTAAATGCATGCATTTGCTGTTGATTGGGAACATCAGGAAGAACTGGTTCTTCTTCATTTCCTGCAACAAATTCCCAATATCCTTTTCCCATAAGGAAATTCGTCATTCTAAACTTCCATGCTTGGAAGTTGTTCTTGTCAAGTTTTTCAGTGACAATCTGTGAGAGAGAATCAGACGCCATTACAGAACACTGCAAAAAATTCTGTCACTGCAAAGAACACAGCTTCACCCTCACAAGGGAAAATCTGCAAAACTGGCGAAAGTGGTATTTGACCACACAGTCACTTCCTAGTGACGATTTTGCATCAACAGGCAACAGGGATGATTCTGTAACTCCCAATGTCTCTACGCACAAGCATACGATGCAATTTCTACAGCAACTTTTCACCGACCTGTAAAACAGTGGCTGCACAGCATAAAACTGGGCCTTTTCCTGAGTGCGTGCAGAAAATTTCCGCCTCCAAAACAGGCCCTGAAATGGCCTCAAATAAAAAAAACAAGGTCGCCAAGGGCTAAAGCCCTATCCCGCAGCATATACTGCCCTCTTGCTTCACCGCGAAGGGCGTCTCAACCTGAGACAATGCACTCCTGCACTTTCCGGCTGTGCTACCTACAGAGATCTACTCCCAAAACAGAAAATGAAAGCAACACTGCTCCTCTTACCAGAACACCGCGAGCTTGGCTTGCTTTCTTGAGCTCCTTACCATGAACAAGGCTCTGATACCATGTCAAGATTGTGGGAGAGAAGGAAGGAGTCTCACTTGTAGCTTTCTTGCTTGCACAATGGGGGAATACACACAAGGGTGGAGGCTGAAAACAGTTTTCCTCTTCTTAGTTGTGGAAGCCAAAAGAACTCATATATAAAGAAATAGAAGAACCCTATGTATGGGTCTCAAACCAAACTCAACTAACTAAGGTGGCATACTAACTGAGCCACAAACTAGAGTAAATAAGGATAGCTGTCATGTAGCTATTTTTCATGGGCGGTGTACCAACCGCGTCTGCAACTGACAAGTCGGTGACATAAATACACAACGGTCACCCTGGCGTATCACGAGTGGAGCTCGATATCTCAACAAGATGTGCAATGATAGGCATGAAAAAGGCATAGGGAAAGCACATGATAATGCCAAATCTTTTGATGATCACAACATTGTTCCTAAGCCTAGTGTTAAGATAGAAGACATAAATGTCTCGAAGTACAGCTTTGATGATTATAAAATTGCTATTTTATCACGTGATGCTACTCTGTTGACCAATGCTCTATCTTCTTACTCTTAGTATTAGCTTCTTGATTCAAAGACTTCATTTCATATCACTATGTATCGTCATTGGTTTTATACCTATCATATTGTTACATCTTCGGTTAGACTAGGAGATAACACTACATTGGATATTATTGGCATAGGTGATGTGAAATTGCAATTTAGTATTGGTGCTCCATTTTTGCTTCATGATGTATGCCATGTCTTGACTTTGACTAAAAGTATTATCTCTATGGACAGTTAAATGATGATAGGTACCATGTCTCCTTTGGTGATTCTGCATGGAAGACTACTCGTGGTAGTCTAGTATTTGCTAGAGGTACCAAGGTTGGTAGTGTATACCCCTTGCTTGTATTTGGATTCATTGATCATTTTTTGCCATGACTGCTCTTTCTCATGTATCTCTTTGGCATCACCATCTTAGGTATATATCCCTTAAAGGATTGAAAGTACTCACTCATTTGCAGCATTTGTTGCCTCTTGACTACTCATGTTTTGACTCTTGTGATCATTGTTTATATGGAAGGTAGACTCATAACTCTTATAAAAAGTCTAGCTCTATGTGCATGGTTAGTTGTTGGCTCTTGTACTCTACGATATTTGTGGCCCTATCAGTCACACTAGGTGGTGCTAAGTACTTTGTGACATTTATAAGTGATTATTTTCATAAGATTTGGATCTATCTTATTAAGCAAAATTCAAAGGTGTAAGCTACATTTCAATTATTTATTGCTATGATTGAGAACTAGTCTGGGCATAAGCTAAAATACCAATGATTTGACAATGGGGGTGAATATGTCTCTAAGGCATTTGGAAAATTTTGTGATAAGAGGGGTATTAAGCGTCGATTGACCACCTCATACACCCTACCCTAGAATGGTGTTGTATAGCACATGAATAGGATTATTTAGGAAAGAGCTTGCAATATGCTTAATTAGGTAGGCTTACTACAACATTGTTGAGCTGAGGCAGTTACTACTACAATTCATTTGATAAGTAGATCCCCATGCAGTGCTCTTGGTGGTAGAGCTGTAAAGGAGATATGGTCTTGTAAACCTCCCTTGTATGCATACTTGCATGTCTTTGGATGTGAGGCTTTCTGCCATATTTCCAAAGACAAACACAATAATTTGGATCCAAAGCTCCTCAAATGCATCTTTCTTGGATATAGCGATATAGGTGAGATGGGCTATTGCCTTTGGGATCCATAGGCTCGAAAGGCTATCTACATTCATTATGTCATATTCCATGAAGAAAATATGTATATAAAACTAGAGTAGAGAGTTGAGATATGCAAGGTGATATTTCAAGAGGACCCCCTTGTTACAGTACAGTCAACCCTAATTAGATGGCCTATTGCAACTCTATTGATGATGTAGTTGCTCGGGATTCCTATTGTGTAGGATGATGGTGTTGGACAGAGAGGACAAATTATATAGGCCCCATAGTAGTCTTAAGATGCTCCATCAAAGTCTTAGATCCTCGTGATCGTTTTGAGCCCTCTATGCATTATGTTATGGTGATAGATTTTGGTGAGCTCCTTACTTATTATGAGTAGGCTATACGCAGAGGTGATAGTCACTCTTGGGAGAGGGCCATGCTATTTGATTATGATTTATTGTAGCAAAACTATACATGGTATTTGGTTTCTTTGCCCGATGGAAAACATGCATTGCCATGCAAGTGGATGTAGAAGCTAAAGAGTACCCCTATTTGCTTTAAGCCAATATTTAAGGCCAGATTGATTGCTAAGGGTTTTAAGTAGGAGAAGAAAGTTGACTTTGATGAGATACTCTCTCGTGTGGTTAAGATGACTACCCTACTCTTGGTATTGGCCTTGGTTGTGCAAATGCATTTGGATTTGTACTAAATGGATGTGAAAATGACTTTTCTACATGAGGACTTGCATTGATGCCTTTATGTATTCAAAGGGTTATTCCCATAAGTGATGTGGATCCATATCTTTACACAAAGAAGGCATGTGATAGTGGCCTTATCATTTTGGTGCTATATATTGATGGCATGCTAATTGTAGGGAGTGCTCATGATGAGTTGGATGCTTTCCAGGCTCAACTCAAGAAGAGCTTTGAGATGAAGTACATGGGGTATGCCTCTCACATACTTGCTATGCGCATTACACAATCTCTCTTAAGGAACTCCTCTACTTATCGCACAAAAGGAGTACATTCATAAAGTCCTTGAGCAATTCCATATGCAGGGTAGTAAGCCTATTCACCATCCATTGTCTTCATATGTGAAGGTCAATCATGTAGATTGTCCCCAATTAGATGATGAGAGGGCCAAGATCTTGTATGCATCGAGAGTGGACAGCTTAATATATGCCATGATAGCCACTAGACTTGACAACGCATTCACAGTAGGATTTGTGGCTCTTTATATGGCAACACCTAGTATGTGACATTATGATGTTGTAAACAGCATCATAGGATACCTTAAGGACATTGTAGATATGTGCATTTGTTATGGTGGCTAGGATATTGGAGTCATGGGTGATACTAACTTTGATTATATAGGACATGTAGAGAGTAAGAAGTACACCTCTGGTTATGTCTAGGCATATAATCTATCTTTCATGTGAAGATCAAGCACATTGAGGTCCATTATCACTCCATTAGGGAGGTGATTGAGGACAATTAGATAGAGCTTGTCAAGATCTCGACTGATAAGAATCCTATAGATCTACTTGCTAAAAGTCTCCTTGTGGAACATTATTATACTTTATCATTTTTTTCTTATTTTCTTCATACTTGGACACATTCGCCTGCAAGTGGGAGGTTGTTGGGGGTTAAAGGCCACTTATGTTTAGCTAGCTACATTTACTTATACTTACCTCCTATCAGCATCACTTTATTATTTATTCTTTACATGGCAATAGAATAAAGGAAGGTAGGTCACACATCGTGACTAGTGGAGTTCCCATATACCATCTTTCTCTCTCTTGTGCGAACCTCCATAGCTCTTACTTCTCTCTTGCTTTTGCTTGTGCTTCTACTCATGCTTCCATTCTTGCTCCACCTTTCACTAAAATACACTTACATCATAGAAAAATTTTAATCACAAGATGCAACCAAGAATACCCATGCCAACATAAAAAACAAACCTTGTAAGGTATTCAATCCATTTCAAGGTAACAATTATGTGATTCCAACCATTGCATAACACTATATCCAATCCATTTGAAGGTAATACAATTGTGTAATTCCAACCATTTTCATAGCACTATATTCAATCCATTTCAAGAAAATACAATTGTGTAATTCCAACTATTGCATAGCATATGTTCACTCAAAGCACTAGGTGTTATTCGACAAAGCAACACTCACATCTTATATATCCTTTGGCCTCAATTGTTCCCTTCTAGAGGTTTAAAAATGGCCTTTCAGTTATCATTAAATAAAATCTTATGATTGGACCTTAATGAGTTCTTTTTCTAATTATTAGATAAATTCTAGGGTCTATCACCAAAATTTAAATTTTGTTTGAGAGTTTCTCAATTCCATTATTATTAATATTTAATGCCTTCCCTCTTTATGTTAGGTCCTTTTTGTGCAACTTTAAGACTTGCCCATAGAGGCATTTATTTATGGAGGATTGACCACCTTTAAAGACCCTCAGTACTATCAACCTTTTATGGGTAATTAGCTTCCAATGATTTCAGGACTTCTCTATGACAAGTAAGATACTTACCATTAATTAGGTCCATCTTAATTCCTCCTAGAGACCTTCAAACCCATAATTTTTCCTACGCCCTTTCTTAACTATAATTTGTAGAGATGGTCAAACATAGCTCCACAATACTTGTCTAGGATAACCCTAAGCAAGAATTGATTGCTATTTTTCCTATGTCCTTTTTTTATTATGGTTTGTAGAGGTGGTTAGATGCATATGTGCATAATCCTCATCTAGGATAACCCTAAGTAAGCAATCAAATGTAGTCACCTTAGAGGTGGCTTTTAACTAAATTGTTTGATGGTTCATGGGAGGGGGACTAGTCAAGGAGGGGGAGTTCATCATGGAAGGGGATGGGGATAGACAAGTAACGATGGGAGAAGGGGGCATGGAAGGTCTATTTGAGTGAGGGGGAGTAGGTCTTGGGGTGTGGGGGAGAAGACGAATGAGGGAGAGGGGGTCAGAGGTAGGGGGCTAAGGGCTTGGGGAGGGTGGCATGTTGAGTAGGAAAAGTTTGGGGGGGGGCAACCCCCCACCCAACTTTCTTTCTTTTCCTCCTTTCTTTTTCATGGGAAAGAAGGGGAGGCCATGAGAGGTGCAGAGAAGGAAGGATACTTTTTCCCTTAAAAATTTTGAGATGTCCTCATCTTGACAATAGTAAGGTCACCCTAATAGCAACGCCCATCTAAAATGAGACACTTCACAACCAACCAAGGATAAGAATAGTTGACACTACACTTGGCTCAAGGAGAGTGTGGAATGAGGGCTAGTTAAGCATCAACCCCTCTATCATAGCAAAGTCACATATCTAAACTCCAACAATAGTGTTAGCTCAAGTTTTAACCTAATACTTGAATAGTTGTGTTTGATTGGCTCTCTTTCCAAATAATCATGTAGAAAGCCAATCCATTAAGCAGATTAGTGCTTCCTTAGGATAACACTATCCAGATCACCATCCACCCAATGTGCCTAACATCCTTTAAGTATCCTATAATATTCTAAGCATGTATTAAAATGACTTCCTTGATTAATCTATTACACAAGGTTTGTTGACTGTCCTTTAAGCACATACACAAAAACACTTGAAAAGAATCAGTTTAGTAAAACACTTATTTGAAAACAACATCGTGTAACTTTTCCTATATAGTTTTGCCCCTCTAGTCAGGCCTTTTGATGCCCATGCATTAGGCTTATGGAGGATTTCTTCATCATAGGATTGTCATGGGGATTACTTGCTCAATTAGAGCCCCATTGGTTCCCATGCCACCATAGATGGAAACCTTGCTTTTGTGGATGGCTTTTTGCCTTAAGCACCAATCACAATGCTCTATGCAGGTATGCTTCCTATTGGGCTGATGAAGCCCAAGAACAACTATGCCAAGGTGCAAAAAAAAATCCTTTCAAGGCAATACAACTACATAATTCCAACTGGTACATGATACTACATTCCCACAATGTTATGCAACAAAAAAATAGCATCCACATCACATATGACCTCAACTATCCCCTTTTGGGGGTTTAAAAATATCATTTAAGTTGCCCTTGAATTGCATATTATGATTGGACCTTAATGACATCTTTTTACTAATCATTAATAAGCTTTTGATAAATCCTAACGTTTATTCTCAAGATTTAAAGTTAATTCAAGAGTTTGTCAATTCTAGAATTCTTCATCTTAATTCATACCCTCTCCATGTTAGGTCCTTTTTGGGCAACTCTAAAGTCTCTTGACCCTAGAGAGATTTATATATGGAGGATTAACTACCTTCAAAACCCCTTGCTACTAGAACCCCTTTTTCAGCCATTTGTTCTTGTTGGGGATTAAAGGTTGCCTCTACCTAACTACCTATATTTATTTATACTTACTACTTGCATACTTGTACTACATGTGTGGCAGTCACCCATCATTGTCACTTTATTCTTTGTTCTTTCTATGACAATAGAATAAGGGAAGGCAAGTCACACGTCGTGACTGTTGGAGTTCTCACATTCCATCTTGCTCTCTCTTGTTTGAACCTCCATAGCTCTTGTATCTTCTTGCTTCCACTTGTACTCTCACCTCTTGCTCCACCTTTCAATGGATATCAAAGTGAGGTTTCGAGGAGTTTCACCAACATTCACTTCAACCCAAGAAGTAAGCTTCAACTAAGCTCCACGGAAACCCCACTTCGTTTGATATATGCAGCAACTCCCCTTCCTTCTCGATTGTTTTTAGCCTTCAGAGCATCTCCCCCCATTGCCAAATGACCCAAGAGGGTCAGCCATAGTAGATAAAGCCCCAAGAGTAGCCCCATAAATTTCAATGTATTTTTAGAGGGCTACGCTATTGATCCCTCCCTTGCCATTTGATCTTGTCACTTTGCCCAATGCTTTGCCCAATCTTTGGGGGTCTCTAGCTTCCTTTAGCTTTGTCTTTGGCATCAGTTGAAGAGCTTTGGATTATCCATTGTTCTACAATTCATGATAGACCTATTGTTCACTATTTGGAGAGCAAGTATTTGCTTATTTTATGCTCTATTGATGCTTATGGGAAAAGTTTCCAATGCCTAAATGATGTATTGATGATCTAGCAAAGGCTTTTGGATTGATTAGAGCTCAGTTAGCTTAGTTCATGAAGGGTTATTTGTTGTAATGCCTTGTGGCTAGCAAGCATTCACTATTAGGGCTTGTGTATTGAATGCCTACACATGCTCTAGGGATTCTACATTGATGTATTGATGCTTGGCATTGGTTATTATGCTTAGATATGCTTATGTTGAGACCTAGGCCTTGGATTCGAGCTCTAGTGGTTGCATACTTGCTATGGCTATTTGCTTCAATGATTTCCCACTTACGAGGCTTATTGCAGGTACATACTCGTGGATGCATTACTTTATGTCATTGGGCACCTGGATGCTATGGGGCATATGTATTAAGCCTTGCTTTTGTCTCGGTTTTGGTCTCAAACATTTCGGTTTACTTTCATGGGAGCACTTTGATTTTTTTCTTTGCAGAGCTTGGATTCTTGAGTTAATGGAAGACTCTTACATATATATATATACTTAGCTAGTTATGGTCCATATCATTCATGCAGATACTAATGCTTGTTGGCTGATTCAGCTTTGGCTTGTATACCCAGTACTTTCTTTTATCAAATGAGCTTGTCCGTTTTGCATGCATACTCTTGGTTATCTACTTGAGCTTCATTGTTCATATGTAGTGAGTTAGTAGATTGGTGGATCTCTATTGCTTTTGGAGATCTCATATGCATAGTTGGCTTATGTACATGCTACTCTTTTATTTGGGATTGCATCTATGTCTCTAACATCTTCGGGTCTTTGATAGAATTTGGTACCTTAGCGGTTTATGCTTTATTTTGCACTGCTAGTTATAATGTATATCCCAATTGCTACCCAAATATTCTTGGCTTTGGGAGCCTTGTTTTTTGCTAATTTTCTATAGTTGAACATTTTATTTACTATAATTTTAAGACAAGCCATTTCCTTAAGAGCAGACACTTGTATTTCTGCACTCTAGGGCTTCCTTCTTGTGGACAGTAGTGTATTGGCTCAGCCTTCCTCTTATATCACGCATTTTGGCTTGGTTTTAAGGCTAACTTGATGTTATTACAATAACCCATATCTCTTTGGTTGGCAAAAAAATGGCAGGTGTTTCAAATGCATTTAATGACAATGTTATCTTTAACATAAAGAAGTTGGATGGCAATAACTTCCAATATTGGAAGACTTAGATTTGGCAGGTATTGGTGCAAAAAAAAAGGTTGGGACGTTGAAAATGAAGGGAATAAAGCCAAAATTTTGCGATAGAGAGGATTAGGATGAGCTTGATGAGCTGTGCAAGTCCACCATTAAATTTTCTTTGTCTAAGTAGGTGTAGTTCAATGTTTGTGAGACTAAAGGTGGTGCTCATGATTTATGGAAAAAGATAGCTAATCTTTATGACAACAAAGTCCTATCTCGATTTTGTACTGATTGAAGAAGCTTGTGGACCTTTGCATGAAGGAGGTGACTCCTATGTCTACTCATTTAAATGAGTTACACTCCATTAGTCTCATAATATGCACCAAAGGTCTAGTTCTAAGCACATGGGTGAGCCATTAGCTCTAGTTCATCTGGATGTTTGTGGTCCCATGCCATATTAGTCCTTGGGTGGTGCTAATTTTTTGGCATGTTTATTTATGTGATTATTCGCATAAGGTTTGGACCTATCCCATAAAGTAGAAGTTAGACGCTTTGTCTATGTTTCAACGCTTTCTTGCTATGGTTGAGAACCAATCTAAGCATATGCTGAAATACCTACGCTTTGGTAATGGGGGTGAATATGTCTCTAATGCATTTGGGCAGTTTTATGATGAGAGGGGTATTAAGCATCAATTGAATGGCTCATACACCCACCCCACAATGGTGTTAAAGAGCGTAGGAAAGAGTCTACAATATGCTTAGTTAGGCAAGCTTACCACAATACTTTTGGGCTAAGGCAATTGCTACTACCGTTCATTTGATAAATAGATCCCCATACACTACTCTTGGTGGTAGACTTGTAAAGGAGGTATGGTTTTGTAGGCCTCCCTCGTATGTATACTTGCGTGCCTTTGGATGTGAGGCTTTTTGCCATAGTCCCAATGACAAACATAATAACTTGGATCTAAAGTTGATCAAATAAATCTTTCTTACATATGGTGATGCATGTGAGATTGGCCATGGACAAAGGGCTAAAATGAGTGGTGAACCTCTTCGGAGCCATCCTTGAATATGCTTTGCAACATTACAATGCTCCTTGACTATGTACATGCTTTAATGATGCCATCTAAGATGAGGATATTAAAATCATTATAAAGGAAATATGACTTAAGTGAGTGATAATGATGATGGTAAGGAGAGTGATAATTGGATAGAGAGAGGCAATACTCACTTTCTCTCACATCTCCTTCTCTCACTATTGGTGTGCTTGGTGGTGGATATGAAGTAGCGATGACATGGATTGTGTTGCTTGGGTCATGAAATTATATTTGAGCCTTCGATCTTTCAGACTAAAACACAGGAAGTTAAGTTGGTGAGTTCACTCTACCATGAAGCTAGTATTGGTTCTTACTCTCTTAGGTTGGAGAGGAGGATTTATGGCTAGATAGAGTGGAGTCTCAAGAAGACAAGGTTGGAGATTATTCCCAAAACAAGTTGCAGCTTCTAAAATAATAGAAGACATCCAATGCCATGGTTGTTGTGCATTTAGCCCAACATGACCTCATCCTTACTCTCATCTCTTGATGGGCTAAACATAGTACTATATGTGAGTATGACTATGCTAAGCCATAACTACTTTGGCTTCACTTAAGCACACCCCCACCCTACCCCTTGATGTGATGTACATATGACAAACTGCAATCATGTGTGCTAATTAACTAGCAAACCAAACTAAGTTTCACCAATTGGATTTTGTACACATCACTTGTCATTTATTAGGCCACCAATAGATGATAAATGTTTTGTTAGAGACTAGATTTTTATCCTTATTAGTGGTATTCTACTTTGTATCTTAGTAGCAAACACCATGGACATTTGCTAAGCTTTGTCCTCCTCTACCAAGCTTGTTGTGAAAAATTACAAATTAGACCTCTCACACACACACACACACACACACACACACTCTCTCTCTCTCTCTCTCTCTCTCTCTCTCTCTCTCTCTCTCTCTCTCTCTCTCTCTCTCTCTCTCTCTCTCTCTCTCTCTCTCTATGCTCACACCTTATAAGCCTTTCAATGTTCATCCTATCACCTTGCCTTTAAAAACCATATTTATCCCTTAATCTTATTACCTCTACTTGTTAAATCTTTGAGGGTCGTCACATTTTTTAAGCCTCTCTAATTACAAATTCAATTGTTGTCATTGTCTACTTGAATGTCTCAATGGAGCACTCTTATCAAATGCTCCACATGCTCACATTAATGCAATTGTTTGAAGAAGATAAAAGATCAATCTCATTAGGCTTACTACTTGGTAGTGGGCACTTTTGGATGTTTCTTCATGCTATACCCTATTGAGATGTCAAGCTCTACATAAGCTAGCATCCAGTACACATCTTGGTGATGTGGCTGGATATTATTCAGTGGCATGTTAGGTGACTTACATGAGGATATGCCAATGATTCTACAATTGGACTACACTCACATAATCCATCCTTGGTTATGGTGCATTCATTGTGTCATGTCTTCTTTCCTTATTAGGTTTACACTTAGTGATCATATATACATATGTTGTGGTACTTTTATATTAGTCTTTTATCATGCTGTAGACTTAGTTCTTTTGTGTGGAAGAAGAAGAAAGTAGAAGAAGAAGATTCCAACCCTATCTCTCTGTGTGCTCATGTCTCCATTTTCTTTGTGTGTATGATCTTAATTATTCATCTCTCTTCCCTCTTGTCTATTCTCATGGTATCAAAGCCATTCTAGGATTGTGCCAAAGCTTGATTGAAGACTGAGATGATGGTGTTGGAATATGAAAGTAAGCAAGCAAGCAACTAGTAAGAAGCTCTTTCATCTTGCTTGATTTGCCTTGGATTATCGCTGTAGGAGGATCCTAAGGCTAACAAGGCTACAGTCTTCAATTCCAATGAAACTCGGTGAGTAAAATGAATAGTGTATACATTGTAGAGTAATCATTTAGAGCTTTTCTACTATCATTTTTGGCATCTAAGGTCATTTCGACTTGCGTTCTAGACTTGCAAGTGGCCTCGACAGTACTTTTGGGTATACTACAATTTTTGCTATGTCAACTGTGTATAGGTGCATAGATTACATATTTCAAATCTAAAAGATTTTAGGTGTTTGCTAGGTTGTAGACACAAAAGGTATCTACTATAGATTGCAAATTGCAAATATTTTTGTGTAGCTAGTAAAAAAAGCTTGCATGTTTAGTTATGGTGCACCTAGTATCAACTTGCTTGCAGATTACAATTTTTACAAGGTTATCTATTTTGTTGAAATGTCAGACAACTTCAACCAAATTGTCTGCAAAGCTTGATAAAGACAATTATCTTGCATGGAAGTTCATGATAATAAATTTCTTAAAGGGTAAAGGTGTTTGGTATTACATTGCGGGAGACATGGTAGTAGCACCTAAAGTTCATGTATGAAATTCTACTGCAAAACAAATAAAGGCTTGGAAAGATTGGGAGCAGACACAAAGTAAAGTCACATATTGGCTATCTATCAGTGTCATTGATAGCATGATGGCTATTTAAAGCTGCAACTCAAGTCAGAGTTGAACCAAGTGAAAAGAGAGAATATGTCCATTTATGATTATATCTTGAAGATCACGAGTATTGTAGAAGCTCTTGGATCTATCAGTGTGATAGTTGATGATGATATTGTGCATGCATGCTTAGATGGACTGGGAGATGAGTACAAGAGCTTCATATAATCTATGAATATGATGGATGATATCCTTGATTTTGTAGACTTAATTTCTATGTTGATACTTGAGGAGAAGAACCTTGGCTTGTATTCCTCTTCTTCTCAAAGCAAGAATAAGTTTGAACATGCAATTTACTATACTAACAGAGATAGAGGTCATACGAGGTAGAGGCCAATGTGATGACCATTGTCAAGGTTACAAATGCACATCAAAATAGAGGAGAACAATTCCAATGAAGGGGGAGTCAAAGAGGGCAAGTTCTAGATTCTAATAGGCAAGAAAATTTTGATGATAGCAGAGAGTGTTGGCATTGTGGTTGAAAAGGTCACATTTTTAAAGTTTGCTTTAAAAAGAAGGTTGAAATTAGAAATGGAAAAAAGCAACAAGGTAATTATGCATCCAATAGTAGAAACAATGATGATAGAAGTGAACAATTGTTTGTTATGTAATACTTTATCAATACTATGAGTGTTGATGGTTCATCGAACAATGATATATGGTATGTAGACCTAGGCATCTCTAACCACATGACTTCTCATGGAGAGTGGTTAAGAGAGATGTGTAGTCCAGAGTCTCTAGGCTATTTGGAGATAGGGGATGATACAACTCACCCCGTTACTCATATTGAAAATGTTCCTTTGATTGTGTAAGATGGTAAAACTAAGTACTTGGTTGATGTGTTGCATGTATCGAATATTACAAAAAACTTGCTTTTTGTTGGTCAGATGGTAGACAAGGATTGCATGTTTAGTAATATTTGATGCTTGTTATGTAGACGATCTCAAAAGTGATTACAGGTTGATTACAAAAGGGAAAATATGCTGACAGATTGTTTACTCTTGATGTAAGTTTGCTTGAAATGGATGCTGCTATGTTTGCACAAGGTTTAGGTATTGTGGCTAATATTGAAAATTGGCATAAGGGAATTGATTAGGTGAATGTGCAATGGTTGAAAGACATGTAGTCAAAACAAATTGTGGAAGGCTTGCCCAAGTTTAGGGTTGATGGAATGCATAAAGTTTGTTAAAGCATCTTAATTTAGGAAGCAAGCAAGGCATGCATTCCCACATGAAAAGCATATGCAAGAAACCACTTGAATTGATATATTTTGATATGTGGGGTTCTACAAAGACTGCAACTTTGAGTGGTTGCAAGTATTATGTTTCTTTCATCGATGATCATACTCACAAAATATGGGTTTACTTTCTACATGAGAAAAGTGAAGTGTTCACTCACTTTAAAAGCTTAAAGACTTTGATTGGGATTGCATATTAAATGCCTAGGATTGGATGAAGGGGGAGAATATCTTTCTAATGAGTTTTTTGTTTTTTTGTCAAAAAATCGTATACAGAGGCAATATATATGTAGATATACTCTATAGCAAAATGGAGTTGATGAGCGAAAGACTAGGCATATTATTGAGATGGCCCATACATTAGTGTCAAAAAGAAACTTGCTTCATATTGGGCTAAAGCAGTTGCTGTTTACTATAGATATTATGAACTGACACCTAGTGCTGTTGTACATGGTATGACACCTGAAGAGAAGTTTATATTTAGAAAGCCAAATCTATCCAATCTGAAAGTACTTGGATGTATTGCTTATATACATATTCTTGATGAGTTGCACAATACATTAGATCCCAAAGCTAAAAAATGTATATTTGTTGGATATTTTCTTGGGTAGAAGGGATATAGATGTTATAACCCTGTTACACAAAGTAAGAAAACTAACATGGATGTTATTTCTAGTATAGTAATATGTAGAATGCAATTGGGTTTGATGAGCATGAGAGTGTGGCTATGTAGAAAATAGGTCAACAATCACAGACATTGAGTGAACCACAAGAGTCTCCTAGTCATGGTTTTGTTAATAAACCTTGGAGGGATAGATTGAGGTCATAGGTTACTTCACCAAGTACATCACAAGTATCAAGAAAAGGTAAAGAGAAAGTTGGAGACTCACCTATTATAATAGATGTATCGTCATGTTTCTCTCATATTCATATTGATTTAGATGGCTCTAAGTAGAGCTTAGATAAGGAGTTTGGGATTCTATCTATTAAAACACTTAGTCTGTGTGGAAAAGGCACAAGAGAATGCTAAAGCACCTGGTAGTGATCTAGGTCCACACAGGTCAAGTAAAGTAAGAAAGCCAACGAAATAATTGATATATAATATCTATGTAGCTCATCAGTATGCATACATGGCTAAGGTTGTGTAGGTTGTGGAAACCACTTGTTTTGAGGATGCAGTGGATAATGAATATTGGGATCATGCTATGGATAAAGAAATGGTTGCACTTAAGGATAATGACACATGGGAGTTGATGCCTTTACCTGAAGGCAAGTAAGCTATTGGCTACAAATGGATTTACAAGATCAACCATAAGAATTAAGCACTATAAGGCATGACTAGTTGTGAAAGGATATGAACACACTCATGGTATTGATTATGAGGAGACTTTTGATCCAATGGCTAAAATGGCTAATGTAAGGGATGTCATAGTAGTGGTTGCATCAAAAGGTTGGATTATGTATCAAATGGATGTTAAGAATACCTTCTTGTAGGGGGAGTTGCAAGAGGAAGTTTGTATGAAGCAACCACTTGGCTATGTAGATGAGAGTCATCCAAATTATGTATGCACTTCATAAGGCCTTATATGGTCTGAAGCAAGCACCCAGGGCATGGCATGATAGGATTGCAAAATGCTATCTATGACACTAACAGATAGCCAACACATGACTTTACTTTGTATTTGCTCTCCCAATCTTTCTTAGTCTTTACCTATTTTGTAGTAACATTTCTTGTAGAAATTTTGGGTGCTACTACCATATCTTCTTCAATATAATTCCAAATACCTTTGCTCTTGAAGAAATTTGTCATCCTAAACTTCCATGTAGGATAGTTATTCTTACTAAGATTCTTGCTAACAATTTGATTAAATTTGTTAAAAAATTTGCCAAAACAAACAACTTGCAAAATACAACAATTTGCAAGCCTTGATTGAAAAATGTAATAAAGCAAAATTAATACCTTGGCTAATATTTATCCGTGGATTTAGGGTTAGATATAAAATGCTAAGTTGTAACTTGCCAAGCATATTTTTGCCAATTGTAAACATTTCTTGTTTGAGGCTTTCACCTCTTGAGGATGTTGCTATGTATTAGAAGATTGTGGGTAGCCTTATCTATTTGATAATCACTAGGCCATACCTAAATTGCATAGTTGGTCTAGAGAGTTAGTTTATGCAACTACATTTGGATGCAGTGTAATGCACATTGTGCTATGTCAAGTCCACATTAGACTATGTCTTATTCTATGGTACAAGTATACCATTGGACTTACATGGTTACATAAATACAAATTGGGCTAGTAATATTCCACACAAGAGATCTACCAATGGTTTTATGTTTTCCTTTGATAATGTTATTGTTACTTGGAGTAGCAAAAAATAGTCGATAGTTACCTTGTCTAGTATACAGAGACACAATATAAAGGTGCTACGATTGCACCATGTGAGGTAACTTGGTTATGCAAGCTACTTGGTGATTTGGGAATGCAAGTGGACAAGAAGGTTATCATCTACTATGATAACCTTAGTAGCATTCAATTGGCTAGGAACCCAATGTATCATGCACGAACTAAACACATAGAGGTCCATTACCATTTCATTTGGGAGCAAGTTCTGGCGGGTGATATTGACTTGGTTTATATTAGCACAAAGAATCAAGCTACTGACATTTTCATCAAGGCCTTGGGAGGTGAGAAGCTTCAATGCTTTAGGACTCTGCTTAGAGTTCACAAGCTCATGCTAAGCTCAAGGGGGAGTGTTGAGATGTCGAGCTCTACATGAGCCAGCATCATCCATTGTGCATCTTGGTGATGAGGCAAGATATTATTTAGTGACATGCTAGGTGACCGACATGAGGATACACTAGTGATTCTACAGTTGGTCTACACCCACATAGTGCACCCTTGGTTATGGCACGTTCATTGTGCCATATCTTCTTTTCTTAGCAAGTTCACACTTAGTGATCACACACACACACACACACACACACACACACACACGTGTGTGTGTGTGTGTGTGTGTGTGTGTGTGTGTGTGTGTACATATACATATACATATATATACATATATATATATGTATGTATATATATATATATATATATATATATATATATATATATATATATATATATATATATAATGCTACAAACTTGGTTTTTTTGTGTGGAAGAAGAAGAGAAAAGAAGAAGGAGAAGATTTCAGCCCTATCTCTCTATATGCTCATGTCTCCATCTCCTTTGTTTGTATGCTCTTAATTCTTCACCTCTCTCCCCTCTTGTTTATTTTCATGCCCCACACTCGAGTAAGCAATATTTTATACCACCACCTTTTTTTGCAACTAGTGGGTTTTCCCAAGGCAACAAATATTTTGGTTGAGAGTTCATCCATACATGTTCAAATTACAATGCATTCCACCATCTTCTACAACAATTGTGTTGTTGCGTTGGCCTAAGGGATGGTGATCAAGATAGTTTACATGCCTATCAAGCCCAAGAAAGCTCTTAGATATGCTTTGCTTCAATTGGCACACAAATGATTCCACCCACCACATTGTGGATACCTTCAAAATTGGTGCATCCACAGTGTGCAAGTACTACCACATTGTAGTAGACATTCTTGCTACAAAGCTAAGGTTAACACTAATTTATGTTTCTTCAAGGGAGCAGTTAAGAAAAATTCTTTTAGATTTTCAAACCATCACTCTTTTACCTAATGTTTGTGGTGGTGTTTGGATGGCACACACATTAAGCTTGCCTATAAGCCAAACATTTCATTCCACCCTCATTGACATCTCCTTCTACTGCAATCGATAAACAATTGTTGATTAGTTTCCCCTTACACCAAGTTTGCCATCTCTCTCTCTCTCTCTCTCTCTCTCTCTCTCTCTCTCTCTCTCTCTCTCTCTCTCTCTCTCTCTCTCTCTCTCTCTCTCTCTCTCTCTCTCTCTCTCTCTCTCTCTCTCTCTCTCTCTCTCTCTCTCTCTCTCTCTCTCTCTCTCTCTCTCTCTGTGCTAATGGAGACTTAATGCTTGCTTATATGTAAAACTATTTGCAAGTGATATAAGTTGTCAAATATTCATCAGCCTTTGATCAAGTTTAGCTCACTATTTGCTCACTATTTCTTGTTCTATCCCTACAATTAGCAAATAGCTATGCCACTATTGCTTGATCTAGCCCTACAATTAGCAATGAACTGCAACATGTATGCCTTTCTAACAAATTTTGTTTGTGTTGGATTGCTCTCCCTAAATTTCATTCTTCCTTGAATCTTGTAATTACATCATCTATCACTTCATATAATTACATACTTTCATCTTATGGATATTGTTTCATTATTGAAGCATGATGCATTATGTGCATCCATGCATTATCTCACACATGCAAGGTAGACATTATTTTACAAGATAAACACATCATTGAAACGCATGAATTGAATGTACATCCATTGTGGGATTCTTACATTAATATGCACATAGACGTAGACCAATGTAGCAAGAGAAGAGCAAGAAATTTACACCATTATAGCAAGTTAACACACTAACTAACACCTACATTGAAATGCAAACACACATTAACTCTCACACACAAGGTAGACATTATGTCACAAGATAAACATGCACATTGCATCAAGACAAGCATACTTACTGATACTAACATTGAAATATGGATTACAAGGTACATCCATTGTGGGATGCTTACATTAATGCAAAAATAAACAAACCAATGCATCAAGAGAATAGCAAGACATGCACAACAATATAGCGAGATAACACGCTAACTAACAAGACAAGCACACTAATTCATGCCTACATTGAAACACAAACATGCATTAACTCACAATAATTGACTTATCAACTCTTGGAAATGATAGAGGTGTATGTATGCATTCCCAAATAAGAGGGGAATGCAATCATTAACAACATGCTCTATAAAACACTCTAATAGAATTCAATAATCCACTGATAGAATTCGAGAAAAGAGAAAGGCACATGCATGCATTCCCAAATAAGAGGGGAATTTTAGAATCTAGTTTTGCATAGAAAAATATAGAAAATACGAATAAGGTAGAAATAAGAATAACAAGCGAGCATATTGAACTCAGAAAGGGGGGGATCTGGATGCTTTCTTTGTAGAGTAAATGAGGAGTAAGAATGGTAGGCATACTTATAGGGCGTACTAGCACAGTCTACCTTTTGTGATGGAGGAGCACAAGGAAGTATATATGTACTAGTAGACTTGCATTATGCAAATGGTACAAAATGGAATGGTGAAGATGTGAGATTCTTGCAACAGAATCTTGCCAATATAGCCTATTCACTGTTGGTGGAGAAGAAGCCTTTCTTGCCTACCTAAACATGATGAACTTTCCTAGCACGAAACAATAGGGTTTGTTACATGGAATCATGTAACATTTAGCCTAGGTCTCGTTGCCATGTAGGTGGATCTATTCTTGCAATCAAATGGGGAAGCCTCGTGTAGAGAGAGAGAGAGAGAGAGAGAGAGAGAGAGAGAGAGAGAGAGAGAGAGAGAGAGAGAGAGAGAGAGAGAGAGAGAGAGAGAGAGAGAGAGAGAGAGAGAGTGTGTGTGTGTGTGTGTGTGTGTGTGTGTGTGTGTGTGTGTGTGTGTGTGTGTGTGTGTGTCCTCTCTCTCTCTCTCTCTCTCTCTCCCCTCTTTTCTCTTTCTACAAATCTATCCTATGAGCATTTGTTGATGGAGGGTCTACTATCTAACTATTGATAAGATGTGGCTTGTAGGGATACCAATGAGAATTAGTGACCTTAAGATATGAGGATAGTGATATTATGTGAAGTGATTAGTATAAGAATAGTATTCATAAGGCTTATGAGGTAGAGCACTAAATAGTAATTGGATTAGGATTAGGATGTTAGTCAAGAGAAGGGTGGTCAAAGAGGGTAATAAGAACTTAATTAATGGCTGAAAACTCGCTTCTTTTCTCCTCTTTTTCTCTTCTCTCTCTCTCTCTCTCTCTCTCTCTCTCTCTCTCTCTCTCTCTCTCTCTGTCTCTCTCTCTCTCTCTCTCTCTCTCTCTCTTCTTTATCTTCTCTTACTTATTTTGAGAGAGAGGGAGGTTTGAGAAAAAGAAAAAAGGAGGAGAGACAGAGAGAGAGGCTTTCTCCCCACACACACTCTCTTCTCTTCTCCTCTTTTTTCACCTCTGTATGTGTGTGTGTGTGTGTGTGTGTCCCCTTTTTGCTCGCTATAAAATATTCATTGAGCCTTTTGTTGATGGTGGATAATGGATCTAATTGTTGGTAAGATGTGCCTTGTGGTGATGAGTAGACATAAGGATCATGGAGTAGAGGGCTAAATAGTAATTGGATTAAGGATTAGGTTGTTGGGAAAAAGAATGGATAATGCCAATGAGGGTAATAAAAACTTAGCAATTAATGGTTGATGAAAAAAAAACTCACTTCTTTTCTTCTCTTTTTCTCTTCTCTCTCTCTCCATACATAAGAAGTGAGAGAAGAGAGAAAAACAAGGGGGGAGAGAGAGAGACAGAGACAGAGAGAATGTGTGTGTGTGTGTGTGTGTGTGTGTGTGTGTGTGTGTGTGTGTGTGTGTGTGTGTGTGTGTGTGTGTGTGTGTGTGTGTGTGTGTGTGTGTGTGTGTGTGTGTGTGTGTGTGTGTGTGTGTGTGTGTGTGTGTGTGTGTGTGTGTGTGTGTGTGTGTGTGTGTGTGTGTGTGTGTGTGTGTGTGTGTGTGTGTGTGTGTGTGTGTGTGTGTGTGTGTGTGTGTGTGTGTGTGTGTGTGTGTGTGTGTGAGGATCTCTCTCTCCCCTTTCTCTCTTACTTCTTTTCTCCTCTCCTTTCTCTTTTCTTCTCTTGTGTGTGTGTGTGTGTCTCCCCTTCTTTTTTCTTTCTACAAACATATTCTTGGAGCTTTTACTGATAGTGGGTAGTGGATCTAACTATTGATAAAATATGCATATTGGGGATAATAATAAGAATTGGTGACCTTACAAAGATGGGGGTAGTGACAATATATGAAGGGTGATGACTAGATAAATAGTAATAATAAGGGTTATGGGATAGAGGGGTAAATAGTAATTGGATTAAGGATTAGGTTGTTGGTCAAGAGAAGGGGAGTAATGTTGATGAGAATAATGAGAATTTAGCAATTAATGGCTAATGTCAAGAAAAAAACTCATCTCTTTTTTCTCTTCTATCTCTCTCTCTCCCCCTTTTCCTTCAGTTCTAGAGAGAGAGAGAGACGTGAAGGAAAAAAGGGGAGAGACAGAGGGAGGGGTAAGAAGAAAAAGAAAAGAGGGGGGAGAGAGAGAGAGAGAGAGAGAGAGAATAAGAGAAGGGAGAATCATAACATGCCAACTCCAATAAGTGGGAGAGGAAGAAGCAAGGGAAGCAAAGTTTTCATTCATTATAATGTTGCTTCACAACAACATGAAGCTACCACATGAAGCACACAAGGACTACTATTAAAAGCATATAGCATATTGTAATTCCTCACTACACACACATATACATGCACGTAGACCCACACATGTGAAGAGAGAGAGAAAGAGCACATGAACATGTGTATATAGTATTTCTTAGTCTCTCTTTCATACATAATGTAGATGAAAAGACAAACTTCAATGCACACATTAGACCCATATATTCTCAAACACAATATTAGAACACACCCTCATGCACTATACTTCCTAATCCATAGAAACCACAATATGTATATACCTACAAATAAACTAGCTTGTAGAAGGGAAGTGAAATCACCATGCTACCACCCCATGACATAGGTCCACACACCACTTCATGGAAAAAAATTTCCCCTTTTGCAAGGCTACTTCATAGTATCTTTGTACGATAGCATAAAGCTACTACGAAGTAGCCTAATTTTTCTTGCATGCGAAGCATGTAAGGAATGCTAGCTAGAATCATGTAGATAGCATGAGTAATTTTAGAACATGCTCTACACAAATAAAGAAATAGAAGGAGCAAGTATTTGGGACAAAATATGGTAGGAATACACAATACATACATACATACATACATACATACATACATACATACATACATACATACATACATATATATATATATATATATATATATATATATATATATATATATATATAGAGAGAGAGAGAGAGAGAAAGAGAGAGAGAGCAAAGAGAGAGATGGCAAACTTGCCAATTGTCTCGCAGAGCAGCAGAGGGAGATGCTGATGAGGACAAGATGATGAGCAAGTGCCAAAAATCACAACAAGATGATTCCTCTTCACGTTTTACTAAAGCAAACCTTCTCTCAGAGTGCTACAACATGTTGTAGCAAGTTTGAATAAATTATTATACACTATGTTTGGTTGTTGTGCAGAGTATTAGACCTCCTATTCTTATGATTAACATCTTGGCAAAATGATGCAATCAGAAATGCATTAAGATGGGCACCTATTAATTTATTTAATGCTATTCTATAATACTAATAACTAATGTGCAAGTGAAAACTTGATAGTGTACGAAGTTGTAGTCTAACAAATAAGATAGGATTTTGCATCATGAAAAATCTTTTTGTGAACTTGAATGGATATGGAAATTACCCATGCCGTCAAGTGGAATTAATCATATAGTCATTTGTTCTTACTAGATGATGCTCAAAAATATGCTTGCATATGTGCTTTCGTAATGTATATCTCTAATAACAATGCCAACCTGACAAAGGTAATGCAAACAAGGCCTTCTAGGTATGTATCACATTGATAGTCTTGGTACTTTTTATGATGCTATTTAGTAGCTCATAACACATTTACATATCTTAGCTTTTAATTTATAATTACATGCTATTCTTATGGTTTGATCTAGTGACTATAGATATCAATGAGAAATGACAAGGTTGGAAGAGACAAAGCTTGAAGAATCCCCAAGAAGAATGAAGAAAATGCATGTTGATTTCTTCGATCCTAATCAAATCTAGAAGGGGCAAGCCCATCCATTGCAACATCTTGAAATCATGGTAATCAAGGCGGAAGCCATCAAGGCCCATCAGCTCAATCCAACCCATCTTCAAGTAAAGTTTACCTTGACAACATGCATCCTTTGACATTAAGCTTCTTCAAGAAGAGTCACGCAATGCTTCTCCAAATGGCTCAAAGATCTTCCCATGAATAACATCCTTAGAACATCTTTAATGACAATATCTTCATCAAAAATCTCAAATTATGTTATAAACATCCTAAATTGAACTATTTTATATTGCACTCATGTTCATGCCATTCCATTGAGAGATCCAAGTTGTAATTTCTATTGGCCTTGCACTTTAATGTACCATGTCAACAAGTTTGGAATCCTAATGAAATGATATTATATAGCACACCACCAAGAAAAACAAAGTAAAAATAGCAACAAAAACAAAGAAAAGGAAATATGCACTCTTATTCATTGCATTGCACCTAATGGTCCTTGAGTTAGAGAAGTCCAATGGTCTTGGTCGATCAGATCCATCTCTAAACAAACCATGCACTCACATCTAGGGCTCCTCAAGGCACTACATCACATCTAAGGCTCCTCAAGTTGTCCAATAGTCTTGGTCAAAAGCCCCATCTCTAACCCCGTAAGCCCCCTTCTCCACCCCCACATATTCTCAAGACACATTAAGGGCAAGTCATACATTGGAAGCTGTTGCTTGCCCAGTGTTAGACCTAACTCCCTAAGTTGCTTGCGCCTTTCTTTCCCTAAGTCCATTCACCACCCTAACGCAAAAGAAGGAGCTTGCTAATAGTAATGTGGAAGAGGCACTTCAATCAAATAAGATTCATTCTCCACTACTACCATCTTAATTCATGATTGTGATTACATTGAAATCCTACACTTCAACTCTATCTTAGATCAAAGTCACTAAATCAAAGTCATAAGCTTATCGATCTAACCTTCCATCTCTTTACAATATTCTTGCTGACCCTTTTCCTCAATGACAATAATATTTTCTATCCTCCACCATGAAGATCAACCTTGCTAATACAATGATCTTCAACAATAAGAAACCAAAAACTTATTTAGCTCATGTATTGGACTTTGTATAAGCACATGCACTAATTGCACTACATACATGGATTGGATCCTCAAGTGTAGGACATGCCTAGTAAGTCCTAGTTTTTGTAGTGTTACATCCATCTCCCAATTTGTATGAGCTCAAGTTATTCACAAAGGTAAACCAAGATTGTTTCTTAAAATAATTGTCTAGGACTTAAATAATCACAACACAAGGGGAAGGACCATTTGAGCTAGTCCGTACATAAAAAAGTTACAAAGTCAAAAGAGGTACATAAGTAGGGTCCTAATATCCTAACCCTAGAGCAAGAGAAGATTGAGAATAATAGGATGGATAGGTAGGGCACTAAGCTTTGTGTGTGTGTTGGGGGGCGGGGGGTGATGGTGGTAGTAAGGTAGCAATGGTGATGGGGGTAGTGATGACAAATGGCAAGGTATTGGAGGTGTTTATGATAGTAATTTTAGCAATTAGTGATGGCAGTAATGGCTAGGTGGTGGACATGGTTGTATATAGAGGTGATGATTGTGGTATGATAGGAAGATATATCATCAGAATGGATGGAATAAAAAATGGTGATTTTCCAAAAGAAAGCTTAAAAAACTTGCTTCTCACCCACTCTAAAATTGACTTTAGTGCAATCAATTGGCTAATTGACACTGCAAGATACATGCCTCATACTGATGTTCAAAGTGACGCAAATGTTCATTAAAGAAATTATCCTCGTCATCACTAAATGCATCGATATCAGCGTCTCTACAAAACCGTCTCTATATGTGTCGCTATTTGCATTGCTACTTTTGTCGCTTTTGTGACGCAAAATAGTGACAGTTTGCAATGACATATATTGCGATGCTAATAACAATGTGCATGAAATAAATTTGTGATGCTAATAGCGACAATTACAGAGAAAAATAATAATTTGTGGCAGGGCAACAAGCTACGTTGCCACATATAGCACCATGTGTTGTGTGATATTCTACAAATGAATTACATGTTAGGTACGCAATGGTCATCAAGATGAGCACAAAATGTACTTGAACCCACAAGACTGATACATAGAATAAGTACAAGATCGCTGATGAAAACTCATGGAATTATGGTAAGATACAAAGGATGATAAGTACATCTAAAGAATAGTACATGGAAAATGTCTGCAAAGATCACAGGACTAAAAAGAAGAGGGTGCGCACTCCATGAATCCAAGCACGAGCTATAGATCCTCACTATCAGAAAGCTCTCCCCCAATGCAAAGGAGCATCGAACAGACTCTACAAAATGAACAACTGCACATCAGTCCACCAAACATAATGCATGTAAAAAAAATGGTAACTACGGAAAAGAAATATGATTGACTTATTAGGCCATGTGTGTACAATCTATCAATCAGTGCAGTGAGATCATTCTCTCTGCTTATCGAGTCTCCAAGCCAAGGATTGTGGTTTGTAATGGAGTGCTACAAAAGAAAATAGAATACAACTGTTAGAAACACTATTATCAGTATAAGTGATATTGCAAATAAGAAAGTGAGAAGAACAAAAGAAAAACTTACAAAGTTCTCCAAATAAGTCCTTTGGCCACCACTCCTGAGATGATGCACGACCCCTGCCTCCAATTGTGCCCTCGCTGCCTCTTGCTACTATCACCAACATCCTGGAGAATCTGTAGCCTCCTCCCTGAGTCTCCGCTAATCATTTGCATCTAACCACTCGGGCTTTGAGGTGCCACTCTTGAGTGCATTGCGTTGCGTCTAATCATCTATGTGACATGTATGCACGCATTCACTCTATCATCCACCCAGTGGAAAACCTCTCTGCCGCAATAGGTACTAAAAACTCCTCGTGCAAGGATGCCATTATATAGTCCTTGCTCCCCTCAGGTATATTCTTCCAATGGTCCAAGACGTTGTGCCAAAAAACTTGTTGGCACAACTCTGTCATGCGAGACATCACCCTCCTCCCCTCATCATTCACGATCATAGTACCTGTCCTGTCATCTATGAGGTATACATACCCCTTTAGGGTATGTCTAAGGTGTACTCTCTCCCATCTACGACCATGCTCTTGGGCATAACTAGGAGACATCTGTACATCTGGTGTACCCATGGGGGTAGTATATCTTGGAGTGGTACCCATAGGGGTGCCACCTGGCAGACGATTGAGCAAAAGTTAGAGTCATTGGAATAGATGTCCCCATAGGCATGACAAATCCTACAGGTGACACGCCTCCACTAGAAATGATGAGACGGAGACACTGCATCAATGCCTCCACAACACCCATTTGAGCCACCCTCTGTGGAACCTATATGAGAGTGAGGAGTAGCACCCCTATTTGGAGCATCGAGTGTGGGATCACAGCATCCATATCTCTGCAGCAACCCTTAGAACCACTCCCTCTATATGGGCCTAGTTTTTTGGAGCATCGACCTCGTCTACTAAAAACTAAAGCATCAAAACATGCCATCGAAGTAGATCTCATGGAATGGCCCGATGGTGTCCGAGACAGCTCCTGGTATGCCATATTTCTGAATCGGGCCATCAAATCTGGAGACATACGTGTGAATATCTCCTAAAACTCCTCGTTGCACATCCCTCAACTCATTATGCTCTCAAAATATCGTCAAAGGTAACCTGCACATATAGAAAATGATGTTAGCATAATCAATATAAAGATTCAAGTAAAGCATGATAATATAAGTCTGAAAAAAATTATGTTACTTAAAATGCATATTCTAAAGTACCCTTAAAAGCGATTCATCAATGAATTGAGTAGGTGGATGCAGCAAATATGACCTAGCCTGGTCCCATGTCAATCTCTTGGCACAACTCTGTGTAGACTGGAAGATCTATAGATAGGTCACCATAGAAGGAGGAGTTCACTTTGTTCTCAAAGAATTCCTGGCCTCCTATCTTTCCGTCAAATTGTTACTCGAATCTGCCTCCTCTACATGCTCCAAGACCTCTTCGACCTCCACCCCTTACAATATTGACCCTCCACTTGCATACTCTCCTCATCTATGTTAGGAACATTGCTTTCATCATACACACTTGCACTCTGAGGAGCTGAAGGCATAACATACCACCATTGAGGTTGTTGGGGGTTTGGATAGAAAATTACTTGTTTAAAATCACATATAAGAGTGATTCAACATTTGTGACTATTCTATGTTGTTAAAAAATTTTAAAAAATAGTTTATGCACCTATTCACAATGAGTTGACAAACATGTCGCACAAATCTGTCCATCTTTTCTCGGAATCTATTTCCAAAAATCCAGATGGATCTCGCCAAATGGTTGTCCCAACTTCTTCCAATACCAGTTTGAACCACTGTACATCGAATATGATCATGGAGAAGCTATGGTAATCCACTGAGATAACACTTTGTAAGTTCCCAAAATACTCCATCTCATCTATAACGATGTTTGGATCCGTGGTTTACCATCGACTCTCTTGCTCAAACTTTGCCATGATACCGCAATCAGTTGTGGAGCGCATTTTGGCGATGCGCTCAACGTGGAAATGTTGCTCACGTTACCATGCTGCACTGTATATTTTGTATTGTGCATTGAAATGGTTAGATTAGTTGTCACATATAAAATCTAGATACGATAGCTTATAAAACATGTGGTCACTTTTGGACTACATCCCCTCAAGAATTCACACTTCTCAGTAGAGACCTGCACCCCTTCACGAGAAGTTGCGATCAAAGCTCCATGTCATCATCACATAGACATAAACTGCAACATCGAAATTTTGATCACGCTTCTTCTCGATCTTTCCTGACAGCCTGCTCATACCTAGTGAGCCACGTCTCCATGGATGCATGATGCAACATACAAAAACGATTCACTTTCTTCTCCATTGCAACATACATCATTTTTTCTACCCCATTTCCAACCACCACATCTCCAATCAGTCTATCATCGTCTTTCAACGAGACCATAGCATATTGTTGTCTGAATCCACAGTTGGTAGCCATTGTGAAGTATGCAATAATGCCTCCAACACCAGCCAACCTTCAATCATGCTACCTTCTAGCCGAGCTTGTTGTTGCACAAATTCTTTCAAGGTTTTCATGAAGCTCTCCAAGAGGAACATCCATTGCGTATGGAGGACGGGTCTCACAAATCTTCACTTCATCTACAAGATGAACCAAGAGGTGGGTTTGTATCGTGAGCATGCTGGTGGACACATACTTCCCAAAGAGATAGACCATCTCCACTACTCCATGCCTTGCAGATTCAATAGAGGATGTCTTGATCTCCTTCTATGAGGTTCATTGCACTAAATTTGACAACCTGTAAATCACCCCGTGTATTTTTGGAGTGCGGCATCCCGTGATCGCAATCGGTAGTACAAACTGTCACAAATGAAGAATCATTACAAACACCGACTAGATACTAAATACTAAAATACGCAGGCCACTTACAATCGATACCACTACAAACCTAACATATATTATGCCAATCATGGGATTTTATCCCTGATAGTTGGTCGTCTTTAGAAAAAGCGGATCTGAGGGAACGCATCATACCCATCACGGTGCAGATAGACCTCATAATTTGCTTCACAATGAGCTCTTCTTTAGTGGAAAAAACCCAAGGAGCGTGACGTAGTTGCAAGCGACCATCATTGCTCAACTGTGGCCAAAAAACCTCCATCTTGCCTATCTCCTTCAAATCCATTCGTGCCCCTACAATGTCTCTCTTTCCTATGATGTGGTCCCATAATAAGCTGCCCACATTCTTGAAAATATGCATGGAATCTAACAAGTGGTTGATCTGTAAGTGGGTCCAATATGGCAACTCGTAGAAAATTGAGAATTGTTGCATTCCGTTTTGATGTGACTCTATATGGACCATTTTCAACACGTACCAGCTTTGGGCATTCAGTCATGCTAGAGGTTGTCCAAGAAAACCTTCCCTTAGTTCATGACCCTCTGGCAAGAAAACAGAGTGCCCTTGATATACCATCTTCTTCATGGTTTGTGACCTTGGAGAGTCTAACTGTGGCCCACACAATGGACATGCATGATAACCTATGGTAGCTAGACCTGTCCCAACACCCCTATTTAGTCAACACAAACTTGAACGAGCTATGTTAGATATCACCAACATGAACGGAAGCCTACTTACATGAGCACTCTCCAAATCCTAAAAAGTCATGGATGGTCCACATGAGAATGGCTCGTATATTGGCAGACTGTCGACCATCGCACTTGCTCATATCTTCCACAGTGACCCCCTCCTCCCACAAAATCTTAAGCTCATCAACTAATGGATGGAGACAGACATCCATATTCTTGACTTTGTAGCGCTTAGGAACAAGCAAGCTAAGGATCAGGTGTCCTTTCTTTGTAGAAAGCCATGGCAGGATGTTGTAGTTAACAAGGACTATAGGGTACACACTGTAAAAAGTTGAGCGAAGATCAAATGAGTTCATGCTATCCATAGCAAGACTGAGCCGAAGATTCCTTGGCCCTCGTGCAAAGCTTGGAAAGGTAGAGTCAATGTGGCTCTATGCGTGTGAATCCACTGCTAATATTCGTTGGACTCCATCTATGGATCTATTATGTGCATGCCACATTGTCAAGCTCGCCATGCTTGACATATGAAACATGTGATATATACGTTGTATAAGTGAAAAGTATCTAAGAACTTAATGAGGGATGGTTTGTCCTTGCAAGTCCTATCGATACTTGTGAGTACTACACTTTGGACATGTCTCCATAGTCCTGTAGTCTCCTCAAAACAACACGCAATCGTTGGCACATCCATGGATGCTGTTATAGTCTTTGCCAAGCTTTCGTAAAACATGTCGTACATCATCACGAGACTCAGGCATTGTATTTCCAAGTGGTAATATATTATACTTTAGCAACCTTTAAAAAAATCATAAAACACCTTGAAAAAGCACAAGTTTTTTTATAATGGAGTTAAAAAGATCAACTCAGCATACATAGAATATACCTAAACAACTCGGTTACACTTGCATCGCTCCACCCATATTTTGTCTATACACTTAGAAGTGCAAACATTGTCTTCAGGCAAGATACTTGACACCCATCATATAACAGTATGGATACTTCCTCTCTTAGCAGATCAGATGACTTGGCATCCATGGGCATCAATGCATTGATCATTGTCTCCATCTCAGACTCCAAGATTGGAGGAAGGTCCAAAAGGATGATTGTCTTCTCTGGTATCGAGGGTGTAGACTGAGTCGTGCCTTCCAAGTGGTGGATTGGCTCAGGCACTCCATCCATTGAATGCCCACAAACTCTTCTAACTAGTCATAATAGGTGCGTTCCTCCTTGGAATGAGGTGTCACCTCCTTGTATAAATTTTACAGGCACGTCTAATGTTTTTGTATATGATATTCAATTAGTTTGTGAATGTAAGGCATGATTGATACACACTTTTCTTACCATTTTCTCAAAGTCTAAGATTGCTTGATCAATGATCTCCGATTGGAACTTGCCGAAGCATCATACGTGTTCTATAGACAAACAACGCTTTCATTTGATTGCTAGCTTGCATTGAGAGCAAGGACACGGGACATGCTGATTAAGATATGCCTCACGATCTTGGACATCACAACTATCATTGTTTTCCATTTTGTCTACATTACAATAAACAATATGTTTTTGTTCTCTTTCTCTTTTTCTTTTTTTATTTGCCTCCCTTCATCCTTCTTTGCTTCTCTCTCCCCCTCTCTTTCTATAAATGTTTCTTTATCCCCCCCATCTTTCCTCCCCACTCTCACTTCTCCTCTCTTTTCCTTTCCCTCCCTTCTTTTCTCTATGTCTTTCTCTCATTTCCTCTTCACTCACACTCAAGCATCTCATCAAAATCAAAATCAAAGATAAAAAATAAAAAAATCATAAAACAAGACATTGAAAGACTCTCTCTCCCTCCCCTTTTTGTGCTTCTCTTCCCACTCTACCATTCTCTTTCTATCATTTTGTTTTCTCTAATTCTCTCGTTCTTTCTGTTTTTCTCTCTTTCTCTTGCTCTCTATTTGTTGTTTTCTCTATTTATCTTTTTCTCCCTCTTTTTGTTTCTTTTTCTCCCCTTCTCTTTCTAGCTCGCTCTTTTTTTTACACTCTCCTTCTCTTTACTTCACCCTTTTATCCACTTCTCTCTTCACTCTCTGTATCGTGTTCTCTTTCCCCTCTCTTTCTATTTCTTTTTTGCCTCTCTCTTTGTTTCTCTACCCCCTCATTGTTTTCTCACTTATTCTCCTCTTTCCTCTCTCTCTCTCTCTCTCTCTCTCTCTATGCATCTCATTCTCAAGAAAAACAAACGAAAGAAAAGAAAAAAGCACAAGAACAAACTAAGAAGAGGCAATGTACCTAGCGCAAAGGCCCGAGGATGGATTCTTCGTCTCCTCTTTGCGACATCCCCTCTTTCTCCCTCGTGCACTTTTCTCTCTTCTTCCTGTACGGTGGTAGTGGCGAGAAGCTCTCTTTCTCTCTTCCTCTCTCTCTCCCTCCCAAAGCCACCATATCTTTCACTCTCTCTCAGACTGTTTGCGGCAAAATGCCATGCTCGGGTTTTCAGCACTTTTTCTTTCTCAAAGCGGCATCGCAATAGTGACGTTGTTGAAGCATTTGGGGCCGAAAGTCTACCATGGGGGTAAGAGACAGTAGGGTAAAAGGAGATTCAGGGAGAGCAATTGATGAAAGAGAAGGGATTTGAAGAAATAGAATATGTAGAAGAATACTCATAGAGGTGAAGCCTGTCAACTTATTTCTGCATCCTGAGAAGATAAATCCCTTGTAGACTAAAAACGTGCATCAAACAATAGCTTCTTCTCTCTGCTGCCCAGAGTGTCAATTTAATGCTTCTATTGACTTCGAAAGGGGAGTAAAATACCAGGACACCTTATTAGAATTCTTCTAGATCACTCCTTCTTCTCGCAGTTCGAAGTGTTGTTTGTTGCTTGTA
Source organism: Lygodium microphyllum (assembly GCF_053477565.2). Classification (NCBI taxonomy): domain Eukaryota; kingdom Viridiplantae; phylum Streptophyta; class Polypodiopsida; order Schizaeales; family Lygodiaceae; genus Lygodium; species Lygodium microphyllum. The sequence continues at coordinate 125,014,422 of NC_141146.1, forward strand.
AACTGCGATTGTGCGTTGTGTGCGACTTCACCAATCCTTCTTTTTGCATAAAATTCTCCAAAAATGACTGAAAGGCACTTGCTTTTTTTTTTTACATGTCATCCTATTCTAGAAGTTGTCTACACTTTTTGGATATTTATAAGAAATAATATCTAAAATATCAAAAATATGCTAAAATTGTCCAAAAATCTAGTATTTTTGAACCATCCACACTACACGGACATTGACACTAATGAATAATATGGCATTGACTCTCTAGATCAATAAGAAAGCCGAATAATGATGCACTCTAGAGCTTTTCACAATGTGTCCATGTAGCCTCATCTGCATCGTGAAAAGAAGTCACGAGCCTCATCAGTATCCAATTCTCCTCTATCTGCAAACCACTTTACCAACACCACCATACATGCAAAAGACTTCTTCCAATAAGAACCTACAAACTACTTGAGTAGTCTTTGTACTAAGAGCTCAACCTTCCATTTGATTTGTCAAGTCTTCTCGTGCAAGCGCAAGATATCTCATATTCCATAAACTTGTAGGCATGGTAGCTAAATCAACTACCCATTTGTAATGCATAGACAATGGATAGGTCGGTTGCAACCCATCTCTATGATTTACCATATGACAGTCACTGTATGATTTCACATAATGCTAAACAACTTTTATACATTTTTTGCCACCAATACTTCTCTTTGATCTTGGAAAATGTGCCCCAAACTCCTCTATGTCTAGCCCATAAACTTTCATGAAACTCCTACATCGCCTATTGTTGAGAAGCCGTATCTCCCAATACATATACTGGAGCTCCTCTATTTTTCTTTGCATGCTTTCATAAATATCCATCTTTTAAGAAAAACCCATAAGCTTTTCTTTTAATCCTTTTGAATTCAGTTTCTGACCACTCAGTCTTCTTTGTCATGAGGTTGAGATATTGGCCTATTTTTAGCCAATCATCCTCATACAACTCTTCCAAAAATTGTGTTCTCACTGAAGCATAACACTAATGATGCTTTCTTTCTACTGCCCATCTCTTCTCCATGGCTATAAGTTCTTTTTTTATCACTAAAATCCCTATTACAATAGTTGTACTGCTGTATTTGTTATTATGACAAATGTACTTGCTATTTTCAAATCTGTATGTCCAGTAACAACAGCTGCATACTCATTTCCTCCTGTCTTACAATCGTTTTCAACACCTATCACATCATCCTCTTCATCTTCCATCAGCTCCTCTTCATCTTCAAGCCTTGCTTGTAAAAGCATGTCAGCCATGGGGTTTTCTCTACCTGCAATATGCTGAAAATTAGGGTTAAGTGACTTTATATATGCAATCCACCGTAACATGGCAATATCAAGAGTTGAGCAATTTACTATCATGCCCAATATAAGTAGACAATCAGTCTCTACCACTACATGAGCTCCCATAAAATACTCCCTATCACACTTAAGGGCTGTCACTACACCCCAAAGCTCTCTTTGGACTTGAGAATATCACTGTTGCCATTCATTGAGGACCTTTGCTCCAAACTGAATGGCATACCTATTCCCATCAGCATCATCCTGACCCATTGCCAACCAATGCCAATTGGGCTTGTATCCACCACAATGAGAATAATAGGCTGCCCATTCTCATAATTTGCTCTCTTCAATGTTGGGGCTGAAATCAATAAGCTCTTTAACTTCTGAGAATTGCCTTCGTATGTTGTTTACCCTACCAAAACTTCTTCCCTTTTCTCAAGAGCTAATATAAACTTTTAGCCACATGAGCAAAATGTGGAAAATCCATATCAAGTAAAAGATACATGCACCCAAAAATGTTCTCACCTTGGATACATTCAAGCATGTCTCCCGCATCCTACTTATGGCATCAATCTTTACTAGTGGTGAGGGCTTTCTCCCATATGGTCCACCTAACAACTAATACTTCTTCCACTCCAAAAACAGACTTTTCTCCTGACAGAGTCAAATGCACTTCTTCAAGATGGCTCAAAATCCTGTCACAATCAACCAGCCACAAATCTTCTTCATCCATGCCCATTTAACTATTCATTATTCTCATAAATATCACATCCTTTGATTTGCACATCATCAAGAAAGGGTAAGGCCAACTCAGGAATATACTCTCTCAAAACTTTATGCATAGCATTCATCATATGTGCTATTGAATTGGTTGCTCCCTATGGAAGCGTACACATCCTAACCAATCCAAGTGGTGTCTTCATGGTAGTGATATCCCAGCTTTCCACTGCAAGCTGGAACTGATCATATCCTAAATATAAATAACCCATAGAGTAAATTGCCTTGCCTACAAATGCTTCTGCAAATTCACCTACTATTGGGCCTGATCCAACATTTCTTATGGTGACCTTATTAACTGGTTGTAAATCTTGCATAAATCTCAAAGCACCATTCTTCTTTGGAACAATAAACCACCGATTCAAATATGGAGCTAAAGAAGGCTCCAAAATTTGCATTTTGATCTTCTCATTCAAAAGCTTAGTAGCTTAGGAAAACATGCCCAAGGCACTGGAATAGGCTTTTAATTCCATGGCACATGAGGTACTATAAAGATCACCATAGATGCAACTCAACACATCCAAATTCATTTGGCTAAAACGCAAAGGCTTTCCCATGCCTTGCCAACATATGCAAGAAACAAGCTCTTTCTGCAAGCAAAAGAAAGCTTGTACCACCAATTTTCAACTCTTGTAAAGTTTCAACTGTAAATTTATGTCCTACTCCATGTGGATCCCGTAAACTAGGCTGTTGAGTCACTTTTTTAACCCTTTCAAGCAGTAAAGGCAAAGCCACAAGCTTGACCTTCTTTCCAATTATTTTGTACTTCGTATCCACCCTTGCTTTAGCCCTATTTTGCAGCCCATAACATTCATGCTTAGCAAACTCTTGAATGACTTTATACATCTCTAAAGTGTCAACACAAATAACCTCTTTTTCTGCCCTATTTTCAGCATTAGTTACTGCAAAAATTTCATCTAATGTATCCATATCAACCAGCCCTGAAAACAACCATGACATATCTTCATTTGCAGCCATCAAACCATATGTCTTCAGCTCTTTTTCAGCCCATCCTACATATTTCTTTTTAGCCCTGCACATGGCTGAAATATTCTTAAAACTACCAAGACTACATGTTGTCCATTCCTGCAATCCAGATACAAATACTGTTTCCCCCTTTCTTGGAGGCATAATTATCTTCCTAGAGGCACTGGCATAGCCTCCACTTACAACAATGATGTCTAAAAACCCTTAAAATCTTGTGCATTAGGCGGCATGGGTATGAAGAACCATCATCCAAGGCTTTTGTTTTGAGTCTGAAAGGGAAGTGGAACCCAAGAGGAAGAATCTTGGCAGTGAGAGCTATGGCGGATGGAGAGCAAGAGCCAAGAGAGAGAGAGAGAGACTCAAAAGTGGCAACTCCAACAACCACAATGTGTGGCTAGGCCTTCCTTTATTCAAACTGTCACTAAAAGAATAAAGAATAAGTGATTGTGATGGGCACCCACCACCTACAGTGTGCAATGGTGGGTACTATCAGTATAGTAATACACGGGTAGCTAGACGGAGGCGCCTTTACCCCCAACAACCTCCCACTTAAAGGCGACTTTGCCCCAGTGAGAGAGAGAAAAAAGAAATGGCAGTATAACATGTACACATGTATAACAGGATGAGGAAAAAGATGTCATCTCATCCAATGCCCATCAATCTTGTGAGGAAGGCAAAGCACTCAGTAGTGAGGCTCTTCGTGAGCAAGTTTGTAGGATTCTGCTCAGTCGGAATCTTGACAAGGTCAATAGACTTGTCCTCAATGACCTCGCAAATGAAGTGATACCTCACCTCAATATGTTTCGTCTTCGCATGGAAGACTGGATTCTTGGCCATTTGAATGGCACTCATAGAATCTGAATGCAGTGTAGGCATAGCATCTATCATACCAAGGTCTGCAATCAAACGGCCTAACCAGATAGCCTCCTTGCAAGCCTATGTGGTTGCAATATACTTGACCTCTGTAATAGAAAGGGTCGTACACTTCTACACCCTGGACATATAAGAGATAGCCCCTCCAGCATAGGTGGACACATAGCCAGAAGTGGACTTCCTACTATCTGCATGTCATGCATAATCAGAGCCAGTGTACCCCATGACTCCTATATCTTGGCTGCCATAACAAAGACACATATCTACTATGCCCTTCAGGTACCTCATGATACCCTTCACGACATCCCAATATTTCTTGCCAGGTGTAGCCATATAACATGCCACAACCCCAACTGCAAAAGTTATATCTAGACGGGTGGCTATCATGGCATACATAAGACTGCCCACGGCTGATGCGTAGGGAATCTTGGCCATCTTGGCCCTCTGCTCATCTGTCTGTGGACAATCGGCCTGTGAAACCTTCACATGAGAAGGTAATGGATAGCCAATACGCTTAACATCCTACATGCGAAAGCGTTCAAGGAATTTAAGAATACACTCCCTCTGTGACAAATAGAGGAGTCCCTGAGATCGATCGCGTGTAATGCGCATACCAAGTATATGAGAGGCATGTCCTAGATCTTTCATCTCAAAGCTCCTCTTGAGCTGAGTCTTAAGAGCATCTAGCTCCTCTTGAGCTTTCCCTGCTAAAAGCATGTCATCCACATAGAGTACCAAAATCAGTAAAGAACCCTCACGAGCTTTCTTCGTGTACAAGCACGGATCCATAGCACTGTGGTTGTAGCCCTGTGACTGCATGAATGCATTAAACTTATGGTACCATTCCCTAGGTACCTGCTTCAAGCCATATAGACTCTTCTTTAGCTTGCACACTAGGTGTTCCCTGCCAGGGTTTGCAAAGCCCTTAGGCTGCTCCATGTAAATCTCATCATGCAAGTACCCATGTGAAAAAGCCATCTTGACATCCATCTGGTACAAGTCTAGGTCAAGCTATGCAACCAAGGCCAAAACTAAGTGTAGGGTCGTTATCTTGACCACATGAGAAAAGACATCATCAAAGTCAACACCATGCTCCTACTTAAAACCCTTAGCAACCAATCGAGCCTTGTATACCGGCTTGGGGTGTCTAGGGGTACTTTTTAGCTTGTACACCCACTTGCATGGCAAAGCCTTCTTACCCTGAGGCAAGGAAATCAAATCCCAAGTCCGATTCTTATGTAATGAGTCAAGCTCAGACTGCATAGCCCTCTCCCAAGAGTGACAATCACCCCTGTGCATAGCCTCATCATAAGTAAGAGACTCTCCTGCATTTGTAACCAGTATATAATCCATAGAGGGCGCAAAACGGTCAAGAGGTCATCTATCTCTAGTAGAATGCCTCAATCCAGGCTCTACTGCCTAACCGACATCTTGTCTAACATTAGTATGTCTAGCATCTGGGCCATGAGCATCAGGTGATGCTGCACGTTGTCTAGCTGGCCGTGGAGCGGCGGGCTGAACGGGAGTAGGTGGCTCCTCCTGAAAGATAACTCTGCATACCTCAATCACTTTCTCAGGCTGCATATGCATTTTGTCCTCATGAAAGATAACATCATGACTGCGGATCACTTTTCGTGCCTGCGGATCCCATAGATGGTAACCCATCTCTCCTACATCCCCATAGCCAATGAAAATGCATTTGACACTTTTAGGATCCAGCTTATTGCATTTGTCTTTGGGCACATGGCAGAATGCCTCACATCCAAAGACACGCAAATGATCATAAGAGGGGGGCTTGCCTGCCCATACCTCCTCTGCAACCTGAAAGTCAATGCCACTGCTAGGCGAGATGTTAATGAGATGCACTACAGTAGTAATTGCCTCAGCCCAAAGGACTATGGTAAGCCAGCCTAGCTAAGCATGCTATGGACCCTTTCCTAAATGGTCCTATTCATGCGTTCAGCCATATCATTCTGGGGTGGGGTGTATGGGGCGATCAGCTCTGCTGACAGTTAATACCCCACTCATCACAAAATTGCTCAAAAGCACATGATACATACTCACCCCCATTATCTGACCTTAAGCATTTGAGCCTTTTCCCAGACCGGTTCTCTACCAATGCAAGCCAACGCTGAAATGTGTCTAAGACATCAAATTTTCTCTTTATGGGATAAGCCCAAACCTTACATGAGTAATCATCTATGAAAGTAACAAAGTACTTTGCTCCACCAAGTGACTGATAGGGCATGGGCCCACATACATCTAAGTGCACAAGAGCCAAGGGCTCACCCAGAGTTTCTTACCAGACTTTTATGTGTATTTCTAGTTTGCTTGCCATACAAACAATGATCACAAGAATCAAAATGCGAAGAGTCAAAAGGTGGAAGATACTCCAAAGCACGGAGCATTTTCATTTCTTTAAAAGACATATGCCCAAGGGAATAGAACCCACAGACAAAACATGATCCAATGTAACTCCAGATACAAATAAGGGATAGAGGCTACCAAACTTGGCACCTCTTGCAAGTACAAGCCTGCCACGATTAATCTTCCATGCAAAGTCTCCAAAAGACACAAAATACCCTGCATCATTAAGTTGTCCAGCTAACATAAGGCTGTGAGTCAATGCAGGTACATGGCGTACATCATGCAAAACAAAAGAACTGCAAGAAGGAAACTACAGCCTAACATCTCCAATGCCCACAATGTCAAGAGACCACTCATCACCAAGACGCACAGAACCAGACATGGTATGATAGGTATGAAACCAATCTCTACAGGGTGTCGCATGAAAGGATGCACCCGAATCCAAGAGCCAACACTGTGCATACATAGAATGTATCTCAGAAGTCTATAAGGCATCGCATGAAGAAGCTGCAAGTATGTAATCATCATCTGAATCAGTGGCCTGCATGACATTAACCTCTTTTATCTTCACACTGGACTTTATAGGTACAATACTGTGCTCAGAAGACTTTTCCTGCACTTTTTCTTTTCCCTTTTCCTTGCGCTTATCATCGCACATTTTATGGCACTGCGGCCTAATGTGTCCTGCTTTCCCACAATAATGACAAGTAAGATCAGACTTCCGTCCATGGGACTTACTGCGACCAGGTGACTTGGACCTGGACTTCTGAGAGTCCTTCCCCTTATGATCATTATCATGCCTGCCATGTCTACCACCTCTAACGGTCAATGCATATGAAGAGCGGGAAGCATCATTGTTTCTCCTATTGATTTTCTAAGTCAATAAAGCACTCTCAACATCTTTGATTTTCAGCCCATCAAGCTTGTTTGTGAATATGGCAGTACGGAATACATTCCATGATTCATGCAAGGTGCCAAGCAGAAACAACGGGTGCAAGTTGTCTTTGAACTCAATACCCTGTGACAACAAACTCTTCATGATAGCATGAAATTGACTAAAATGAGATGAAAGGGAGGTCCCCTCCTTCATGCGAAGGTCCATTAACTGCTTCAACCAATACATCTATGACACAGGACTCTACTACGCATAGAGATCTTGAATCTTCTCCCATAAATCCCATGCACTCTAATTTTCATCTTCAACAACATTATTGATGGACCTCTTTTGAGAGTGACAAAATAATGGTAGACTTGCATAGCTCATCAACTTCCATCCAAACATCATCATCCATATCCTCATGCTTAACACCCTTGAAGCGTAAGGGTTTAATATGCAACTTCTGCACCAAGACCTGCTATATTTGGGACGTCCAATGCCCATAGTTGATACCATCCAACTTAACAATGTTAAAGAGAGCTGTGTCTTTCACATGACCATCCATACTGTCCCAAATCAATGCAAAAAAATAAAATTACAGGTTACCATAATTAGCAAAAAATGCACTAAAACCACTGCTAAAACTTGTTGAAAGAGTGGATTTTACCAAGAGACGCACCTATCCACCAAATATGACCAAGATAACATCAAATAGTAAGCATTACTCTCATATAAGTGCTCAAAATCTACAGATTTCAGCTTGTTATGATAAATGACATCAATATGTAAAATTGTTTCAAAATGAAGCAATCACTGATACATATGTCAATGCAACTGCCAGGTAGCAAGATACATCCAACAATGAGTGTCAAGGGGCAAGAAGGTACCAAGAACTATCAAACCAATAACCTATCAGGCAAGAGACATCTCATAGGTCTAGAAGCCATGCATGTAATGGGTCTCGGGGTAAGAGAAGAGAACAAAAAGCTCAATACATAACCATCCAAGATGCATTCAAAACTGACAAACCTGTGATAGAGATAGGTGCCTGCCCCAATAGGCGTATCAAATCAGCCCACTATAGACAAACTGCAGACATAAAGCTCTTAAGAGAGCAAATTCATGTAACTATCCCACAAGCTCAAGCTCATTTATAAATAAGACTTTGTGTACATCTGAATATACCAGGAGGCTCCCACTGGAAGTGAAAGTTGGATGCAAAGAGAGCAAGCAATGCTCTAAGACATCAAATACATAGCATCAAACATGCCAAATCCCAGTAGGGTACATCCGGAGCATAAATCCCAAGCTATCTCAGACCCGTAAAGCATAAGCCTGAAAGCATTCAAAGAGCATGTAACTGACAACCAAGTGTAATGCCCAGTAGATCCAAAATGCTCAAATATATCTGAAGATGAAGCTCCAAGGAACCAAGTGGCATCCATATCTTACCAAAGCATAAATGCAAGAAGCCTAAATGTCAAGCAATGACAATGGGCATAAACCGGTCCAAAGCATGCCAATTGAAGCAAAATGCCACTAAAGAACAACCAAGTCGGAGCTTAATCCAAGCTCAAAATCATTTCAGAACCAAGAAGAAGCATTTGGCAACCTCCAAATACGTCTGTATGATCATTCAAACCTCCAAGAAGCACCCCGTATCCATGAACCAATGCATACACCAAGTAAATGAGCTTCAGCCCATTGTATTACAACAAGCAATTTACTATTATATGAACCTCAAACGGTGCTCAAATCTGCTCCAAATCAGTCCCAAAGCATAGATATAGCATCCCATAATATCCAGGCATCACTGGGCATCAATAGGCATCAAGCGGGCAATGCCAAGAAGCATTAAACAGTAAATGTCAAGTGATGCCCTGTTTTGACACTCCTAAGACTGTGTATACAGCAAAGGGCTAAAGGGGGAAGCACTCGAATCGGGCACCAGGAGCCAAGATCCAATGCTGGGGAGCCCGTAGATGATCAGGAAGGTTGCAAACAATGCCGGGAAGCCATGGAAGGAGCTGGAAATGCACGAAGGGGATCAGCCCAGCCCCCTAAAAATGTGCCACATTTTGCCATGGCTGCTACTGGGGGCTGCGGGATCTTCTACAACCCTCGGGGGCACTTGGCAATGTTGAGGGGGCTGTGATGCAACTCGGGAAGAAGCCATTGAAGGTCCTGAAGCTCGAGGAGGAGGCGGGAGATCAAAACATACCTGCAAATAAAGGTGCCACGGCTGCCATTGAAGCTCGGGTTGAAGCTCTTTAGATTCGAGCTGAAGAGAATGTCGGGCAAGCTCCAATGCCTTTGCTCTGATACCAGTTGAAAGGGAAGTGGAACCCAGGAGGAAGAAGCTTGGCGGTGAGAGCTATGGCGGATGGAGAGCAATCATATTGAAAAAGAAATTGCTAATGGAGAGGAATCACTAGTTTATGAACTTATTTTTCTTCCTTTACAAAGTTAGATAAAAACTTGCAGCTTTGAGAATACCAAGAAAATATTTAATCCACCATTCAATACATAACATGCCATCTTATTAAAAATGTAGTATTTTCATAAGGAGTTGTAGAGCTTTAAGGAAATGTTGTGATTCAGAAATTGGTTACACTATCCAAGTTTTTTATCCACTATCCATTTCATGGAAGGTTTAACAACCAAAGGAGGATTGTAAAGAAAAGGCTATAGAAGCTTCCTTAAGTTTGCAAAGCAACATTAGACTCTTCATTCTATAAATAGAAGTGTGAGTTGTTGTATGATTTTTATTTTTGATTTTTGCGCTTCTTGGCCTACCAAGAAGAGCCAATTTGTTAGAGATGCGGGATCTAGAGCATGGCAAACTGCGGAAGCTATGGAGGATGGAAGATGAAGAGAGAACTCATGATGACATTGACAAAGAAGACAACTGTTATTACACAAGTGAATTAGGTTCCAAGATTGAGACTTGGACTCATAAAGACATTCTTGTGTAGTACTAACAATGACATAGACACTTGAAAGAAAGAGACAAGTACTATTGCATTATCATCATATGAAAGTGATAGTTCAAGTACATCATTATATAGAGCTCTTTGGTAGCACTTACCATCCACTATGCATATGGGATTTTGTCTCTCTTCTTAGAATGGACTGCATCTTCCTAGCCTAGCTGTTCCATACAAAGGGACATACATAGGGTGTGATTGGCAGATTCTCAACACCCCTCCTCAATCACGACCTGAAAGTACAAAGTGTATAGAGGCTTTAGTGAGAGCAACACCTGCAAAGTGTGGGCATACCACAAACATGGCAAAATACTAGAGGCTGTCACAGAAAAGGCTGTGTGCATGGTGGACATCCAGAGGCTGTAACAAGGGCCTCATAAAGTGTACAGAGGCTGTAGTACAAGGCTACATGAGGAGTTTTTACAAGCTTATGAAAGGAACATTAAGGCAGGTACAATGCATTTAAAATAGAAAATGAGAGACAAGGACCGATAGGCCCTTGTGGTCTTTTTCGGCATCTGCTATTTCTTTGTCAGCATGGAAAAACTTATTGTCTTTCTTCTCTTCTTCATGATCTTCTTGGCCTACTCCTTTATTGACTTTGCTTACAGCATTTTTGAGTTTGCTCTTCTAGTTGTCCCCCTCAAGCAAAGTGGTAGACATGTCTTCAGAATCTTCAAATGGATTCATTGATTTCTCTTTGGTGTAGACAGCTCCATTTCCTTCTGCATGTAGAGTAAGAACATCTTCTATGTCATGTAAATAAGCAACACAAGTCATTTTACTCTTCATAAAGTGTACCCATTGAAATCTTCTTGATTGTCATTGATATGACCAAGAATCAGCTTCAAATCTGAGATAAATCAGTAAGAGTGTTGTACTTATGTGTATCAAAGGATACAAGAAGATTAGTGTCAAATAACACTTGATAAGTATCAATAGATACTATTTTTTTATGAGTCTGATGCTGATGCTTGATCCCATTGCTCAAGTCCCCTCCTAGTTGGTAAAATCTTGCTGGTAAAACACTTGAATCTTTGTTGGAAGCTAAGCTGGGAGCTCAAATCAGAGTGGCAACTCAAACCAAGTGGTAGAACCTCATTAGAGTGAAAAGAGTAAGAAAATGAAGCAGAAAAGGAGCTTGAGCTGCTTGATTTCTCCCTTCCCTTGCTAATTTGAAAGAGGCACTAAGTAGATTTGACAATCAATGACTTGGTTAACTTGAGAAACTTGGAACTTGAAGTGAAGTTGAAGCTTTGGAGCTCAAGGCTATGGAGTAGGTTTAGGGTTAAATAGACCCTTCTGATTTTCCTGTTGCAGTAGCACGTAGAGACGATATTTTGGCAAACCCTTTGGTGGAGAGAGAGCTTACATATGGTGCTTGAGAAGCCCTATGATCACAGGTTGATGTGCGTAGCGTGCTGATCACGTCGATTGTACGACCATCTCTGCACCTTTTTTTGGCAGCAAGCAGCTCTTCACACAATGCTGGGACATAGAGGACCCAATGTCATGCTTTGAAGTGCTAGGACAGAGCGCCTGGAGGCCAAGAAGATATGCCACGAACGATGCTTCAGCTGAGAAGGACTGATTGAAGAGATCCAAAGGCTCCGATGTGACTGGGTCCTGCTAGCTATGGCAGACACACAGGGTAGCAACTATGAAGAATCACAATGCTGAGCTTGAAACGGCCTAATGTTGAGCTCTAAGGTGACAAAGAGGAGCTCCAAGAGTAGAGCCACACTTCTCTAAAAGAAAGCTTGTCAAGATCTTGTCTAGTTGAAGAGATCTAAGAGCTTGAAGCAAGATAGGTGCAGGGTGGCTATGGCTGCCACAAGGTCAAATGGAGAAAAAAGTGAGAAATGGAACCATGAGCTAGTCTTGAGTTGAGCTGAGGTTAAGATGAGTTGAGAGAGAGTAGAGGAGAGCTAAGCCATGCTCAGCTGAGCTCTGATACCATGTTAGAGATGCGGGATCTAGAGCATGGCAAACTGCGGAAGCTATGGAGGATGGAAGATGAAGAGAGAACTCATGATGACATTGACAAAGAAGACAATTGTTATTACACAAGTGAATTAGGTTCCAAGATTGAGACTTGGACTCATAAAGACATTCTTGTGTAGTACTAACAATGACACGGACACTTGATAGAAAGAGACAAGTACTATTGCATTATCATCATATGAAAGTGATAGTTCAAGTACATCATTATATAGAGTTCTTTGGTAGCACTTAACATCCACTGTGCATATGGGATTTTGTCTCTCTTCTTAGAATGGATTGCATCTTCCTAGCCTAGCTATTCCATACAAAGGGGCATACATAGGGTGTGATTGGTAGATTCTCAACACAATTAACCCAAATCTAGATACTTCAAAAGAATTGAGTTTGGTAAATAGGCAAGCTTGGTATTGAGGAGTTATTAGTTATTGAGGAGGAGGATGCTATATCAAGGAAACTTAATGTAGCAACAATTAAAGAGATAAATATTATGGAAGAAGAGGACAAAAAAGATATCATAAAAGTTATTGAGTCAACCACTCAAGAAAATCGTCCCTCCTTCCTATACTTGGGAAGGAATTCCTTCAACTAAAATAATGTTGAGAAATTCGCAAGGCCTAGAGAGAACTATTGCACATATTATTATAGAGTCTTATGGAAAAAGACTTTGTGAATGACTCCAACAAAGAACTCTCATTTGTAGACACAATGTATAGATTCTTTAAATTATTGTAAAATGGTAACTTGAATGTCATTAGTCTAATAGGTACTAGTTTACAATGGTGATCATGTTATAACTCATTTTAGTAGCACAAGGGGGCTAAGATTGAGGTGGATTCTACACTTGCTATTACTTTCCAACGCTAATCCAAACATTTTCAAATTTCTCATGCCACTTGGATGAGGTTATCCTGCCACTGTATGGGCTAAAAACTTATGTTGATTTTTGGGCTTTCCCACATACCTCCAAATAGAGGCAAAGTTATAGTTATTAAGACTCGTACTACAATTAGGATTTTTAGCTATGTTCCAAACTTCAAAGGTTCAAAAACTCAATGTTTCCTATGATATAGTACTTATACCTTGGTTGCTAATCATTTGAAGAAGCCCCATTGTATTGCTATAAGAAATAAGGATATCTCATACTACGTAACAAAGAAAATACTATGTTTTGATAAAAGGAAATGGAAAGATGAGGAAGTTGGAAATAACAAAAAGACAAGGCTATTGTATTGTATTCTTTGTAAAGTAATGTAATTAAATCACATGTATTGTATACACTCTCATCATACTAATGAGAAGGTTCATATTGAGACCAATTTCTATGCATCTTCAATCAATTGCATGCTAGCACCTCTTCTTATGATAAACCAAAAGGTTCTTGCTTGGTAGTAGATTTCTCCATGCCTTGGGTGTCCCATATTGATAATGGTATCTAATTATCAACTAAGGACATTCCATGGCTGAATAAAAGTGCTTCATAGGGGAGAAAAACATAGTAGAAGCTATAAGAGAAAATGTGCAGCTTATGAGCTCGAGTTGTAAAATAAAATGCTTTCTCAATAAAATATGATGTCTTTTTATCCAAGCCTTTACTTATACTTCCCTCGAGATCCTAAGCCTTTACTATTGTGTATATCCCACATAGATCATCCATCCTCTTCGATATTGTTGCTTTCTTTCCCCTTGAGCTTATCTGATTGCATCTGATTGCAAATCTTTCTCTACCTTAGTTGACATACATGCTTGTTGTTTAACATATATTTACCTCCCAATTATAATGGATTTGATAAAGAATTTGCTACATATTATGAATCTCAATTTCATGTTGAGAGGCAAACAATTACAACATCCTCGTAACCCACGATTTCCATTTCCAATCAACCTAATTACATCATAAAGTGTACAAAATTTGAATGTCTCACCTATTAATAGATGTGATATATAATTCTCTCAATATGCTTCTTGCCTTCATTTGTCAACCTCTAGGCTACAACAACTGAGAGATTTTGTGATCCTTTCTCTCTATGTGGAAAATAATTCTTCCACCGCTATGCAAATATGGATTTTCCTTTTTGATGGAGCTTCATTCATGTCTCCTCGAAGGAAACAAAAGACCTACACCATTCAACAATTCTTAAATATATTTTAAGCACAAACAAAAATAAAAATGAGAATTAAATGTGAGAACTAAAAGGCGAATGAGAATGTCCTTGAGGCAATAGTCACTTTGAAAGAGTTTTATCAACAATCCTAATAACAAGTCTAAGGATCTCCTTAAGGTGTATTCAAGTGCTTAACAATTCCCTTATGTGTGTGTGTGTGTGTGTGTGTGTGTGTGTGTGTGTGTGTGTGTGAGAGAGAGAGAGATGCCTATAATTAACAATTCAAATGTGTCTAATACAACCTCTAAAACTATTGCAAACACAAACATAAAGAGAAAAAATTCTCTCATTATTCCAACCAATACCTAATTAGTTTCTTGCTTCATATACTCCAAATGGTATCTCAAGCTTCTTCTAATAGTAGATACAAATAATACAAAAGAGAGACAAATAGTGAAAGAAAAAAGAAGACAAAGAAAAAGGCCTATATTAATCAAATGTTTGTTTATTAGGACTTTCTAAAACTAATGCAAATGCAAACATAAAGGAAAAGTATACTCTTGATATTCCCAAAAACCTAGTGATTTTCTTGCATCTTACAATCCAAATGATACATTAATCTTCTTCCAATGTTGCATATATATACAAGAGAAAGAGAACCGGTGCACGCAAGAGAAAGAGAAAAAGAAATGATACCTCACCCTTCTTCAAACTACACAAATAAATATGAGAGAGAGAGAGAGAGAAGAGAAAGAAGAAGAAAATAAAAGAACAAATAAACAATGAAAGTACAAAAGTAAAGGAAGTGAAACAATCTAAGCCCAAAAAACAAATGTGATCAAAGTCAAAAAATGGCCATTTAAGGTCGTTATCAAGATTTTTGAGCAATATAACCTTTTTTTGAGGTCCTAGTCAATTGATTTGGGAATGGGACTATCAAGCACAAAAGAAAAGTAAACAGGATCTAATGTGTGGTGTGGTGAGGGTGCTGATGGGGATGGGGATGAGGATGAGGATACTAGGACTAGTGAACTAATGTGGTAGTGGTGATAGTGGGATGGTGATGGAGAGAGAGAGAGAGAGAGAGAGAGAGAGAGAGAGAGAGAGAGAGCAATTAGTGAGGTGGCGACATTGGTGTTGGTGGTGGTGATGGCAAGAAGGGTGGTAGTGGCAAGGGTGAAACAAAGTGGAATAGGTGGAGCAACAAGTGATGGATCAACAAAAAAACTCCTTGCCCTTTGATTTAAAGCATTGGATTACAAGAAAGGTTTACTCTCATCATCTATCCTCCTTTATTCATGTGTGGCCTCGATTAATGCATTGAGTTGCATGTCTTCATGTCCCTCACCTTTGTAACATCTTTTGCCTTTTTTCTTTAAAACCATATGCAATATAGAGAATGAAGCTTTGCATTTGTTGAGTTGGACATACCACACATACAATTTTCTTAGGAACGCCAACCAAAAGATTTTGGTGTTATCTAAACACTAAAATTACATGGATGTATAAGGCTTATAGATGGATCTATGAATATATTTGTTACTTATGCCAAGCTTATCCTCTCTACCTTTTGCCCTTTTATGATTTCACTTTCATCTAGCTTTGATACAAACTTCCAACTTGCTCCCACATTAGGCAATAGACATTTGATCAATGTCTATTGTTGCTACTTGCAACTTATAGACATCCAACACAAAGTTGTTATTATTGTTCAAGTTGAGTGACACTTCTTTCACACATTTCTTAAACATTAGTGAGTAGCAAATTAGGGTTAACCAATCAACTCAAGCACATTATCATAAAATTTATTGCATTTTTTACCTCATAGTACAAGTGCTGTAAAAGTGAATGTAGCAATGAAAGGAGTTGTTATAGCACTAATAGAAGCTTGGACAACAAAGATAAAACATATTTGTTTTTAAACCCATGGACATAAATTTGGTGCCTTTGTAGAAATATATTCTCAAAACTTCAACATCATTTGTAAGCAAGCCTCTACATTCAAAAGCCATACTTCCATTTGCCATAAATGAAAGACATGAGAAATTTGGTTGAAATTATGTTGATGTATCTACTAGAAATGCAACATTCATAGATGTGATCCATCATATTGTATGGAGCTACAAGGGATGAGCCTAGAATGTACACACCATAGCTATACACATCCCTACTCTTCCTCCCACAATTAAATGAAGAATGCTACTACAACTAAAAGTGGTAGACAATCCTAAAAGATGAATGCTAGATGAATGTGCCACTTGAAAAGAATGCATATACAAACTTTATTATGTGAAACATGCACGCACGCACACACACACACTACTAAGCATCTTTGAAGCACTCGTACTTCTTAGCCATGTGCTAATATGTACATACACATGCATACATATGTGCATACCTAAACATACTCTCAAACCCAAATCACCACAACATGAGGGACAAAGCTCCTCAAGATGTTATGCCCCCTATCCATGTAGGTGTGGACATAAAACTTTGTAAGCACCTAACCAATAGGTACTAGGATGATACCCAATCTAGGAACCATCCTGTTTAGAAAATATTGTAGGCATACATATCATTATGTTATGGAGATGTCAAAGTAAAAAATGCTTACATTTTTGTTCCTACTGGTTTGAACTTATTGACCTACCTTCTTCAATAACATTGCACATATGGTGTTGGAACAATGTTTCAATGGGCATGAGTGTACTTGCTAGACTAGCAAGAAGATAGGAAAAAAACATCAATTGTCATATGTGACAAAGGACTCAAAAACATAACAAAAAGGATTAGCAATGTCCTTGTGTAAGAAAAGTTTCAAAATGATGATTAAGTTGCTTGCACTCCATGTGAGAGGAGAATGTGAAGCACACTATATCAATAGCCTAACAAAGAGTTGGAAAAACATATTTAAGTACTATAAATTAATGATCTTTGATGGAAATGTCAATATTTTACATTGTTTCATGACTTTTCCAAATTTTGCAAAAGAGAAGGGAGGCTTAAAAGGCCAATTTGAGAGTAAATATTTCTCCAAAAGAGTGCTACTATAGTTCACACAATTGCCTTAGGATTCACATGAATGAATTTCTAGTGTGTTCACCAACCACTAGAGTACTTATGACATCACTTAGTCACTTCAAAGGGGAATCTAAAGAAGTGATTTCTTAAGTCAAAAAAGCATAGTAAGATATTGTGCTCATTTTAGCCTTCATGGTTTTAGGTATCTTAGTTGTTTGGAGCCTTTATTGTGTGCACTGTCTATACCTCACAATCTAAGAACACCCAAATGTTTAAAAGCATATACATTGAGACTCGTCATTGCATTGCTCATTCAAGGCATGTTTGGTTTTTCTGTTACTAATGTTTGGTATAATTATATAAGACGTGATTATTAGAGTTGGGCATAAATATATTGCAATGCCTTCATTACACATACATTTACTACACCAACCTCTTTTCAACTACGTTTTTGTATTTTTACAGTTGCAAAATATTTTCACACTAAATATTACAATCAAAATTATACAAATTTAAGGAGGCGATTACATCTTAAAATTTATAGTGCGACTAAGCATTAAGTATCTTACACTTAAAAGTCCAATTTAAGGTGCACTTTAGGAGGGATACAATACCTAAATTAGGATATTGAGTTTATTTGAAAAGAATTAAAAAAAAAAACGCATAACAAATGAACCAACAAACAATCTTGCTATTCACATTGAAGCGCTTGGTAGTTGGTGTGTATTAAAGGGGGGCCTTCCAAGGCACGCCTCCTCTCCTCGTCGCGATTGTCTTTGCGTACGTCGTGCACGGTCCCTCCCTCTGCCTCGCTTTCATGTGATACCCCCTCCTCACGATGCAAGGTTTTTTGGGAGCGGAGGGTGTGCCATGTTGTTGGTGGGGGGGGGGGGGGGGGGGGGGGGGGGATGCGCCGTGTCATGGGGAGGTGAGGTGGGAAGGGAGGGGTGGGTTGAGCAAGGTTTTTGGAGGTGCAATGGGGTGGTGTGGATGGAGCAGGGTTTTTCGAGGTGGGGTGTGGGGGGGATGCACCGTGTCGTGGGGAAGTGAGGTGCGGTCAGGGGGGGTCGTGTCGTGTCGTGGGGGGCGTGAGGTGAGGTGGGGTGGGTTGAGCGGGGTTTTTTGAGGTGTGGTGGGGTGGTGTGGATGGAGCAGGGTTTTTTGAGGTGGGGTGCGGGGGGGATGCGCCGTGTCGGGGGGGGAGAGGGGGGGGGGGGGGGGGGGGGGGGGGGGGGGGGGGGGCCGCCTTGGTGTGCCATGTCGTGGGGGGGTGGGTTGAGCGGGGTTTTTTGAGGTGTGGTGGGGTGGTGTGGATGGAGCGGGGTTTTTCGAGGTGGGGTGCCGGGGGGGATGCGCCGTGTCGTGGGGAAGTGAGGTGGGGTGGGGTGGGGGGGTGAGGTGGGGTGGGTTGAGCAGGGTTTTTTGAGGTGCGGTGGGGTAGTGTGGATGGAGCGGGGTTTTTCGAGGTGGGGTGCGGAGGCGATGCGCCGTGTCGTGGGGGGGTGAGGTGGGATGGGAAGGGGGACTGTCGTGTCGTGGGGTGGGTTAAGCGAGGTTTTTTGAGGTGGGGTGGGGAGGGCGGATGCGCCGTGTCGTGGGGGGGTGGGGTGGGGAGGGCAAGTGTGCCGTGTCGTGTGGGGGGGGGGGGGGGGGGGTTTTGAGCGGGGTTTTTTGAGACGCGGTGGGGTGGTGTGGATGGAGCAAGGTTTTTTGAGGTGGGATGCAGGGGGGATGCGCCGTGTCGTGGGAGGGTGAGGTGGGGTGGGGGAGTGTGTGCCGTGTCATGGGGGAGGGGGGGTGTAAGGGCTTTGTAGTTATACCATGCCGTTGCTACCGATTACACCTATATAGGGAGTAGTAGTGACTCAAAGCCCTACCTTGTGTGATTCCCTATACCCAGTGGTGAACCCTCTTATGTGCGGCGTCACGAGGGTATAGTCCTGGGATGTGTCTGTTGTCCCGCTTTTTGGATTGAATAATACAAGAGTATACCTTGAGCTCATATATCGTGTTACCTTTCTGTGTCGTGTTGAGTGCGTAACGAGTGCAGGTTTATCACACTTGGTATCAGAGCGACTCTTGCTCGGAGTGCTCACAGAAGCAGGAGGAAAGATCCAATGCCCCGAAGAAATCGACGTCGTAACGACCCACAGCGCAATGCCCCGCGTCGTGTCGCCCCACGTCGCAACGCCTTACGTCGCGTCGCTCCACGTCGCGACGCCCCCGACACGTCCCGGCGTGACGCCCCAACATCGACATCCCACCGTCTGAAGACGTGACGCGGCTTCCCCGCGGCACGACCCACACCACCATAAGGCGAAACGCGACTTCCCCACGTCGACACCACCACCAACCACATGAAGGACGAGAGGGAGAACGTCACCCTCCCAACAATGGAGGAGAAGAAGAAAAGTAGAGGGCAAGAATGGAGAGTGGCCCAGGAGGAGAAGGTGGCCAGACTAGAAAGACAATTAGATGGTATGTCAGGTATGCTGGAGTCAATATGGAGGAACATGCAGATGAAGGAAGAGGAGAAAGAAAGGAGAAAAAAACTAGAAGTAGAGCAGGGCTATAGAGAATGGGTGATGCAGCAACAAGAAGAGGAGAAAAGACACAAAATGCAAGAGGAGATGGATAGAATGGGTAGAGAGGAGACATCTAGGAGGGCGCAAGATACAAGGAAGGAGAAGGAGAAAGTAGTAGAATTAGGAAGCAAAAAGAAAGACAAGAATAAGGAGAAAGAAGCACCACCGAAAAGAAGAGGAAGATAGTGATAGTTCAGAAGATAATTATGGGAAATTCAAGATACCCCAACCAACCAAGTACAAGGGAGAGAGAGATGGGTTGGTTCTGAAGAAATGGATCGTAGAGGTAGACAGGTACTTGAAGTATTCACGAATAACCGAAGACAGGAAGGCGGAGATGGCATCCATTTACTTGGAGGAGGACGCTACCAGTTGGTACCTGCTGGAGCAAGAGCAGGGCCACACCATCTTTTCATGGGAAGAACTCCAAGAAGAACTGAAGGACTACTTCATTCCAAAGATGGAAAAATTCAAAGTGAGAGATGAATGGAGGAACCTCAAGCAAGCACAGGGAAAGATGAAAGAATATGTCAGCAAATATAGGTAGATCATGCTCCAGCCGCCAAACATGGATACAGACACTAAGCTACACGGATTTTTGGTTGGGATGCAAGAATGGGCTAGAAGAGATGTGGAGAGACAGGAGCCAACAAGCTTAGCAGAAGCCATGAGAATGGCCGAACGACTGGTGGACCTGGAAGGTAGAAGAACAGCACAAGGGAATCAGAACAGGTTCAACAACTTCAGCAACACCTTCAACAACAACTCATGGAACCAAAGGCCTGGTGCTCCTAGAGGGGCATTCACAGATACCAGGAGCCAAAACACCACCACCACCACGGCCGTATCACAAACCGCCTTAGTACCAAGAGGAGCAGCAGGAAGATGGGAAAACAATCACTACAGACCAACCCCTAGCATATCGTATGGGCCCGCAGGATCAAATACATCATGGTGGAGACCCCCATGCCCGTCCGTTGGAATCAGATGCTTCAAACGCGGGGATCCACACTACCAAAACAGATGCCCAATAGAAGATACAACTTCGTCAAGTGGATCAAGGGTGAATACAACTAGTGCATATGGAGGAGAAGAACCACAACCACCGCATATCCAGGAAATCCTAAATGGGATTGAAGAAAGCATGGACCACCCAAGGGTAGGGTCAGTTAGCGCCCGACCCCAATGTATGGCAGCCAGAGTAGCAGCAATCCACCATCTATACATCAAAGGCCGAGTGGGTGAGGGAAACCAACCTATCATGGTGGACACAGGAGCAACACACAACTTCATGATACTAGGGTGCGCAGCAAAACATGGATTAAAACTGTCGAAGGCCCCAAAAGGATTAACAGTAACATTTGCACAAGGAGAAGCCAAGGAGGTAAAACAAGTCTTTACAGTCCAAGTAGAAGCCGACAGGTGGAAAGCAAAACTCAACTTCTTAGTAATCCCCATGGATGACTTTGAAGTGATACTGGGCTTGGAATTCTATGGCAAGTATGTCATTGCAATGTTTGGTAAATATGTAAATGAGATGATGCTAGATATGCAAGGAGAAGGCGTCAGAGTACCATGTGAAAGAATGCAACTGCCTAGCAGGACCCCAATCAAAGTGCAAATGAAGGAGAATAAGCCAGGAGTATCATGCCAAACAGTGAAACCAACTACAACCCAACCAAAGGGCCAGACCCAAAATGCACCGGTCCAGAAGACCGTTATCAGGCCACGTATCATGACATGCAGTGCCAAGCAGGTCGAGAAATCAGTCAAACAAGGAGATATGGTCTATTTGTGTATGATCCGACCGATTGAAGAAGAAGATGGCAAGAAACCCAAACAACAGAACAAGAAAACAGAGGTGGCAGAAATACTTGAGGAATTCAAAGATGTGATGCCAGCCAAGCTGCCCAAGGGTCTACCACCCAAGCGAGATGTGGACCACAAAATCGAGCTGATCCCAGGGTCTGCCCCACTGGCCCGAGCTCATGGAACTGAAGAAGCAACTACACGAACTAGAAAAACAAGGATTCATTCGCCCTAGCAAATCCCCCTTTGGTGCCCCAGTGTTATTTGTAAAGAAGAAGGACGGGGGACTTAGACTCTATGTAGATTATAGGGCCCTTCACAAAATCACCATAAAAAACAAATACCCCATGCCCCTAGTGGAAGACCTCTTAGATAGATTACACGGGGCCAAGTACTTCAGCCGTATTGATCTTAGATCAGGATACCACCAAATCCACATAGCTATAGCTCAAATCTGGCCTGGTAATAGTCATATAAATCAAACTTCCTACTATGCGTCTGTACATAGTAGGGTCTTCCAGAAGCTCACATGCATCTGCGCTCAGCTTCACATTTTGCTCCATAGGAACTGAAATAGGTTTATAGCCTATCATCCCATATTTGGACAGTATGTCCAATCCATACTGCCTCTGCAAGAGCCATATCCCACTTGGTGATCTAATCACCTCAATGCCCAAGAAATAATGCAACTCTCCCAAATCATTCTTCTCAAACTTCTGCTTTAATAGCATTTTCACATGAAGGATATCTTCACCACTATCACCTGTGACAATCAAATCAACATAAATGACAAGCAACATAATACATTTCTCTGTTTTTCTCACATAAAGTGAGAAATCTGCCTTGGAAATCTGAAAGCCAACAGTGACAAGATATTGTCCTATCTTGTCAGACCATGCTCTAGGTGCTTGCTTCAAGCCATACAAGGCTTTCTTCAACCTGCAAACAAACTCAGGATGAACAGCATGCACATAACCTGGTGGCTACTCCATATAGACCTCTTCTTGCAAATCGTCATGCAAGAAGGCATTCTTTACATCCATCTTATGTAAAGACCATTCCTTTGATGCAGCCATAGCAATGACTGCTCTTACAGTTGCCATCCTTGCAACCAGATGAATGTTTCTTCATAATTAATACCATATGTTTGTGCACACCCCTTGACTACTAATCTTGCCTTGTATCTATTCACATAACCATTTGCATTATGTTTCACCTGATAAACCCACTTATAACCAATTGCATGCTTATATTTAGGCAAAGGTACCAATTCACATGTAGCATTTGCTTCCAAGGCATCCATTTTTTCATCCATGGCTTTCTCCCATTTTTCTTTTTCCATGGCTTGCTCAAAAGAAGTGGGTTCTTGTTCATGTATCACTTTGACCATATAGACATAGTGAATGGCTGTAAATCCATCATATTTCAGCCTATCCACAGGATACCTAGCTCTGGTAGACCTGCGCAAAGTAGGTTCACTTCCAAGTGCTCTCAAAACATCCCTGGTCTTCCTTACTCCAAGTGTAACAATAAAAGGAATGCCCAACTCATCATCAATGCTCTGTTCTGAGCCATTGGATTCACCATCCACATAAGAGTGACGTGCATTCACATCAAACATGGGCTGATCTATCTTTTCTTTTACTTTTCATAATACCTGCATACCACTATATGCATTGCTTTGAGAATATTCTCCTTATCTCAATCTGCCTGTCCATGGCGAAGAATGTGAACCACTACTAGAGGACGCTCCAAGTCCACTAATATCTTGTGACTGTTGCTGTGAATTCTGTGTAGCATTACCATTTTGTACATCTACATTATCAACCACATTTACTGGTTTATACCAGCTACTCATCTCATCAAAAACATCTCTGCTCACTGTAAACTTACGAGTAGAAGGGTTATAGCATCTATACCATTTCTACTACAAAGAGTAACCAATAAAGATGCACTTCACAGCTTTTAGATCCAACTTGGATCTCAACTCATCTGGCACATGTACATAAGCAATGCAACCAAAAATTTTCAAATGAGAAATATCTGGTTTCCTACCAGTATACCTCTCCTCTGGAGTCATCCCATGTATTGCTACAGTGGGAGTCCTGTTCATTATGTAGACTGCTGTAGCAACTGCCTCAGCCCAATAAAAATATGACAAGTCTTTTTCATTGAGCATGGCACGAGACACCTCTCCAATATGCATGTTTTTCCTTTCTGCAATTCCATTTTGTTGTGGGATATAACTGTATGAATATTGTTGCTTTATACCATGCTCATGCAGGAACCTTGCAAACTCATTTGAAAGGTACTCTCCCCGTCCATTTGACCTTAGGCATTTTATTTGTAGGCCTATTTCTTTTTCAACTATAGCTTTAAGAGTTTTAAAATGCCCAAAAATTTCACTTTTCTTTTTCATAAAATACACCCAAACTTTTCTGCTACAGTCATCAATAAAAGTGACAAAATAATGATAGCCTCCAAGAGATGCAGCTTTAGTAGTCCACACATCAGAGTGGATTAATTCCAATGGCTTCTTACTCTCTTGAGCATGTCTAGGAAATGGTTTCCTTGCATGTTTTCCAAACTGACAGGCTTCACATACCTTATGTATTTCTACAACCTAAAATTTAGGCAATCTTGCAACAATATTTTGGGGTTGCATTGATTTAAGTCGCTATACATTAATATGACCAATGCGTTTATGCCAGATATCAATATCTGCAACTACATCGGTCCCATGTGCAAACATTGCTGCACTTAATTCAGGCATGTCGACATCCAACGTAAACATTCTGTCCTTTCCTTTTGCTATCAAGCAACCTTTATTTTTTATATCCTCAACAAAACATCGATGAGAATTAAATCTGACCTACAAGCCCTGCTCAACCATTTGACCAACAGAAACTAGATTCTTGGTGATATTTGGAACATGAAATACATCCAACATGTATTTCTTTCTTCCATCCTGCATAGACAAATGAATTTTTCCAATCTATACAATAGGATGTACAGTATCATCACCAATCTCCACAAATCCTGATTTTTTCATTTTTCTTGCATCCTCCATCCATTCTGCATGACCTGTCATGTGGTTTGATGCACCTGAGTCAACATACCATACATCGTTGCTTTCTTCTGCACTTGTCACAAAATTATTCATATGCTGCATCATAAACAAATGCTCATTTCTATCACCCTGTCTACTAAAAGATGCATAATTCCCTTGTTGCAATTTTCCATTCATGATGTCATTCTACTTTTTATAGCAGTCTTTAGCCATATTACCCATTTTACCACAGTAGTAGAGCATTCAACATTATTGTTTGCATTTTGGCCTCTTTGCCATCCACCACGACCTCTTTGGCTCCCCCTGCCTCTAGAGTTACCACGTCCTCCTCCATAGGACTGGTTTTCTTGAGTTTGCTGCATATTCTAATTTCTACCACAGCCTCCAGATCGGCCTCCTCTACCTCTTCCAACATTTGAGTAGAAGACAGCTTCTTTTGAAGTTCCTCCTAAAGAAGATGCACCACCATTTCTCTACTCCTCAGAAATTAGAAGAGCAATCGACTCCTCAAAATCAGAAAATCTTTCACGGACGGAAATGGATGTTCGAAACTGTGCATAATACTTTCTTACACCATTCAAGGTCATAGAAACTAAATCATTATCTTCCACTGGCGACCCAATGGAAACAAGTGCATCTGCAATCTTCTTCACCTCCATGTGGTAGTCATTGATGCTCATACTTTCTCTTTGCACATTGTGCAACTCTTACTTAAGCTGCATTTTCTTGGCTTGCGTATTTATGTTATACGTTTTTGACAAAGTATTCCATGCCTCCTTTGGCGTACTTGCGTCTTGAATATACACAATCATAAAGTTTGAAATGCTAATAGACAGTCAGTACATAACTTTCTTGGCTCTCTCATGCCATGCTTTAAATACCTGCATTTGCTGTTGATTGGAAACATCAAAAAGAACTGATTTTTCTTCATTTCCTGCAACGAATTCCCAATATCCTTTTTCCATAAGGAAATTCGTCATTCTGAACTTCCATGCTTAGAAGTTGTTCTTGTCAAGCTTTTCAGTGACAATTTGTGAAAGAGAATCAATCGTCATTTCAGAACACTACAAAAAATTCTGTCACTGCAAAAAACATAGCTTCAACCTCACAAGGACAAATTTGCAAAACTGACGAAAGTGGTATTTGACCACAGAGTCACTTCCTAGTGACGATTTTGCATCAACCGACAAGGATGATTCTGTAACTCCCAATGTCTCTACGCATAGGCATACGATGCAATTCCTACAGTAACTTTTCACCGACCTGTAAAACAATGGTCGCACAACATAAAACATGGCATTTTCTTGAGTGCGTGCAGAAAACTTTCGCCCTCCAAACAAGCCCTAAAATTGCCTCAAATCAAAAAAACTAAGCAACCAATTACTAAGGCTCTATCCCGCAGCATATACTGCCCTCTTGCTACACCACGAAGGGCGTCTCAATCTGAGACAATGCACTCTTGCACTTTCCGACTGCTACTTGCAGAGACTTGCTCCCAAAACAGAAAAATGAAAGCAACACTGATCTTCTTACCAGAACATCACGAACTTGGCTTGTTTTCTTGAGCTCCTTACCACAAACAAGGCTCTGATACCATGTCAAGATTGTGGGAGAGAAGGAAGGAGTCTCACTTCTAACTTTCTTGCTTGCACAATGGGAAAATACACACAAAGGTGGAGGCTGAAAACAGTTTTCCTCTTCTTAGTTGTGTAAGCCAAAAGAACTCAAGTACATAGAAATAGAAGAACCCTATATATGGGTCTCAAACCAAACTCAACTAAGGTAGCATACTAACCGAGCCACAAACTAGAGTAGATAAGGATAGTTGTCATCTAGCTATTATTCATGAACGGTGTACCAACCGCATCTACAACTAACAAGTCGGTGACATAAATGCGCAACGATCACCCTAGCATATCACGAGTGGAGCTCGATATCTCAACAAGGTGGGATTGGATATGGGGCTTTTTAAGAGGCAGGGGAGGGATGAGGGTGTGCCGTGAAATGGGGGGGTGAGGTGGGGTGGGGTAGGGTGGATTTTTTGAGGTGAGGTGGGATGGGATCGATGGAGCAGGGTTTTTTCAGGGGATTGCCATGTCATTGGGGGGGGGGGGGGGGGGGGGATGGGGGAGGGGAGGGGTGGGGTGGGTGGAGCATGGTTTTCTTAGGGAGAAAAGGTGCGCGGAGTCCTGGGGAGATGAGGTGGGGTAGGTTGAGTAGGGTTTTTAGAGAAGAGGTAAGGTGGGTGGGATGGGGGGGTTTTTTGAGGCGCTTGGTAGTTGGTGTGTATTAAAGGGGGGCCTTCCAAGGCACTACCATCGCACAACCCGCCCTAAACTTATCCACGTTTTTGGAGACCCCACATCCCTCAATAAGACGAACTCTTGCATTAGGATAAAGGGACCAATAAGTCAACCAACCGTTAAAACTTTCAAGCAACTTCCATCGTTTTGAGGTCGCATATTGCCAAAGGCTATTATTAAATGCTACAAATTAAGGCTATAATTGTGCCAAGGCTACAGGACTAGGTGGGCTCATAACCATGAGGCTGTGGCTTAAGTCTCGCTTAGTGCATCAAGCGATTGGATACTTGACTGGCACATTACCAAAGCCTGGCTACTGACTGCTGCCAAAGACTCTCTGGCATAAAGATCTTGAGTCTTGAGATAGTGGTTTCAAGTCTTTCTAGGTGCATTGTTTGGTTTGGAAACTGGAATGTAGCTTCACTTGACATGGCATGCTTCCGAGCTCTTTCCCACTCCAGCATTCATTTCATCCACCTTGGTAAAGGTCACCGACGAGGAGCAGCATCCCAAATGCAATCAAGCACCCTTGTCACACACATTCGGCGTGCATGTCCTCGGGACTCACCAGACAATAAAAAGTTGCGATTGGCTAAGAACCCAAACAGCATACAGAGACTGCTGCCCAGTTTCCAGATGGCCCACTGGCGAATCGCAATCGACCCTCGTTTAACTCCACTCTCGAGGGAGGAGCTTTGATTCCTGCAGTCTCTGGTTGCATGCGAGCAAATTGCAATCATTCCAAGATCTTTTCCTGTTTTCACTCGATCTGGAACACCTCTCTACCCACTTCAGGGCTTGTTGTGGACATGGGGGAACCAAAATTAAGATGTGCATATCATCACTGGCCTTCTTACCTTGTAAGGCAAGGAGAAACTTGGCCTCACCCAGTGCGTACTGTAATATTCCAGAAGACCAGAATACTCGTGACCCAGATGCAAATGCTAATATACCGGAAATTGAATGTCGTCCAAATAAAATCCGCCAAAACAAAAAAACGAACAAAAAGAAAACAGCTTTCCAAAAATCTTAAGCTGGACTTATCCTACCATGCAGACAAGAATCCGTCAAATAAACCCGCTGTTGGACATTGAACGGAAGCTTCACCGTAGATTAAAGATTCTTCACTATTGTAGAGGTAGGTCGACGAATCGAGACTGCACTGCAGGTCAAAGAATCACACGGTACAAGTACTTAAATTGGGGTCAACTCGGGCAGAATGAAGTCAAGTTAATTAAGATATCTCCTTCTGTTTTGCTACATCGACAGGTTGAATACAGCTGTCATGCACAAACTAATTAAAACAAACGGAGCCTCTACTACCATGCCAACTGACCCCAGCTATCTGATGTCAAGCACGTCAGGTACTCCACGATGCCTACAGGCACAAATTCGGGAGAAATCACCAGTAGATGATTGGAATAAGTCCTGTACATCCTGCTCTGTCATATCACAAACGCATTTAGAGGTTTACTAAAGCCATGTTCTAGGACTCTGCTACAGGCCTCCTTCATAACATTGGCCTGGTAACCTTTTAAAGTACAGACGGAGGTTCTTTAGATTGGCTGGCCCTTGGGAACAATCTGATCTTTGATCCACATGTAAATTGGAACTAGCACATAGTATACAGAGGCTATTACACCCAGAATAAATCTGTAAAGGAAAACAAAAGGATTCACTTTGCCTCTCACATCCTCTGCCTTGGGCCCAAGCTGTAAGAACAAAGCCAAAGCCTCCTTTTAGTGATAATACATAGGAACATCCAAACATGAGGCTAAAGGCATGTGAAACTGCACTTTACAGTGTGCTAGCAACCGAAATCACAAAAATACAAAACTGAGATATAAGTCCATAAACGTGCGAGCCCTATAATTCATGTTTACAGACTTCTCATAATATTGACCACGAGAGAGTGCCAAAACTAACTAATCCTGTCCCACTGGAAGTTCAGGGGTTGCCCTCAATTTTCAGTGTCTACTCTCTTAGCACAAACCACTGGATCATTCTGCAGAAAGTATATGCTTGGCCATATCAGCTGGGAACACAAATCTGTGCATTATTGCTGCTTAACCACAAAATCAGTGAAGTAACAAGCACCGCATGCACACTTAAGACAGAACCTTTACCTTCGTGCACATCAATGCTATGCAATATCATTTAAGTAACAGGCACAGCTCACACACTTGGACAGAATATTCACCCTCACACACATCAACTGTTATTCAATCACTCCAATAATACACATCAACTGTCATCCAATCACTCCAATATGGCCATTATACCCCAGCCTCCTCTTCTGTGGACATTGCACAACTTGCTGACATGTAAAAGCCAAAAATCTTAAGCCTGCGACAATTGACATTTATTAGACAGGTGCATTTGTCCATGTGAAGGAGGAGGAGATTTCATCATCTCCTCCAGGCCCTTCATCACACTCTCCTGTCAGAAAAGCCAGTCACCACCATTACATGGGCCAGTCAGAGTCACAACATTAACATGATCATTGTGTTGTGACTAAAGTCCCCAACAGCCACTGACTCTAGGAATCTCGGTTTCTCTGATCAAGGTTTATATGGATTACGTAGGTGACAAGTGTATCATATTGTCAGCATGAATTTCATAATGGCATGGGACACATTTTCTCAATTCCCATCCCGTATGAATTTGCATCCTAATTGCACCAACAAGTTGGATGCCCAATCTGCGTCCATTATGCAAGTGTTACCAGATTGACAGCCTCTATACAAAAGCAATGCTCTCGATATGGAGTACTGCTCATATAATATTAAAGAGACTCCCTCCTCTTTGTCACCTGTCCTTTCATCACATGAATTAGTTTGAACCACTACCAACAATCCATTGCATCAGATTTGAAAGTTGTATCTGACCACCTCTATTGCTTCACTTTCAGATCATCACAGAACCATCAGTTTGCTTCACCTTCTTCATCATCACTCTTTGTTGCACATGTAGATAAGTTCAAAATTTTATTTTACATCAGACTTCCCCCCCATCCACACTTTCAACAATCATGTTCCCACCTACTCTGCTACTTGTGCTTTGAAACATGTTACAAAAAGCATCACAACTGATTTTTACCTATTCCTGGTTATCTTCCCCTTCCTCTAATGTTGCTTTCCAATACCTGAAATAAAATACTGTATCACAGCTCCTCTGCTATCATCAAGCTGTTGTCTCCCTCCCCGATTTCTATCACACAATGGTTTGTAGTGTATCCACGTAGAAACACTGGGCAAAATCTCCAATTCTATCACTCCCAATATGTTCTCACTGAGATCAATCTCATTCAATTGTCATGGTTTGCAACAAACAGAAAGCATTTTGTTTATATCCCACAGTCAAGAGCTACACTTTCTACCCTGATAATTTAGAGTCGATATAGACTTAGTAAAGCATGACTGTTCAGTCAGATTTCCTTTGTCACCTCCACAGAGAAGAGATGTCATTATTAACCCCCTGAGACCACATTGATAGCATTGACTATTTGATTCACATTCATGCACATACAACTCTCCCAAACAGAGGACAGACACTTTCCTTTGTCCAGAAACGTTCATGAACAGGCCAAATAAATGCAAAGTCTAGCAAATGTAGCGCAGAGCATCAATCATACCTGAACTGGAGAGTCTCCAGCCTCGGGCTTGACACCAGTAACAGAGCATCCCATGATCAGTCCATGCCGCCTCACACCTCGATACCATTTTGGACCAATTTGCTTGATTTTAACGTCCACAAACCCAGCTTTGGTAAACCATTCCATGTATTCATCCTCAGTTGGAAATAGCATCCACATGTCAGCAAAGAAACTGGATAGCCAGAAAGTAGGATGAACGGGTCCAATAAGACATGCTTTCCCACCCTTCTTCAGCACTCTATAAGCTTCTTTAATGCCCCTTTGAGGATCCGGCCAATACTCAATACTGCCAAAATCAGAAAGCCACTTGAACTATGAATACATCGAGTACCCATTTACAGAAAATTATATCAAGCTTAATAAGTGCAGCAAAATTGATTCCCTGGAGAACCATCAACCATAGCCTTTATACATTTTAGCGCTCTTGATGTGCACTGAACTAGTGGTAAAACGCACATGTACAACGCATTCTAGTATCATTGATCATTTCTACTCATACAGGCAAGAACCTACGTCACATCTTACAAGGTCTAATCTATCAAGTACAAACCCTGACGGACTTAAAACATAAACAAACAGGTGTAAGTAGGATGAAAATAGATTGCTGCATACCTGCCAGCAGAAACGTAACGGTCAACCGAGTCTGTAGGAAATGGAAGGTCTTCTGCATCCCCTTCCATTATCGTGCACTCCTTGAGATCTTCCTTTTGCCTGGCTTTAGCCAATTGATGTGGAGACTGGTCCAAAATCGTCACATTCTTGGCATCAACAAATTTCACAATGCCTTGAGTGCAGAAGCCAGTTCCTCCTCCAACATCCACCACAGTAAGGTCACGGCTGTTCAAGTCTGCAGGCTCCAGTGCATCCTCCCGCATGTCCTCTGTCCAATGCCCCGGGTTGATGATGTGGTCGTAGATAATTGACAGGAAACGATAAAACCAGAACGCTTCCTGCTTGTGCTGAATGAATCGCGGCTGCGAGGCAGGACGCGAGGTCGAAGAGGAGGTGACCTGGACAGTCCCGGCAAAGGCTTTACTTCCCTTTCTGATGGCCATGGGCGGAAGAAGTGGCATCTCAAATCTGCTGCAGAACTGGCCGTTTGCAGAGCTCAAATGCGATGAAAATTCCAATAATGGAGCACGCCACTGACCCTGCAATGGGTTATGGCGGGCCCTGAACTGGTGCGCAGCAAGCTGCGAGGGCATGGCAGAGGCTTTGGAGGAGCAGGAGTTGGAGGTGGCCGCGCAGGAAGAGACGGCGAGGCTCCGTTCCACGATGGCCGGAGACGCCATGGCCGATAGCGCGTGTTGAGACCCTAGGGCCTACTCTGTCTGCGTGGGGCGAAGCGAGATCTCAAAACAGCAATACGATGCCTAAGGAAGGGAAATTACAGCATGAAGCTGAATATACCCTACATGAGGGGGGGGAGGGGGGGAAAAACACACATGCACACACACACGAGCGAGAGCGAGAGCTGTCTCGAGTGATTGTGAGGCTCTGCATGCTCGTCTGGTCTGTACATACGGCAGCTGACTCGTCGACACAATTCTCAGCCTTTCAATTAGGGCCGCGGCCCGTCTCCCTGTCCCTTAGACACATGCTCGAAGGCGATTGGTTCGTCGTCTCTCGTGGGCCACCAATTTTGTTCCCAGCCTTAAAAGTATATGGACTTGTAAGTGTGCTGCAAAGACTTCATTCAACACAGCCACATGCAAGTCCAAGTTGCAAAGAGAGAATGCAAAAAGGAGGGGAGAGAACACCTTATAGACCAAGCTCTAATTGACGGCCATGGAGTACCCTCATTTTTTTGAGGTACTTGATCAATGCTAACACACAAGTTGCACTAGTTAAAGCGTGTTACCCACACAAGTTGTAATATGTACTCGAAGGACTCATGCAAGTAGAATTTACATGCACATGTCCTGGCTCTTAAAGCCATGCCTTACGCAGATCCACTGACCTACACAAGGGAATTATCACATCCCTGGCCGATGGACCCTCGAGCAACTAGAATTTACATGCACGTATCCTAGCTCTTAGAGCCATGCCTTAACGCAAATCAATTGACCTATACAAGGGAATTATCACCTTCCTAGGAGAACACACATATGTAGGTGCATAGTAATAGTGGACCCTCGGTATCATGCATCTCAAGTGGAAAGACAAAGGTCTATCCCTACTCACCACTATCCACCAATCGGTGTCTACAAGATGAAAGTCACACAAGTACCTATTTATCAAGGTAAAAGCTAAGAAGCATAGGACAAGTGTAGTTGGTTAATAACTTTAGCGACTTGTGCAAGTGGATTAACCTACACATGGCCTGACTCTTATTGCTTTCACAATGATAGGATATAAAACCACAATAGCCTACCCTAACCTTATTACTAGGTGGGAATGTGCATCACAAGGGTAATGGAAGTACATATACCATCATGACAAGTCCTTCTATTATGGATAGGCAAGTGTCACTTGACTCTAAAGCTTTCGATGCCCCAAAACCCACCTTCTTAAGTCAAGGTCACCCCAACCAGTAATTTGAAATGGATGCCTTACAAACTCATAGGTTAGAGTCTTGAATTCCTTAACAAAATCTAGCTTTTCCAAAGTAGTGGTTGGAATAGTTCTTCCACATCGTCGGTTTTAGCTCCTAAAGCTATCAAAATGGTATTATGCTGTAGCTCTTATTGTCGAGAGATAACATCCTCGCACACTACTATCTATTCTTTACATTAACTTTCTTGACATAAGAAATTTGCTAAATCTAAGCTCATTTTCTTCAATATCTCCCCATGTGCCCTACTAATGTTATAGAAATTGCTATGAAAATAAGAAGATTTTACATTTGTTTATTTTTGTGGATTTTCTTTGTCTCTTCATCTTCAAGCTTTGGCTCTTCGTATTCCTCTAATTTTCTTCTCTTGAATATCTTGATTCTTTTACCTATAACTAGAACCCTAACCTTTGACATGTTTAGTCCACACATAAGGTATCTAGCATTGTCAAAAACCCGCTTGACAATGTATGATTCAAAGCACCTCTTGGATACCTTCCTAAGTGTACTGTGTTGATTATCTAGACTACTACCATATACTAGCACCGCACCCTCTTCAATATCTTTGGATCTCAACATGTGTCTCTTGTCAAATCAATCTTTTTTCTTTAGTATGTGCGCTATAGCTTCAATATCTTTTGGTCTCCTCTCTAGCTTCGAATTCTAAGAATCATGCTCCATGTAATGGTCATTGTCTATGTAGGCATCATTGGCTTTCTGCCTATACATGAGCTCTATTGGCATATAACATGTGGTAGCAATGTGCATGGTATGATCTAACCATAAAGCAAAAGGCAATAACCGTATCCACTCTCTAGCTCTTCCTTTGCAAGCCTTTACTAAGGCCTTCATTATGGGCTGATGCCCTCTCTCACTCTTTCCATTACCCTTTGGATTATAAGCTGAAGTCAATCCCAACTTTATATCCAAAATTGAAAGAACTACCTGGCTTCTTCTACACCTAACTCTCCTATGTCTGTAGTCACTTTTCCTACACATCCATACCTGCAAAAGACATATTCAAGAAGAAACTTACATATTACACTAGCAATCTTGGTTCTTAGTGCTCTTTCTTCTATTTGGTTAGTCAAATCTTCTCTTGCAAGCACTATGTATCTCATTTGCCACATGAATCTACATGCATAGTAACAAGGTCAACAACCCATTTATAATGCATGCATAAAGGATACATGGGGTGTAACTCTTCTCCATGATGTATCAAAGAGTACATTTGGCACTCTTCTCTACAAGACTCTACAAACTCTAATACATCCTTGTAAATTCCCTTCCACCAGTAGTGCTCTTTAATATTCTCAAATCTAGCTTTTACTCATTTGTCTCCTATCCATAAGCTTTCATGGAAATCTTTCATAACATGAACCTATGTATCTCTATCATGGACTACCCTCAATGGTGATCCTCTTTTCTTCTTTGGATGCTTCCATAAAAAACCATCTTTCAAGAAGTAGCCATAAGCTTTCCTTCTAATCCTCTTGAACTTTGTCTTTATCAATTCATCTCTCTTGGTCAATGTACTCAAGTATTGGCCAATCTATAGCCATTTACCCTCATATAATTCCTCTGTAAAAGATTTTGTAGAAAATTCTTAGCATTCATGATCCACAATGGGGGTTGAAATCTCAATCCCATCATCCTCTATTAGCACCCTCTTCATCCTCATGTTTGGCTCTAAATAACATGTTTGCTACTATCAAGTTCACTTTACTTGCAAAATCTTTGAATTCTGGGTTGATTGAATTTATATAAGAAATCCATCTTAACATGACTATATCTAGAGGCAAACAGTCCGTCTCTACTATCACTAGAACATCAATGCAGTACTCTTTATCACACTTTAATGTAGTCACAACACCCCATAGCTCTCTCTCTTAATTGTGGGTATCTCCTTAGTCTTTCATTTAAAACTCTTGCACCAAACCTCATTGCAAATATGTTTCCTTCTTCATCATCTTAACCTATAACCCAACCAATGCTAATTGGACTAATATCCACTATGATAATGATAGGCTTCCATCTCCATACTTTTTTTTCCTCAATGTTGGTGTATTTCTCAAAAGCTTCTTCAGTTTCCTTATAGCTTTGGTATGTCTCTTGTCCCAAAAGAATTTTTGTCACTTTCTTAACAATTAGTACAAGTCATTTGTAATGTGAGAAAAATGGGGAATCCAGATTAAGTAAAAGGCACAAGCTCCAAGAAACCTTTTGACTTTGGACACTAATGAACGTATCTCTTTTATCTTCTTTATTGCATCCACTTTCATAGGACAATGCCCTCTTCCATAAGGCCTACAGAAATGGTCCACTATTAATACTTCATTGACCCCAAACATTGATTTCTGACCTTAGAGGGTCAAATTCACTTCCTCTAACCTAGTAAGGATTTTCTTACAATCTAATATATGATATTTGACAAACTTCCTCCAACCTTGTTCATCCAACTCTTTATCCTTCTCTTCCTTTGCACACCCGTTAATGGGCACATCATCTAAGAATGATATATTTAGACTTGGAATATAATCCCTAAGCACCTTGCTCATTGTGAGAGATCAATTTTAAGGTGCATTTTGTCGGATTTTAGAACAGAATGGACTTAGTGTAACAACACTTACTGGGACTTCTCATTTTTTATATTTTTTGTAGTTGCATACACGGCTAGTAAGTTGGCCCGAATTTGGGCTCTAATTAGTGTTGATCATCGCATCTCAGCATTAACATCATCTCATCTTCATCCAGTTCAAGCTGGACAACCATATCTCATCCTGATCTTCTCAGGTCATTGCCACAAGAACAACCCATAAGAGGAGAGGGAGGGAGGAGACAGAAAGACTAGAAATGCAAAATTTTGATCGGCCACCATTCGTGGAACTGGAGGCGATGATAGGAAGTGAGAAAATGGAAGAGGAGTATGATGTAATTGGTTGCATAGGGTATTTGAAGGCTCCCCTCACCATCTCTCCCTCCTCTCTCCCTCTCCATTTTCATTGCACCATGGCGCCCTTCCTATTCTTCATGCATCCAATATAATACCCCCCCTCCCCCCCCCCCCCCCCAGCATCCCATGAAGAAAAAAAATTGGGGCCCTAAAGGTCACAACCCAAACCACTTAAGAAACATAAAGAGCATCAAGCTGCTTCAAAGAAAATACACAACATAACACAAAACACAACCCTCACCCTACCCCCTAACAAAATCAAGGCATGCATTCCATGAGGGATAGGCTAAGCATAATCAGACAAAAAGATCAAGAGCTACCTACAAACCAATTGCTCCAACACAAACCGACTAAAAGAACTATCAAAGAAGTCATCCGAAGTGGTGGTCTGACTTGCCTACCTAACTAGGACAATTGGACTCGGAACTCCTACTAGGCAAGTACTTCTATTACCTAGCTCATTTAAGTATTTACTACTTGGATAGGAGTAGTAAATACTGAATAGGATGGTTGGAGCAAAAATAAAAGTGATTGAGAAAAAAGGATTTAGTGTCACCTTGCGAAAGCTTGGTAGGTTATTGGGGATCAAGACTGGTGGACATGAGATCGATATCCTGTTCTCCTTGACTCACAATCTACTCACCTCCCTTTGTTTTACACATCAAAGTAGTAATTTTAGTAAATATCTGATCCATGTCCACAATTGAAAAAGAGGTCTTCTTCATAAGCATAATTTAGTAATGAATGGGCGAATTGGTTCCAATATCATGGAACCAGCTAAAAGAGACACCCTTTTAAACTTGCTGATCATACTGTTAAGAATTTATAATTGAGCGATAATACATACTGTTAAGAATTTTGTCTTTAGATTGTTCTCTTCTACAATGGCCATTTGATTATAACTGATGAAATAGTCCATAAAGAAGTATATATCCCTACCTGCTAATTAATCTAGGATTTGATCAATGAATGCTAATGAGTAATAATCCTTAACTATTTGTTTGTTGATTTCTCTAAAATCAACACATAGCTGGATTTGATTATTCTTCATCGTCCTAATGACCACCGGTGAATACCACTCCATGTGTTATAGGATAAATATTAGGCGAACATTATGTAATTTTTGTAACTCTTTGAATAGCCCATTCCTTAACTCAAAAGGCATACGCCTCACTTTCTGTCAGATAGGTTGACTTCTCTCTTTCAAGGAAATAGTATGCACTGCTAAATTGGGAGAATACCCCTCAATTCGTCATAACTTCAGGTGAATATGTCAAAGAATTCCTAAATTAAGGAAACATAGTCCTTCCTTTCTTTTATGCTGAGTATAGACTCTAATTTGATCAGTCGCGAGTCATTCAATGTACCAAGGTCTATCTTTATCACATTCACACCTTGTATTCTATCCTAAGCTTCTATAGGCTCGTTCAGAGCTACGTGGTAAATGTCCTTCGTAGTAGACTCCTCTCTTGATTCATCACTCAATGAAGTCTTGCTATGAGAAGGCCTCTCTAGCGCATCCAATTTTGTTGAGAATATAGGTGCTTTCTCACTTTGAGGTGATTTTGGACAAGCATCAATTATAACTCATTTGGCACCTCTACCAAAGATCAAATGACTAGCGAGTATGTCAAGTTGGCAGTCGGATTTCAAGATCCTTGGCCTTCCTAATAGTACTTGGCACCCTGCAAACTTGATGGCCCTAAAGTCTAGGATACATTCAGCATTAGCAATAGTTACCTGGACCATGGTAATAAACCTTTCGATTTTCTCAAACCATCATCAACCATCCTTAGAATTGTGGAGGCATCTTTTTGGATCTCTAGTCCTAGCCTTTCCATCAATTTCGAGCTCATAATGTTGATGGATGATCATGTATCCACAATGGCATGGTCCACCAATATACACTCAACATAAGCTAGCACCCTTGGGCAATATTTTTTGACATGCTCAAATCAGTCATCTCTGACACAGGCCATACCACCCAAGGATTCAACAATATACCCAATGTGAGTATTTTGATTAGTTGGAGAGAAGGGGAGAGAGAAAATTTAGGTTGACTATTATGAGTGCATAATTTTGTAGTAGTTGTAAAATTTGCACTCCCTCTTTTCTTGCCATGGAGCTTTTCATTAGCTTAGCTAACTATATCCAATGCTCTTCATCATATATTTCTTATTTTCCATATTATTTTATATATCAATGCATTAGGATCCAAAAACAGAAAAAAATGTACACGTTAATCCTTGGATTAAGGAAAAATCCAAAGAGAGTTTGCTATATATACATGAATATGGTATTCTTGTATCTTTTTGTTTGGAGATAGGAGAGTCCATTTTGTGGTTCTCTCCTCTTTTTTAGCCAAAATATCCAAAGTTTGACATGTTATGCTAGTCCAATAGTTCTATTCCACTAAGAAAAGTTGTCAAAAGAGACAAAGAAGTTAATATTAGATGTTTTGGTGGACTAATTGTCCTTACTATAAAAAACTATCCAAAGTTATGAACAAAGATAAGACTCAAAGGTAATATTGGATATTTTGAAAGTTGAGAGATCTAATTTCATGACTTCTTTTTTGCACCCATTCATCTAAGTTTTCTCAATTCTCATTCTTGACTTTCTCTTTGAGTTCCTTCACCTTATTTTTGAGTTTTTCTTTACACAATATCTATGATTTCATTTTTTTTTCTATAACATCCGCAATGCATCCTTTTCATTCAATGAACTTTTGCATTGTCAATAACCAAAGTGCATATGGAACTTGGGGAGCCCAAATTTTTTATTGTAAATGGTCAGGTTACCATCCTACCATCCTAGAAGGGCTCCCATCAAGGCAAAAAAAGTGAAACAAGAGGATAGAAAATATCATTGAAAGAGATGTGTTGCTACTTTCAAAGCTATACCTTAAGTATGTTTGCTCAACTTCAACATGTTTACATTGCTCGGGATATATACCTGGCTCCAACTAAACATGTTTCTTTACAAACACACAATCATTTTTAATGCAAGTAATAAACATATTTTTTATTGTATTAATGCAAGTAATAAAAATAAATTATTATTTACAGATATCTTTCCATTAACAAGGTTTGAGTGACAGCCTATGGAGAGCTTGAGTGGCACTTTCAAAAGATGTTAGGGACACTGTAAAGTTCTTGACAAGATAACACAAGTTCTGGATATAAGTTCAAGTTCAATAGTGTAGATCATTGGAAAAAGAGTTGAATGCACTCTACACTATAAAATTTGTATACAACTCACTATTGTAAATTTTAAATTGAGAATAAAAATTATTTGAAATTTATTCTTGCTCATTCACATTATTGTAAAGAAACATTTAGCTAGAATTTTCTACCCTTTTCAATATGATTTCATAAATAAGAAAATATTCAAATGACATTTCCAAAAGGATTTCATTCCATCATATGAGTTACAAAAATGACAGTATATATGTATAGAAGTACCAAATGATAATTTACACTTGGGAGGATAAATTTACAAAGTGATGCAATAGATAATACGATGGAAACACACTATAAGTTCTTGACAAGACAACACAACTTCTAGATATATGTCCAAGATCAATGGTGCAGATTATTGAAAATAGTTAAATGTTACTTGTGTTTTATAAGTTTCATATCTCTCAATGTTGTATTTTTTGAGCCAATAATATATAAAGAATTGACCATTTGGTCTTCCTCATTGGCACTTGTTATAAAGAAACATTTAGCAAAAACTATATATATTTCAACATGATTATACAAATAAAAATATAATTGATTTACATAAAAAAAGTATCTTCTCACATCATAAAACATACGATGTTAGTATATGTGTTTAAATATTAAAAATAATAATTTATCCATAAAGTAGATTTCTAGGTTATCAACAAATTATTAGTAACAACAGTAAAAAAAACTTCTTTACAAGATAAAAAGAGTAAGAAAGAATATACATAATATATTTTAGCATTGCCATGTATTTCAAATAAAGAATTTGATCTAATGTCCTTTGTAAAGTAAAATAATAGTCAATAAATAATAAAAATAAAGTACACAACGAATTGTACTCATAAGTTATACTTAACTTTCAACGTAATCTTTGGTCTTGTTTCTAGAACCCATAAAGAGGTCATCAAAATGTAAGAGACAAGTAAGAAGGGCTGAATACATTCACAAATATATAACCATACACATTTCTTATTTGTTTGTAGTTCATGAGAGCAAGTGCCTCAATCTTCTTCTTGTAGGCCTAGATCTCTTCCTCTATTTTAAAGTCTTCTTTAACCTTTTCATCATATATACTTTTCTCCTCAACTTACCGACCTAATGTGGTAATATTATGATTTTTATCTTTCATAAGCTCTTAAACTTGTCTAAATAACCTTTAAAAAATCATAAATATCAAATGCTTTGAAAGAAATGTGTAAATTTTCAATTATTTTTTCAATTGGTTTTTAATTTTTAAAATATTTAAAAGCTAAAAAGTAAGCTTTAAATTACTAGCAATATAATAGTATGCTCCCATTTTTTAGTAATATTGTAATATTTTAAAGCTTAATTTTTAGCTTTAAAATATTTTAAAATAGAATATGATGAAAAAATTCTTTTAAAAATACCATTTTTTAAAAACATGCAATATTTTGTGAAAAAAATCAAGTTTTTGAACAAGCTTAAGAGCTTATAGAAGAAGACAAATATCATAATTTTAGCACATTATCAAACCTAATTGTGACCATACTCATAAAGCTAAAAAATCTTAGAAAAATCAAAGATTTCAAGCATAATTGAAAAGAATTTGGAAAAAACATGAAGAATAAGAAATGTTTGATATGATGCAAATAGCGGGGATCCGTATGCATGTCATATTGGATATTTTTTATTCTTTGTGAGTTTTCTAAACACTCTTAGTTAATGTGCCTTGATACAAAGATTGTTACAACTAGTTTGGAGTGTTACTTAATGAAAAGAATATTATAGATAGCATGAAGTATCTTAAGCATAAAAAGGATGATGGGCATGATTGATCTATTTGAATAGGAAGCTTATAATTGCATGTATTATGAAGCGGGCCACATGGTAAGTCTAGCATCTAAATCATGATGTTTTGACATACCATCATGTCTAGAATATGTCAAAACCCCCAAATGTCTCCAAAAGCTGTAAATTTTGCCTCCGTATGAGAGAGAAACAATAAAACTAAGTTTTTACCCTATTCTCCTATTCTGTGCGTGATTTTACTACTTTCGCAAAGAAAACTAGGAAATCTTGAACCATATAAAGAAAATAGCAAAAACAATGAAACTAATTTTTTACCATATTCTCCTATTTTGTGTGTGATTCTAATACTTTTGCAAAGAAAACCATCTTGAACCATATAAAGAAAATAGCAAATCATTTCATAAAGAAAACTTACTTTAATAAAAACATATCTTAAATCTAGTACTTTAATATTTATTATACTAAAGAGATTAAGTTAAATAAAATAATAATATAAAATATTAATGATTTAGTTAAAATTATCACTAAAGAAGCTTAAATTTATGATTTACAAATAAATTAATAATGATATAACGTAAATACATATTATAATACATTGCGTTTACTATATAAGTTCATTAAATATTATTTATACTAAATAATTCTTCAAATAAATTCACCTTATAATCTACTCATCATAATACCAATCGCATTAGTTCTCTGCCATCTATTATGATTATATGAAAAATAGATATTGAGAATCTACAAATAAATAGATTTAAAATCATCACACAATTCCATGGTATAAGTTGATTATATTATTAGCCTTATAACCTACAAAAACTCACAAAATGACAAGTAAAGTCTATTTTCTACAACATACTCTCCTGTTGTTTGTTATCTTATATTATGGAATGTTGATTACATAGCTATTTACATTCATATCACATGCCTACTAAAGAAAAATACAAATATCAGTCAAACTACAAATTGTTATGAATTAAGATGTTTCCTATAGCTTGTTGAATTTGATATAAAAAATTATGCACATTAAATTGTGAGATTTTGATAGCACCTTTGTATCTAGAATGTGGTAAAACCCCCCAAAATAACTCAAAAAGCTCTAAATTCTAAATCTAAATGAGGGATAACTAATAAAACTAAGTTTTTATTCTATTCTCCTATTTTGCACACAAATTTGCAGCTTTTACAAAGAAATTTAGAAAAGCTTAATCCATGTAAATTAAATAGCAAAGCATTCCATTAAAAAAGCTTATTTTAATAAAAATACATCTTAAATATAATACTTTTAATATTATTTATACTAAAGAGATAAAATTTAATAAATTAATAATATCAAAGATCAATGATTTAGTTAAAATTATTACTAAAGAAGTTTACACGTGCAATTCACAAATAGCTAATAATAATATCATATAAATATATATTATTTGTTAAGAGGAGGACTAAGGAGGAGAGAGGAGTGCAGAAGAGAGAGAAAGATTGATGAGGGAGAGAATTACTCAAAAGATAGAAAATAGATGAGAGAAGCCATATAAGCTAGACAAGAAGCTTAGGGATGAAAGAGGATCTTGTATTATTGACTGAATGATATTAACTAAATAATCTCTTACATCTTATATACTTGTGCCATATTGATAACAAGCACTTATTGATATATCTTTAATATATATATATATATAATTTCTCTTCATTATAATCCATTCCCACTTGGATGTTTCTATCCAAAAAAACAAAGTAAGAACCAATTACAAAATATGTCAAATGGTGGAGATGGTAGAATGCCCTATTTAGACATGACGAAAGATATCCTAGTCTTCAAGTGATAGATGAATCTAAAGTTGAAAGCTAAATAGAATATATGTGCAGCTATGTTGCACCATAAAGTGATGGCTTGGCCCCAAACTTTTCAAGAATGAGCTCTTGAGCAAAAGTAGACATAGTGTTATTTACTGTAGACCCTACGGAACTTAAACTATTGTAACTTTTAATGGGCTTTTTTGAATCAAACATGCTATAGCTCAAAACGAAGCTCTCATTAATCACTTTTGTTCATGCATACTCACTTATCTTTAATTAATGCAAATTCAAACCTGTCTCAAAACAAAGAATTATGTAGTAGGCAATTGTAGTGAAAGAAGGCCTATAAACTAACATAATCTTCTTTGAAAATTGTACTTGAAGATATATAAAGTAATTCAAGATGCTTGCTTGTTTAAATGGAGATTTTTCCAATGGCAATCCTTTATCTCTCAAGATCAAAGGAAAGGTGTCATCCCATCCATGCATTGAATTATTGGCCACCAAGCCATAAGTATAATTATCCATGGACTCATATGCATATGTGTTTAGACCCACAAAACCATAAGTAGCCGAATCTAATAAAAACTCATTGTCATTGTCTTTTTCATGCTGGTTATGGTCTCCATAATCTTCTCCATATTGGTTTTCAAGTAGTTGCCCAACATAATCTTTAGAATCTTCATAGGCTGCTACTTTAGATCATTTATCTTCCTCATGACCTACATTAAGATTTTCTTCAACGTGACCAAGTTCATCATGTACTACTCTTTCCCCTCCATCTTTGATGGCACTAGCTTTGGAAGTTTGGAGAGGGAGAAGAGAAGGCTCAAATCTTTCCAAAATATAGAGGATGTGTTTTTCGAAGAGATAATTGATGGGATACTATCAAGTATAGATGGTTCTAGCCCTTAATCTTGAACATAGTCATAAGAAAAGATCTATCCTCCTCTTGGGTAGTTAAATGGGTTCTTTGCGAGCACAACACTTTGGTGAAACTATGTGTCAATTGGAATCCCCTCCTAATGCAATAGCAAATAATCAACAAGACAACTCAATGAGTGTAGAGGTTGATGGATTAGATGATACACATGCAAATTTAGACATAGATGTAGATATAGATACTCTAGACAAGGAACAGAGCTTGTTAGAAGTTGCATTATTGGATCATCATAGTTGAAACTTAAATGTGGCCATGATTATCATTGAAATACATGTGTTCATTCTAAATGAAGAAAGAAAATTTGTCCTTTCATATATCACTCTTGAATCAGTTCCAATCTCGAATTGAATGAACTTGTGCTCTATGTCAGAGAGAGATCTAGTAGACATTTCACTATTGATTTTCCTAATTCCTAATGCTCCTTATTAATCCATTGATATACGTGCATATGATATTCAATGTTCAAGAAAAAGCTTCATATTTGAGGATCATAGATAGCGGTCAAGTGTCTTCTCACAAGAAAAGAACTTCATGCATGAGCTTCTTGGTGTTCATCTATGCTTCAACACCCAACAACCTACATATCTGAGAGTGCTTCAATAGATGTAG
Source organism: Lygodium microphyllum (assembly GCF_053477565.2). Lineage (NCBI taxonomy): Eukaryota > Viridiplantae > Streptophyta > Polypodiopsida > Schizaeales > Lygodiaceae > Lygodium > Lygodium microphyllum. Next base: position 125,058,997 of record NC_141146.1, read on the forward strand.
AACTTGAAAATTTGCTAGCATCCAAGGTTAACTGATGTGCCTTAGAAGGAGCTTTGGTGGGACAATCAAAAGGTATAGATTAGGGAAGAGTATTCTCTTGCATTTCCATCACTATGTTCTCCATCTCATTAGTATCCTGTGTGATTAGAATGACCATTATTTGACACACTAGATGTTGTCCTTCATTTGTAGCATCTCTTTGGGGAGGCCTAACAAAAGGCCAAAAATAAGACATAGGATGCTATCTAGGGCCAATCTTGCAACTTAACAATAGTGGATGGGGACCAAAATACAATTGTATGCTCCCTAATAAGCACCGCAATAGTAGGGAAGCCAATACAAGCTCAACAATAGTCAACATATAGGCCCTAGGTGTTTCTTCCAACACAAATTTATTGTTTAAAGGGAGAACATCATAGCTCTTTACTAGTGCACACCTTGTTTTTATACACACAGTCTCTTTTGCACTTGTGATTGATATGACTATTTGATTTGTGAGATATGTTAATACACCTCATGTTAGTCCATTGCTATTACGAGGAGCCTTGACACCTCCACTTGCAAACTAGATTTTATCAAACAAGGAGTGAGATTAGATCATGTAGTGGATTCTCCATGCTACCTTGTCATAGGGGAGTATGGTTGGACTATGAATATGGAGAGGATCATGAAGGCATAGGCTCTTTGTTGTGACTCTTCCATGTCTAGCTACATGTCTAGCAAAAGACTATGGAGTTCAACTTTGATCACCCCATCATGGAGAAGCTAAGAAAACATGCTAAGGCTAACAAAAATGGAAAGTCTCTCAAGGACCTTGTGCTTTTGCTTTGTAAGATTCCTCTCCTTACTTCGGGCTTCAACTTGGATGATCCCAACACCTTTGGCAATATGATCCATAGAATGTTGAAGCTTGGTCTTAGTAGCATTGATGATAATGTAGATGCTTTCATTGGCAGTAATGAGGAAGACATGGGTACTATTGAGGAAGAGGCTGAAGGCAACGAGATTGAGGAGGTGGACTAAGCTACTTTTTTGTGATGTTAGCTAATTGTGTGATTGCATATCAATGGCTATATCAAAGCTGGACCCCTTAGGTAGTTGCAATGGATTATGGTTCTACATCAACAACATTTGAAGGAGTCAGGCCTAAACTTTGTAGGTCCCATAGTCACTACATTTTTGAATGGTATCAACATACTAGAGGAGTAGAGGTCTAGATCTGCCTTGGAAACATCACAACTTACATTGACAACTTGCTCCCATTCCATAGATGAACTTCTCATTGGTTGTTTCTAAGATTTTTGAGTTGGAAGAGTGCTTTAAAGCCTTGAATCTTGAAGAGATGTGTGATAAATCTCTAGTAAAGGTACAGCTTCAGGGCAAGAAATAAAGTATTCTTCAAGAAATTGTGAACTTAAACCAAGATTTTGATAGGGTTTCAATAGGATAAAATACTTGAAGGAAAAGAGATAGCACAATCTTCATCAAGTCTTGATGGACGATGCTTAAGGAAGAAGTGCAAGTGTTAGATCAATACATGTGATGATATTCATCAAGAAAATAGAGTTGTCCAAGTAGCACATTTAGCTTGCTCCACTTGAAAGAATGCTAACCTAAAGCTCTTAACAATGGTTCTTATCTTAAAGTTTTTGAAGCTAGGAAGCTTCCTCTGTAGTCCATTATGCTTGAGAAAAAGAGATCAAGGAGGAAAGTAGAGATTTCTTAAGCAACACTTCATGGAAACTTCAAAGAAAGCTTGCAAAGAGGAAAGGAAAGCATCTTCTACAAAAGTAAATGTGGTTAAGACTTGCTCTAACTCTCTAACCATGTGACCATGAAAGGAGTGATCACATATGGCTTTTTCTTGTACGTTTGAAAGGTCCCATCCTAGGACAAATAATTTTTTTCACTCTTGTGTTAAAGGCAGTGGCAATCAACATCATTTAAGCCAGAGTCACTAGTAGTATATTAAGGAGATGGGGGGTGAAAATGTAGTAAAGGCTACCAAACAAGGCACATGGGTGAAGAGAATATCCTGTTGCCTGGCACGACACATGGGCAGAGAGGATGTCTTGTTGCAAGCAGTGGCCTATATAAAGGAGGGGAGTGAATCATGGTAGTTGGTTGTTGTTCTAGCATACTCATAGTCTTGGAGGTCAAGTCGCAGAGGGCCCTCTTACTCCATGCCATATCCTACTTGAGTTTTTATGCTAGTCTTCTTTGACTAGCATATTGGGTGTTGTCTAAAAGTAGAGCTGTATTGTACTATCCATAGTTGTTGTGTTTGGCAATAGTACTACCTTGGTCATTGTATCTTGCAAATTCTACTCCCTTGTATTATATTGCAATCGTTTGGTCTCGGTTTGGTGTATTGATTTCTACTCTAGTAATACATTTTGGATTGAGTTGAGTACACTTTTTGTTTGATCTCTGTGCTATGATTTTCTTGCTCTCTAACTTGGGCATTGTATGTTGAAAGTGATGACAATGTCTGTGTCCTCTAAGTACACCCATCATCATTTTTGTGATGGTTGTGCTTGGACACCAATTACACATGGCAACCATGATTACCATCCCTCTGTATGTGGAACCTAAATGCATACGTGTTCAAAAGGTCCACCTAAGGTAGTTTTGGCATTAGGCCATTCACGAAGGTCCTGATCTAGACAACACCAAATGATAACACCTTCTGAGGAAATTTTGTTTCGTAGCAAGGGCATATCTGAAGTAAAAAAAGCTTCTCCAAAATTTTGGAAGCGTCATTTGCATTCCACTCCTTTTATTGGGAGTGAACTTTGCAATTTTGTCTTTCCACCCATTACACCATTGAATCTAGCAAATCGTTTCCTAAATTCACTCAAACCAGTAGATGTTCCATAATAGTCACAACTCTCCTTGTCCTTCCTATCCTAATGGAATATCAACCTAGCACATCCCTCCCAAAGTTCTCTGGATCTTTCCATGAAGATTCAGATGCTTTTATTTGGTAGTTTGATGTGGCATATATAGTCAACTACACTAGTTAGGTCAATGAAGCCCACAAAGTCACTGTATTCGAATCCTTGATATAGAAGAGGGCTGCAACTGGCTAGCAATAGAACATGGCTGGCCATCATGGAATGACGCCCTAAATGCTTTCTATATCTATTTTCAACCAGACTGAATGAATGTGCAAAGACTTGAAATACTCCACCATCTGAAGCAAGGTGACCGATTACTCCGGGCATATAGTGCCAAGTTCACAATCCTAAATAGTCGCATTGATCCAAATGTGTAGCCAAAATATGAAATGATAAATACCCTATATGTCTAAGGCTTCAATAAACCTACTCAGAAAGCCCTTGTTTCTAATGATCTATCCGATAATAGCATTGACCTATTTTATAAGAAAGCTCTGAGATTAGAGTAGTTTCTATCAAAAGAAAAGTCAAGAAAAGGAAAGGAATATGACAAGTCCACTGTAAAACTCCAAAATGATGAGAGTAGTGAATCAACTTCTAATTCTGACAACCTGAAAATAGAATCTAGCTGTATAGAGTTTGATTTTGAGGAGGAGCAAGAAAGAAAGAAAAAAAAGGGCAAAAAGAAAGACAAAGGGAAGAAAATAGTAGAAAACACTAAGAAGAATGAGGTAAAAAACCTTTGATGCACATAGTGTAACAATCTTGGATATATCCAGGCTTAATGCGACCTGAACCAAAGATGGTGCAACATTTGTAACATGGCCATGCACAACATTGAGTAATGCTAGTATAATGGCAGGTACTAGATGGCTTGTCCCAGCAGATGGCAAGGGATTGGAGCAACCAACTTCGGCCAATGGACAAACCTCCAAGCCAATCCAGTTCCTACCCTAGTTGTGGTAGTGGAAGCCAAGAGAAAGAAGTTAATCCCATAACAGTAGAAGGGAACATGCCAAGGATTTCAATGGTTCTGGACTCATTCAAAGCATCATCGGATGGGATCTTATCAATGTTATTGTTCCACAAGGTGATTTACTCAATCTGGTCCCAACTTTCAAGGATCATCTATTGAAGATGATTCAACTTGAGCACTCTACTAGAATCAAAAGTAGTGGCCATGATGGCCCATGCCTTGAAGAAAATAGTCCGTAAGTAGATCAAGGGTGAATATCATCACAGTGACAATTTGCAAACAACTGGGATTGATGGAATGGGAACCAACCTCCTTTCTAGTGAGGATGGCCAATCATCAAAGTGAGTACGACCTTTGGGCATCAATAGGGCCGTACTTCTAGAAATTGCCATCGTGTAGTTTCTAGTATCCTCAGTAATCTTAAATATGGAGCATGTTGGTGAAGATTAACACTTGCTATTGGAAAGGCCTTGGCTATGCTAAGCAAGATTCATTCATGACTAGGATAAGGATAAGCTAACTATCCAAAAATCAGCACAAGGTAACGGTCTTCTTGACCAATGTTGCTCGACCCTCCCCACAATGTCAACTAGCTGTAGAGCTGAAACACTCTCTCCTACACTTCTAGACCTCAAATTTGAAGAGTTGCTCCCATTCATAGTAAGAGGTTTGAGTTTGGAGTCGCATGTGAGGTTGTGAGAGAGTGAGAAACTTGGAATAATGAAGCTTTACATCTTCTTCTTCCCATTCATAGTAAGAGGTTTGAGTTTGAAGTTGCGCGTGAGGTGGTGAGAGAGTAAAGGACTAGTTGTGGTGATGCTCTTCTCCATCTTCTTCCTCTTCTTCTTCCTTGACTCAGAGACAATAAGGAAAGATGAGTTCTTGAAGGCTATTGCCAACCTGCAACCTTGGTGTCTCATCAATGTTCTCCAAATTAGTAAACAATACATGTAACCCCAGTATTTGCAACTTGAAGCATTGGAAGAGCAAAAACATGACAATAGTCTAGCAGAATTCAGAGCTCAAACTGCATGGAAGGCAACACTAACATTGACCAGATTGCTAATGCTGACATCAATGAAATCCTAAATCAAGAACACGAGTTTGAAGCATAGATGTAGGAAGTAACAAGAGTCAAAGAAGGTGAGTTGGATAGAGTCTATTTGGGTCCATCAAAACAAACCAAATTGGTCAAGATTAGTGCTAAATTACAACCATCCTTTTATCAGGAACTCATTAGTCTATTGACCAAATTCAAGGATGTGTTTACATGGGAATATTCAGATATGAAAGGTATGGATCCTTGCTTCTATTAGCAAAAACACATTCCTCTAAAATTGGATACTGTTCTAGTCCGGATGTAACATTATAGATTGAACCCTCACATGGCTAAGTAGGTCAAAGAGGAGTTGGATCGACTTCTTTAGAGTACGTTTCATCACTTCAATAGGTCAAGCAAATCAGATATCCCCAATTGTTATTGTTTCAAAGAAAAACAAGAAGCTCCGGATATGTGTGGAATAAACATTGTATTAGAGAATTTGGGAATTTCCACGCACTTTGGGAACCCCCCATACCTTTATTATTCGACCACATGGTCAAATCTTGTTGTCTTACTTAAAGGTGGAGTCTACTCTAAATGCTATATAAGCTACCTTTTCACATCCCACTTTCAAATATGGATCAAGATTTAGCCACATGGTTAGATATTTATCACTTATTTGAAATTGGGACTTGGGAAATTCCCAAATACTCTAATATGTTGTTAATAGTAGAAGCTTAATGTAGCCATAATCTCAAATCCTTTTGCTATCCCTTACCTAGATACCATACTAGATGAAGTAGCTTGCCATGAGATGTACTCCTTTCTCAATGGTTTCAATGAGTATAATCAAGTGCACCTTGCTCCTGAAGACCAAGCTAAAATCACTTTCATCACTGCATAGGGAGTATATGTATGCACAGTGATGTGGTTCAGTCTCAAGGAGGGCAGCCTCCTTTCAGAGAGACATGTAGGAGATCTTTGGGCCCTACCTCATGGATTTCATAAGATGCCATGAGGTAAGTTTAAGTTTGAATCCCCTCAAATGTGTATTTCTTGTTCAAGGTGGTATTTTGCTAGGCCACATCATTTTGCAAAATGGCATAACTATTGATTAAGAGCAGGATGGGGAAACTTTCTAACAAACTCAAATTCTAATGGAGTGATCCTTTTTGGGTCTTTCATGATTTTGGTACTACTTTATTCTATTTGATAGATTTATAGGGCAAGTTATTTCAAGAGCATATCAATGGATTTCGATGATGCGACTATCATGCTGATGGCCTCTTGTGGCCATTTTTTATTAGACCAAATTTGCTTGTTTTCACTTCCTTATTGAATTTTGGCATTCCATGCCCACTAGTCGCCCACCTCCATATCAAATGGCTCTCAAAAGTCCTAGTTGTGCTAACGTGGCACTCATTTATGAAACCCACTCATTAAGAAATGTGACAGATGGCATCTTGGCATCTTAAAATACCCACCCTCATCATATTTGCTTATGGCCTCTTTTACTAACATGGCACACAAGCATTGGCCAACATTTTTTCCCCTTCAACACACCATTACTTAAAAGATAATCTCTTCTTTGACACCCTCATTTTGTGCTCAACATTTATACACATCTCTTCTTCACCTCTTTTTACCCTCTCTGTTTGTTTGACATTTTTCTTCTCTCTACCATGGCACCCTTCAAGCTTACCAACAAGGAGGTTACACCCATCAATACTATGGTGCTTGTCAATGCTCCAGCATGGTTGGAATCCCTGTAGCTAACCGTTAACCGTAAGACAAATAAGGTGGAAAATCTGGAAAAGCTAAAGCAGAAGACAAAGGCCAAAGCAAAGTGAAACGAAAGACGAAGGCGCGCTAAGAAAAATCTAGACACACAAGAAGCACATAAAAGTCCTAAATAAGGGAAAAAAGCGCAGAAGGAAAAGCACAAGTCAATACTTTCGTAAAAGAGTGCAAGCGCATCATGATTTAATTTAAGGAGCGTCGGGCTCTCACCCGTGCAATTTGTAAATGTAGACAGGCGGTGGAAAGGAAGCTAGGAAGATAGAAGAACAATGGGAAAAAGGGCCTAGGCCATGGTCGGCCATGTAAAAAAGCGGATAAGGGGATGACCGTCCAAAAGGGATTTAGGGTTTTGTATATAAAGTTGAAAAGTGAATGAGAAGGTCATTCTTGTGTGTGGCCAAAAATGGCACTCTTCTTCTTTTCCTTCTTCTTTTTCTTCTTCTTCTTCTTCTTCTCATTCTTGCTTACTTGACCTTATGCTTGAGAGAGGGAGGGTGAGAGTGTGAGGGAGCGAGTGTGTGAGGGTGAGGGACCGGGGAGGAGAAGCAACTCCATCTTCCCCTCTCTTCTTCTCTTCTCTTCTCTTCTCTTGTCTTGCTCATGGCTATGGAGCTTGGAGTGTGGAACTTGAGGATGGAGCATGCTTGAAGCTTGCACTTGGATTGTGGAGCTACCGGAGTGCGCGAGAGAGGAGGCAACTCATTTTAGCATCAAGGTAAGCTCACTACACCAGTAGATATGGATGGCACGGCAGTTATGTGAGAGGTAGCCATTAGTGCCGGCTTGGAACGCTTGAAACAATAAGCGGTCCGCGGGTCTTGGTGGTTGAGTGAAAGCACCCACATTTTGATTCCGTTGTTATCGGGACCTATGGATTCAAGCCTTGAGCACTTGCACACTTCGAATTGAGCATAGAAGTAGGGTTTTCCCCGAACCTGTGCTTGAGATAGATAGGTAGGAAGCGAGGGAGTTTGAAGAGGTATTTGATCTTCTTAGCAAGTAGGTTTTTGGTTTTTTGGATTTGGAAAAGCATGTTGGAGTAGTGTAGGTATTTGCTTTGTGATTTAGATGCATTAGGGTAGGAAAAAACAAAGAAAGAGAAGAAAAACAAGCATCAGGGTTTCTGCTGTCATAACAGGGCATGAGGGTTTGATTTGGTTGCCGATTTGCATTTTGGAGTTTATTGGCTATTCCAGGTGTATATAACTCTTTCCCTCCATCCATAGCTTTGATCTGGAGGTGTATGTGATAGGCCATGACCTGAATCATGTGATTTGAGCGATTTATCATTGTGTCGGCAAAAATCAATTTGCACTCGGCCTGTCCGAGTGACGACGATTCTGGGCTGAGTCCCAGAATCGGCCCTTAGCCCACTACCGCTTGGACCACCTGACTCGGACAACTCGACTCGAACGTGTGGAGATTCGGCCCTCGGCCCACCTGACTCAGATACTCGGCCCTCGGACTGGCCGAATTTGACATTTGGACCAGTTACATTCGGCCCTCGGCCCTCAGACGGGCCGAATCGAGCACTTGGCACCTGCAATTCGGACCTGTTGGACCGAATTTAGATTTTTTCAAAATTTAACCTGTAGACAGTGAAACAGACCGAGAGACCATATAGAGCCGAAACCATATCATAGATCGATCACTGGGCTGAAATCTAGAGCAAGTAGTTCAAACCTTGGCTATAAGCGGTCCTTCAAATCGCGCATGCCCTGCGGGCTCGGGGGACTGCCCCCTCGGACCCTTGCAGAGGGGGCCTCTGCCCTCTCTCCACCTCCCCCAAGTAGATTGGAGAGAAAACGCGTGCCGTGACAGGTCCTCCAAATTGGACCCTAGTGTAGTAATGGCTCTACACGAGCATGGATTCTCACTTGCAAAAGAGCAACCAAAAGCCCATACCCAAACAGAGACAAATAGAGACCCTAGAACCTCAATGGGCCAATCTAGCCAACAAGGGCAAAAAGGCCACACTACAAAAACATATATGTGTTGCATTCAGACTGCATCTGGTCAAAGCAGAAAGCAACAACATCAAGCTACAACAGCGAGGATGACTAGATATGACAGTCCTAACGATAGATGTACCTTGAATAGCACTGCACAGGAGATGCAAGACATCAGTGGAGAATCCACATTTGGTCATGCAGTTGGGGACTCAAGGGTATTTGTTAGAAGGCTTAAATTTATAAGCCAAGACCCAGAAGATGAAGACATGGTACTGCCTGCTTATCTTAGGGTCAAACTCACCGTGAAAAGAGAGCACACTATCGATGCTCTATTTGATGAAGGAGCTGATTTTAATATCTTGACCAATGAAGCATGGACCCTACTAGGCCAACCAGAGCTCACACCGACTAATGCAACTCTTAGCTCTTACGAGGGACACCCATAAGCACTCATAGGGAAGTGCAAAATCCTTGCGACAATTGAAACTGAAAGCTTACCTATCATATTTCATGTTCCTCCAAATAGTGCTAATTGTGGGAAGGAAACCCTCCTAGGAAGACCCTTCAAAAGGGTGACCAAGTGTGAGGCTGACTATGTAGCACAGATAATATACCTAACACTATTGGGTGTGAGGATAGTCACAACCTTTAGCAAGGGTGACCTCAGCGAACCTTGAGGGAAAGGCAAGGAAGGTGCTGACATAACAGTCAAGCTTGCTAACGAGAGCAAGGACTTGTTGGAAGAGTTGATAGAAGCACATGTCGAACAACGAGAACCAGTGAGTGAGGCCATGCTTAAAATAAGAAGGTCAGGCGCCAATGCCAAGGACATGCGTTGGACTTATAAATATCGTAAAAGACCCCAAAAGAAGCACAAGCCTTGTAGACGAAGGCATCAATGGAGAGCCAATACAACGTCGAGATGGATATCCAAAGCATTGCTATGTGCTCAAGGGTATTATGCAGGTAACCAATGGATTTGGGTACCAAATCCCCCTCCTAAACCACCTCTATCAGCTGAAGGCCAAATTGCATCAAAAGCAATGAAGCACATGAGAAAATCTAAGAGAAACTCTAGGTCTCGAGGTAAGAAACCAAACATGAGTGTTCGAAAGAAGGAGCCTCAGCCTAGCCTGCTTAATAAGCAGATGTCATATGTAACCATTGAGTATGCGCAAAGACCACTAGTGCTCAAGGAGATTTTGACATCAGTGGAGAATTCACATCTGGTCGTGCAGTTGGGGACTCAAGGGTATTTGTTAAAAGGCTTAAATTTATAAGTCAAGACCCAGAAGATGAAGACATGGTACTGCCTACTTATCTTAGGGTCAAACTCACCGCGAAAAGAGAGCACACTATCGATACTCTATTTGATGAAGGAGCAGATTTTAATATCTTGACCAATGAAGCATGGACCCTACTAGGCCAACCAGAGCTCACACTGACTAATGCAACTCTTAGCTCTTACGGGGGACACCCATAAGCACTCATAGGGAAGTGCAAAATCCTTGCGACAATTGAAACTGAAAGCTTACCTATCATATTTCATGTTCCTCCAAATAGTGCTAATTGTGGGAAGGAAACCCTCCTAGGAAGACCCTTCAAAAAGGCGACCAAGTGTGAGGCCGACTATGTAGCACAGAGGATACACCTAATACTATTGGGTGTGAGGATAGTCACAACCTTTAGCAAGGGTGACCTCATTGAACCTCGAGGGAAAGGCAAGGAAGGTGCTGACATAACAGTCAAGCTTGCTAACGAGAGTAAGGACTTGTTGGAAGAGTTGATAGAAGCACAGGTCGAACAACGAGAACCAGTGAGTGAGGCCATGCCTAAAATAAGAAGGTCAGACACCAATGCCAAGGACATGCATTGGACTTATAAATATCGTAGAAGACCCCAAAAGAAGCACAAGCCTTATAGACGAAGGCATCAATGGAGAGCCAATACAATGCCGAGATGGATATCCAAAGCGTTGCTATGTGCTCAAGGGTATTATGCACGTAACCGATGGATTTGGGTACCAAATCCCCCTACTAAACCACCTCTATCAGCAGGCTGAAGGCCAAATTGCATCAAAAGCAATGAAGCACATGAGGAAATCTAAGAGAAACTCCAGGTCTTGAGGCAAGAAACCAAACATGAGTGTTCGAAAGAAAGAGCCTTAGCCTAGCCTGCTTAATAAGCAGATGTCATATGTAACCATTGAGCATGCACAAAGACCACTAGTGCTCAAGGAGATTTTGACATCAGTGGAGAATCCACATCTGGTCGTGCAGTTGGGGACTCAAGGGTATTTGTTAGAAGGCTTAAATTTATAAGCCAAGACCCAGAAGATGAAGACGTGGTAATGTCTACTTATCTTAAGGTCAAACTCACTGTGAAAAGAGAGCACACTATCGATGCTCTATTTAATGAAGGAGCAAATTTTAATATCTTGACCAATGAAGCATGGACCCTACTAGGCCAACTAGAGCTCACACCGACTAATGCAACTCTTAGCTCTTACGGGGGACACCCATAAGCACTCATAGGGAAGTGCAAAATCCTTGTGACAATTGAAATTGAAAGCTTACCTATCATATTTCATGTTCCTCCAAATAGTGCTAATTGCGGGAAGGAAACCCTCCTAGGAAGACCCTTCAAAAAGGCGACCAAGTGTGAGGCCGACTATGTAGCATAGAGGATACACCTAACACTATCGGGTGTGAGGATAGTCACAACCTTTAGCAAGGGTGACCTCATCGAACCTCGAGGGAAAGGCAAGGAAGGTGTTGACATAACAGTCAAGCTTGCTAACGAGAGCAAGGACTTGTTGGAAGAGTTGATAGAAGCATTGAGATATCGAGCTCCACTCGTGATATGCCAGGGTGACCGTTGTGCATTTATGTCACCGACTTGTCAGTTGTTTGCAGATGCAGTTGGTACACCGCCCATGAATAATAGCTAGATGATAGCTATCCTTATCTACTCTAGTTCGTGGCTCAGTTAGTATGCCACCTTAGTTAGTTGAGTTTGGTTTGAGACCCATATATAGGGTTCTTCTATTTCTATGTATGAGAGTTCTTTTTGGCTTACACAACTAAGAAGAGGAAAACTATTTTCAGCCTCCACCTTTGTGTGTATTCCCCCATTGTGCAAGGAAGAAAGCTACAAGTGAGACTCCTTCCTTCTCTCCCACAATCTTGACCAGAAGCACAGGTCGAACAATGAGAACCAGTGAGTGAGGCCATGCCTAAAATAAGAAGCTCAGGCGCCAATGCCAAGGACATGCGTTGGACTTATAAATATCATAGAAACCCCAAAAGAAGCACAAGCCTTATAGACGAAGGCATCAATGGAGAGCCAATACAACACCGAGATGGATATCCAAAGCATTGCTATGTGCTCAAGGGCATTATGCATGTAACCGATGGATTTGGGTACCAAATCCCCTTGCTAAACCACCTCTATCAGCTAAAGGCCAAATTGCATCAAAAGCAATGAAGCACATGAGGAAATCTAAGAGAAACTCTAGGTCTCGAGGCAAGAAACCAAACATGAGTGTTCGAAAGAAAGAGCCTCAGTCTAGCCTGCTTAATAAGCAGATGTCATATGTAACCATTGAGCATGCACAAAGACCACTAGTGCTTAAGGAGATTTTGACTTCCTAAGAGGATAATGAGCACCAAAGGCACAACGCTGCTCGTGAGAAGGCTCATTGCTCAACAAAGCAAATGGCACAATCGTCTAATAGCCTCGAGCAAATCGTTCAGCTAGTGCCAAGTCCACCTAAGAGTCCTAGATCTCCTACACCCTCTTTTCCCAAACGGACACAGGAAGCACAACAGCAGTCGTCAAGGGCGACTGCTCAATCCTAATCTCTATCTCCATCTAAGATTCCAAATGTCCAAGAGGTGGGACATGACACCATCTGTAGCTCTCGGCCCAAGGATATGCCTGTGCAATCTAATGTGATTAGATCAACTCATGCTCGATCTATATAAGTGAATGCTCAAAGGGCAACAAAAGACACGACCACTTCTGATCGCCCTAGGGACTTGACACCGCAATCCACCAAGGGTAGCCATCCCACTGGACTAGCCGCTACTACTTCCAATCAGGGATCACAGCAGTCACAGCCCTTGGCCGTGAAAGCGCCCCTTGCGAAACGTGTCCTTAGCAATTTACATGGGGAGGAGGTGCCCCAACCAGTATCCTTGACAACTCCAGCACTTCCAAAGCACCTAAAGCCTAGGATCGAGGAGAAATCTCTCAAAAGATGTGGCCAAGGAGATGGTGCATCTGACCAATCAACCTAGCAAGGCTGTCGAGCAGGGTGCAGCTATGTCCCATGAGGACACACCAGAGAAGGGGAAAGCTGAGGCCCAACCAAGCACATCAACGGCTAACCTAGTTCAGGGTCCTGAATCATTAAGTTATGCATCTTCATTGACCAAGAAAAAGAGGAGAAAACAGCTAAAACAACAGTAGTTATAGGTGGTTGTGGACCCCAAGAACATTGAGATCAAGAGCGCTGGAGAGCTGAGGAATAAAGCATCGAGTCCATCCACCAATGAACCCATTGATGTCTCTCCTAATAGCGGTGAAACCTCAAACACATCCATGTGCTCTGAAAAATCAAAGCAATCGTTACCATCAACAGTTGCTTCAACACTCAATCCATGGACAACAGAACTCGCATTGACCAATCGAGAGTGGATACAATGCTATCACAACAGGGTGACAAATTTATACCAGTCACATCCAAGGAGAACCATGACGCAATAACAAAGCCTCAGGAGAAACATGGAAACTCCGAGAGCATAAGTGATCTTAGCATTGACCAATCTTGCTCATTTAGGCCTGAGCCCCCAGCTATGCTAAAGCCTAGGCAAACTCCTAGAACCTTACATGAGATAGCAACCGAGAAAGCCCTCATTGAGCATAGAAATATCGTAGAATGCTTAACTGAGTTGGATGCTAAACTCAAAGTATTTGCACGTGTCTACGTCCTTGCGGACATGGGTGCATTCCCAAGAAGCAGCTCGGGGAATACTTGCTATTTCCCCTATCCTGGGAAGAGCAAGAACATCTGGACAAGCACTATGATAGGCTCCTGCATGAACACATAAGACTCATCTCTGATGAGGAAGCCGACGCACTACACTTAACTGTGACATTCAATGACGTGCTCTGCCAACTAAATCTCTTAGAGAAAGAGCAACTAAAGCGACAATCAGAGAGTCAAAGTCACTTTGAAAAACGTTGGTTTGAAAACTGTGTTGCAATGGCTGAACTAGGAGCCCAAATTATGATAGTCTCAGAGGAGCGATTGGCCAAATGGTGGTCTCAAAGAGACCCAACCTATGTGGCACCAACTTCCCTTCGAAAGCTAACTGCCATTTGGGGTACGGACTTAGCTGAAACTAGCCAAGAGAACTCTTTGTCTGATAAGGTTCTGAATGAGGAGGAGTTACATGTTGCCAGTAGACTCGGACAGGGTTCCATACTACTTGATGTTGCAAAATATCTATCGTTATTGAGTAAGCTACCACGAGTACTAGATGTGTGTGCCACACTCCAGTACAATCCGGAGTTCTACAATTGGCTTTTATCCTCGTGAAGTGACATGGATTCGTAAATATGTATATAAATAAACAATGAATTTTGTGACCCTGTATAGACAATATAACACACACAAGCAATGATAGTCAAGCGCAAGGAGAAGAGTGGGGTTTGATAGGCTAAGCTCCTCAGGTCCTCTCACCACACATTTAGAAGTCGTGTGACCATTTCCGCCTCCAGGTGGAGGGCATGCAACCCTCATTACGACCATAGGAAGCCCTGACCAACATCTCTGATGGTGTAGATGGGGTACCGTCTCTTTCTATACACCTTTCCCCCTTTCCGGTCCATCCTTCCGCGGATGAGCCCTGCCCCATTCCATGACAACCAGTCCAACAACTTAGCATAAGCCAAGATCTGCTAATGGCTGGAGGCAAAACGAACATCATCATGGAGGCCATCCCTCTACAACAAACACTGCATGCCTCACCTCTCTCCTCCTCGTCATATGCGCTTGATAACCCACTGTATAATCCCTTCCATGCGAATAGTTTTATCCTGCCTCAGGGCCTAATCCTTGGTTTACATTTTGCAGGTCCCCCTACGATAGCAATCATGGACCACATAGTGCAGCTGGCATGCAAGGAAGCTCTCCGCTGTCGAAAAGAGCATAAGGCACTAGCGCCCCCACCAAAACGCTATGTGCCTACTCTAAAGAGGTACGTGTCGAAAAGAGGCCCCAAACGACATCGCCCAGGATGCAGGCCGAAAACCCCCCAAGCCAAGAGGACGAGGGCTCAAGGGAGCACACGGGGTGTGGCAACACCAGCCATGTAAGTTCCCACCAGACGCTCGGGCACCAGGTGCTCGAAAGAGGAGAGGGCAACTCGAGACAAGCAGGAGTTTGACGCATTATTTAAAAGCATTCTGGAAATAGTTGCGATCAGGGACTACACCATCCAGGTCCCAGCTAACATCTTCCCTACCCAACCTTACAGGAGCCCCTCACTGGCACAGCCTCAATCGCCTGACCACCCGGGCTCGTCCCACCTCGTGCAAATAGAGTAGCCCCTATGATATATAAGCAGCTTAACAAAGGCCATCCTGCCATAACTTTTTGTCTTTAAATGGTTAAAGGGATAGGCTCCTCACCTGTATACACTTTCCTTACCTATTGCTAATATATGCCACGTCTTTAACAAGCACTAGAATATGCATTGTAATCAGTATCATAGGATTTTGATAAAGTAATATCTTGACATGATTGCATCTATTCGTTGTACTTGAGGCATGCGACTAGCATATACTCTCATGAAGTGACAAGTGGATGTAGGACGATGCAGGTCTTCATGTGAACTATTCAATGCCCAAGTCACCACAAGACCACCAACCTCACAAAGAGCCGCAACAAAGCCATGTTGCCGAAAGTGAAAATCACCCTTGCGAGTGCCCACGTCACATGGCCCAAAGCATGATCTTAACCACTTTCTCTTTTTGGGTTACACTCTACGCCGGGCACTCACGGCAGCTATTACCCCAGTTGTACCAATATCGCACATTCCAAAGAGGGTTGCAATATCTCAAGTGTATCTCCCCATCTCAACAACTGCTTCTCTAACAATGAGGCTAGGACACAATCATCATTGTAATATCCATTTCCTGAGCCTTCAAAGCTTAGCATTTCCCAACCCATTGAAAGGCTGATAGCCTCAACATATTGCAATGGTTGTACTCAGGCAAGTCCAAAAAAAAAAGGGAGAAAAGAGAAGAGAAAGAAAGAAAGAAAGAAAAAAGCACAAGAAAAAGAAACGAAAAAGAAAACGGAAAAGGAAAAAAAAAGAGAAAAGAATGAAAAGATACGAAGCACCCACGATCACAACACAGCACTTAGGGGTCCTCAAATTAGGTACGTCCAGTGACCTTGGTCGGCTGGCTTTGTCCCTAGTCCCCTAGCCCTTTAGCATCACCCACAATTGTTCAAGGCACATCAAGGGCAGGACATACCTAGGGAGCTTGTCTTGCCTATGGTTAGACCTGTCACCCTGACCCATTCGCACGATTCCCTCTTGCACTCTGCCTTAATACCATTGCAATCAATTGTGGTAAGTACCGCACGAATGGCCACGAAAAGTACACCGTCCTCATCAAGCAAGTCCAATAGCTCCCAGCTATCGAAAGTGCAGTGTCCCTATGTTCAATTATGCTATGTCGTGCAGTCACAATGCAAAGGATGTCTCATACACCTTCACGTGTACTTCTTCTCAACATGGACAACTTTGATTCATCCACACATTGTTATGAGATACCAGCCCGCGATCTTCTAACTACGTAATATCTAAGTATGCACGAGTACTCACATAATATCTGCATCGAAGCATATACACAATTTGGGTCCTCAAGTACAGGACAATACTCTCAGCTTGCTTAGAGTTCGACCTGTCTCCCAAACTAATTGAATTATGTCTTGCGCACAATAGAGAAGACTAGCACTACCCTTAGGGAGAGACCACCTATGAGAGGTTTTCACTTGCAGGTATTGAAGAATCCAACGAAAGTGTCATTTGCTCTTCATCGACACCCAACTCTAAATTCTTATCCTTTATCATCCTGCAAGCCCACCAAGAATCGTCATGTGCGAAATCCCAACAAACCAACACTGTGCTGGCCATCAGTGGAATCCCCAACAGAGAACAGCCCTACCACCAACTCCAACAACCCTACCACCAGCCACCTAGGCCACCAACATGCCCCCAATGACTTTCCTCCACACCACCACCAACACTCCTCCACGGCAACCATTGATGTCCCTTCCACCCACGTCTTCATGCCAAAGCCTGCTACCTACGACGGTGTGAGCGTCATGGGAGTAGCACTTGTCTAGGAGGGGGGTAATGTTAATCATAAGACAAACAAGGTGGAAAATCTGGAAAAGCTAAAGCAGAAGACAAAGGCCAAGGCAAAGTGACATGGAAGACAAAGGCACGCCAAGAAAAATCTAGAAACACAAGAAGCATAGAAAAGTCCTAAATAAGGGAAAAAGGCGCACAAGGAAAAGCGCATATCAATACTTTTGTAAAAGAGCGCAAGCGCATCATGATTTAATTTAAGGAGCATCAGGCTCTCACCCGTGCAATTTGTAAATGTAGACGGGCGGTGGAAAGGAAGCTAGGAAGATAGAAGGACAATGGAGAAAGGGGCCTAGGCCATGGCCGGCCATGTAAAAAAGGGGATGACCGCCCAAAAGGGATTTAGGGTTTTGTATATAAAGTTGAAAAATGAATAAGAAGCTCATTCTTGTGTGTGGCCAAAAGTGGCTCTCTTCTTCTTCTTATTATTATTATTATTCTTCTTGTTCTTGCTTGCTTGAGCTTGTGCTTGAGAGAGGGAGGGTGAGAGTGTGAGGAAGTGAGTGTGTGAGGGTGAGGGACCGGGGAGGAGAAGCTCTCCATCTTCCCCTCTCTTCTTCTCTTTTCTTCTCTTCTCTTGTCTTGCTCACGGCTATGGAGCGTGGAGCTTGAGGATCGAGCTTGCTTGAAGCTTGCACTTGGATCGTGGAGCTACCGGAGTGTGCGAGAGAGGAGGCAACTAATTTCGGCATCAAGATAAGCTCACTACACCCTAGATATGGATGGCGCGTCGGCTATGTGAGAGGTAGCCATTAGTGCTCAGCTTGCAACGCTTGAAACAATAAGTGGTCCATGGGTCTTGGCGATTGAGTGAAAGCACCCACACTAACCTAGTTGGCCAACCTCCCATGGAGCTCTACCCCTGTTCACCCTAACACACAATCGATCTTGGAGCAGCTAATCACTAGCTCCACTGTGCAGATTCAAGGAAACACATACAAGCTCTCCACAAAAAGAGTGTAGAGAATGCTCCACTTGCTTGCCAATGGCAAACAATACCCATCATCCCTCACCACCACTACCATGGAGGTAATATTCGGCCCGATCACCAACAACAAGAAGTATTGCCTAATGAACCTAGTTAACAACCACAAGAGGAACAACCCCTCAAATTTCTACTCAAGATGGTCCTCTACCAAGGCTTTCAGCATCTCAAGAAAGATATCTACTCTTTTCTTCTCCCCCTTGATACTCCTATTGCATGGGTGCATGTTCTCTTGGATTGCATTGCTGTGGAGGCCAACCAGCAGACACCATCAAGGTGATGTGCGGCCAACACTTCACCTTTCTTTTTCCTCATTTTTCCCTTGTCAACCCTGCCCATCCAGCCTCTTCCAAGGTGTTAGAAGTTTCCTAGTTTCATTTGAAGATAGGAGCTATGGTAGATCCCACACCCAACCCCACCCAAGACACCAATGAGAGTGTGAAGGCCAAGTGCTCAAAATGGAGGAGCAACCCACCATGTAGTGGTAAAGACCAAGTCCTCAAAAATGATGATTAGCTACCCAACCTCACTGCACATGACCCATAAACACAAGCACTCCAACAGCCTTAATCCCCCAAGAAATCTAGCTTTGCCACCACTAGCCTCTTTGCCAAACCACTTCCACCCTCACTAGTTTGGCACCTCCCCTACAGCCACACCCCTCCTTGCCAACTTCTCTCAGCACCTTGTCATCATCTCCCCTAAATTTAGTTGGGAGATGGCCCACTGATCTTTGAACTTCATCAATGGGTTCTTGACTAGATAGCAAGATTAGCAACAAAGCCTAGTGGCACAAGTGGAGTGCCTCAAGTAGGCCAGGACTGCCATCTCTAAGCAACTTTGACAAAAGGAAATCATTCTTGGGGAGCATCCCCAAAGGCTAGAGGTATGCCAATATACGCAACTTGACTTTGTGGACAATATCAGGACTAGAGCATAGTAGCTAGAGTGGGACAATGCCTTTCTTCAGTTCTCAAGTGACTGGAGCAGAGAATCTAGATAACGCCACCCTGCTTGCCCTAGAAATTGTTGAGGAACTTTAGTGTGACTATAAAATAGAATGGTTGAAATGATGGGAAAAGCTCTATTGGGAACTCTCGACCACCCTGATTGACTTCTACTCCCAGCTCATGCCTCTGTCGCTCAACAAATTGGATGAAGCAAACTTTGATGCCTAAACCGCACCCCCGACTCATCCACAAACCTCTCTACCCCTCTACCTCCTCCATCTCTGTAAGTTGACACTACCCGTGCTAGCTTTGCCCCCTCCACTCCACATTAGGCTCTAATAACTAAGTTCAAGCGCGTTGCCCTACCTCATATTGAATCGCCTACACTTTGGATCCTTTCCAACCATCCACCCAATGACCTCAATGACAAGTCCAAGTGCACATTGCCAACTGGAAAAGGTAAATAGGTCACCATGGAGGAGCCTATCATTACCTTGTGTGAGGAGGATGCTTTTCCGAAGCCCCAGCTCCAAACTTCTTTGACTTTTCTGCAATCACCAATTTTTCCTACCCTAAGTGGAAACTCATGGCGGAACACTATAAGATGCTGGAGCAATGGCATATGAAAATAGGGAAGTAGATCTAGGTGCTTCGATAGGCGGTATTGGACGTGAATGGGATTGGAAGATAGAATCTAATCTCCTTGGGTGGCAAATCCTAGAAGAAACACATGCTTTAGTGGCCCAAGAGATGAAGAAGGTTGACATTCCCCGATCGGATTTCGTAGACCACCCTACCTCAAAGCACCATCAAAGTGCCCACCTCCGGCCCCAGGCCAAAGCCTTATACAAGAACCACACTAGCATAGTGCCCAAATCCCTCGATCCCATAGACCTAGGCTAGGATTAGGGAGATGAAAATCCTCATCTGGATGATCCACCTCTGAAAACAGCTTTGCGTACACCTCTGACATCATGAAGTTGGCTACCATTGCCCAACTCCACGATCAATTAACTCAATCGAAGGGCCTCTCCCTCAAATGTTAGCATAAAATCTATGCCTTCCTTAGTGCTGCCGAGTCCTGACACAAACTTGAACTAGAAGGAGTCTAGGCTTGCCTCACCCAGATCACTTTTGAACGAGACGAGCTATTGTAGTAAATCTAGCTCGGTATCACTTACTTGGAGAAACTCGTAGCTGAGCTCATCTACCACAACGTTTCACAGTCACCCTCTGGACTTGTATTAACCTATGGATGTAACAACACCACCTCTAGTACAATCCCCTCCCACCACTCCACCACCCACCAAGAGGCCCAATAACACCTCGACTTTGGCCCCTACCCAATCCCAACCCACCTCACTCTCTACTACCTTCCCTTCCATCAGTGTTAACCCCAAGTTGAGATGGCGGAAAAATGAAGGAAAAAGTGGAAAAAAGATGAAAAAAGAGTAAAAACATGCAGGCGACCTCTAAATCTAAGTTGGGGCAAAAAGCACAATTTTAAATGAAAGGCGCCTCAAAAAGCTCTAAAAACTCTTGTAAAAGAGCGCCAGGCTCCCTCTATGCTATTTGTAAAAGAATAGACGGGTATAGGTTGAGGCCATGAAGCAAAAAGAGGGAATTAGAAAAAGGGACTTTGCCACAATGGTTGGTCATGTAAAAAGAGATGGGCGTCCATGGGAATTTAGGGTTTTGTATATAAAGTTCAAAAAGTCAATGGAAGCTCATTCTTTTGGTGTGTGGCTAACAAGAGTTCTCTTGTTCTTCTCTTCTTCTCTTCTCCTTGCTTGTGTGTGCTCTTGAGAGAGGGAGTGTGAGAGTGTGAGGGAGTGAGTGTGTGGGAGTGAGGGATCAAGAGGGTGAAGCTCTTCACCATCTCCTCTTCTCTTCTCTTCTCTTTTCTCGTGCACATAACTATGGTGGATGGAGCTTGGAGATGGAGGAGGCTTGAGGATGCTTGAGCTAGCATCTAGGATCGTGGAGATACCGGCATGTGCGAGAGAGGAGGCAACTCATTTCAGCATCAAGGTAAGCTCACTACACTTGTAGGATCGACGGCGCATCGGCTAGGTGAGAGATAGCCATTAGAGCTTACTTGAAACACTTGAAGCAATAAGTGGTCCATGGGTCTTGGCGGTTGAGTGTGAGATACCTCTACATTTTGGTTCTGTTTTCGGGACCAACAGATTCAATCTTGAGCACTTGCGCGCCTCATATCGAGCATTGAAGTAAGGGATTCATCCCCAAACCAAAGCTTGAGATAGGTAGGAAGTTGGGTTTTTTTATCTTCAAAGCAAGTAAGTATTTTGGGTTATTTTGTTTGTTTGATGATTGGAAAACATGGAGAAATCATTTCAGTTTTTTGCTTTCGATTCTTGTTGCATTTAGCGTAGGTTAGGATTAGGAAATCGAATAGGAAAAGGGTAGGGTTTATCGTTGCAAAACAAGGCACAAATCATGCAAAAAATGGCAAAAAGATTGCTTGGGATGCTTAATGTCAGCAAGTGAGTGATTGGGAGCGTCCAAACCTTACGTGGGAAGGGGTTTAAGAGCCAAGAGACCAAGGGAGAGCTCATTTGCAACCCTTGTAGTGAGAGAGAGAGAGAGAGAGAGAGAGAGAGAGAGAGAGTGCGAAGAATCGATTCGATCTTGTCGTCGGAGAGCCTACCGATCGCTTCAGGTATATCAATCACTTCCCCTTGCACCCTAGTTGTCATCTAGAAGGTTGTGTGTGAAATGATTAGCTAAATTGTCAATTTCGATCAAAATCACCTCAGGCGCTGCCTTATCACGCTCAACTCAGCCCGCCCGAGTGGTCAGTTTTTGGGCCGAGTCCTAGAATCAGCCCTTGGCCCTTTGTCTTTCAGCTGACTTATCCCAAAACCCTACTCGGCCTGTCCGAGTGACATCACTCGGTCCCACTTGCAAACTCGGCCCTCGGCCAACCATCCCGCTCGGCCTCGGCACTCGGCCAACCATCCCACTCAGCCTCGGCCCGCACAAAACTCAGCCCTCGGCCCATGTGCCTCGGCCCTCGGACAAACCTGATTTGGCCCTCGGCCCGTGTGCCTCGGCCTGTCCAAGTAGACTCCCTCGGCCCATTCAAGTGACCTCGTCTGAGTGGACCTTTTCAACCCGTCCGAGTCAGCACCTCGGCCCATCCGAGTCCACCCCATTTGAGTCATCCATTTGGCCCTCGACCCATCTGAGTCACCCACTCAGCCCCTGTAATTTAGACAAGTTGGACCGAGTGTGGACTTTTCCAAATTTTCCAAAAAATTGATGGAACCCAGCTAGAGCTCAGCTGCACAACCTGTCATGAGTCCTCCTGATGCTCAGAACTCGATTTTGGCACAAGGAATAGGCAAAATCATAAGGCCAGCTGCTTAACAGCTTGCGTAGGCTATCGCAAGACCTAGAGTCCTAGAGAAAACCCGCTGAGCCATAGACCCTGACCGGACCAAGAACGAGCAAGGAAATGTAGTAGGAAAACCCGAAACCCTGTCAAGATGGCCAGAGAATTGATCAACAAGCCTATCAGGCCCAAAAAGAAGTGAGAGTGCGTAAGATGCTTAGATATTGTTTGCCGCACTCACCTTGAATTTTCGCACTTGAAGTACACTTAAGGAAAATTGAAAGCCTGATTGAGCACAAGTGCACGGGAAGGACACACACACTGAGAGGAGATAAATTGAGGATTGTATTTAATAAGTCAAGGAACTCACTCAAATAAACAACTCAAGGAACCCACCAATAGAAGAAGACACAAATACATAGACAGATTATCGACACACGGAATAGGACCAAGCAAGCGGTGCCAAAGAGGTGGATTTGACAAACTTACTCAACCTGATCGATAGCTTGGTGGAGCACGAGAAGACGACGATGGCAGAAGAAAACCTAGACTGTAGGCCGAATGAGGAACTCGACTTAGGAGTCTTCCCACATGCGGTTCAGCAAGCTGGTTAGTAGCAATGATGCGCACGCTCGGTATGAGCACCGCGACAGGACATCAGGTGCCATCATCACAGACTTAGAAGAGGAGAGGAAGCTAGTCCACAAGGCACTGCAAAGCATAGTAGAGTACAACAGAGACTAGCATGCTAGGAGCCAAAGGCAAAGCATAGAATTGAGCGAGGTACAGCGGGTACTGAACCTAGCTGGTAGAACTGAACTGATCACGAGAGAGCCCTGGAAGGAGACTTAATGTTGAGCGAGCTTCTCATGAAGCCACTGCTAGACAACACAGTAGCAAAGCAAAGTGCCGCAGCACTAGTGACATCACTACTAGCAAGATTAGGAGCAAACCAAGGCTCCAAGAGCCAATCCAAAATCCCAATCATTGCAAAGCAGCTCGACAAATACTAGCCCCACGACGATCCATACAGTTTCATAGAGTAGTTCCAGTAAGTCTGCGAAGCCAACGGCCTCACCGACTTGACTTAGCACTCTCAAGCATTCAGGCTCTGCTTAGGTGACAAGGGTGGGACTTGGTATATGAGTTTAGATGCCGCAGAGCGAACCAACTTCAACGGCCTCAAGAAACTCTTCATCAAGAGATTTACCGAGCCTAGATACTCCGACAATGTGCTAGTGCGACTGATGAATGTCAAACAGAAGGAGAAGGAGGACATTCGCAATTACATGACCCACGTGAGGAGTCTCTTCAAGAGAATCCCTATAAGCGAATGACCAACTAAAAGAGCAGTGTCAACTGTATTCATCACCAGAATTCGAAATGAGGAACTGTATAAGGCTTTGGCAGGCAACTCAAACTTGTAGTGAGATGTGCTAGCTAGGGTTTTTGAGGAAGCCATTATAGTTGATGACCAGCTGAAAGAGAGAAGCTCCAGGAGCTTAAACTCAGGAGAAACCAACTCGCGGAGCTCAGAGAGAGCTTCAACCACTAGCAAATGATTAGGCCCAACCATCCAAGATAAGGGGAAAGCCACCGAGACAAACTAGGACTTGGCTGATGTAAAGATGGAGATAGCCAAGCTGTAAGACATGTTAAGACGACCAACACACCCACATATCCAATGTGTGTACTGTGGCGAAAATCACTTGCTAGCCGAGTGTCAAGACCCTAGGTCAAGACCTTGCACTAACTGCGGTAGGTTCGGTCACGATGTCGCGCATTGTAGATTACCAAGAAGACTTCTGTACTTGCAACCATACAGCCAACCCTACCTAGCAAACAGACTGCAGCCATTCTTTGGAAGGGGAGCCCCATTGGCCCTTCCTATGCCTAATGACGTTAAGCTGGCTGTTCCTAGGATGGACATAAACCCTACAGGCATACCTAGGCCGCCTAGTCCCTACTTGACCTATCCATCGAGTGATGCTCTAGTCCACTATGTGCAAGAGTCGAATGAGAAAGAGACTTACGTATACCCTTACGTCTTGCACGATGACGAGGGAAACGTTGGTGTTATGGACTATCGACTAGTACCGGTGATGGCATTAGGAAGAGGACGGGGTAGAGGCCTAGGAGGGCAGACGTAGGATCCAATCTAGTGGAATCAGCAGAATAGAGACAAAGCTGACCTAAGGTGCGTTGAGTGCGGGATCACTCATCTCTTCATCGACTGCCCAAAGCGAAAACCATCTTCGAGTTCAACCAATGTGCCATCTATCCCATTGGGGTTGTTTGGTGTCGAGAACCTCGATGGAGAGGCCACGCCTATCCCATTGCGGGTCATGACTCGTGCCCAGACAAAGTAGGCCGGCATATCACTGCCAGGGCCTAGCAACCTCGATGCAGCATCGATAGGGAAGAAGAGTCGTAGGTAGAGAAAGAAGAGGCTTGAAGCTAAGGTTGCACTAAAAACTGAGAGTGCTACTACTCTGCCTGCTGGAAAGAAGGTCACTGATGCAGAGGCATAAACTTTAGCTCCTAAGATGGCCGAAAAGGAAAGTGCTAAGGTAGGGGAATACCCACATCTGAAGAGCCAAGTAGAGGCCATAGAGAAAGTGAAGGAATGGGTGAAAGAGGCCTAAGAGCACCTAAAGGACATTGAGCCCATCCTAGAGGATGAGATCGATGATCTCTCCAGCATATGCACGCCAGTCTCACCCCTCAACCAAAGTTGGGGGATGTGACTGCACCACAAGCAGTACCACTTAGGCCAAGTCTTGATGCTGCAAGCCCACAAATCAATCACAGCCATTGGCCAGGACAATCTAGATTAGGAGAGAGACGAGCAGCCAATGACCTCCTTACCACATTGGTAACCACCCCTGTGACGCTAAGTTTGGGAGACCTGCTTGAGCAGCATCCCATCCTATGGCAAGACCTGAAACAGTGGGTTGAAGGATCACGAGAGCAAGATGCTGATCTACATGACCATGATGCAGAGACACAAATAACGACTTTGACGCTGCATTCTGTGCCAAAGTCCTTGCATGTTAATGCCTTCTGGGAGGGCACCGATATGCATGCAGTCTTATCGGTCCTAGCCCTAGGCGGCACAATGAGAAAGGGGATCGTAGACACGGGAGCTGGGGCTAGTGTGCTGATCCACGCAGTGCTTCAAACTTGGGGAAACCCACCTATTGAGACTACTAAGTTGAATGTCACACTAGCAAATGGTATGAGAGTGAAACCATTCGGGGTGCTAAAAAACTGGCCAGTGAAAATCGCAGGTGTCCAGTTCTCGGTTGACTTTATAGTCATGAAGGGTGTGGACTACAATATCCTATTAGGCCGACCCTGGATACGCAATGCCAGAGTCATCGAAGATTGGGGTAACGGCTTAATCTTCCTTGGCAATAGAACGGGCACCATGAGGGTAGAGATGGACACCTGAAAGACCTCACCAGTCGACTTGGATGCCATATCCGTGATGCTTAAAGGGAACACTCAAGTCAAGAAGTCCTATGGACCCTTGACCAAGTATATTCCATGCCCAGAGGACAAGTGAGATTGGATGCATGTCCTTGCTACAATCGACCTACCATCCTCGGATCATGAGGCATACGAGCAAGCCATCAAGACAATTGGTAAGTCTAAAGACGCACCCTCCGTACCAGTTTGCATGATGGTAGGAACCCTTCAGAGGAGACCTAAACCTGTCACCTTCCAGGTGCCAAATAACAAGAGGGAACTCCAGGAGATTTCGAAATATTTAATGGGCAAGCTAGTTGGAAATCCAGCAGCAAACATCAAACCACTCCAGGATATCTTAGATGAATCCAGGTGGCAATGGACCAGGGTGCATGACTTGAATCTCATGTACAACTGGGCCCTAATCCCCGATCAAAGACAAGAGATATACCAAGACCTAGGAGACGATGAGCAGTTTGATGAAGAGGACTCCAACAACGAATACGAAGACTGTCGATCTTTCAATGATGAAAGCGAGGGTGAGATGGATATCGTAGAATACGACACTAAGGGACGGGAAATAGAACAAAGATGGGCAGACTCCAAGCCGCAGAAAAAGAGTACCTTCAGGATAGAGCGAGGGGTCATGCACATGGATTGTGATTGCGCCTGGATGGAACACGTAGGAGCCATAGATTTCGATCAAGCAAGCCTAGCCCAATCCGGTAATACGACACCACTGCTTAGGACAGAGTCACCATATGAGTTGCGACCACCAGGGGAGACCACCTCTTCTAGCGAAGATGGGGAGTTCGACTCTGAGTCAGATGTAAGTTCAGATTGCGACCATTGCCCAACTCCACGATCACAATCCAAGGCCCTCTCCCTCAAATGTTAGCATCAAATCTATGCCTTCCTTAGTGCTGCCGAGTCCTGACACAAACTTGAACTAGAAGGAGTCTAGGCTTGCCTCACCTAGATCACTTTTGAACGAGATGAGCTATTGTAGTAAATCTAGCTCATTATCACTTACTTGGAGAAGCTCGTAGCTGAGCTCATCTACCACAATGTTTCACAGTCACCTTCTGGACTTGTATTAACCTATGGATGCAACAACACCACCTCTAGTACAATCCCCTCCCACCACTCCACCACCCACCAAGAGGCCCAATAACACTTGACTTTGGCCCCTACCCAATCCCAACCCACCTCACCCTCTACTACCTCCCCTTCCACCACTAGCCATTCTGGCACCATCTCTACCCCCAGACTAGTTCTAGGCTAATGATGCACTTGACAAAAGGATGTCGAGAACATCAGTTTGAGTAGTTTTTGTGGGTTCGAGTCCACCGTGCATGTTAGTATTAAAGGAGGTGGTAGTCAACGGCATGAGCTAGAGTCTCTATAGCAGCACATTAAGGAGTCGATGGGTGTAGATGCAGTAAAGGCTACTGAACACATCACATTAGAGAGAATGTCCCACTTCTTGACACAGCACATGGGCATAGAGAATATCCCATTGCAGGCAGTGGCCTATATAAAGGAGGGGAGTGAATCATGGTAGTTGGTTGTTGTTTGAGCATACTCATGGTCTTGGAGGTCAAGCTGTAAAGGGCTATCTTGCTCCATGCCATATCCTACACGAGTATTTCTACTCTTCTTTGACTAGCATCCTGGGTGCTCTCAAATAGTAGAGCTATATTGTACTATCCACATTTGTTGTGTTTGGTAGTACTGCTGCCTTGGTGATTGTATCCTACAATTTTTAGTCTCTTGTATTGTTTTTGCAACCATTTGGACTTGGTTTGGTATACTAGTTTCTAGTATAGTAATACATTCTAGATTGAGTTTGAGTATACTTTGTGCTTGACCTCTGTGTTATGATTATATCATCTCGCTCTCCAACCTGAGCATTGTATGTCGATAGTGATGATAGTGTTTGTTTGTGTTGGCCTTGAGTACACCCATTGTCATTTCTATGGCAGTTATGCTTGGACACCAATTACATCTTGTGAGAGTGATGGTTTTGTATTAGATTTTTGAATTAATACATATTTTTGTTTTTTGAAGTGTTTATTCATGTGCTTAAAGGCCATGTAACAAATATTATGTAATGAATTAATAAGAAAAAGTTATTTTATATATTCACATAGTGTGGTCATGTCTTGTTTAAGTATATAACTTGGAGTGGGAGGCCTCAATCCTAAATGATCAAGATCCTATGACTTGGCAAACCCGGTTAAGTTAGGTAACTTCCCTTCATACTAGATAATGGTCTCCTAATTTGATATGATAGAAATGACTTACCACCATTTTAGGGAGATAAGTGCAATTGAATATTGATCCTAATGGTTGTGGAAGTTTAAAAGGTAGCTTCACTTTCTTTGAACCAAGTGCAGTGTTACCCCACACTCATCCTGATTGGTTGCAAAGTGACCCTTCTTAGGTGGCTCTTAGACTACTACTAATGATGACCATCCCATGCTTTCCCTTTAGAGTAAAATTAGAATGTCCATGTCCAATTAAGTTAGTCATTTTCAAAGAGGAGATTGGATGGTGTTGGATATGGAGCTAATGTTTCAACCATTGTTAATGGATCCTCTAGAGGCACCTCTCATGTGGTATCATAGGAATGGTTAAATATAGAAAAATCTATAGATAAAAGGAAATAAGTGAACATCACATGTTTGGACTGAAACCTAGAGTTTGATTTCTATTGACTTGGTAGTGTGTGCACAAGGAATTGGAGATGAGGAGGTTGTCTAGTTAAGAGAGATCTTCCCCCTATAAAGTACCAAATGGCCCATGACTCACATGACTATTCATACCATGAAGCTATGTTTGAGATTATGGAGAATAAATTAATATTTATTCCTCTAGATGTTCTATGCCCATGAGGTAATGGTATATGCTTAAAATTTGGCCACAAAAGTAGACAAGCCAAAATTCCTTCAAAATGAGTTAT
The DNA here is from genome assembly GCF_053477565.2 of Lygodium microphyllum. Taxonomy (NCBI): domain Eukaryota; kingdom Viridiplantae; phylum Streptophyta; class Polypodiopsida; order Schizaeales; family Lygodiaceae; genus Lygodium; species Lygodium microphyllum. The sequence goes on from NC_141146.1 coordinate 125,087,849, forward strand.
GAAGAGTTTAATGGGTGGAAGGATTAAAGGTAGTCAATATTGTACTATCTATATGCTTCTTTTGAGGAGTGGTCTCTTGATATTGATAATGAACTAGTGCCTAAAAAATTATGAATATATTGGTGGCTTATGCAAATAGTAAGTAAGAAAGTGCGCCCGTTATTTCAAACCCTATGTTTGAAATTGGATGTTGGGTCTACCTTGAAGTATGTAGTGGGAGCTCACGCTCAACCGCCAAGACCCATGGACCGCTTATTGCTTCAAGCGTTTCAAGGGAGCTCTAATGGCTATCTCTCACCTAGCCGACGCGTCGTCGATCTTATGAGTGTAATGAGCTTACCTTGATGTCGATACGAGTTGCCTCCTCTGTTGCATACCCCGGTAGCTCCACGATCCTAGATGCGAGCTCAAGCATCCTCAAGCCTCCTCCATCCTCCATAGCCGCAAGCGCGAGAAAAGAGAAGAGAAGAGAAGAAGAGAAGAGGAGATGGTGAAGAGCTTCACCCTCTTGATCCCTCACTCTCACACACTCACTCCCTCACACTCTCACACTCCCTCTCTCAAGAGCACACACAAGTAAGAAGATGAGGAGAAGAGAAGAAGAAGAGAGCTCTTGTTAGCCACACACCAAAGAATGAGCTTCCATTCACTTTTTGAACTTTATATATACAAACCCTAAAAACCCCATGGGCGCCCATCCCTTTTTACATGACCGGCCATTGTGGCAAGGTCCCTTTTTCTAATTCCCTCTTCTTGCTTCATGCCTCTAGCCTACACCCATCTAATATTTTACAATTGGCACAGGAGGGAGCCTGGCGCTCTTTTACAAGAGATTTTCAAGTTTTTTTAGGCGCCTTTCATTTAAAATTGTGCTTTTTGCCCCGGCTTAGCTTTCGAGGTCGCCTGCGTGTCTTTGCTCTTTTTCCATTTTTTTTTTTGCTTTTTCCTTCATTTTTCCGCCATCTCGACTTGGGGTTAACATTATCCCCTCCTAGACGGGTGCCAGTCCCATGGCACTTTTGAGTTGTTGTAGATTGGCAGGCAATTGACCAAATGGTATAAAGGTGAGGGCCACTTGGAGACTCAGGTGCTTGTGGAAGGTGTGAAATGATTTTTGTCAGAGAAGCCAAATGGATATTGCATGGTTGACGGGGGCCTGCGAAGTTGGTGGTTTGTTGCTTTTTGTGATGCCTGAAAGGAGAAGGTGCGGTGTTGTTCCTAAGGGGAGTGCCTACCTCATTGTGTTAGTGCATTGTGCTTGTGCTAGTGGAATGGGGAGGTGGGCCTGGGTGATGTCCCACACTTGAGGACCCCATTTGTGCCAAGGGAGGTGCGGTGCAAGTGGCTTAGGGTGACAGGTCTAACCATAGGCGAGTGTTACCTCCCTAGGTATGTCCTGCCCTTGATGTGCCCTAAGCGTGGAGTGGGGGAGCAAAAGGGCTAGGGGGTTAGGAGTGGAGCCGACCGACTGAAGCCACCGGGCATGCCTAGCTTGAGAACCCCTAGGTGCAGTGATCGTGCTTTATGTGGTGGTAAGTGCTTCTGCAAGTGGGCTATGTTGTCTAGTCAGTGGAGAGTGTTTTTCGTGCTTTTTTTTTCATGCTGTTTTTTTCTTCGCTTTTACTTTTTTTTTTGAAGTTACAGTAGTGGAATGACAGCCAAAGCCTAATTCTCTTCATCTGAATGAGGAGGGGAAGGGGGTCGGATGGATTTGCTCAAAAATTGGTAGCTTTGCATGTATCCTTTTCAGATTCATGCGGACGTGGAGAGAAATGTTGAGATAACAAGCTCAATACGTGCGGACATTAATGATGGACCGCCTGGTTAGATGGGTCCACACGTCTACACTTAGCATGTCGGTGGTCATTATGACTCGCACATGGCCACTGACTCATTACTTATTATATTCAGGTTGTTATACCTATTTACAGCTGGCATAGTTATAGCACCAATCAACTAGTGTAGTTGGTTATGCATTGTTTGACTTAGTAGGCCACTTTTCTTTATGTTGTATCTTATCTATACTTTGTGTACATTGTAAAAGAGTGTGAAAGAAGAAGAAGAAACTAGCAAGAAAACGTTTTGGCCTCCATCTTTCTTATTGTCTCTTGAGTGAGCTTCTCCTTGTGCATTCTGTGTGTGTTCGTTGCATCATCTCGAGCAAGTCCCCCCACCACGCGATTCTTGTCATGGTATCAGAGCCGCATCACTGAGAAGAGGCTGATTTTGAAGGCTAAAGTGAAGGAGAAGAAGCAAGGTTCGAGCAAGCAAGCCACGGATAATAAGCTCTCCCATTCTTCCACTCTTTCTCCTGGACAGTGCCTGTGGAGGCACCAGAAGCAGGGCAGAGCAAAAATCTCAGATTGCAGTGAGATTTGGTGTGCACGAAGAGCGCTGTGTATTTTGCAGATAGGCCCTTTGGGGCTTACCCGTAGATATTTTGGGCATCTGAGACCCTTTCAGATTCATGCAGACGTGGAGAGAAATGTTGAGATGACAAGCTCAACACATACGGATATTAATGATGGACCGCTTGGTTAGATGGGTCCACACATCTACACTTAGCACGTCAGTGGTCATTATGACTCTCACATGGCTACTAACTCATTACTTATTATATTCAGGTTGTTACACCTATTTACAACTGACATAGCTATAGCGCTAGTCGACTAGTGTAGTCGGTTATGCATTGTTTGACTTAGTAGGCCACTTTCCTTTATGTTGTATCTTATCTATACTTTGTGTACATTGTAAAAGAGTGTGGAAGAAGAAGAAGAAACCATCAAAAAAACGTTTTGGCCTCCATCTCTCTTCTTATCTCTTGAGTGAGCTTCTCCTTGTGCATTCAGTGTGTGTTCGGCGCATAATCTCGAGCAAGTCCCCCCACCACGTGATTCTTAACATGGTATCAGAGCTACGTCACTGAGAGAGGCTGATTTCAAAGGCTAAAGTGAAGGAGAAGAAGCAAGGTTTGAGCAAGCAAGCCACGGGTAAGAAGCTCTCCCATTCTTCCACTCTTTCTCCTAGACAGTGCTTGTGGAGGCACCAGAAGCAGGGCAGAGCAAAAATCTTAGATTGCAGTGAGATTTGGTGTGTATTCCGCAATTATTTTGGGCATCTGAGATCGTTTCAGGCCCTTTTTAGAGCCGCAAGGTTATGAACAGCAGTTCGAGATACCCTGTAATTTCAGTTGTGTCTGCGTATACAGGTGCGCAGGTTATAGATTTCAGATCTGTAAGTTCAAAGGTGTTTACAAGCGAATAAACACAAGGTTTATCTGCAAACTGGTTGTAGATTGCATGTATTGTTGAGCAGATAGTGAAAAAGGCTATCTGGTGTATTGCTATACACTACAGGTCGAGGGTTGCTAAAGATTTGCTTGCTGTTTGGTATTAGTTTTATGATAATGGCAGAGAACAGTGGAAACCCCATCATTGAGAAGCTTAACAAGAACAACTACCCTTCATGGAAGTTATGTGTCACGAACTTCCTTATTAGAAAAGGCCTCTACGAGTTTGTTTCAGGTGAAGAAAAGGAGCCGGAGGTGAGTGATCCTCCAACTGCAGAAGAGACAAAGGCACGAAAGGAATGGAATGCAAAAGACAAAAAGGTCATGTATTGGCTGTCTGCAGTAATTGACAATAATATGCTGGGACATATTAGAAATGCAGAGAATTCATATGCAGCTTGAACCATACTTGAAAGTATGTTTTTCGTAAATACAAAGGCACGAAAGATTCAACTCAAGCAAGAGTTGAATACATTGAAGACAAAGTATGTTCCCTTGTCCTTACATGATAGTAAGACAAAGAGTCTTTCAGATGTATTACATGTGCCATCTATTACAAAGAACTTGGTGTTAGTCAATCAAATGGTAGAGCAAGGGCTGCAAGTCAGATTTAATGCAAAGGGCTGCTTTGTAGAAGACTTCAATGACAAGTGCAGGTTGGTAGCAAAGGGAAGTAGAGTTGGATGTATATTTACTCTGGATGTTGGAATTCCTACTATGAATGTTGCTATGTATGCTAAAGGAAAAGGTGTTGTTGCAGATATTGAAATTTGGCACAAACGCATTGGACATGCAAATGTACAAAGGCTGAAATTAATGCAGTCCAAAGGGTTGGTTACAGGTTTGCCTATATTTAGAGTTGCAGAATTTCATAAGGTGTACGAAGCATGTTAGTTTGGTAAGCAAGCAAGACAACCCTTTTCACATGACAGAGATGTAAGCAGAAATATCCTTGATGTTGTGAATACAGACATTTGGAGGCCTACACAAAATGTATCTCTTGGAGGCAGTTCATAATTTGTCACATTCATTGATGATTGTTCTAGAAATCTGTGGGTATATTTTATGAAGGAAAAGAGTGAAGTGTTTGAGCACTTTAGAACTTTCAAGGCTGCAGTTGAAAGAGAAACATGCTTGAAAGTAAAGTGCTTGAGGTCAAATGGAGGGGGAGAGTACCTCTCGAATGAGTTCAATGATTTTCTGAGGTCTCATGGGATAAAGAGACAGTTCACATGTAGGTATATCCCACATCAAAATGGGATTGTAGAAAGGAAAAATAGGCATAATGGAAAAGTTGCACGTGCCTTGATGGCTGAAAAGAATATGCCTAAGCATTTTTGGTCTGAGGTTGTTCATATTGCTGTTTATATTATGAACAGAACTCCCACAGCTGCAGTTCATGGGATGACTCCTGAAGAATGCTTTACTGGCAAGAAGCCTGATGTATCGCACTTGAAGGTATTTGGCTGTGTTACATATGTTCATGTGCCAGATGAGCTAAGGAAGAAGCTTGATCCAAAGGCAGAAAAATGTGTCTTTATTGGATACTCTTTAGAGCAAAAAGGATATCGCTGTTATAACCCTATCACATGTAAGTTCAGAGTGAGCAGGGATGTCATCTTTGATGAAATGAGCAATTGGTATGCATCTAGTGGTGATGCATTGGATGATGATGATGATCATGACACTCATGTGTAGGTTGAAAAGCAAGAATCATGGACTCTTAGTAGACCAGAGACATCATCTGGTAGTCCATGGTCTGGGAGACTAAGGAGTAGCTCTACATCTTCAGGTGCATCTAGTAGCCCTACAAGTAAAGATAAAGGAAAGAATAAAGTGTCAGATGGCATTGATGTAGTACTTGATGGAGACTCCAGTGGCTCAGAGAGCTTGGATGATGAGCTCGACATTCCTTCTATCAAGACACCAGGTGTACAGAGAGCTCATAATAATGTAAAGGCTCCATTGAGTGATCCGGTGATACGCAGATCTAGCAGGGTCGGATACCCTGTTAAAAGATTTGGTTTTGATGGTTATGTAGCTCACCATTATGCTTATATGGTGAAACTAGTTGAGGATGTTGAGCCCACTTGTTTTGAGGATGCTGGTTGGTCATACTCATTGGGATGCAGCAATGGATGAGGAGATGGTTGCATTAGAGGCCAATAAGACTTGGGATCTAGTATCATTGCCGAAGGGCAAGAAAGCTATTGGATGTAAGTGGGTTTATAAGATTAAGCACAATGCAGATGGTTCTATTAGCAGGTACAAAGCTAGGCTGGTTTTGCAAAAGGCTATGCCCAGACATATGGCATAGATTATGAAGAAACCTTCAGTCCAGTTGCTAGGATGGCAATTGTCAGATATGTGATTGCTTTGATAGCAACCAAAGGTTGGAGGTTGCAGCAAATGGATGTGGAGAATGCCTTCTTGCATAGTGATTTGCAGGAAGAAGTGTATATGGATCAGCCATCAAGTTATGAAGATTTAGAGCATCCCACGTATGTGTGCACGTTGAAGAAGGCGCTCTATGGGCTCAAGCAAGCACCTAGAGCATGGTCTGACAAGATCAGAGAGTATCTTGTCAATATTGGCTTTTATATTTCTGATGCTCATCACTCACTTTATGTGAGAAAGGGAGATGCAGGTTTGGTCATCATAGTCATCTAAGTGGATGACTTGATTATTACAGGTGATAGTGATAATGGGATTGCTGAAGTCAAGGACTTTTTGATGAAGAAGTTTGAGATGAAGGATTTAGGTGAGCTAAGATACTTCCTTGGCATTGAGGTGATCAGATGTGATGATGGTATATGGCTGTCCCAAAGACAATATGGCTTGGATATGTTGTCCAAGTATGGTATGACAAGGAAAGTAGGAAGGAAAATGTTCTATGTAATATTTTCACACAATAAAAGTTAGTTGGTTAGTTTGAAAGTTAGTTAGTCAATTAATAAGTTAGTAAGATTACTAAAGACTAACTAAAGAAAAAAAAATAACTAACGTTAATAATTAAGGATTTTGATTTAATTAAAAATATATGTTTAAAAAATCAAGAGTCGTAAATCTGATATTTTTCTCAGATTGACAAGGACCGTAGCCACCCTTCACGTAAGTTACAACGTGAAGGAGACTTGTGAGCTATATTAATCACGATTATTAACGTGTATAGTTTGGATGTTTTAAAAAATAGGTTTTGGGCATAACTAGTATATTTTAGATATTATCCTAAAAAGATATGGAGATTTTTAAAATTGGATGTCATTTAAAAGAAAAGACAAGTGATGTTTTAGTTAGTTTTGGAGATTTTGTCAAAAGAAATAATAAAGAGAGGGATTTGCGAAATCATGTGCACCGCGATCACAGTCTACAGACAGAAAACAACACTTCGAATAGAGAAAATAAGGAGTGAACTGAGAGCTTTCAAACCAAGTGTTTTGGAGTTTTATCCCCTTTCGGAGCCAATGGAACCATCAGATTTATGATATGAGCATCAAATCACTGATTTTTCCACGATCCCCCTCCACAAAGAGCTCCTCTTCTCAACCACAAGCATCTTCTCTGATTCACTATAAAGATGAGGCATGGGGAGGCACAAAGGAGAATAAGGAGACACCGAGAGGCTGCGAGAGAGAGGTAGAGAGAAGGATACCCCTCCAAGAGATTGTAAGAGAGAGCTTGAGAGAGAGAGAGAGAAAAGTTACCGCGAGAGGCTGCACAATTCCCTCTATCTCGATCCTCAACTTAGCCATCTTCTCCTACACTCTCCCATCTCAAATCTATTCCACTTCTTAATCTCTTGAGTCTACTTGCGGACGATGGCTCCCAAGCAAAGAATGTCACCTGCGGATGGCAATCCCATAACCAACAACGAAGCTTCAGACAAAGGCATCACTGTCAATCCAATTGCGGTACTGGTCGTAAGTAATGTATTTCCAAATTGATAGATGCTTTTTTGATTCTCATATGAGATACGGTAGGCCCCATACTATGATAGACAAATATAGGTCATTGGAATGGATAAATTTTATCTCACGTATTCAAAAGATCGAGCTTGCAAAGTGCATATATTAGAAAAGTTAATTGCACCTAGTTGCATATGGCTTGTTCGTTGATAGAGCAAGTACAAGGAGGAATCAGTCAAGGATTATGGATGGCATAATCATGACATTAAAAATTGTGCATACAAGTGTTAAGTAAATTGTACATAGAATCGCTCTTTGATCTCAAGGGAAAGAGCAGATATACGATGGAAATATTACCGCAACTATTCTTGCATTGTTTGTGAAGCATACAATTGGTTTTTTTGTTGGTCGATCGAACAACATCCTAAATGCTTGTACATTCAATTGGTTGTTAGTTTATTGTTTGGATGATTGTTCCAAGTACTTGTGATTTATGCTAAATGCATAGCAAGGGTCTGTGATGACAAGTTACCATGGGGATAAAGGAATGTTTTCCTAGAAAATGATATTAGGGTTGAATGCCCTGTTATGCTGGATTCCTAAAGGATTTAATTAAGGAAGGATATATTGCACGGGTGGATCACCTTCATGATAACCCAAAGAGGACACTGTTGCTCGATTCATGGACCAAAGGTCGAGTAGTGAAAAGGCCAACTATGGGAATGATATTTTGCTCCTAGACAGCTTGCGGGTTAGGTGGAGCTCTAGACACCCCTTGCTAGGTCTAGAATGGAGTTGAAGACCTCCATGGCCCCCAACATCTAGGCATGTTGGGAGATCCTATTCTAGATAAAGGATTGAATTTGTGGTGCCATGTGATTTGGACCAGTTACTTCTGCAGGGCAGAAGAGATACTTTTGTTGGACAGAAGGGATACATAATTTCTCCTGTATGTGCGGGAGACAAAGATTGACTTGAAGATAAGTTAAGGAACTTGTTTGAACTTGTTTGTCAATAGATTGCTTTGCTCTGTTTTTTGTGTCTGTGCTTAAGTTATGTGAACGAACCGTGTTTCCTAAAAGGCTTAATTAATGAAGCTGACTTTAAGTATCACACATAAATGTGGTAGGACCTAATTAGAAAACTAAAGTCACTGAGGGAAGTGGGTGGGCGGAATCCCCCACGGGTTCGTCCTACAGTAGGGTGGTCCCAGAGAACTGGGAGGCTTCTCATAAGATTTTACCGTCATTCGACCTTAGGTATTGTTAGGTTAAAACCCAATTCATACCGTTTTAGGGGACCAGAGTGGGACTATGCCCTACGAGCAGAGAGGTTGAGCGGCGCATCCCTTTGGTTTCCCATTCTCTTTGAGCCAAGTGTGGCATGGGTCTGCTTCGGCTTCGATATCTCTGCGTAAAGTAGGATGTCCAGGATCCGATGCTCGAATGCTGTTAGGAGACCTTGGCCATTAGAAGCCCAAATTTTAGGTTGATCCTAGTGGATTCAGCCGTGAGTGTTCCATTGCGACATGGATTTGGGGAACCCTAGGTGACAAAACTCGGAACATTCCATGGGAGTGCCGGACAGTGACACTTAAATTCGTTTCTCGATAGACTACTAAAAGCATGCCTCGATAGCCAGTGGGCGAGCACCTTACAATTGGTATCAGAGCCAAACTTCGTAATGATGCATGATTGATCAATGTATGGTTTATAGACATATCCTAAATAGAATAACCTAAATGGTATGGCTTGATTGCTAGGCACCTCCTGCACCCACAAATGCTGACATGCAGGAGAAGAAATTTCTTCTCAAGCAAATTAAGGCACCCGAGTTTGATGGAGAAGGAATAGATGTCACAGCAGAGGCAAAGATATGGATTGAGTCGATGGATGATTATTTCTCTGCTTCATGAACTACCTCCATGAATCAAGAAATGATTGGAAAACTGAAGTTAGTTTACCAGGCTTGGTTATGATGGAAGCAATGGTGCAAAGATCAAGGTGTTTCTAAAGCCACTATCACTTGGGCTCAGCTGAAAGATGTTGTACACGAATGATACCTTCCGCCAACCTACCAAACTTTGAGGATGAATGAATTTTTCAAGCTCAAGCAACTGGAATTAACCTTGGAAGCTTACTACTAAGTTTGTAACCCTACTAAAATATGTGCCACCCATGGATATTACACAGCAAGTATCCAAGTTTTGCCATGGCCTAAACACTCCTTTGAACCATTGTCTTGAAGAAATACGTCCAATGGACTTGCAAGATGCATTATTCCAAGCGAATCCAATTGTCCAGGAACTTAAATCAGGCAATTGTATTAAAGATGACTCCCGAGATCTGGGTAAGAGATGCCATACACGTGGAGAGATAGGGCACATCCATAGGAGATGTCTCTATCGTCAATGCTTCCATTGCAATGAGCTAAGACATGTCCAAGCATACTGTCCTGACTTAAGTCCGGAAGACATTAAATCTCTAAGAAAATGAAGCTACATAAGTGCAGTCTTCGGAAATATAGAGGGATGAGATGAAGATGAAGACCTAGAACCTACAATACCTCTTCAGGATGATTAGAAACCCTAGATATCTTTCAAAAATGTAATACATTTGGTATTAAGCATACCCCACTAGATCCTACTCTTATATTTCTTTATAGAAAATGCATTAATTGATGGAGGCTCATCAGTAAACATAATAACGGATGTGATAATGAAGGATCTAGGCTTACAAGGAATGCAACCTACGTAGTGGCTTATTTGATTGGTAGTCCAAAGTAGCATCAAGCCTCTGTACGTAAAGACAACCCAAGCAAGAAGACATTATTGGTTGACATATATGGTGGTCAAACCAAATTCCTACGGGACCTCATACCCTCTGCTATTGGAAAGACCTTGGCTTTTTGAAGCAAGAGCATGGATGGATTGGTCCAAAGGAACCCTAATCCTAGGTAGAGGACCCAACAAGGTGGTGTTGCAATTGTATGGATCACAAAAAGGAAATGGATCTGTGTCCATCGAAGTCTTAATAGACTCCTCCAACAAAGTAACAGATGGTACATCAGGAGATGAAGAAGCTATCAAACAAATCTTTCCCAAGAAAACAGAGGCACAATCTCTGACAGTGGGTATTATAAGACAACTGCCAAAAGAAGAAAATTCTTTGTCAATGGGCAAATACCTCCTTCCTGAACTTGGATTGACTTATAAAGTCACCTCTAATAGCGAGATAGAAGCATGGATATATTGTTCTCCCTATTACATGGCCATAGCAAAGCTAGAGATAGAAGCAGAGACAGAGACATAAGCAGAAGAAGAGGACATAACAAAGAGTATCTTCTTCTTTTACAGAGTCCCCTAGAGAGGTTGAAATAGAATCTGAAGAGGAAAAAAATAACAATGTAAAAGAAGATTATGAAAGTGATTTAGAAGAGTCTATCCTCCTCGCAGAAGGCAAAGATAATGAAGAAGTTCCTGAAGTTTTTAAAGCCTCAAAAGCAGAAGATCCCTTGTTGTTTGACAGATTGACTATGATACCCTTTAGATTGATTAATGAGCCACATCATAAGCAAAACCTCTATATGAAATGGATTAAGAAGAATAAGTCTTCTTTTAGCAGTGGCTCTTATTGCCCTAATCCACCCCTCTCACGAGAAGATGATGATGATGCACCATGCCAACAACCCCCATACTTGCAACTTAAACAGAACTCAAAAGGTTCTTGTTATATGACGTTTTTGGATGCATCCTCGGAAGACAAGTCCTCCAGCTAAGAAGTAACTCATCCCCAAACCAAACCTGAAACCACTCTAATACTCTTTTAGCTTCCCAAGGAGCAAGCTAAGTCTCCACTAAAAGAGGAAGTTGGTTCCAGTGAATCATTAGAAGAGGAGACCACTCCCTTGAAGGAGTCAGTGGATCTATATCCAAAAGCTGTCCGTGGGACATTCATCTGCAAAGTGGAAGGAGAAAACCAATTAACATTTGTGGATGCTGAAGATATTGAACGTCGCATGAAGGTGGATATCAATCTTTGAGAAGAAGAACTATCGGTTCTAAGTGAGCTACCAACACAGAACTTAGATGTGTTTACATGGTCATACAAAGATCTGAAGGGGATTGATTCCATAGTGTGCCAACATCACATGGTCATACAAAGATCTGAAGGGAATTGATTCCATAGTCTGCCAACATCACATCGACCTAGAGCCTGATGCCAAACTTGTGAGGCAAAGAGAAAGGTGCATGAATCCAAATTACTCTACCCTAGTGAAAGCCGAACTATTGAAGCTCCTTGAAGCTGAGTTTATCTATCTAGTGGCCAATACTGAATGGGTTTTGCCCATTGTGGTAGTACCCAAGAAGAATGGAAATCTATGCATATGTGTGGACTTTCGAAAGCTAAACTCCAAGATCAAGAAGGATCATTTCTCTATCCCTTTCGTAGACCAACTGTTGGACACAGTGGCAGCCCATGAGCTCTATTCTCTCTTAGATGGATTCAGCAAATATGTCCAAATCGCAGAAGAAGATCAATCTAAAAGAACCTTCACAATAGAACGGGGAACCTATGCTTATAAAGTGATGCTATTTAGGGTTTGTAACACCCCTGCTACCTTCCAATGAGTGATGATGGCCGCATTCCAAAACCATTTCCATAACTTCATTGAGGTGTATCTAGATGACTTCTGTGTCTATAGCATAATCCATGAGCATTTGGGGACACCTAGAGTTGTGCTTTGATAGATGTCAAGAGTATGGGATTTCTGCCCACCCCAACAAATGCATTTTTGGCATCTTGCCAGGAGTTCTTTTAGGCCACATTGTCTCTGTACAAGGGATAGAGATGGACCCTGCAAAGATTGCCACCTTGACAGCACCAACCAACCTTAAATAATTGAGGGGACTCCTTGGCCATGTGGGCTATTACAGAAGGTTTATTGCGCACTTTGCAACAAAGGAAGCCCCCTACATAAACTCCTCAAAAAAGATGCAGAGTTCATGTGGACCACTGATTGTGATGAGGCACTCAACACCTTGAAGTAGTGTTTGATTGAAGCACCCATCCTACAACCTCCTGATTGGATGAAGGAGTTCCATGTACACACTCATGCATTAGTTGAAGGCCTAGGTGCAGTCTTATGTCAAAAGGGCCCCTTGAAGCTAGATCAACCTATCTATTATGCAAGTCGAAAAGTAATTGACAAAGAATAAAACAACACAGTGAGACGGAGCTTGAGTGGCTAGCAATGGTGTTTGCCTTGGGAGAAGTTTTGACACTACACCTGCTATCAACGCACTTCAAATTTTACATGGACCATGAAGCCATGTCCTTCCTGATGAACAAGGCTGATGTGAAGGGAAGAATGATGAGATGGCTCCTTTTGTTTCAGGAGTTTTACTTTGAAGTGGTTACCAAACTTGGTCGCTCCCATGTCGTCCTGGGGCTAGTCATATGTTGCATGAATTCCTCAGAGCGATGAAGAAGAGTAAGATGATCTAGACCTTCCTGATGCTTCCCTATTTCTAATCAAAATTGTTACCCCATGGTATGCAGATATAGACAACCTCTTGGAAACCCAGCAGTATCCCCATGGTATCTCTAGCCATGATAAGAAGAAGCTTTTGTTGGAATCAGCCCCCTACACCCTGTTAGGTGGTGCCTTGTTTACAAGAAAGGAAAAGACGAGGTCTTGCAAAGATGTGTTGCAGTAGAAGAGATTGGAATCGTACTAAAAGCATGCCTTGACAAGCCTTGTGGCAAACACTTTGCAGGAGAAGCGACAACCAAAAAGCCCTTGCTTGCAAGGCATTGGTGGCCGACCCTCCACAAGGATGCATATGACTATTGCAAATGTTGTGATGCTTGTCAGAGAATAGGAAAGCCTACCAAATCCAGTGCCATGCCCTTGCAACCTATTATTCCTCTAAAGTCATTCAAGAAATGAGGAATTGATTTTGTTGGTCCCATTGATCCACGAACCAGAAGGAAACGGAACAGATGATCCCTTCCTAATTAATGGCTATCGCCTTAAGATGTATTACCCTCCTTGGGGATCCTAACAATCACCGCCGAAAGCTCTCTCATTCCTTGCACGATGGTTGATACGGCTTTATCTAATGCTCCTAATATCCCTCTTGTTGATCTTGATGATGGGGCTTTGTTTCGTTAGCCCCTTGCAGCCACCTTCCCCCCTTCCTTGGCTTCCTTTTTATCTGATGCAGTAGAGGTGGTGAGGATAATCTGATACATGGCATTCCTACCATTCTCCTCTTTCAATAGGAAAAAGAAAAAAAGAAAAATAATAAATATATATCGATCATGGGAGAAAAGGACTTAGGTCCCTGTCATACCAACTTATTATTCGAGAAAAGGAGGAAACACTCTTAGGAGTAGGGCAAAAGAAAATAAAATAAAATAATAGAAAAAAACAAAAAATAAAAGCACAACTGTTATGGGAGAAAATGAAGAAATTCCATGTCATAACATGCCTCATTCTAAGATACAGTGGCACACATCCTTGGATGGAAAACTAGCTCTGGAAAAGGTGGTAACACCCCGCAGTCCAAGACAACTGAATCTCTAGTAGAACTCTTGCAGCAGAAGTTCCAAAGACTCCTCCCTTGGTGCACTACATCCTGTAACCCCATAGATACTTTTGATTCCTATAAAACAGACGATGTTTCTCCTATGGAATCCAAGTATTGGACTTATCGGCTACCTCCCTGGGTATGCCTCTTCATCAACAACCGATTCATGTTGACATCATTAACCCAATGAAGCTTATCTTCATCCATGAACCTTAAGAGATGTGAGCTTTCATTCTAACTCGATGGGGATGTGAGTTTGGGCTGGCCTCTATAATCATCAACAGAACATGAGACAGAGGGTGGGGTGAGTGACCAATCCTTGCCCTTTATATCCAGCAGAGTGGTGAGATGTGTGAATGGAGAGTTGCACACATGGGATGGGCCTCTCAATGCACACAACACAAAATTGTTCATGTGCACGAAACTATAAGGCTCCCTCGCCTTCCCTTCTCACATCGTATGCCAACACACGGGTTGCACTGTTGCACGATCAATTGCGCACAAGGTATACAACCTTTGCACAAGTGGCAATGAGGATTCAATCAACGAGATGTGAGGAACTTGGTTGCCCTCCTGTTATCATCAACAAAGCATGAGATAGAGGGGGGGAGCTAAGTGTGATTGATTTTCATTTCATCAACTAAGAGGTGAGGATTGAGGGACATTCTAACACTTGGAGACATGTACGCTTGTGTTTCCCTATGCACACACGAGACATGCATCCTCCGCCATTACTCTACACCTCATTCTCTTTGGCGCACTGCACAATAAGGCTCCCTGGCCTTCCTTCTTGCACCTATGCCAAATGGTTTGGGATGCACTAATGCACCATCAACTGAGCACATTGGCATACTCCCTTAGAACCATTCCCTTTGTCGATTCCTAAACTGGATGTGAGTTACGGTTTTCAATCATTATTCTTTGAGTGACGTGCGCTGGGGGAGTGAGTGACTAATCTATCATTTCCACATGAGTGACCATTGATATTGAGTGTTGTATACCTCACCATCGACAACCTCACCAACATTTCAACAACAAAGATATCTCCTTGGGTGGTGCTACGTGGTCCCTACCATGCTAGACGAGTGTGACACGGCGATCTGTGGTACCTCGTGCCAACGACTACAATCCTTTCATACAATAGCAACAGGTCCCCTTAATCATCTACAAATTGGGCCAAGTTTTTCTAACCCTAACCCTTTTGATTTCAGGAGTTGCTTATGTTTCAAGTGTGGGGATGTACGTGTATGGGTTATAATCCCGTGATAGGACCCTGTTGCATCCTCAATCTGATTTATTAAGGTCTTAAGTGTGGGGACGGTCCGCTGTGCATATCCTCCTGGACACATCTCTATCGAACGATTTGAGTATATGTCCTAGTCCTGCCCTAATAGGGTCCCTTCCCCACCCACCTCTCCTCTTTTCAACCCTTCTTGGGGTTCCTTATTCGTTTATCTTTTTACTTTGTTTTGCCACTTTTTTATGTTAAACCACCCTTCATCCTCCAAAATTACAATATGACCTTACAACCCTGTTTGTCCCTTCGAACTGGCTACTTTTCCTTTTTACAGCCCCCTGTTCCAAGCCACGGATCATGAGTTATTAATTTTTGAAAACTTCTCTATCTACTTAACATATTTCCATGTGAATGCACCTTTTTCGCTTCAAAACAGCACTCTGATATAACAGTCGTGACCTACAATTTCCTCAATACATTTTTCATTTCTATTGCCCATCATTCTGATGTTCGGTTTGTTTGTTATTAATTTTTTCATCATTTCAGAAATTTTCATGTGTTTTTTACCTTTTTTCCATGTGAACCTACCTTAACCACCTCGGAATTTAATTTTGATTGAATAACCCTACCGGCTTGGTCACCTACACAATTTTCCTTTTTCCTCATCCTGATCTGATCTAACAATTTTATTTCATTAATTTTTATGTGCATTTTTATGCTCTTTTTTCTTATTTTTCCCATGTGAATGCCCCTTAACACCCTCGAAACTACGTTTTGACCTAATCAACCTGTCCCACAAGCTTCCCCTGACATTTTCATTTTTGTTGTCCTCCATTTTGATGCACAAATTTTTTTGTATTAATTTTTGATTCGGTTTTCGTTGGTATTTTTGTCGTTTGTTCCATGCGAACGCGCTCTATAGTCCCCGGAACTGCGTTCGACCTTACCTATCCTATCTAACATCTTTTCGTGGATATTTTTTGTGTTCATCGCATCGGGTTTCAACAACTTGATCTTTTCATATTAATTTTTCTTTCCAAAATTTTAGGTGTGTTTTTACGATTTTTTCCATGTAAACACATCCTATTCCTATAGGAATTGCATTCTCATTTGCCAAGCCTTGTCCGACACATTATTCTTCACACTTTTCCTTCTTTCCACATTTCATTCTAGGGGCTGAATTTTTGGAAATTAATTTTTTATGAATTTACGTTTCGATATTACGCATGTTTGCACGCATACATTGTCGATTTCGGCTTCTCAGTGCGCCGATGCATCTATCCTGCCATCCTCCACCTGTGCATGTTTCTACACGCCCTCTCAATCCTAGCACCACAATTTTTTTTATCCTCGCATGCGCGGGACGAGGGCACTACGGTTGTTTATTTCTAAATATTAAACATAAATAAATAAAAGACAAAACAAAATAAACCCTTAGTGACCACCCCCCTAGACCCTCCCCCCCTAGACTCTACTCCCTCCTTAGTGCCCCTAAACCCTACCCCCCCTTAGTGACCCTACCCTCCCCCATGTCCCTTCCTATTAAATATACGAGATCTAGAGCATGGCAAATGCGGAAGCTATGGAGGTTGAAATGGAAAGTAGAAACTCATGAAGACATTGACCCTGACAAGACAAATTGTCACACAAGTGAATTAGGTTCCAAGATTGAGACTTGGACTTATAAACACAATCTCGTGTGTGGACACTGACATAGACACTTTATTGGAAAGAAAAGAGTACTATCATTGCATTAGAAAAGAGTGCAAGTACAATGCTTTCCCTCATTGCTCCTTACAAAGGGACTGAAGTAGGTGTGATTGCAAATATCTCAAAACCCCTCCTCAATCACAACCAGAAGTACAAAGTGTGTAGAGTCTTTAGTGACAGCAACTCTTGCAAAGTGTGGGCACATCATAAATATGGCAAAACTCCAGAGGCTGTCCGCAGAAAGGCTAAGTGTGGATACCAAAAACATGATGGACATCCAGAGGTTGTAGCAAGGGTCTCATAAAGTGTACAGAGGTTGTAGTACAAGGCTAACTGAGGAGTTTACAAGTTTATGTCTGAAGCATTAGGTGTAGGCAATACAAGGCTAAAAAATTCTATCAGAATATAAGGACTGATGAGGTTTTTCCTTCTCCTGGTGATCTTCTTTTTCTTCTTTGACTACAACTAGATAGGCCTTTTGGGACCTCTTTTTGGCATGACAGAACTTCTTGGTGTGTCTAGTCCTTTTGCAGAAGTCAAAGCTGATCCTTCTTGCCTTTGTACCAGTTGCCAACATACAATGTATGTTCATCTGTAGAGTTTCTTGGTTCTTCCTTAGTTTTTAGCTTCTTTTCCTCCTCTAATAGTGATGCCTAGATATCAACAAGTTCAGGCTTTGGCATGTTGATTAGAGTTGTTGATACATTATTATATTCAGGAGGCAAACTTTTAAGTAGAACACCAATGCAAACATCTTCTTCCATTTTAATATTGAGTCTTGCAAGTTGGGTTAGAAGTCCTTCCATGTAATTTAGATGTGTGGCAAGTGATGTGTTGGACTTCATTTCAAGCCTAAAAAACTCAATCAAGAGACCATACTTTGATGACTTAGACTATGCACCAAACAAAGTGTCAAGTCTCTTCCATGTATCCTCTGAAGTATCACAATTATCCACATGGTGGATATAACTATCGTCTAGCTCCAATTTGATAATGGCCTGAGCTTTATCATCATTCTTTTGCCAAGTGACTACAAGGTCCGCATCACAAGGCTTCTTTTCTTTTCTAGTGGTAATGGCCCACAGGCCCTTCTTCATTTGGAACCCGACTCCTTTGAAACCCGACCCCTTTGAAGCGAGCATTTGGAGAGTCTTTGCCCATGTTAGATGGCTAGAGTAGCAACAAAAAACTTCAGAATTCTCAGATTTTATCAGTGGAAGAGCAAATTACAGTGTGTCACGAGACACAAGTAATGACAGTGTGAAAACACACTATGTAACAACTATGTCCAAGTTTATGTCGAACTTGAATGTTCTTAGTTTGGGGTCGTTGATCTTCCGTCAATTAATCCAGGTTCTTCCCCTTCTTGATTTGATGCTCGGGGATCGAAGTGGCAGTGGATTGTTACAAGTTGTGGGAAAGAGAAAATGATGAGATTTTTTAGCTTTGGTGAAGTTTGGATATGGCTTCTTAGATTAGGGTTTTGACCCATCCCTGGTTCTTTTGCTCATTGTGGGAGCTACATTGGATCATTTTAGAAAAAAAAATTTGTGGAAATGAAGCTCTCTTCATGCACTATCAAAGCCCCATGATGATGGACATGATTGTTGGCGGATTTAAGCGCGCAAGGCGGACAATGGCATCAAGCACATTTTTTGACAGTTTTCGATGTTTTCTTCAATGCTGGGACATAGAGGACCCAATGTCAAGCTTTGAAGTGCTAGGACAAAGTTCCTGGAGGCCAAGAAAATATGCCAAGAAGGAGACTTCAGCTGAGAAGGCTTGATTGAAGAGATCTAAATGCTCCAATGTGACTGGGTCCTGCTGGCTATGGCAAACACACAGGGCAGCAACTATGAAGAATCACAATGGTGAGCTTGAAATGGTCTAATCTTGAGCTTTGAGGTGAGAGAGAGGAGGTCTAGGAGTAGGGCTATACTTCTCTAGAAGAAATCTTGCCAAGATCTTGTCTGGATGAAGAGATCTAAGAGCTTGACGTAGGATAGGTGGTGCGCAAATCCGATGCTAGATGCGTACGTAGTGAGCGTCGAAAGGTCCCCAAGAACAAAGAACTCTACTTTAAGCTCAAAAATCAAGAGAATAGACTTGCACGACATGATGCAAAAAGACCAATTGGGTACAATCTCCCCCCATGCCTTGTGTGAGCACATCACAAGGCATGTATTTATAAATTTACTCCTCTCCAAGCTCAAAAATAGCCCAAATTTTACAATAAGCATGCTTTGGCTTTTGTGTCGCTTTTGTCCAAATAAAGAATAAAGCAGTTGGGCGGCCCAAGAGTCGGGCTATGCCCAAATACAATGTTCGCCCAAATACAATGTCCAATAATGAAATATTTAAACCGTGCGCCCATGCACATACAAAATAATAAATATTTATCAAGCGCTTCAATAAATAAGCGTGCCTAAATAAATATTAGTGCCATGCCTTTAATGATAAGACGTATGCCCATCAAAAATGATAATTTCTTCTAGGTAATTTAAACACATACTATCACCCAATGCTTCCCAACGCCACCACCACCTACTTTATACATCAACTGAAGCATTCACAATTATTAGAAAATAATAAAATTAAATCGACAAAAGTTAATACCTAGCAATCTTTAGTTACAAAATAAATAAATAGGTTGGAACTCCATCCTAACCTTAATTTAATATGAGTGCACTCTAAACTCATAAACATCCATTAATTTAAATATGTATTTTGCGGAATAACCCACTATGGAGTCACCCACATGCACACTAAATTAACATGATGCCTAAAAAGAACAAGCGTCCCCGTCAACTTCTTGCACAAGGAATCCACCTTGTGTGCGAGCCCTGGTAAATAATTATAGTTTTATATAATCCATTGCAAAACCTCACGAGATCCACCGTGGTCTCATGGAATTCACTGTGGAATATGCCTCCTGGCATCATACCCCCGGGATGGGATAGCAATTGTCCTCAATTGCTACTAGCTCAATGTGGAGCAAGCAGTGAGGGGTAAGCACTTAGGTCACGGGCGTGAATCCATTGGGCCTCTTCAACAGGATGATTTTTAAACTTAACCAAATATCTAGAGTATCTATGGCCAGTTCGAGTGGTCATAAAGTTGGTGTCTAGAATAGTTTCAGGTTCAAGGAGTTCAATTTCTTCTTCTAATAAAGGAGGGTTTTCATAGACAAGGTGGACATGTAATTGACCTTTAAAAGGTCGTAACAAAGTGATACAAAAAGTATTGTGGATTTTCTAGTGTTGGGGCAATTCTAATTTAAATGCATTGTCATTGATTTTGTGAAAGATTTTGAAAGGTCCATAAAATCTAGGGGCTATCTTAACAAGATGATGTTTCTCAACACTTTGTAATCTTCTCTTTTCAATGCGTAACCAAATATAATCATCAATTTTGAAACTCATAGCTTTTCTTTTCTTGTTAGCTTGTTTTGTATATGATTGGTGGGCTTTCACAATCATGTCTTTGACTTCAACAAAAATAGTAGTATGCATATTGGTAATATCATCAGCAGCTTTAATTTTGTTTGACAATGATGTAATAAGTGTAGGCAATCTATTTCCATAAATGATTTCGAAAGGTGCTTTCTATATAGTTGTATGTGGTGTATTATTGTATGCAAACTAAAGTAAATCCAAGTGTGTATCCCATGTTTGTGGTTTTGAAATTGTGTATACACGCAAAATATCTAAAATTGTAATGTTAGTAGCTTCTATTTGCCCATTTGTTTCAGGATGCAATGTAGATGAGAAATCAATCTTTGTACCTAAATTAGTAAACAAAGTAGTCCAAAAATTATTGCAAAATCTAGAATCACGGTTAGAAATAATAACTTTTGACAAACCATGGTTAATGAAAACAGTTTTCAAAAACAATTGAGTTGCTTGAGATGCAGTTAATGTTTTATTGTATGGAATGAAATATGCTTGTTTGCTAAATCGATCTACAATAGTCCAGATTATATTATGATTAGCTTGGGTGTTAGGCAAACTAGTAATAAAATCCATTGAAATATGTTCCCATGGTCGTTCTCGAATTGGTAAAGGCATTAATAAACCATATTGCTTACCATGGTATCGCTTCACTCTTTGACAAATCAAACATTCAAATACAAAGTTAGAAACATCAGATTCCATCTATGGCCAGTAAAAATCTTCAACCAATGTACGTAAAGTAGAAATAATGCCTCTATGGCCTTGGTATGGAGGACAATGAATTTCGTGCAATACAAATGATCGAAATGGAACAATTATATACAACCTTTTCTCATAAAACATAAATCCATCAGCATAAGACAATGATTCAATTGGAATCCAGTTATTTGTAAATAATTTATTCCAATCAACTTGAAAACTAGGGTCTTGATCATATGTATCTTTCATAGGGATAAGGGGATCAAAAGATATCATAGAGATATTATGGATAGTTGGTCTTCTACTCAAAGCATCGGCAACAACATTCTCTTTTCCGGGTTAATATTGGATAAGTGGGTGGAAACTTTGAATAAAATCAGCCCATTTAATATGACGGTCAGAGATTTGTGGTTGACTAAGGAGATGTTTGATACTTTGTTGGTCAGTTTTAATCATGAATTCAGATCCCATTAAATAGTGTTTCCATTGATGTAAAACTTGTACTACTGCTAGCAATTCCTTATCATAAGTAGAATACTTGAGTTCAGATGGTTTAAGTTTGTAGTTAGAATAGGCTATGGGATGTGAATCTTGCATAAGGAAAGCTCCTATTCCAGATCCACTAGCGTCAGTGAGACTACCATGAAGAATGGTCTATTAAAGTCATGTAATTGCAATACAGGGGCATGTGTTAAGGCATGTTTCAGTAAATTAAAAGACTTTTGCTGATTTTCAAACCAATGATATATACAATACCTTTCTTTCATATTTTTGTCAAAGGCAATGCAAGCAATGAAAAATTTCTCACAAATTTTTTGTAAAAGCTAGCAAGACCTAAGAAAGAATGTAATTCATGCACATTTTTAGGTATCGGCCAATTCAAAATTGCTTCTATATTTTTACAATCAACTTTAATACCATCAGATGAAACAATATGTCCTAAGTATTCAATGTGGGTTTGGAAAAATTCACTCTTTTCAAGATCAGCATATAATTGATTCTCTTTCAGTAATTTGAAAACCAAGAATAAATGTTCATAATGCTCGTTCTCATTCTTAATGAAAACCAATATGTCATCAAAGAAAACAATGACACAATGCTGATGCTTCAAAAATATGTGATTCATCATACAACTAAATGTGGCTAGTGCATTAGTTAAACCAAATGGCATAACAAGGAATTCATAATGGCCAAATTGTGTCCTAAATGCATTTTTTAAAATATCAGATATATCCAGTCGTACTTGATGGTATCCCGATTTAAGATCTATCTTGCTAAATATTGTGGCCCCTTGTATTTTATCCATGAGGTCATCTACCCTAGGGATTGGATATCTATTCTTGACAATGATCTTATTTAGGGAACGATAATCAATGCACATCCTATAGATCTTATTTTTCTTATTGACTAATAGGACAGGTACACCAAAAGGAGAACTACTGGGCCTAATGAGTCCTTGGGTTAACAATTCTTCAACTTGGGTTTGAATTTCTTTCTATTCAATTTGATTATGTCAATAAGGTGTTTTATATGGTGGTTGAGAACCTGGAATTGAGTCTATTTTATGATCTTGAGGACATGTAAGTGGTAAGCCAGGTGGTAAGTCAGCAACAAAACAATCTTTAAATTATGAAAGAAATTGTGCATGCCTAGGATGCATCTGAGATGAAGAGACTTTGTATTCTTATGTGGTGAAAAATAAAAGTCTCTTACACCTTTTATGCCAACCAGTGTAGTTAGTGTTTTCCCATGTCATTATTTTGAGTTTCTTACATTCTATCCCCACTCAAATATTTTTGTCCCCAAAAACAAACTTGGCACTTATTGCAGAGTATGGGATAGAGCAAAATAGAGCACTACTCTATTTCAACCATTACAATGGATGAATCAATGAATATTCCAAGAACATGGAAAGAAGAAAGGAGGTACGATCTAGTATATTAAGTGTACATCAGATAAATCGATGGCCAAAGGAAGGCTACAAGCATGGAATAGCATGTTTTCTACTAGTACCCTAATGCAATAAATTTATTATAATTTTCAGTAGAAAGCTTTGATCAGGGCATGCTAGGCATCAATACGAAACACCGATCTAATTATGCTAGAACAAGGCCATAAATGACTAATCTTTAGCCAAGATTGCTTCCTTAAGACAAGGGAACTCCTCCATAATCCATATTGGTCTTCAAGAAGCTTCTTCCAAAGGTAATCCTCTGCATTTGATCAAATATTATTTGATCAATCTTGATCTAAGCTTCTTATCCTGCTAGCTAATATCCTCCTCATGCACATATTGAATGATACCCTCCTCATCCATAGGTGGAAGCTCCTCAACATAATCCACAGTAAATCCAATGAAAGGTTTTAACTTACTCACATGGAAGACATTGTGAATCCTAGTGGATGAGGGAAGTGCCGATTGATATGCCAAGTCACCTACTCTCTTCAAAATCCTATAAAGGACTATAAAATTGATGAGCTAGTTTGGTGCTAGAACCATCTTTGAGAGTAGCATAACGAAACTTGTGCACTTTCAAGAGTACTAAATCCCCTTCTTGGAACTTTAGATTCCGTCTTCTCTCATCAACATAAAGCTTCACTTGATCCTAGGACTTCTTTAAATTTACTTTATATTGATGAAGGAGAGCCAACATGTGATCAAGCTCTTCTTTTCTTTAAGGGTTTATATTATCATTGAAAATGACCATGGGAAGGGGTGCCTTGTAACCATACAAAGCCTCAAAAGGTGAAACTCCTATGCTAGAATGAGTGGAGTTGTTATAGGCAAACTCTACCAAATGCAACCATGAATCCTGTGCATTATGTACATCATGGCAAAAGTGTCTCAAGTTCAACTAGTTGTTAACCCTCTCTGTTTATCTATCTGTTTGAGGATGGTAAGTTATAGAAGGAGCTAAATTGGTGCTCATGGAGTTGAATACCACTTGCCAAAAGTTGCTCATAAACTTAGCATCCTTGTCATGCACTATGACCTATAGTAATCCATGTAACTTGACATGCTCCATGAATTGATTGGCTACTTGAGAAGCTATATATTGGACTTTTGTAAGGATAAAATGGGCTATCTTGGTGAGTTTATCCACCACCACATAAATGCTATTCCATCCTTTCTTAGTGACAGGTAAGCTAGTGATAAAATCCATAGTAATATACATCCATTTACCTTTAGGGATATGGAATGGTTGTAATGAATATCCTTCCAAAGGCCCTTCTAATAGAAACTCTTAGCAATCTTGTCATAGGTCTTAAAGACACCACTATGACTAGCTGGAGGCAAGGAATGTATCTCCTGGATAATTTTTTGTGTGAATGGAGAAGTATGGGAAATGACAATCCTACCATGATACCATATGAGATCATTTCGTAATTGAAATTGGGAGTTCTCATCCATAATGCCTTGTTGTAATTTCTAAAATATAGGGATGAAGTCATGATCTAAAAGGTAAGTCTTTAGATCTCCTCTATCCAATTAGTGTGAAGTTCACAAATGGTTGAAACCTTCCATGCCCACATCTTGGATAAAGAATTAGTAACTATGTTATCTTTGCCCTTGGTACATGCAATATCAAAGTTATAATTCTATAATGTAGCTACCCATCTACATTGCTTGGGAGTGAGATTTGACTGAGATAGGAAATATTTGAGTACCCCATGATCACTTTCACCCTAAATCGGCTACCACACAAATAATGATGCCATTTCTTTATTGCATGAAGAATGGCCTGTATTTATTGGTCATAAACATTCATTGCCATCTCTTTTTCATTCTGTTCATGGCTCTCAAAGGCTATTACCCCATGCTCTTGGTATAAAATTGTGCCAATGCCCCAACCACTAGTATCACACCAGATAGTGAGCTCTTTAAAAAAGTCAAGACAAATAAGGATAGGTGCTAAGGGAAGTAAATCTTTCAGCTAATTTGAAACTCCAATCAACTATAACATCCTATAAGAAAGCTTCTATCTTTAGCATGTCTATGAGAGGAGCTCCAATAGTAGCATAATGGGTGAATAAATCTCTAATAGAACAAACAGAGACTAAGAAATCCACATAGAGAAGTCATAGTAGTGGGTGTAGGTCAATCTCTAAGACATTGTATCTCTTTGGGGTTAGCCCAATGACAATGTGTCCCAAATATTTCACCTTAGTCTCCATGGATGAACACTTAGTCTCCTTACAAACAAACTATGCTATCTCAAAACATCAAATACCTTCCTCATACATGCTAGATGGTCTTATGATATCTTATTGTAGATGAGTATATCATCAAAGAATACTAGCATAAAGTGAAAGAGGAAAGGATGTAAAATCTTGTTCATGAGACTTTGAAAGGTAGGTTGTCAATCCAAAGAGAATGACTAGAAAATGATAGAGGCCACGATCTGTCCCGAAAGAAGTCTTAACTTCATCACCCTACCTCATGTGAATCTGATGATAGCCAGATTGTAAATTGATTTTGGTAAAATACTTTGACCTAAGACAATAAACACCATAGTATACATTTGGTTGGTGATTTCTTCATCTCCATTTGCCACTTGGACTTTGATAGGATGATGTAAATCAATAGGGGAAACACTTCAATCAATCTATGGATGATTTATTAATGAAGCTATGGATACTACCACTGTCAACCAAAATGGACACATTTTTTCCATTAATACTCCCTTGGATATGCAGTGTGTTTGGGCTTCTTGATCCTGTCCATGCATCCATTGAAATGGAGCAAACAATGGTAGCACAAGTCTCATCATCAATCCCTCTTGGATCAAAATGAATACTGCCACCAAGATCAAAAGGAAAAGTGTCAACAAGATCATAGAACTGTTCTTGCCTGTCGATACCCTCCTTGTTATCTTGAACCATTGAAATGTGGATAAGTAGGTACTTAAGGGCTGCTAAATGATACGTTACTTCCACTATAATCTATCCCAAATAAACCCTATCTTAAAGTATTTCTTTGCTACGCAAAAGATGACTGCAATGGAGCCTCTCTATACTTCCTAGAATACCTTTTAGCCAACTCAATTGCTTTAAACAAACTTGTATGGACTTGTGCCATTACATCAACTGAAAGATTGGGATCTAAACATACATATATTTGTGAAGCTTAGAATAATCACATTGAAGGACTCCACATACATAGTAAGGTTCAAAAACTGATTAGTATATTCTCTCATAGTAAGATCTCTTTGCTCTAAACCATACCAACGCCTAGCAAGCTTCTCTTTTTCCACTAGGGAAATAAAGACCTCCACTATGAGAGCTTTAAAATCTTCCCAAGCATCCACTTGATGGTTTTGCCTCTTCATATATTGCCACCAAGTGTGGGCAAAACCCTCTAGGTGTATAGTAGCAAAGTGAATCTTTTGGTCATCAGTACTAGGGAATATGTCAAAATAATCCTCCAATTTAGAAAGCCACTCCTCAAGGTTTAATGGAGAAGAAGACTAACCATTATACTTAGACAGTATAATCCTATTTCTTAACTCTTTGTCACCATGATTTGGCTATCCAACACCATGATGTTAATCATTATTGGTACCACCATAACTACCATCATTAGAGTAGCTCTTAGCAAAGGAGGATTGAGTTCTAACACCTGGCATAGGTAATTTTGTGGCAAAGAAACTACCTCCACCTGTGTAACCACCCCCACTTGCATTGCCCAAATGATCATTGCCTTTATGTTAAACCTCACCAATCTCATAGGTAGATAGGGGAATCTTCCCTAGAATTCCCAAAGGATTAGGATTTGTATTGGTTGATGACCTTGTCACTTTATCAAAAATAATTTGTGGCTCCTTTTCAATAGAGGACCGATGTTGCTCTTTCTCTTGTTTCTCTCTCTCCTTCTCTTTTTTCTCTTTTTCCATTTGGAATTCCATCCATTTTGAGATTTGATCAACAAGCTTATTAATAGATAACAGAGTTTGATTGCCAAACTTGTTCAAAACATCTAGTAACTCATGGTGTCTATTTGAATGTCAAGTTTGATGTTGACATAAAGTACTATTCAACGTACTATAAGTGTCCATGTCAGAAGAATCCTCTTCACGATCATCCTTATGGATGTCTCTAGCTTTAGGATCCATGAAGTTTTTGATTCATTGTTGTAAATCCTCATTACCCTTGTTTTTACCCTTGTTCCCTACCATCTCAGATTGCAATCCTATAGTACCTATAGTCACCAAATTTGCTATAACTTTTGCTAGAAAGCTCCTATTGACAAAAATTTTGATTCAAATCAAAGCTTACTTTGCCCTCTTTCAAATAGCACCTCATAGTATTGTCTAAAATTGTCTAGAATTTATCTTTGTCTCAGTGACCCTATTGGAGATCTATAGGTCCAAATTTAGCCCTATTTGACCCTATAAGTTTACTGTTTGGATTGAGCAGACCATGCAGAACACTAAGGTACCTATGTATGACCTATGGGAAGCAATAAATGCCATGTATTACACCTATAATTGATCATGAAAGTGCCCCAAAAATGCACTATTTGATTGAAGCAACTTGTAATAAATCTATATTAACCCTGAAATAACTTGTAGCACCTGTGAATGATTGAAAATTGAGCCCAATAGATGCTCAAGTGCCATGTTATCCCTATCAATACCTGTATCCTATTTATAAAGGCTGAATAGACCTATAAACTTTGTAAATTAATTAAGAAATGCCCTATTTTAGTGCATTTGGGTTGAGATCTTCAAATCTTCAATATCTCCACTTGTGGTACTTGTGTGAGGAATAAAGCATTGTGATGGGCTCCCTACATGGGCTCCAAATTACCAAGAGGTGGGAAAAGTTCCCCTTGGGTCAGTTGGTTGCACCCCTTCGGGATCTTTAATAGTGGGGGAGGGTCACCTCTTTATTGTCCCACTATCTCCCCTAGTATCCACATTTTTCCTTGGTGGGAATCTCAACACAATAGAGGCATGCTACTCTAATCAATCAGCATGATGTGCATTGCTTTAAGGAATCGTTCATCTCATTCTATGTAATGCATTGGAATGGATTTAAAGTCCAAAAAATGAATAAGGAGAGGGTCTTATTATGTAGTGACTCATTGCTTGACTTACCCTTTACAATGGATTTAATTCATTTTGTCATGAGCAACAACATCAGCAAGGTATATGATTAGAGCAAGGAATCCAATCAATCAATTGATTCTACAAGCAATAAGGATTAAATATAATGCTAAAAGACCAATCAAAAGCTTCTAATTCATTGTTTGAATCAAGAGATCAATGCAATCCCTTAGTGGGTTGATATAACCAATGAAGGGCTAAAATTTGATGGAAATTTTTCAATTCTTTAATCTCTCAATCAAGTGGATGAAGTTTAGCAAATGGATAGGTGAGAGAGATCAATAATTAATTGAAAGTATCTCTTGCATTACTTGGAGAAGACTTGAATGCTCATGCTTGAATATGCTTTTGGTTGCTCAATGTTGGTAAAATAATCTTCAACCCTTGCTCCTTGAACACTTCGAACTGATCTTAAAGCCTCAGTAGCTTGAGATTGAAGCCTTGGACTTGTTTCCCCCAAAACTTAACTCTATGGAAGCTCTTGTGGCTGAATCTTGACCAATCTTGGTCAATACCTTCAATTTCTTTAAGAGATATTCACAATGATAAATCCAAAGGGGCTAAAATGATAAAGAATCTTCAAAAAATTTAAAAGAAACTGAAGCTTGGACTCAAGCTTTCATGGCTATCATGGATTGCACTATGTAACGTGTCCGCTCGTCCTCTTAAGGGACACGTCTTAGCAGCCCATCAAGAAGAGAGTCTAGAAAGCGCTGCCTGGCACTTGCAAGAAATGTCACAGGGTTTGCAATCTAGGTCTTCCCGAGTCTGCCCTGAGGGGAAGTGTCCATCCGTTCCCACTTAGGATCGACCTGAAGTCAGGGTTCCTTTCCTATCAACAAGGTCTCTAGGAAGAAGCTAGCATCGAGCTCCAAATGAACCACTTTGCATAGGAACAATAGAGTCGAAGCGGATTCATGTTGCACTTGGTTCATGGAGAATGGAAAACGAGAGGGATGTGAAGCTCCACCTCTCTGCCATAAGGCGCAGTCCCATTCCTTTCCCCTAAAACAGCATAAATCAGGATTCTAACCCTACTGATGCTAGGTCTTCATAGTCTCGTTTTCTCGTCTTTTGAGAAAAGTTCCCAGCTAACCGGGACCACCCTTCCGTAGGACAGACCTAAGTCACATCCATTGCACTTTCTTCAGTTTGCTTTAGTTATCTAATTACCTACCACATTACGTTTGACATGCAAAAGCAGCTTCCTTAATTAATCAAATTGTTCATGAGTTCCTTCACATAACTTAGGCACTGACACAAAAAAAAACAATGTCAAGCAAGTTTCTTTTTCTCAAATATATAATCTTTATTTATCATAATTTCGGAGTACATCCAATATCATGCCCGAAGGCTATCCCAGCAATCTACAGGATTGCTGCTCCAAGTTCCGCCCGTTGACTAGTACACGGGCCTCGAGATCCCATCTTGAGTCACATCGGCCTCTTGTGTGGGATCCGAAGGCAAGGAATTTACAGCCAGAGCCTCCCTTGGCACCCAAGCGTCCTCCCGCTCCAAGCAGCACCCACGGAGAGACCTCTCATGGTGGGTTAGGTCCATATACTCGGTGCGGCTAACAACCCCCTTGGATAGGGCCAGGCAGACAGTCGGAGGTAACTGTTCCTGCTTCTCCCTCCAAGCTTTTAACCCGAAGCATTAAGTATTTTTCCTTGAATTAGTTCATTGAGCAAAGAGATCAAATAATGTACAATCACAAGCACTTCGGAGGCCGTTTGTACGACCAACTGCTAAGGTGTGACTCCTTTTTCCCGGATGCTTCCAGCATTCGATGCTGGATCTTCTTTCCAGATGCTCCCAGCATCCGATCCTGGATCTTTTTCCCAGATGTTCCTAGCATCCGATCTTGGATCGTTCGCGTCTTGGCGAGATCCCAATCATCTCAACAAGATCATGCAAGCAAATGTTCTTGGTAAGTTAACTTTATTTTGACTTGCTCTTTCCCTTGGGTTTTACCTTATGGTATCTTAACCCTAACTCAAAGCATTAACCAGTCAACCAAGGCAACGAACATGCCTTATTCGCAACCCAACTAAGGGTCTTTTGTTCTTCCAGTTCTAACCAAGTTCAATTAACACACTAGGCAACACAAGATTCTTCATCTAGGCCTTCAGGATACAATCTAGATGCATGTGTCCCTTCCATTTCTCTTGTGTGGTACTATGCAGAGATTTCCAATCATCCTTACCCATCATGCACATGGTGCATTTAGTATCTTTGTACATCCTAAACGACCTTCAACCCTCTTCATACTTGGCGACGAATACTTATTCCTAATGCACTGAATCACATGTGACTTGCATATATGAAAGTCTATATTTCTATCCATCGGTGCAATTGCATCTTACGAACGGAAACTTATCATTTCATGTGTTTCTTTTAATCATGATTGCAAAGCATGAATTCTGAATGACTATTCATGCATTGAACTGGTTTAAAAGCTATTATTTTACGTGAAATAATGTGAAAACATTATCATTCTATGTGTGTAAAGCTATCATTCCATGCATATAAACTTATGCGAACTCCATACTCTACCATTTCACGCATGCAACCCAGCGCTTAGAGTAAACAAAAATCCTAAGACTCGTTCTTGTTCCATACATGTAGCTAACCCCTTCATTTCTTCCACGAGAAATAATTCAAAGTTAGTTATAAAGCTTAGGATATCTAAAGAACCTAGGTTTGATTCGTGATCGTAGGGGCATTTGTTGCATTGGTTGCTCGGCTCGCCTCTCCTGCATTACCGGTACCAATGGTAGCTTTGGCACCTACGCTTCCCGCGACTTTCTTTTTGGGAGCCATTTGCCATGCAGAGTTTGGATAGTCCGGACTTTAACGGCCTTCAAGATGACAGGTTCGGGAAGGAAAGGTCATGAGAAGGGGTCCTTCGCCGATGGGGTGGCTTGAAAAAAGATGGCTTCACGAACACGGCTCCTCGGCACATCCCTCAATACCTTCTCCACTCACCGACCCTCAGTCCCTCTCTCTCTCTCTCTCTCTCTCTCTCTCTCTCTCTTCTTCTTCTTCTTCTCTTCTTCTCTCTCTCTCTCTCCTCTTCCTCTTCTACTTCTTTCTCTCTTCTTTTCTTCTTCTTCTCCTTCTCTCTTCTCTCTCTCTTTCTCTCCTTCTTTTTCTCTTCTTCTCTCTCTCTCTCTCTCCTTCTCTTCTTCTCTCCCTCTCCTCTTCCTCTTCTACTTCTTTTTCTCTCCCTCTCTCTCCTTCTCTTCTTCTCTCCCTCTCTCTCCTTCTCTTCTTCTCTCCCTCTCCTCTTTCTCTTCTACCTCTTCTTCTTCTTCTTCCTTTTCTCTTCTCCTTCTTCCCTCTCTCTCTTCTTCTCCTTCGCTCTCTTCCTCCTTCTCTTCTTCTCCTTCCCTCTCTTCTTCCTCTTCGTCTTCTTTTTCCCTTCTTCTCCTTCCCTCTCTCCCTCTCCTTCTCCTTCTTCGTCTTCTTCTTCTTCTTCTTCCTCTGTGTGTGTGTGTGTGTGTGTGTGTGCGCGCTGATCACGGGGGGGCGGGGAGGGTTTCTTCCGCCTGACAAACGAGGGGGGGGGGGAGATTGCAACCAAAAGCCTCCCAGGGTGGCGCTACTGTCTACCACAGGGCTGGGGGGGGTACTGACGGAAGCCCCGGGGGGGGGGGGGGGAAGACCTGCTTGCGGAATGACCAGGGGGTGCTCTGTGAGTAGCCAAGGGATGGGGAGGAGGGTGGCATGGCCACCACCCCTCCCACCTGGGGGCTCCATGCCCCCCCTAAACTAACACTTCACTCCCTCTCTCTCTCTCTCCCTGATGTGTTGTCGGCGGGGAGAGAGAGGGGGATTAAAAAATTTAAACTAAGGTTAATAATTTTTTAAAAATTAAGGGGGGGGATCACGGGGATATTACACACTATTAGGGCTCAAGAGAGTGGACGAAGAGAAAGAGAGCACCAATCTTGATGATTTCTTAGTGAATCAACTTGCTAATGAGACTGCACCAATCACCTGGAGGAGTCTTGTGGCTTGATTTTGCCAAGAAACATATTGAAACTAGCCCAAAAAATGCATTGCATTTTTTGGGCATGTTCTTGACTCCATAGCTAAGCTTGCTTGTTGCATATTGGTTGTCTACTGGAAGGTAATGAAGTTAAGAAGCTTAATCAAGTGTTATTTTGTTAAGAGGAGCTAAGGTTTGAGAGATAGAAAGAGATATTGGCTAGAAACTCCATGAAACCTACAAGGAAGCTTGAGGAAAGAAGAAAGAGAATTATCTATTTGAAAAGTAACCAAGACTTACTGCTCCTCTAAACTTGGTTAGCCATAGCTCTCCAAAATGCTCTTCAAAATAGATAAAAATTGGTCCACGACTTGTTATTTTGGCCACAACTTGGTTAAATATCCTCCATATCATTGTCAAAGCTCCAAGATTAGCCTTTGCTCCAAGTAGAATGCCTGCAACTACTTGCCATGTGGCTCTTGCACCTGCTATGTGAAATTTAATGATGAAAAATAGAGAAAATATGCCTGAAAATAGGAAAAAACAAATGGATCAAGAGCCTATGCTCTAATACCACTTGTAAAGAAGTGAGCCGGGAGAGAGAAAGAAGAGAGAGATGACTACAAAAGAGATAGAAGAAGAGTGCAAAGGAGAGAGAAAAACTAGTCGAGGAGAGATAAATATTGAAAGTAGAGAGAGAGATATAGGAAAATGAGAGATGGAAACCATGGAAGCAGAGAGAGAGGATATAGATGAAGAGACTTTGTATTATTATGAATGGTAAAAAATAATAGTCTCTTACACATTTTATACCATCTAGTGTAGCTAGTATTTTCCCACATAATTGTTCCTAGCTTCTTACACACATACACACACTCTCTCTTGGCTAACACAAGGATTTGTTGTGTAGGTCTTCTTACAGAGGTTATGATGGTAGGGGTTGCCAAACTAGATCCTCAAGCGATGGTGCTGTGCAGCACAACGAGAGTGGATGATGACCAGGATGATGCTTCAAGGGGTATGGCATTGTCACACATGTCGTACTCATGCTTCTTGGAGTCCCTATAGAAGGGAAGGGTAGAAAAGGTAGACTTGTTCAAGAACACCACCACTACCATAGTGGAGGCAGTGTTGCTAGAGCTGGGCAATTGTGTGCAGCAGGTGGTGTGGGTGCAACTGCTAGGTTTGAGCCAAAAGCTCCCAAAATAACTCAAGGTGAAAGAGGGTGGACTTGGTGGCCCATAGCCTCAAGGAGGACATTGACTTGCAGTTGCTTAACTTGCTAAGCAACCTAGCCCTCCCACTGCTTGCTAGTGTGTAGCCTCTTCTTGTTGTCCTAGTGGTCATCCCAGCAAGGGATGGTGGGCCCGACATCCTAGGCTTCTCGCTTGGCGTGGGTCAGCAAGTTCCAAATGGTGCCCAACATGGGGTGACCTTCGATGATGTGGTGAGGTGGAGGAGGCAAAACATGACTTAAAGGACATGGCTCTCTCTCTCTCTCTACCCCCTTGCTAACATAATAGGGTGCAGACGGTGGGCACTAACCTATGATTCTCTCTCTCTCTCTCTCCACACACACACACACACACACACACACACACCCCCCCCCCCTTGCTAACACAAGAGGGTGCAAATGGTGGATATTGACCTATGATTTTCTCTCTCTCTCTCTCTCTCTCTCTCTCTGTGTACCCCTTTGCTAACACAAGAGGGTGCAGATGGTGAACATTGACCTATGATTCTCTCTCTCTCTCTCTCTCATTGTGTTTTCTATTTGGCCTATGGTCCACCATTTTCTATTGCCATCTCTTGCTCCTCTCTATCCTAAGCTTGTGGCTTTGGGCATTGCAACTAGAACTATCATCCATCATGATTAATATAAGAGACAACCGATTGGCATAGATAGTGAGGAGGCCTTGCAACTCAAAGCTATGCCAATAGCTTGGATTGTAATGTCTTCTTTTTAAAAAAATTGTTGCAAAATATGTATGAAAGTGTTTGCATCATTTTGCCAAGGATTTTTGGCCGTGCACCTATGGTTGCCAATCACTTCAAGTCTTCATGATTTTTCATTGAGGGACACTAGAACAAATGTGGATCAAGTTATAGACCTAGGTGACATCATCCATAACTCCCTTGGAATGTTGCGAACTTTGCTACCTAGGATCTTTTGAGTCTCCCTCCATGATACACTAGACCTAATTGATTTAGTAGTTGCAGCTAGGGGATCATAGAACGCATACTCATTTTATGCCCCTAGTATGGCATATTATAAGCATGGAAACCAACAAATAGTGAGGGAATGACTAAATGCTTTGTAGTAGTAGTAGTAACATCACAATGACATGGTTGCATGGCATATTTAAAAAATGAAGAATTGGACTAATGTAGAGTGAACATATATTCATTAGTAACAAGCAAGCTTTTTAAGTTTTTTGGAGCATAACAATTTACCATATACACTTGTGATCAAACTTATCCATACTTGCTCCATGGAAGAGTGTTCTTGAAGAAGTGCATTCAATGTAAGATTTGCAAATCTCTATATTACAGCTACAACTTGAGAAAAAGGGGAGGACAATAATGACATAGTGTACAGATCTTCGTAGGATACAAATTCAAGTGCTTGCACACACACACACACACACACACACAGAGTGTGTGTGTGTGTTCATACATTTAACATCTCACAAGTGAATGCATTTTTGCATGTAGATAGACAATGTTATTGAGTCTTGACATTTCACACATTAGGCGCGAAACACCTCGTACTTTGCATGCAAAGCATGCGATTTCTTCTTTTGTGAGCAAAGGGGCACGACAATCGACTGCCTCTCTTTGCTTACAAAAGTGCAAAGCGAATGAAGTGAAATCTCACGAGCTTTGCAAGTTCGCAAGCGTTACATGGTTTAGCGGGTTTGGACAGCTAGTATAGATTTATCCATTAAAGTATAAACATGACTGGCAGCTAGTAATTCGCTAACACAAATCTATCCATAATAAATTATAAAAATGACTGGTAACTAGCAATTCCTTAACACAAACCTAACGAGTAAGTTGGAAAAGTGACTAGTAGAAATATAAGTAGATAAGTCTGTCAACATGCAGGAATGTGAAAACCATATCCACAACCAAAACAGCCCACCTCCCCCCTCTCTCTCTCATTACCCCGCTTGTTCGTCTGTGTTAGGGGTGGTTTATGGTGCAAAGGGAGGGGTTTTATTGAAGGGAAGCTTATTCTCGGCCGCTTTGTGAGGCAGCTATGGCGGCCTCTCTTTCTCCAACACTGTTACCGGGCTCCAGAGACCTCTCGGCTTGCTCGGCCTTCAAGAGCTTGTCTTCTCAACCCACGCGGAAATGGATGGGGGTGGCTCCCCAGCCTCCTCGCCTCAGCAGCCTTCCCTTCAAAGTCACAGCCATGGCTCCTCCCAAGCCGGCCGGAAAGGCCAAGAAATGTAAGGCCGTCTGCAATCTGTTCTCCATATCGTTTCTCATTTCAATACCATCAAAGGAATTAAGGTCTGCTTCTCAATGTTCAACATATCAGTATCATTGAAGTAAATCCATGATATTGCGCGTCCTGATATGTTATCAAAGGAATCTCGGTGTTCTGTGTCATGCACTCTCTTTGAGCTTTGCTCAAAATCTTGAACTTTCATGCAAGGAAGAAATTGAATGTTCTAGTTCACATGTGTATGCAATACTTTAATACCTGTTGGTGCGTCTTTTGAAAGGATCATTGGATGGAGTTTGGAGGTGTGGGGTGGGGCAGGGCACAGGACAGGGAGGGGAAGTTGAGTGGGCTGGTGCGAACAGGTGGCGGTGGAGAATCTAGTGAAGAGGGAGCTGCCCGCTTGTGACCTATGAGAGAACATTGCAGGAGTGTCACTTGGGCGGGAAAATGCAGAATCAGAGCTGCAGCTTTGGGAATACTTGTCTTCCATCTTCTTTTGAACTTGCATAAGAGGTCAACTGGGTCGGGGAATGTGCAATCATGCCGTATCTCCAACAGGTACATGCAATTATGTGGCAGAGGCTGTGAACCTATACAAATACTCGATTTCTGGACAAACTCAAACAACGAGCCTAGAGATTCATGTTGAAACGGCCCATGCTCATACTTATTAATTTGGAAGAGCACTAATACATGTGAAATGCAATTGGCTAAAGTATAGAGCTGTATCGTGTGATTACTACACTTTGGATCCAAGCCCTGAGAAAGTCCTACCCATACATATGGGGTAGTGTGCACTAATCATATGAGACATCAGCCTTGCCCTTAAGGTAGGAGCTTTGCTCGACAAGTTGCTGGTCCTAGGCTTGTCGATGAGCTTGTATCAAATCTATAGGTGGAGGTGGGCTTGATATCTGTTTGTTCACATTTCTAGGATGTGCAAACTTGTGTCGTGTCATTTGTGGAGGTTGGATCTGTATGGCCAGTTCACCTCTCTTAGAGACCAACTTCCCTAGATGTTGATCCCTTAGGCCATTTAGGATTCATCCGTACTCTTGCAAGTAATGGTATGGTCTATTCTTATTTTAAGTCTAATAAAATTGATATGGCCTTCCCATGCTAGATATCCCACAAGTGATTTGTGGAAAATGGTTTCTTTACATACCAAGTCGATATTAGTGAACTATCCTTTCGTCTTTATTGGTTGATCATAAAGGTAACAGGTGCTGCCTAATGTTTGAAGATTTGACTCACATTCTTTATTCAATGTTCATTCTAGTGTTAAAGAATATGGTTGTTTTGGTAAGATAAAATGCAACTAGTGTTTGACAAAATTTTGTCACATTGTCTTAACACCTTTAACTTTTCTAGACCCCCATAGGCTAGTTGAACTTTGCCAAACATTTCTTCTCTGTGTGTGTGGGTGTGTGTGTGTGTGTGTGTCTCGCATATTGTTAAAGTGGATAGATTCCCTCTTTCTTGGTTGCACAATTCATTCCCACATCTAGATTCTTTGTGTTGTGCATAACTCATTCCCTCCCTCTTTTTTTCATCTTCCCCAATATTTTTTTTTCTTTGTTTATGGGGGATGGAACTTGTCCTCTTTTTTTTAATTTCCCTAAGAACTTTAGCACATTGTACACCCATGGGAGTGTCTTTACATGTGGATTGTTAACATGCTCCCATGGACAACAACCCTTCTTTCCTCCTATGTCCTATGGGTGCACACCTGCATGCACCCTGCATGATGCCCAATGAGCAACACAACTTTTTTAAGCTCTTGAAGTCATCCTCAAGGTTGAAATTTGGTTGATTGATATTGATGTCTATGGCTCTTGAAATGTCCTTGTAAAACAAGACGTGACACAAGCCACATTGATAGCAAAGAACATAAAGGGTGTGGACATTAGACTCATGTCTAGTCATGGATAGAGCA
The DNA here is from genome assembly GCF_053477565.2 of Lygodium microphyllum. Lineage (NCBI taxonomy): Eukaryota > Viridiplantae > Streptophyta > Polypodiopsida > Schizaeales > Lygodiaceae > Lygodium > Lygodium microphyllum. The sequence goes on from NC_141146.1 coordinate 125,125,229, forward strand.
AAATGGGCTCACCTTCAAGCCTGGGAGCTAGCAGCATATTGAGTTACAACGTCCCTAGAGCTAGCATCCCATACCACCAGCCCACACCATCCTAGTGTGTGGATGTGTCAGCCTACGAGCCAAGAATCCAAGAGTAGTATTCACACAATAATGTAAACATTAAGCCCTTGAGTCCTATAAATAGGACTTAGTTGCCCTACTTTCTTCAAATTTCTCCATACAAAATTTATTCTTTTTCAATTTGAGCTCTTTGTGGCATCTACCATTGGGATGTTGAGATATGGCGTCACAATTAAAAAATTCTGGTGCATTAGCTTCTCCATCTGGAAGACAAAGATTTCATTCATACTTATGTGAGAAGGCGTATGGAGAGTCATCTCCACTAATGAGCTAGAGCATGTTCGGGGCAACGCACAACCTCATCAAGAATGGCTTGAGAAGAATGAAAACACACTTGCTACATTGGGCTCAGCCTAACCACACTTGGGGGAGATATTAATAATAATTCCAAATTATTTGTAAAGATGCAATTGTCTAGTATCTCCTACAACCCTTCGAAGACTCTTAAGGACTATCTTGATCATTTTAGTCTTCTTTACCAACAATTGACCACTCTCAAAAGCCGTGTGATTGATGATGATAAAAAGGCTATACTTCTTAATAGCTTGATGAAAGAAACACAATTCCATGAAACCATGATAGCTCTCAAGGTGGCTTGAGAGATGAAATGTGAAGAAATGGTTGCCATTGTTTTGGATGATGAAAGGCGCAACAAAGATGTTGACATAGCACCGACAGCCTTCTACACCAAGAAACAACTGCCCAAGTGTTGATATTCCAAGCATATTGGCCACATTGTTGATCAATGCTGCAAGAAGAAAGACTACTAGCAAGACTAATAACATGCCCACTATGCCACTACTAATACCTTATCAGATACTGATTGTGATGAGCCACCTACTAGTTTTGACAAGGCTCTTTATATATTTGTTCAATCATGGTCTCTTGGCAATGTTGAACCCTATCAATATGCTTTTTGAATCAAATTCTAAATAAATAAATAATGTATTTTGGAATTAGAGATTGACCATGCCAATGCATAAGTTAAGACCCTTGGATATTTCCAAACATTTTTTGTGCTAGGTATTTACTCAGATTTTATTCAAAAAGACTCGTATTTTTCTTTTATGGTTCTATTAGGAGCTATATTTCAGGGGGGATTGTAACCACTTACTGCATGACCTTTGTGTTAATCTTGAAAGCTATACCCATGTATTTGACCTTCGGTCATGTGCCCAATGCCTTTGAGCCACACTGGCTTTTGATCAGTCTTTGAACCATGCACATGCATCTCTGAACCATGCCTTACTTGGGGTCCCTGAGCTTTTCAATAGACCATGTCATGATTGTCCTCATGGTGCATCTCTCTCCCTTATGGATTTCCTTTCCAGAATCATAGTATAGGATTAGACAATGCCTCTTAGAGGTAAGACCTTCCCTTTTTTTTTTTCCAAATGTTTTTTGTCATGGGTTCAACCACCCATGACACGAAACATATGTTAAGACCTTTGGATCTTTCCAATCATTTATTGTGCGGGGTACTGTACCCCGATTTTTATTAAAAAATACTTGTATTTTCCTTTTATGGTTCTATTAGGAGCTATATTTCAGGGGGGATCATAGCCACTTACCACATGACCTCTGAGTTGATCTCAAAAGCTATACCCATGTATTTGACCTTTGTTCATGTGCTCAGTGCCTTTGAGCTACACTGGCTTTTGATCATGTGCTCAGTGCCTTTGAGCTACACTGGCTTTTGATCAGCCTCTGACCATACACATGCACCTTTGAACCATGCCTTACTTTGGGTCCCTTTTCAGTAGACCATGCCATGATCTTTCTCATGGTGTATCTCTCTTCCTTATGGATTTGCTTTCTAGAATGATAGTACAGGATTAGATAATGCCTCTTAGAGATGAGACCTTCCCTTTTCTTTTTTCCATATGTTTCGTGTCATGGGTTCAACCACCCATGACCCGAAGGGGTGATTTGTTAGACTCATTGATCTTCGTGTGTGAACACACATCATTGTGTGTAAAAGTGCGCATATAGATGTGAACACCTTTTACACCACTTAGCATTTGATAAGGGCCAAAGGTGTAGGTGGATACCTCAACCTATATATTTAGGCCCTATTACTTGTACTTTCATCACAAACTATTATCAATCTATTCAACTTGTTGTGTACTTGTAAGAGTTCTCTCTCTCTCTCTCTCTCTCTCTCTCTCTCTCCACCATGGAGCTTTACTCTCCATAGCCTATTGGTCCATCTTCATGAGCTTAATACCCAACATAACAATAAGAAGGCTTGTTGGTCGTCTATGACAGAAAGAGGCATTGGAAAGCAAAGGAGATTAGAGCAATCTCAGTGTACTTAATCCATTGCAATACAAGTTAAAAAAATACTACAAGGGGCCCCAAGTTTTGGGGCCAACCGGGTGTCTGTTGTCCAAGATTGATTGGTATCATTTGTCTTTCAGTTTATGTGAATTTTATGCTCGTTGTAATTAGTGCTTATTTACCACCCTATCTAAGAAGGAAGATTGGTTTCAGACCTAGTGGTATGTGTAAATTTGTTGGAAATTGTTGAGGAAGGATGAAAATAGATTGGAGGATGAGACAAAATATTGAGGAGAGAGAAAATTAGACTTCCATTGGGAGAAAATGGAAGAAATCAATTGCTAACCTATCTAGATAGCAATGAAAGCTGTCTCCATTGACGAAACACACAGAGTATGATATTGCTTGGTTGAAACCGCCCTCAAACTACAATCACCTATTGCTGTAGTCTCTTTTGGGCATGTCACCCAACTCATGAAGGGTCTCTTGTTGGCTGGAAATGGCTTGTCAATTGTTGCAATAGCAATGGCAGTCTCCTCTCTCTCTCTCTCTCTCTCTCTCTCTCTCTCTCTCATACACACACACACACACACACACAGAGCTTGCACAAGGTCGGAATGACTCGGTTTTCAAAAATGTTTTTTCCACTTGCATAGGCAAGTTTTGCCAAGTGCCAGTATTTCATAACCATTTCCAACATTTTTCAGTTTTATTAAATTAATGTTCAGAATATTAACTTAATAATTATTTATGGCTCTAAAAATAACTGATGAACGAAGTTTCAACAATTAAGGCAAGTTTATCACCCAAGTGATCCTGATCTCATTAGCCTAGAATTGGCATTGATTAATTAATTAATGCCAATTCTCTAGTGTCACCAGTGATAGAGTTAGAGCTAATTAAATGGTCTAGGTCAAATTTTGATACTAGGTACCACCTTATCTCTCCAATATAACTTTTTACAACTTTTGCCTTTGGCGCTCGTTGATATTTTGGGGTTCTAGGTCCCACATTGTGAAATAACTAACTTGCACCTCACGTGCCTGATAAAGTGATATCGCACATCAATATGCTTTGTGCGTGAATGATACATGGCATTTTTAGCCAGATACACAGCACTCTGGCTATCACATCCCAACACTGGAGTACTCATAGACATGCCGAGATCCTCTGCGAGTCTGCTCAACCATATAGCTTCCTTAGAAGCTTCAGTAGCTGATATGTATTCAGCTTCAGTAGTACTCAGTGCGACGATGTTCTGCAACCTGGAGCACCAAGAGATGGCCCCTCCAGCAATTGTAAAGACATACCCGCTAGTGGACTTGCGAGTGTCTAAGTCACCTGCCATGTTTGCATCACAATAACCCTGCAGATTAAGTGCACCCTGCCCATAGCAAATACACTTTCTTTGTGTACCCTTCAGATATCTAAGAATACTCTTGACAGCCTCCCAATGTGGTTTGCCAGGATTTGACATAAACCTGCTGACAACTCCCACTGCATGAGCAATGTCTGGACGAGTAGCCACCATAGCATACATAAGAGAGCCGCAAGCTGATGCATAAGGGACTCCCTTCATAGCATTGGCTTCCATGCCATCTTTTGGGCTGTTGGCTTTACTAAGCTTAAGGTATGGAGTTCAGCCACGTTAAATCTGTCCAGTACCTTTTCAATATACTTTTCTTGAGATAAGAACAGCAATTTCTGCGTTCTATCCCTACGAATCCTCATGCCCAATATATGCTGTGCATTCCCCAAATCTTTCATGGAAAAGGCTGATTTCAGCTGATCTTTGAGAGCATCCAAGCTAGTCTTTCTCTTCCCAGCTAGCAACATATCATCCTCATACGAAACAAGTATGATAGGGCTGCCATCTGTATCCTTTTTCATATACAAACAATGATCTGCATGGCTGCGCGTAAACCCATGAGAGAGCATAAAAGTGTCAAACTTTTTGTACCACTGCCGTGGTACTTGTTTCAGCCCATATAAGCTGCGTTTTAGTTTACACACCAATTGGTTTTTTCCAGGAACTACAAAACCCTCGGGCTGTTTCATGTAGATTTCCTCATCAATGTCACCATGCAGAAAAGCTGTTTTCACATCCATTTGGTACAGCTCTAAATCCAATACAGCAGTGAGAGCAAAAAGCACACGTAGTGTGGTCATCTTCACGACAGGTGAGCAGACTTCCTGGAAGTCAATCCCTTCCTTCTGTGCATACCCTTTGGCAACCAATCTTGCCTTGTACTTGGGTTTCCCATCAACTGTCTTTACTTTGTAAACCCATTTGTTTGGAAGAGGCTTTCTTCCTTTGGGCAACGACACAAGATCCCAAGTATCATTAGCATACAGAGATTTAATCTCTTCTTGCATAGCTAGCTCCCACTTATTGCTGAATTTGCATGACTTAGCCTCTTTATATGTCAGAGGCTCACCCTCATCAGTAAGCATTACATAATGCAAAGAGGGGTCATACCTATGTGGCTGCCTTCTTAGGCGTGTAGACCTGCGTACCCAATGATCCACATTCTCAGAAATCGGATCTACATCTGGAGGCATGTTATTTTCAGCATTTATTGGCTGCTGTAAGCCATTTTCAGCATGCTGTTCATGCTGTACAGCGCCTTCATTTTCATTTCCAGCACCTGCATTTTCATAATCAGCAAGTCTATCTTGCTGTCCATGACCCTGTGCTTCTATTTGCTGTCCATCATCATTTGGCTCAAAGATAACCGGCTGATCATCAGTTTCAGCCTGTGGTACAGCACCATGAGGCTCGTCATTTGAAGTAATAGGTGGCTGCGAATTTTGAAATTTGACATTTTTCATGTCTTCATCAGAGGCTAAAGTACTTTTCAGCAACTTTGCCTCATTAAACACAACATTACGGCTGCGAACAATTTTCTTGGACTGAGGTAGCCACACTCTATAGCCAAATTCACCCTCATCACCATAGCCCATGAAAATGCCTTTGGTGGATTTCGGGTCAAGTTTATTCCTCAGCTCATTTCTAACATGCACAAAAGCATCACAGCCAAATATTCGTAAAAGGTCATATGAGGCCGGTTTGCCAGACCAAACCTCCTCAGGGATGCCATTATTTAGGGACCTGTTTGGAGGCTGTAAGGGGCTGTAAGCTTCCTCTTGATCCCATGCAAGTCACAAAAAGACTTAAATTCATTAGACGTGAACTCACCCCCATTATCAGTTCTCAAGCATTTCAACTTTCTACCTGTCTGAGTGGTCACGAATGCATGAAAAGTTTTAAAAACAGCAAACACTTCACTTTTCTTTTTCAACAAATAAACCCAAATCTTCCTGGAACAATCATCAATAAAAGAGGCAAAGTATGCAGCACCACCCAACGATTTCAAAGGCATGCTTCATACATCAGAATGCACTTAGTCCAATACATTTGACTTACGGGAGACACCAGAGTAAAAGGAAATTTTCATTTGCTTTCCAAACTGACAGTCATTACAAAAATCAAGTTTAGAGTCTTTTCCATCAACCGTCTTCAAAGAGGTAAGGACATCAAGACCTTTCTGGCTCATATGGCCTAATCTCTTATGCCATAACTCCAAATGACAGCCAATTTTAGCAACTGCAAGAAACTTGCCATTCAAAGCTTTACAGTGCAGACAATATAGAGTGCCCTTCTTGGTTCCTTTAGCAATCAGCATGGAACCCCTTTTTAATTTCCACAAACCACCACCAAACAGTGTGGTGTAACCATGCAAGTCAAGCTGTCCAACAGATAGTAAACTCTTCTTGATGCCAGGCACATATTTGACATCTTTCAACACAAGTTCTTGCCCATTATCCAAAGACAAATGGTGCCAATCCCATCAATGCTGCAAGTATGATTATTTCCAAGGTAAACCTTGCCATAACAGCCTGCATCAAAAGTAGCAAAATACTCCAAGCATGGAGTCACATGGAAAGAGGCACCAGAGTCTACAATCCAAGTCTGAGTGACACAATCATCAACTGACAAAAGTGCATCAATCACATCAGCCTTGGTGATCTGCATATCCTGCATGTGACATACAAGGGCATCATAATCCACTGCACATAATACATCAGCCTCTGCATCTGAGAGCTCCTCTATGACAACACTGGAGGCCACATTGGCCTTTTCCTTGCCTTTACCTGCCTCAGATGCATCTGTCTTTTCCTCTTTCTTCTTTTTGTCTCCTGCATTCTTCTTTCTCTCTTGTTCCTTCTTGTAATACTTGCAATCAGGCTTCTTGTGGCTCTTCCGACCACACTGATAGCATGTAACATCACTCTTTTCTTTTCCTTTGCTCTTGCTCCTGCTTCTCTGTCCAGCATTTGCATTTTTCTTTTCAGCCCTGCCTCTAACATTATAAGCTGAGTTGTTGCCTTCTCCACTAGACTTATGTCTAATTTCTTCATTCAAGATCGAACCCCTCCACCATCATATGTGAGATTGGGGTTATTGCTGAGAGAAACAACCAAAGTCTCCCAAGAGTCGGGCAATGCCATGATAAAAAAGATCGCCCTCAACTTATCATCAAAATCCAAACTTGCATCCTTGAGCTGATTTAAAATGCCAGTAAATGCACTCAAGTGCTCAGCTGCAGGCTTGGACTCATCCATATTCACCAACTTGCGCATTAAATGCACCTGATTAACAGGTGTGGTGATCTCATAGGTAGTCTTCAACTTCTCCCATATTGCATGACGAGTGTCTAAACCCTTAATGTCTGTCAAAATGTCATCAGTGACACCCATCTTTATATAAGCCACAGCCCTTTTATTGACTTTGGCCCAATCCGCCTCAGACATTTGTGCGGGTTTATCCATTTGCAAAGCATCCTCACAATCCTTTAGGAACAGTATGCCTTGCATACGATCTTTCCAAAGATCAAAGCCCTGACCATCAAATCGCTTGATTTCCATCAAACTTTTAATGTCAGAACTGGAAGAAGTTGCAGCCATTTTTTCACAAGTACAAGTGTAAAAGCACTGAACTGCAAGAGCACAAGCTAAATTAGCAAATACACTACTGTTCTTGCATAACCAGCAATAATCCTCTGCTGTTTTGACATAAACCAGCCACTGCACAGGCAAATAATGCAGAAATTTATCAAATTCTGCACAAAATCCCAAATTTCCAGGTCCAAATGTGCGCAAATGTCAGCCAAACTGACTCTGCTGAGCAAAATTGCATCAATACATGAAAAGCCCCAATTTTCCTTGGTCCAATGCCAAGAAATTTTACTCGGATGAGCAAAATTCCAACAAATTTTGAAAAATCCCCAAATTAATTGAGGTCAATGCGCACAATGTCTGCAATTTCTGACACAGATGTCACTGTCAAGCATAAACAACATCAAATCTGGGAAAAGCCCCAAATTTCCAGGTTCAAATTTGACCAAATTTGAGAACTGTGCTTGTTGTCGCAAACTCCTGCAGTGGCAAAGAGGTTGCTTGCAGTAAACCTTGGAAAAAATTTTAAAAAATTTTTTGGAAGAAAAAAAACATGTCGAACTGCAGCCGTTGACCTGCGTTGCTTGCGGTATCCTTGCGTGAGCTGTCGCCTGCTCAAAAACGTGACGAAAACAGCATCGCGTGACTTGTCCAACCTGCGCCTGATGCTTGTGACCTGTCCAGCCTGCGCCTGATGCTGGTGACTTGTCCAGCCTGCGCTTGATGCTCGTGACCTATCCAGCCTTGCGCTTGATGCTCGTGACCTGTTCGACTGTCGCTTGATCAAAAAACGACCTGTCCTGGCTGCTCGTGACTTGTTTGACTGTTGCCTGATAAAAAACGACCTGTCCTGCCTGCCAGGTCAAAAATGACCTGTCTTGTCTATCAGGCTGTCGCTTGCACAAAACGTGACCTGCAACACTGTCGCCTGACTGTCCAGCACATACACGTGCCTGGAAACAGTGACGACTTGACCTGTATGAGTGACGACTTACTAATTTCTCGCGAGCGAAGAGCTGGTGTTGTCTCACACGGACTTCGAGGAGCGTGAGCACCTTAACCTCAGCTTTGATACCAATTGTTGGAGCGCACGGGTAGGGGAAGCGTGAAGATTTGCAAAAGAGGAAGTGAACATGTGAGTGAGAGTGAGAGTAAGAGTGACGAACAGATTTGGGTGTACCAACAATGTGTTGGTACACAAAGAATAAAATGTATTTATACTTAGGGCCCATAAGGGTGCATTCACATGTACAACATAACAATACACGTGTAAAATACACGGAGGTGAATAAAGGACCTTTACATCCCAACAGGGTCTGTTCTTCGTGATGCAGACAGACACCCCCAGTTGGCGTTATATCCCCCCCCCCCAAAGGCTTCTTGCCCCCATCCCCCCAAGACCGCCTTGAGAGGCTTATATACATGATGTATTGGTGACTTTGTATTAGCTTCAGCTAGTCTATTGAGCACGAGCACTCTGTTGTAGTCGGTTTTTTTGAGTAATATAATCAGCCACATTTTACTTGCAAAAAAAATGCTAAGCAAAGCATCAAAATTTCACTTTCTCATGATAACTTCCGTTTTCGGAGAAGCCATAGCACTAGTGTTGCAAACATGTAAAGGGATGGTGGGAGGGAGGAGAAGATATTGGTATCTCCCAAATAATGCAGTGGAAATAATTAATAATCTGAGTGTGCCGATCTTGCCAATTGTTCTTTGCCTTCGTTGAGGAAGAGTAGCTTTAACTCTTTGAGCACCTCTGCTTTAATAGCATTTCAAGAAATGGTAGGATTTGCGAGGAGAAACATAGTGTATGGCAAACACTGTGACAATGAAAACTCAAAAAAGCAGAAGAATGAAGAGTGATGGCCAATGAATACCATGGAGCTGAGCTTGGAGATAATTGCACAGTCCCAGTGGTTGATGTAACCGGTCTATGACTCACATAAAGCGGTAGTTCCTTCAATTAACACCTAGTCTTTTCACACACACACACACACACACATACACACACACAAACAGAGACCTCATTCCCTCGCTCAACACCAGATTGGCCCCGAAGACCGGCGCCCCTCTCGGTATTTCTTTATTAATTAAAAGATGGAAAGTTACAAAAATGAAATGTTCCAAAATGCATAACCTATGAACAGTTGGTTTTCATCTTTTCTGAGTAAATCCCAGCTGCATAAGGACAATAGAGCATGACCAGAACAACATCCCTTTTAGGAAAGCATTCTCTATGACCATAACTCAATAATTCATGTGCAGAATTGTAGTCTGCAGAACTCTGTATTTATTGATTTTACTGTCCAGCACATCCAGAACAACATCCCTTTTAGGAAAGCATTTTTTGTGACCATAACTGAATGATTCATGTGCGAAATTGCAGTCTGCAAAACTCTGTATTTACCTTTTAGGAAAGCATTTTTTGTGACCATAACTCAATGATTCATGTGCAGAATTGCAGTTTGCAAAACTCTGTATTTACTGTTTTTACTGTCAAGCATATCCAGAACAACATCTCTTTTAGGAAAGCATTTTATGTGACCATAACTCAATGATTCATGTGCAGAATTGCAGTCTGTAGAACTCTACATTTACTGTTTTTACTGTCCAGCATATCCAGAACAACGTCCCTTTTAGGAAAGCATTTTCTATGACCATAACTCAATGATTCATGTGTAGAATTGCAGTCTGCAGAACTTTGTATTTACTGTTTTTATTGTCCAGCATATCCAGAACAACATCCCTTTTACCCTGGCATCATTCCAACAATAAAATAGTCCCACAAACAACACTAAATCAGAGATGAAAAACCCTGTTTCTGTGTGGCATGGTCATCACTCTCTTTAGTTCCTGCATTGGATAAGCCAACAGTTGCTCGTGAACCTGGACAGTGAGGCTCTTGCCTCAGCAGAAGTGCAAAGAAAACACAAAACTGTATCTTCAATGGAATCAGCCTATCATGCAAAGTATTGTCTTCTGAGGAAAGAGATAGAGTTGACCAGAGGGAGCAAGCTCTACCTCCGTACATAAGTCAGAGACGAAGAAGTACTCTCCATAGCTGATGTACTTGCAGCAATTTGCCCTCAGCTCCTTAAAACTTCACTCTTAGATCTGCCCCTTACGCGTATTATGTTTTTTTTTCGTGCTCTCTCTCTCTGTCTCTCTCTCTTTTGGGAATTTGTGCCACATGACATACATGTAACAATTTTTCCTTTTAAACCTTCCGGTCTAAAATTCTCCATGATTGGTGCAAAATTTGACCACAGCACATACCAGAGTATTAATCTTCATGCAAAAACGAAGATAGTGACGTGAACATATTTTGGGGTCAAAAAATAGTAATTCCCTAAATTTTAGGGATGGTGACCCTTGCATTTCTCAAGTTGTTCTGAGCAATTTTTATCATTGCACGCACATCAAAAAGTGTAATGTGGCTCAGTTATAGTGACTTTTATTCCGTGAGTATTCTCATATGTTCATCTTCTGTCTTGGCTAGACTCATTGTCATGCACCATCTCGAGTGGCTAAGCACACAGTCCCAAACCACTGGCATTCTATTCTTCAGTGCTCATTCAATATGGAACTGGTCCTAAGGCTTAGACAAACCATTAATCCAATTTGTCCCAATGGCTGCCTCTTCTGGCCATGCAAAGATCCCGGCTTAATCTAAGAGAACTCTAGGGGGTAAAAAGCAACAACTAAAAAAAGAAAAATAAAATATTTATATAAGTAAATAAGGAAAGCAACTGCAAAAAGTATCACCACCTAGTGACATACCCCTCTCTTGAAAGAAGCAAGTGACCTCGATCGCATGCCACACATGCTAACAAATGACATAGGACGATAACAAGATTCTCCATGTTATTAGTGCCATCGCATGTATAACTTGCTAAGAGATGACACGGGGCGATGGTAGAAGTTTCCTCGCTACCATTTGTGCCATTGCAAGTTCAAGTCTCACATAGGTGGAGGATCACATACTGTATCCAACTATGATTATTAGGAGTCTTTCTAATATACATATTTTCGGATGCAACACAGGGTGATAGCACGTATCCCCGAACTATTAGTGTTACAATATGTAAATCATTCAATTGAAATGTAACAAATACAACTTCAAAGCACTGAGATTTCATTCAATGATACACATGTTAATGCTAAGTGTAAACCATACATTGTGCATTATTCAATGAGATGTAGTATTCAATTGTACAATAGAGAATGCACATTGCTTCAAAAAGCATTCTAAGTCACTATAGGTTCCAGCAAGAAAGCTTCTCGGTAAAGTTGCAATAACTGATACTAATCTGCCAATTCAGCCTCTTCCGTCCATTTGGCATCCATTGGTGAATAGTTCTTGAACTTCACCAAAAATCTTCTTATAACTCTACCTTTCACTTTCCTATCCTTATGTGCCAGGATCTGCTCAGGAACTAGAATCTCATCTAATTCCTCTACTTCAGGCTGTTCCTCTTGAACCATATCTTCTGGCACTTCACCAAAAAAAGGCCTCAATAGGCTCACATGGAATGCATTATGAATTTTCCAATTCTCTGGTAATTTCAGCCTATATGCCACGTCATTGATTTTCTCAGAGACTTGAAAAGGGCCATAGTAACGCATACTCAGCTTTGGAAACAAACGTTCCTTGCCCTTTTGTTTTCTCAAACGTGCCTTTTCAAAACGCAATAAGACCCAATCATCCTTTTTGAATAAGAGTTCCCTACGATGACTATTAGTAGCTCTTTTCTGTTTAGCTTGTGACTTTTCTAAGGCATACTTCACCTTTTTATATGCTTCTTCCCAATCTTTTACATAACAATCTGCTTCAAAAATGTTATCTTTTGTTTGCAAAATGGGAGGCAGTTTCTTTCCACCTTCCACAATCTCAAAAGGTGCTTTGCCAGTAGATGAGTGCACTGTATTATTGTATGCATACTCAACCGATGGCAAGTAGTGTTCCCAAGAAGTCTTATGATATGAAACATAACACTTAAGTAGATCTAAAACAGTCGAATTTGCTTCTTCAGACTGTCCATCAGTTTGTGGATGGAAAGAAGATGAAAATTTCAACGTAGTGCCCATGTTTTCCAACAATGCTTTCCAAAACAAGCTAGTCATTCTTGGGTCTCTATCACTCACAATTGACCGTGGCATTCCATGGTATTTGAAGATATTATGCATAGATATCTTTACCATGTGTTCAGACTTAACCTTTTTCCTTACAGGAATGAAATGTGTTTGTTTGCTGAATTTGCAAATGATAGTCCAGATTCCATCATTCCCTGAAGAAGTTCTTGGAGGATCAAAAATGAAATCCATGGTAATACTTTTCGATGGTCTTTTCGGAATAGGCAGTGGTTGCAATAACCCTGGTGCCTTTTGTCTATCAAATTTGACCTTTTGGCATACAAGGCAAGATCTGACATATGCATCAACATTAGATCTCAAGGCTGGCCAATAGAAGAAAGTCTCTACCCCTTTGACTGTAGTATCAATACCACGATGTCCTGCATACGGTGGAGCATGACTTTATAATAAAACTTTTGGCCTTAGTTTTGTAACGCATAGTCTTCCATGCATCATGATAAAGCCTTCTTTGAATACATAATGATCATGATGTTGGCCATTGATCAACTGTTCATAGATTTCAGAGAAATTTTTCGTCATTAGCATAGTGCTCTTTCATATCATCCAATTCATGGTGATAAGAAATTGAAACAACTGACACCTGTGGTTTGCGAGATAAAGCATCTGCAACTACATTCTTCTTGCCTTCCACATCCACTATTTGAAAATGAAATATAGATAGGAAATTTGCCCAACGCATGTGTTTCTTTGACAATTCAGCTTGTGTGAGAAAGTATCTAAGTGTTTAATGATCCGTTTGTACTACAAAATCAGCACCAAGCAAATAGTGCTTCCAACTAGAAAGTGCATGGATCACAGCCAATAGCTCTTTCTCTTAAATTTGGTAAGTCCTTTCAACGACAGGAAGTACTCTACTCTCATATGCCACAACTCGGCCATTCTGCATTAATATAGCACTAATGCTATTTCCACATGCATCACACTGCACTATGAATGGCTTAGACAGATGTGGCAAAATAAGTACTGGATCTGTAGTCATTTTCCCTTTCAAACATCTAATGCTGATTTCTCTTTGTTAGTCCATTGCCATTTGACATCCTTCTTTTCAAGCGCATGTAAAGGAGAAGCAATCTCTGCAAAGTGTCTTACAAATCTTCTGTAGTAAGAGCATAGGTCAAGGAAACTGCGGACATTATGAACGGTTTTCAAGTCTGGCCAAGAAACAATTGCTTCTATCTTTGCAGGATCCATCTTAACACCATCTTTAGAAACTATGTGCCCAAGGAAGTGAATCTCTTCCAAAAAGAATTCACTCTTCTTGCCATTAATGAGCAATCTATTATGCTTAAGCTCATTAAAGATTGTAACTAAGTGTTTTCTATGCTCCTCTTTATTCTTTGAAAAGATAATCATATCATCAAAGAATGTGCCAATGAAACTTCGATAAGGGCGGAAAATTCTATCCATCATCTTGTTAAACGTAGCAGGAGCATTGGTAAATCCAAAAGGCATGACTAAAAATTCATAGAGACCAAATGTCGTTCTAAAAGCAGTCTTATGGATATCCTGTGGCCTGATTCTGATCTGATGGTACCCACTTTTCAAATCTATCCTGCTCCTTGTAATCGATCAAGAATGTTATCTATCCTTGGAATCGGAAACCTAGTCTCGATCGTGTTCTTATTCAAGGCTCCGTGGTCAATACACATTCGCCAAGAGCCGTCGTTTTTTTGGATTAGCAACATAGGTGAACAAAACGGAGAACTACTGGGCTGAATTAGTCCCTTCTCTAAAAGCTCATTAACCTGTGTCATAATCTCTTTTTGCTGCGCTGCACTGACCCTGTATGGCGGCCTATTGGGTTGACTAGTCCCTGGAATAAGATCTATGGTATGATCTTCAGGCCTCTCAGCGGGTAACTCTCTTAGTAACGAATCTGAGAAACAGTCACTGAATTTATCGAAGAAATCCCTTCTACTTTCATCTAGTACAGACACATTACTGTCAACTTCATTAACTTGCTTTGCAAAAACCAAGTACGCAGAAATATGATTTTTCATTACAGAAGTAATTGCAGAAGCAGAAACAACGAGGACAAACTCTCCTTTAAGCTTCACATCTAACATATGAGTCTTGCCCCTATGTACAAGAGTGATTGTTCTATTGTAAGTATCCAAGATAGCATGCTTCCTGTGGCACCATGAAATATCCAACATAACATTACAGCCCTCTAAAGGCATAATATGGAACTCCTTTGTGTCCACATAGCTCTGAATGTGCATACGGAGTTTGCCAAGAATGGGGGTGACAGGTTCAGTATGTCTTGGGCATGCCAAATCAGCCTATCCAACTGGTCCCATTTCCTCGAGATGTATACCTAGCTTAGCTGCCAATGCCGGTGATTTATCTCGCACGAGTTCCAGGATCAAAGAAAATAAGCACTGTGGAATCTTTGATCTTTTCCCAAGCTCTGCTCAATTTTGTAACATCATTAGTTGATCGATCTCCCACCATATCAGGCTTTTTACTTGGCGCAACTTTATCCTCTGCATCTTTAGAAGATTGATGTGGGCACTTAGAAGCAATATGGCCTTTTTGTTCACATATAAAGCATTTCCCAGCCATCATTAAAGCCTTTCTTTTTTCAAATGATTTGCCAAAAAGTGGCCTCTTCTGTCCTTTGCCCTGTTTAAAAGAAGTCTGAGGTTGCTGCTGAAATCTTTTCTTCCAAAAAGACTTCTTTGTAAAGCAGGTCCTTTATGGAAATTGTTGCTTCTTCTTGCCAAGATCCTGCTTAAACTAAGAATCCTTCTTTTCAGTGCCTTTAAAGCTATCGGCTTTTCCTTTCAACAATGCATTTGCCACACAAGTTTTTTCAATTAACTGTACCATATTTGTAACCCTGGTCTTGGTACAATAATCCCTGATGGTTTTGGGCAAATTGCAACAGTACTTTTCAATTTGTTCTGACAGGGGCACTATCCTGTAAGAACTCAAGGGCAAAAGTGCTTCCCAAAATTTCTTATTGTACTCTTCTTAATTTGCACAATTTGCCGCGTCCAATTTATGCCATGTAGTCATGACATCTGGTTCAAATGTGTTAGTTAACCATGAGGCTGCAAAGAACTATTTGAAATGGACCCAAGTGGTAGGTGCATATCCTTGCATCAACAATATGTTCCACCATTGCAAAGCATTACCTTTCAAAAAAGTTGTAGCCTTCTGCACCTTAGAAGTCTCAGTAAAATTCCCTCTAGTGTAAGCTGTATTAAAGTGCTGTATAAATGTCAAAGCTTTTAGCTTATCTTGCATACCATTGAAGGTTTCAAACTTTAATGCCTGATCACCCTCTTTATAGTCTTTAGGCTTTGCACTTTTTGGTGTTAGGTTGTCATAGACAGGTGGCTGTAAAAAGGGGAGTCCCTTAGGCGCATTATTAGCATTCATTTCACTTGTCTTAGCTGTCATATGCCCACTAGGCTGAAAAAAACCAGCCGCTGAATTTTGTACTCCAAGCATCAAATAAAGACTCTGCAAAGTCTGATAACTGGGGTGTAGACCAATATTAGCATAAAGTGGGTTCACTGCCTCAATAGGCATCATTCCTGGTGGCCCTCTAGGGAAATATCCCTTATAACCCATGGGTAATCTAGCCATTGCTTGAAAAACTGACCCACCACCAAAGTAACCAGGATAAGTAGCAAACTGAGGAGGAATAGTCTGGTGTGCCACTTGTGCATAACTGCCTTGACCATTCACTCCTTGATCGTATGCTTGTGCTTCTTGTTGCACTGGACGTGTCTCCATGTTTGGTGTCTTTTCCACATGCTCCTGCATATAGAGGTTTGCCTTTTTGAGCGCTCTATGGTATGATGTGATGACTCAGCCTGAGAATCCTCATTATGTGACTTCAAAATTTTTTGCATACGAGGATTCTTTACAAGCTGTTGGAAAGTGCCAACCATATTGAGGAGTTGTGCCATAAACAAGTCCTCCTATTCTTGCTTTTCATCCTGTGGTTCAATGTCAGTTCTAGAAGGTGCTGACACGTATGCACCAATACTCTCTCTTTGGTGTCTATGAGCCGAAGAAGAACTCTCTTCTTCCTAGGGGAGTTTTCATTTGCCTTTGTCCATGTCTGCCATCTCTCTAGTCCTGTAATCTCTGTAAAACCTGGTGTATGGTTTTTTCACCCAAAACTGTCTGAGCTTAAATTCTTACAGAAAAGAATCCAAATCCCGAGGATGGAACCATGTAACCGGTCTATGACTCACATAAAGTGGTAGTTCCTTCAATTAACACCTGGTCTTTTCATACACACACACAAACAAAGACCTCACTCCCTCGCTCAACACCAGATTGGCACCAAAGACTGGCATCCCTCTCGGTATTTCTTTATCAATTAAAAGATGGAAAGTTACAAAAATGAAATGTTTCAAAATATATAACCCGTGAATAGTTGATTTTCATCTTTTTTGAGTAAATCCCAGCTGCATAAGGATAGTACAGCATGACCAGAACAACATCCCTTTTAGGAAAGCATTTTTTGTGACCATAACTCAATAATTCATGTGCAGAATTGCAGTCTGTAGAACTTTGTATTTACTGATTTTACTGTCCAGCATATCCAAAACAACATCCCTTTTAGAAAAGCATTTTTTGTGACCATAACTCAATGATTCATGTGCAGAATTGCAGTCTGCAGAACTTTGTATTTGCCTTTTAGGAAAGCATTTTCTGTGACCATAACCCAATGATTCATGTGCGGAATTGAAGTTTGCAGAACTCTGTATTTACTGTTTTTATTGTCTAGCATATTTTTAGGAAAGCATTTTTTGTGACCATAACTCTATATTTACTGTTTTTACCGTCCAGCATATCCATAACAACATCCTTTTACCTTGGCATCATTCCAGCAGTAAAACAGTTCCACAAACAACACTAAATCAGAGCTGAAAAACCTTGTTCCTGTGTGGCATAGTCATCACTTTCTTTAGTTCCTGCATTGGAGAAGCCAACAACTACTCGTGAACCTGGATAGTGAGGCTCTTGCCTCAGCAGAATTGCAAAGAAAACACAGAACTGTACCTTCAATGGAATCAGCCCATCATGCAGAGCATTTCCTTTGAGAATAGAGAGAGAGTTGACCAGAGGGAGCAAGCTCTACCTCCGTACATGAGTCAGATACTAAGAATTACTCTCCATAGCTGATGTACTTGCAGCAATTTGCCCTCAGCTCCTCAAAACTTCATTCTCAGATTTGCCCCTTATGCCTATTACGTTTTTTTTTTCATGCTCTCTCTCTCTCTCTCTCTATCTCAGGAATTTGTTCCACATGGCATACATGTAACAAGTTTCCTGTTTAAACATTCCGGTCTGAAATTCTCCATGATCGGTGCAAAATTTGACCTCAGCACAGACCAAAGCATTAATCCTCGTGCAAAAACCAAGATAATGATGCGAACAGAATTTGGGGTCAAAAAATAGTAACTTCCTAAATTTTAGGGATGGTGACCCCTGCATTCCTCAAGTTGTTCTGAGCAACTTTTATCATTGCAACCACATCAAAAAGTGTAATGTGGCTCAGTTATAGTGACTTTTATTTCGTGAGCATTCTAAAAAGCAACAACAACTAAAGAAAAGAAAAATGAAATATTTATATAAGTAAACAAAAAAAGCAACCGCAAAAAGTATTACCACTTGGTAGCAGCTGATCAAGTGGCAGCACTTGGAAGAGATTTGCACTCTGAAGGGAGTGAAACGTAATCCTTTGGGTAGAAGTGTTGATGACAAGGAAAAGAGCTGCTCTATGGAGGGAGGTAGAGGTAGTGCTTCGGGCAATGGAATGTTGCAGTATACATTGGAAGATGGAGTACTCCAATAGAGGGAGCAAAACATAGTCCTTGGTGCTGTGGAAAAGAAAGAGATGATAAGCAGCAGTCCAAGTGTGCTCAAGGGGCAGACCAGCAGCCCCTTGAAGACAGAAAGACACTGGCAATAGAGGGTGAATAGGTTTGAAACTGCAAAGGCAGCACAGCTGAGGTTGAAGACTATCGGTAAGCGACATTGAAGCTAGTGCGGCAGCTGGAACATCAAAACATAGGCTTGTCCATCTAGCTTGTAAAATAGGTCACTAGTACCACAAAGTGGTTACCTATTGAAGAGAATGACAATGGATAAGCTGTTTGTACAATATGACAGTAGTTAAAGGTGAAAACATAGGTGGGGTGTAACCAGTCTTTCTTCTGTGGATGGGTGGTAAATCCCTGATTACAACTTAATTACAGTAGAAAACAATTAATGCAAATCTGAAAATACAAATTTACCTACTGATCTTGGACAATGCAGACTTGATTGGCCCCAAAATTGGTACCCCTTTCAGTATTTCTTTAGCTTTATTGAAGAAGAAGTTGATTTACAATGGGATTCTCCCGATCCCCTTCGCAAACCAAACTCCTCTTGCTGTCCAAAGTGACCAGCAAGTTTTCAATTTGATTTGCCTCTTGATTCGGGCACTTAATTGGCCTTCACCCACTTCATGGACGATGGAAATGCCCCAAATTCAATGGTTGGCTAGTCTTCCACCTGAATTTAGCTGAAATTCTCTTTCAGTCTTGTTGAATCCAAGTCTTGGAGCTTCTGATTTTTGGCACACTTTCCAAGGCTACTGTTAAACCCTAATTTCTGCTGTAAATTAGGGTTTACAGCAGAGAAATATGCAAATTCTCAGCCTCCAAGGGTCCAAATGCTGAGATCTTCGGAGCAAGACTGTGAAGTGGTTGGGAGATGAGAGAAAAAGCTGCAGAGAGAGAAAATTCAGAGTTTTGTCGTGAAGAATGACTGAAAATCAGTCAAATGCAGTTGTTGCCTTGCCACAACAACATGTAGATGCAAAGAACTGAAGAAAATTAGTTATTTATTGCTGTTGCCTTGTCTCAATAGCTTGTAGATGCTGTCACTTGTTGTTGATTGGTCTTCTTCTGCCCCTGGTTGCCTCAGAAGGTCCTCTAAATCAGATCAGTAGCCTCTTCTTCCTCTCATGCAAGACGGAAAAACATCTTTAGATCCTGAAGAGGGGCATTTTTTATAAATTCAGTCTGTAAGATGGCAGCCTTCCCAAATAGTTTCTCTAGCATTTTTCATAAATAAATATTAATTTTCAGCCTTCAAATATTGAAAATTAATCTAATAAATATTTTGATGTCCTAAAAATAATTTGATTTGCCAATATTTAAATTGGCTAGGTAACTTCCATTCCCGAGTGTCTTTGCGTAATCTTTGACCATCAGATTGGTGTTAAATACCATTAAACGCCACTTTTCTAGTGTCACCAACTGACACTTATGGCCAAATGAACGACGTAGGCCAACAATTGGCACTGGATACCACTAAGTACCTGTGCGGCATAACTTATAGTAACTTTTGCCTTTGACATCCCATGATTTCTTCGGGTCTCAGACTCATAAATTTACTTTAACCCTAGTTGCACCTCACATGAATCCACATATTAAGTAAGGTTTCAAAAATACATGTCCTCACAACAGTCCTCCCCCTTGAAATCCTTGCAATCGTCCTCGATTGCACTGCCAAATGCATCAAAAGCAAAGTACTACACTGGAATTTTTCATAGGGCATCATAGTCAACACAACATTGCACACTGCTGTTCAATCTTTCCATATGCCCAACATATGTTGAAAATTACGAGCCAACATAATATAGCATAAGACTTGCAAAGAATCTCAAAAACATTGCTAGATTATCATGTGACATGTCCATTTCTCATGAGCTCAACTCATATAGCAAAACCAAATCATAGCATAGCATAACCAAGCATAAACCATGGCTAAAACATCAATGGCATCATAACATATGTTGTTGTCCATGGAACTAGATGTAAACCATTGAAAACTGAGCATAATCTGATCATAAACTCATCACTTGTTGCTGATCTGAGAACTAATCACAAACTGCTGCAAATGTGACCCCAAACTGATCACAAACTCATTGCAAAAATTGACCAACAATCAATGCAAAAACTGATCCAAAAAGTGACAATAACGGTTCTCAAGTTAATAAAAAACTGAGTTGAATACCATTGAATATTAATGATCATACACTGAAAGCCAACATTTGATAATCAGCCCCCTGATGATCATTAACTGATGCTATACCAATCATAACCAATGTCATACCAAGCATAACTGATTACACACTGAGCATAATGGATGCAAATGTACAGTTTCAGAGCTGCAGTGAAAACCATACCGATTTGCATACCAAACATAGTGACTAGTACACTGAGTAGTGATCTCATGGCAAACAAACTGCCAGCGTAGTACCTTGGATTCATATCGAATACATCCGAGATCCAATATATATGAGAGCTGTCCATAATTGGAGGAATGGAAGTGCTACCTCCCCCTTGAGCATCAGACAATACTCTGGACCCTTGCTCTGTTGAACCTAATGGAGTCCGAACTAGAGCTGGCTCTAATTGAAAGGCATCTAGGTAAAGCTGCAACAATTAAGGATGGTTTGCAAGGTCATCCTCTTCCATCCATTTGGCATCCAATGGTGAATAATTCTGGAATTTCACCAAGTATCTCTTGGAAACTTTACCTTCGACCTTTCTTTCCTTATGTGCCAAAATCTGCTCAGGTACCAAAATCTCATCTAGCTTCTCAACCTTAGGCTGAATTTCAGTAGACATATCCTCTGGCACATCATCATGAAAAGGCCTCAACAAACTGACATGAAAGGCATTGTGTATCTGCTGATGTGGAGGTAATTTCAGCCGATATGCCATATCGCTGATCTTCTCCAACACCTGGAAAGGGCCATAGTATCTTATACTCAACTTCGGATACAATCTCTCTTTGCCCTTCATATTTTTCAGCCGTGCCTTTTCAAATCACAGCAATACATAATTGCCCTCTGCAAAGTGCAAAGTGTCACGAGGACGTGAAAATTTGATGCTTTGTTTATGTTTAATTAACATTTGATTAAAGGATTAATCAAATCTGCAATTAAAAGATGCACATGTGTTGCACATGTGAGGTGCAAGCTACTTTCTCACAATTGAAGACCGAAGGACCCTGTGAAAAAGATGGGTGTCAAAGGCAAAAGTTGTAACAAGTTACACTTGTTAGATTCTAGGTGAATTTTGGTGTCAGTTTGCCCCTAGGACCATTAATTGGCCATTAAGTGTCAGTGGTGACACTAGGGACTAGGCATTAATTAATGGATTAATGCTTATCCAAGGGTCAATTAATGCATGGGACCGCTTTGGGTTGCAAATGGCCTAGCCAATTAATTTTTGGATGGGCAAGGTCAATTTTTTGGACATGGATTAAGGGCTGAATTAATTTTCTGAATTAATTAATTCTGAAAATTAATTAAATGGCTGGAAATTGCTGAAAATGGATTAAGAAAGTTGCCACTTGGCAAAACTTTCCCATGCCAGTGGGGAAAAGGCTAAATAGGGCTGAAGGGAGAGGGAAATCTTGTTTTTTCATTTTGGAGCTGTTGGAAATAGGTGTTGGATTGTTGCTGCCAACTTTTGGGGCCAATTCCCAGCCATTGGAGACCATTTTGGTGATGGAGATTGCATATTCTTGACCTTGGGAAGCTGACAATTGCTGCTGATGGACTTTCTCCTGAAGATCACAGTCTTTGATGCTCCTATTGTTGGTGGTGCATCCGTTTGGGGTTGGTACAACAGGGCAGCAACTGATTTTGATCAGTTCTTCGCGACAAATCTCAAAATTTTCTCTCTCTACAGCATTCTCTCATCTCCTTCAACCTATGCTCAGCCATTCTCAGCCATTTTTGGTGGGCTGATTTGTAATTTCTGCAGTAAACCCTAATTCACAGCAGAAATTAGGGTTTAGCAGCCACCTTGGGATCCATGCCAGAGATTGAAGGCTCAAGGGACTGAAATCAGCAGCTGATAATTGAAGATTATCAAGGGATTTTAGGAGCCAGCCCATCCCGAATTGATTTGGGGCAGCATTTGGCCAGCCAAGGGTCAAATTGGAGAAGAAGTCCTGGGTGAAACAAGGGGCAAATGACCCAAAAGGCTTGCTGGGCATTTATGACAGCAAGAGCAATTGGTTAGCAGGAGGAGATTGAAGAATCTTAAGTTGTACTCCTTCCAATTGAATGAAAGCTAAAGAAATACCGCAAGGGACGCCGATTTTGGGGCCAACAGGGTGTCTATTGTCCAAGAATGTTATGGTAAAGTGTGTATTTCATTTTACGTGTATTTATTTATTGCTGTAATTACCTCTTAAATCAGGTTATCACCACCCATTCCAAGAAGGAAGGCTGGTTTCACAAAGCATGCTTATGACGATTAGTTGCTCTCTTTTGCTTATCTTGTGATCTTTGAAGCCCATACTTAACCTTCTGATAAGCTGTATCCATGCTTTCCACATAGTGATCAAACTCAAAGATCTTATCTTTTGTGTGCAAAATAGGGGATACTTTCTTACCACCCTCTACCACCGCAAATGGAGCTTTGCCCGTAGCACTATGCATTGTGTTGTTGTAAGCAAACTCAACCAAGGGCAAATACTACTCCCAGTGAGTCTTGTGATCTAAAACATAGCACCTCAAAAGATCTAACACTGTGAAATTTGCTTCCTCAGACTGACCATTTGTCTGCGGATGGAAGATTGATGAGAATCTCAGTGTGGTACCCATATTCTCAAACAAGCCTTTCCAAAATAAATTGGTCATCTAGGGGTCTTGATCACTAATGATCGAATCTGGCATACCATGATACTTAAAGATGTGTTGCAAAAACAATCGTACCATATGACCGGCCTTTATTTTCTTCCTCACCGGAATGAAATGGGCTTGTTTGCTAAACCTGCAAATGATAGTCCATATCCCATCATTCCCTATAGGTGTCTTAGGAAGCTAAAAAATAAAGTCCATCGCAATGCTCTGCCAAGGCCTATTTGGAATAGGCAAGGGCTGCAACAAACGTGGCATCTTTTGCCTATCATGCTTTACTTTTTGGCATACGATGCATGTCTTAACAAACTGTTCTACATCATGTCTCAAAGCTGGCCAATAAAAGAAATGCTCCACTGCCTTGACTGTGGCATCAATACCTCTGTGTCTTGCATACGGAGGAGCATGACTTTCAGTGATAACTCTAGGCCTTAACTATTTTGTGACACAATCATCCATGCATCATCAGAAATCCATCTCTTAGTACAAAGTGTCCATGCCTTTGGCCATTGCAAAGCTGATCATAAACATTAGCAAAGTTCGAATCAGCAACATATTTCTCTTTCATGGCATCCAACTCAGTGTGATAAACCATATTGACAGCCAACAACTGAGGTTTATGTGGCAATGCATCACTTTCTACTCTTTCTCTACGATCTGTTCCTCTTTCCAGCCCTATTTTCAGATCTGCCCTGATTTTCAGTTTTATTTTCAGATTTACACTTTTTCTCAACCTTTGCCTCTTTGACATGTGACTTGGCATCATCATCGTGGAATCCTGCATCCTTTGCACGCAGCAATGTGTCGGCTGTAGTAGCAGTTTCTATAAGTTGAGACATGTTGAAAACAATGGACTTAATGCAAAAATCCCAAATACCCTTTGGCAAACCACAAATATGCTTCTCCACTTGCTCATGGAGGGATACTATACGATAAGAAGTAATTGGCAACAATGCATTCCAAAACTTCTTATTATACTAATCCAAGTTCTTGTAATCTTTGGAATTCAACTAATTCCAAGCTGTCATAATGTCTACTTCAATGGTACTTTTCAACCAATTTGAAGCAAACATTTACTTGAACTGGATCCAAGTGGTAGGTGCCATGTCAGCCTGCAGTCGGACAGTGCTGTCGGCCAGTTATTTGGGCATTATTTTATTACAGTCGGCTGCATTTATTGCAACCGACTTGGTCATTTTTATGCCTTTTCTTTTTGGGTATTTATAGCCGGGTTGTGGCACACTCCAGCAGTCATTCATTTTAGATTCTGATTTTGAGATCTGTTGACTGAGACAGATTGTGCTCGGGCTGACGGAGATTGAGGTCATCAAGTCGGAGACATACGCAGGTATTTCCTCTGCCCCCTTGTGTATTTCTGCACTCTTATACAACATACTACATAGATTTTTTGCGTTTATAGTCTCCTTTTCTCTCTCTCTCTCTCTCTCTCTCTTTCTGTTCACTCTCTCTCAGTCTTTGTCCTATGCTTCCGCATCGCTGCACTCTGACATGGTATCAGAGCGGTGAAGATGGACTGATTGAGGGCTGAACCTATCTGAAGAGGAGATTTCAACGCGATACAAGGCTGCATTTCAAGGATTCGAGGGCGAGCAGGAGGATTGCACATCGGATCAAGGCTGAAGTTAGCGTGGGCATGCGGGAAAGGAGTCTAATCGGTGAATTTGCTGCAGGTTATTGCTGTTCGAAGGGGAGGAAGGCTGCATTTGAGGCCCTTCATTGCAGATTTTACCTTTTCATCGCCTCCGGCGGGTGAAGAAGGTTTGGCCAGTGGAGGAACCAGCCTTAGAAGGCTGCGTTTACACAGTCAGAGTGGGCTGCTTTTGCGCTTGTGTAGGTATTTCAGGTTAACATGTCTACAGAGAGTGATTTGGAGTTCCAAGCGATCATGGACATGAAGGTGCATATCCTACTGGCTCTTCCATCGAAACAAAAGCTTGATGGTGACAATTACCGCATCTGGCTAGCCATTTTGGAGTCTTATGATTTGGCGGAACTGGTCATGGAGGAGATTAACAGGCCCTCACTGAGGGATGAGTCCAAACTCTCTTCCAATGCTTGTGTGGAGTTGACCAAGGCCCAGTCTCATTGGGACAAATTGAATGCTAGGATTCGATCTTTTCTGTTTGTCTTGCACTACAGCCGTGATAGCTCACATCGAGCACTTGATGGTGGCTCGAGAGATATGGTTGGAGCTCGATCAGATGTTCAACCGGATGACCTTGATGAAGAGGGTTTCTTTGGAGGTGTAGATGCGGATCTTGTCCGTGAATAAGTCTTCTTCGCTTCGGGAACACATCAACAAGCTTCGGCAGCTTCAGATGCAGGTTTAGAATGCGGGGAAGCCTATTTCCTCCGAAGACATGGCGATCACTTTACTGTCCTAGTTGCCGCTACGATTCGGTACCTTTTATTCCGCTCTTATTGTATCAGGGAGGGAGTCGACTCTTTGGTGGGAAGAGTTGGTTCCTATGGTCTTGGACCAGGAGGAACAACTGAAGGGACAGAATGCTTTCAAATCGGAGACTTTGGTTGGTGAAGCCTCTCAAAAGAAGAAGGACAACAAATCCAAGAAGGACAAGGAGAAGGAATTGACTTGCCATTTTGTGGAAAGACCGGTCATTGGAAGAAGGAAGAAGAACACCAAGAAGAAGGGCACGAAGGATTCTCGAGCGGTGGCTGCACCCTCGTCAGCTGCTTTTCTACACTTAGCAGTCATTGAGGACTCTACACCGAAGACTTCTGATGCTGCGATGGCAGCTCCCCAGGCTTGTGAGTGAATCGTGGACAGTGGTGCCTCCCGGCACATGACTCCTCCCGTTGGTGTTGCCCATTTGCGACCTTCGCGTGGGCAGATTCTCATTGGAGATAGCTCTTCTGTGTCTATTGCTGCGCGGGGTGAGATGCAGCTTATTCCAGATGGACGTGGTGATACCCATGTTTCTGTGGTGTTGCATGTGCTAGGTTTGGGCATCATTCTTTCGGTCCATAAGATTTGTGCTCTTGACCTCTTGGTGAAGTTTAACAGTGATACTATTCGAGTCCTTGATCGTGGATTGAGGAAGGTTCTCTCTATAGGGTATGAAGAGAATGGCGTCTACAAATTGAAGTCTTCTTCAGCTCTTACTTCTTAGACACAATTCGAGTTATGGCATGCTTGGTTTGGCCACTTGAACTATGAGTACCTTCGAAAGGCGTTGCCAAGGTCGTTTGTCAGAGGATTGCCAGACATAGTGGTGAGCCATCAGCATTGGTCTCCTATATTCGTGGGAAATTGCATCGGGATGCGATTCCCAACAAAGCTTCTAGGCGATTTACTTCACCCATCTTTGTGGCCCGATGAGGACTGAGTCCGTGAAAGGGAGCTTGTACTTCATGTTGATCATAGATGACTACAACAGGATGACTTGGGCCTATTTCTTGACTTTGAAGTCGGAGGCTTTCTCTCACTTCAAGGATTGGCTTCTCTTTGAAGAGAACTGTTCTGGCCGGCAAGTAAAGACCTTGCGTTCAGATACAAGGGAGGTGAATTTATGTCTAATGAGTTTGCTTGTTTTTGTGCAGATAGGGGCATTCACCAAGAGTTTGCTAACACCAACACTCCCCAAGAGAATGGCATTTTGGAGCGGAAGAACCGAAGTGTGCTCGAGATGGCGCGCACCATGATGGAGCACTGATAGACACCTTAGTTTTTGTGGGCCGAGGCAGTGGCTACCGCAGTTCATATCCTCAATCGATCTCCCACTTCGTCCGTTGACACGATGACACCTTTTGAGGCTTACTTCGGGACTAAGCCTGATGTCTCTTATTTCAAGATCTTTGGGTGTGACGCTTATGTGCACATTTCGAAGACGCAATGTGATAAGTTTGAGGCGGCTTCCGGATGACAGGTTTTTGTTGGCTATAGCTTCTAGTCCCAAGGTTTTCGTTTGTTTGATCTTGTCACGCGGGATATCTAAACGAGCCAAGATGTGCGGTTCGTGGAAGTTCCAGCCACAGAGGGGGGTGAGGAGCACCCCGTCCTTGGAGATCCAGGGGAGAGTTGGGCTCCCGAGATAATTTCTTTGGAGCTAGAGTCTCTTGATGGAGATTCTTCTTCTAATTCAGATTCTTCCCTTCCACCGGCCACCCTCGAGGAGCTTTCGCCGGTGGATGTTCCTGAGTCTTCAGTAGATGGAGAGCGACGGGGAGAGGTTCGTCCTCTTCCTCGTTGGGCTTGTGACACACTTCGAGATTCAGGGATTGAGGAAGTCCCTAAGGAGTGGGAACCGCAGGATGGACTGCGGAGGTCATGGAGGAATCAGACACATTCTTCGGAGCTTGTTTGCTTCAACTATTATTTGCTGACCGGTGTTATGCAAGATCGTGAGTCCACTTCAGTGAAGGAGGCTTTGCAGTTTGATCATTGGCAGAAGGCCATGGAAGCCGACTATTGAGAGGAATATTTTCATCTCTCAGCAGAGGTATATTCAGGAGCTCTTGGTGACTTTTGAGATGGAGACTTGTCCGCCCATTACTACTCCTATGGATCCGAATTGGAAGGCCACTTCACACTCAGATTCCCCCATGATGGATGCTTCACGCTACCTTCAGTTGATTGGATCCTTGATTTGGCTTCTCAACACTCGTGTTGATCTTTGTTTTGTTGTGGGTCTTTTGGCAGGGTTCATGATTGAACCCAAACAGGTGCATTGGCAGGCTACCTTGAGGATTCTTCGGTATTTGAGGGGGACCTCTGACTTAGAGATTTCTTATCCCGTAGGTACAGATGCTTCAGATTTGGTTCTTGCAAGTTGGAGTGACTTGGATTGGGCTGGCGATGTGGATCACCGACGGTCTACTACAAGCTACTATTTTACCTTGGGTATAGGTGTTATCTCTTGGAGTAGCAAGAAGCAGCCCATGGTAGCCCTTTCTTCTACTGAGGCAGAGTATCAGGCTGTGTCTTCCACCACATGTGAGGTTGTGTGGCTTCGGAGATTGTTGGAGGAGCTTGGCTGCCCCTAGACTCGTCCTACTCTTCTGCAGTGCGACAATGAGAGTTGCATTGCCTTGGTCCGGAATCCTATATTCCATACCTAGAAGCACATTGAGATCCATTATCACTTCATTCGGGAGAAGCTTCTGGATGGGACCATTGATGTGGAGTGTTGCAAGACGGAAGATAATCTTGCAGATTTGTTTACGAAGGTGCCTCCCCAGGCTCTTCTTCGGTAGCATTCCAGATCCCTCAGTCTTTTGACCCGTCCAAGACCTGAGAGGGGGTGTTAGACAGTCATTTCCTGGATAGACGGTGGACAGTAGATCACATTTCCTGGACAGATGGTGAACAACAGATCAGCGCAGGGTGCCACGTCAACAGGCACCACGTCAGCTTGCAGTTGGACAATGCAGTCGGCCAGTTATTTGGGCATTATTTTATTGCAATCGGCTGCATTTATTGCAGCCAACCTGGTCATTTTTATGCCTTTTCTTTTTGGCTATTTATAGTTGGGTTGTGGCACACTCCAGTAGTCATTCATTTCAGATTCTGATCTTGAGATCTGTTGGTTGTGACAGATTGTGCTCGGGCTGATGGAGATCGAGGTCATCAGGTCGGAGACATACGCACGTATTTTCTATGTCCCCTTGTGTATTTCTGCACTCTTATACAGCATACTACTCTGCAGATTTTTTGCGTTTACACTATCTCCTCTCTCTCTCTCTCTGTGTTCACTCTCTCTCAGTCTTTATCCTACGCTTCCGCATCACTACACTCTAACACAATTGAGATGACATGACCAAGATATAATAGCTTTGTGCGAAATTGTTTTCACTTGGATAGTATCACAAATAATTACTCTTATCTTAAGAGATGTAAGGCGATGTGTAAATGTTTCGCATGTTCCTTCAATGACTTACTATAAATACACTCTTCAAGATACGGACGGAATAGGTCGTTCATTATTTGTTGGAAAGTTATAGGAGCATTGGTCAATCCAAAAGGTAGGATAAAAATTTGGAAATGTCCATATCGCATTCAAAACACAGTTTTTGGGGCATCTTCCAAAGCTTTCTGTATCCAATGGTAATTGGACCCAAGATCGATTTTGGTGAAATATCGCGTGCCATAAAACGGATTTATAAGGTCATCCATCCTAGGTAATAGATACTTTGGTTACCTTCTTGAGATCTTTGTAGTTGACATAGAAGCGTTTCGTGCCATCGTTTTTTTAGCGAGGACATGCACGCCCTATAGAGACTTGGCTCAATAAAATTCTTAGCTAGGTGGCCATGAAGTTACCTAGCTATCTCATCTTTCTCTTTCGAGCTAAACCCATAAGATTGTTGAGAGACGGGATGGCTACTAGGTAATGTCTCGATCCTATGGTCTAAGATTCCACGAGATGGTGCAAACC
The DNA here is from genome assembly GCF_053477565.2 of Lygodium microphyllum. Classification (NCBI taxonomy): domain Eukaryota; kingdom Viridiplantae; phylum Streptophyta; class Polypodiopsida; order Schizaeales; family Lygodiaceae; genus Lygodium; species Lygodium microphyllum. The sequence continues at coordinate 125,154,842 of NC_141146.1, forward strand.
TATCAGGTAGTTTGGATAGAAAGATATTAAGATACTCACGTAATATCAAATCCAAATACTCACTTTTAAATTCATACTAATATTATTATTGAAAGAAATTGAATTACATTGTGAATTAAATGATTGAAGTTTTTCATCAAAATAAATATAAGTAGTAACACTTGGATTTAAAAAAACATTAACTGAAATTGTATATACATTATGTTTTGTAATCTCTAAGGGTAAAGAACCTTGATCACATGGAAACAACCATCAAGTTTAAGAGAAAGTATATGATTTTTATAGTCAATATACAAAGAGGAGTATTTATCAAAGAACCATCGCATGCTAAGAATGACATTGATATGGTCAGTTAGAAGTTCATATGTTGATGGTACTCTTGGATTGATAGATCCAAATGTGGTACCAGTTGATTCCAACAATTCACAATAGGGCTTTTCGCATATTAAACTCGATAAATTTGGTCAATGGGTACTATGTGGAGCTGCATTTTTTGCACCAATTGAGAAGAAAGGAAACTATGAATAGAGCCATTATTGAACAAAACCACAACTTCTTGGCCATTTATATGCCCAGTTGGTAGTGACCTCTAAAAGGTTATGAAGGCCAAATATAGTTTTATGAATTGAATTACTATTACAAGTATTAGCGTTAACAAAATAATCTTCTTGGCCATTTATACGTCTCGTAACCTTTAAAAGGTCATGAGGGCCAAATATAGTTTTGTTAATTGAACTATTATTACAAGTACTAGCATCAACAAAACAATCTTTAAATAAAATTTTGGGAAGATATACTTCGAGCTTTAAGAGTATTTATTGAAGCCTTAGAAGTAAACTTCACTTTTTAATTTTGGGGACACTCTTAGTTTCCGTGAGAGTGACCTGTCTGATGGCAAGTTAAGTAACAACCTTTCGAGTGATCCTTGCTACAAGTGACGTTATGCTTACCATTTTTTAAAAAATGCAACTCCAAAGTCGACGGATGAGTTGCTGTTGGGATAGATGACTTCTTTGAGTTAAAGATAGAAGCAACTCAATGGGAACCTCTTGTCGACTAGTTGCCTCTACTCTCATTATATATATACATATATATACATATATATACATATATATACATATATATATACATACATACATACATGTATATATATATATATATATCGAATTGTGGAGCACCTTGTTTTGGTAGTCTGGTAGTAAACCGAAAAGGTATCGTATATAGAGCAACACTTAAGGAACGTCCATGGGCTTTGTTTTGTTAACAGATCTTTAAACCCTCGTGAATATACATTCAAGCTCTTCTTCCCTATATCAAACTCAAATAAATTTCAAAAATTTTCAATCCAATCATCGATCACAAAATGTTTCCAAAAAAGATTGGAAGTCAGTCCATGTCATTGGCTTGGGACGTAACCCTACCCACCAAGCCTATGCATTTTCCTATAACATGATCAATATTTGCCTGATACATTGAATGCCATAGAACTGATATAGATCAAAATATGCCATCCATTTGGTTAACCATGAATCGATGTTTGTCTCATTATATTCTTTCTTCTCCCCTTTAAATGAAATAGGTTGATACTAAAGAGGGAATGCCCTCACGGCTATGGATACAAACGGAAAATGGAGAGTACGCAGCTCGGCTAATTGCCGTTGCATGTCCTTAACTTGAGCTTGGAGAATCACTACAAGTGACGAATATCCGTCAGATTTGAAGGAAGAAGGTGCTTAGGATGTTGTTCGTGCGTATGTTCAAGTCTATTGCATGGGTATCCTCCATGTGTTGAGGTTCAGTGGAAACGGGTGCATCAAAATGAGATATTGCATGAGAAGTCATGATATCGGTAAGAGAAAGAAATGCAGAGAAGGAAATTTTGGAGAGGGGTGAGAATTTAGAAATCAAGGAATGTGAGAGAGGAGAGCAAAACAAAACAAAGAGAGTCTTTGTATTTAATGCATAGCTAAGCCGTTTTTTAAAAAAAATGTGCACATAGGGTGCAGCTTAAGAGGGTTGCTTTAGGCACCTTAGACCAAATAAGTCTAACAACATTGGTGCACAGGTAATAATAGAAAAAGATCGGAGAGGAAATGGAAAAGACAATAAGGATATGCCACATGCCATGCTAGCCTCAAGAAGGACATGTCAGGTCAACATGAAGGTTCGACCAGCTCCTTGAGCGCCAAGACCCCAACAAGCCATGCAGTCCGTCTGTTGACTGACACCAGACAGTCCATATAATCATCACGGACAAAGAGTTTGTTCGTCTCTCTCTCCTTCTTTGTCCACATCAAGCATCTCCCCTCCCCACCCCCCAAAAAAAACCACTGAAAAGGCATTAACTCAATCATCTCTGTCTCTCTCTCTCGACCTTACTCCATATCCACGATTGTTTTACCCAATCAATCTCTACATAACTATAGACTATTTTATTGTGTTTTACTCTCCATGGCTGCTTCCCAGTTTATCTCTATGCACGACCACTTTCCACCCTTTTTCTCTCCATGATTGCCAAAGTTCATATTGACAATAACGCTCATCTTAGCATTGAACAAAATATTAACATTAAAATTGATACTAACATTAGTGTATGCATTAAATCACAATAGCTTTTAATGTTACATTACCATTAAAATTAATGATTAACATTAATGTCTAACATTAAATGGACAAAAATTATTGCCAATCAAAATCCTGATGCTTCTCCAAGCCACAAGGTTTCAGCTTCCAACGATGGTTTGCCATAGCCATGGGATGGTAGCTCATTGTCTCCTACCCCTCCTCCTCCTCCCTCCTTCTCCTTCATTCTTTCCTCCTCCTCCTTCCCTCTCCTTCGAAGTTCTTCTCCTTCCTTCTTTTCTTCTAAGTTCAAGTAGTGGTAGTGGTAGTGGTAGTAGTAGTTGTTGTTGTCGTCATCGTTCTTCTTCTTCTTCTTCTTCTTGTTTCATACAAAACTTTGAGTCTTCATGTCATATGATCAAAATCATGATTCATTACATGTGTCAGGAGTGAAAACTCAATGGTTGAGACAATTAAGACTTGGTTTTCAAAACTTTAAACAACTAAATGAATTATAATTTATGACTCATGAAACATTTGAAGACTTACATCAAAGGCGGAACCAAGATGCATAATAAGTAAAATCAAGATACATGTAACTATATCATGTAAATAATGTGTCCAAACTCCAGTGAGCACTAGTAACTATTGAGTATTAACATCAATTAATAACCGTGATATTATCATCTGCATGTGTAATGCCATTGGTGATTGGTAACTGCAATGTTTTCGATCGTATGACAATGAAGACTCAAAATGTTTTGATATATTTACGTACCTATGTAAAAACCTATTTATTTTAGTGTAAAATCCGAAACATTGTTTTCCCATTTCCAAAATTTGGCTGAAACTCCAAAACTCCAAATTTTTCCTGTTTTTGAAACTCCCCCATAGTATGCATCATACCCACCATCTGCAACACGTGCCCCCCTTGCACGTCCCTCCCGCTAGCAGTATCCCACACCACCCTTACCTAGATAAAGGCATACTTGTCTGACGTGAACTCACTATTTCGTGAGCTAAAGTGGTTTTGTGAACATCATTAGATCGAATTGCGGTTGATGCTTTGATAACAATGAGACGTCTCCTTAGGATCCAACTTGCACGAGACACGACACAAGCCATATCCATAATAAAAGGGATTGGATATTAGACTCACCTCCCAGCCATAGCCAAACGAGCTCACCTCCAAGCCTGGGAGCTAATAGTAGTCTAGGTCATGACCACATCCCATGGGTTGGCATCCCATACCACCAACCCACACCATCATGGTGTACGGATGTGTTGTCCTAGGGCCAAGAGCCCAAGAGTGGTGATCACACAACGAATCTGCACAATAGGATCTTGAGTCCTATAAATAGGACTCCGCTGCTGCAAACCCAAAGTGCCCTTAGTGCATTCGCACTAAGTCACTTCACAACCACTGTGACCAATGCTTTGGCACCCATCCGGATGTCCACGGATGTAACACACAGCCCACTGTTACCATTGCCTGCTCCAAAGGCTTCTCATTCAATGAAGCACTTCATGGGGCAAAAGTTGTGTCACCATACTTAGTTCCTGACAGTTCACCATTTACTTGGATCAGTGCTTTTTCTTTGTTTTTACTGGAAACAGCTAATGATTTCTCTTCACCTAAAATTTCTCTTTCAGCCTTCTTGCTTTTTGCTAAAAGCAGCCAGTGATGTCTTGTTAACTAGAATTTTCCTTTCATCCTTCATACTATATGAACTCAAATAATTCTACAACACTGAAAGTGAGAGGCTGTTGGATATAAAGATAAGACAATCAAGCATTGGTGAAGGACAACTCATATTGTACGAGTGAACAAACATGGTAGGAAACTAAAAGAGGTTGGATCAAGATCTCGGAGGACTACTAATAAGCCATGCAGTGGTGAAAGCAGACTGACAATAAAAGAAGGCAGGCAACTGTTACATTGTCAACCAAGTTGACCACATGTTTGATTTCATCCAGTCCATAAGATTTTCGATTTTTAAGGCTATTCTCTCTCTCTGTCTATCTTTTGTATTGTGCCCATCATGTAGCAGCATTTTCCTTGTAAACACCAAAATGCAGACTCTTTAATGGACCTAATGAGCCAGACTGTCTGAAAGATTCCCAGGCCATGTGGTACGGGCACATTAATTGGCAAACAATATGGACTAAATGGCTCTAGACTGTAATTTTAATGGTTAAGATAGCAGTTTGATAATTCATTTGACTTTGCATTGTACTTTATTTTAAACATTTGGCCTACATGATAACTTACTCAAGAGTTATAGCAAGTTAAAGCAACTCTTAGTCCTCAGATTTAGTCACGTCAAGCAGGCACTCATGCACTTGTGTATCTAAGTGTTTCATATCAATGTACAACTGATTTTGGGCACTTGCCTTTTTCCTCTCAACTTCTCACATGTGTGGTTTGTGGGGGAACTTCACTTCCAAGAACCTGCATGCTGATGTTTCTGTTTTCTTTTCATTTTAAGTATGAAGCCATATGCTAAATGTGTATGTCTCCACTTTGATGAATCTTTTCTGGAATAATTTGCATGTTCCTGTTTGTGTAGATATCGGACAGTTTTTTTTCAACATCTTGATAGGTTCTTGGGTGTCGGGTGACAGTGGTTGCAGTGGTAAAGTTGGCACTGGAAGCTGGGAAAGCGACCCCTGCTCCCCCAGTTGGACCAGCACTTGGTTCAAAGGGTGTTAATATTATGGCATTTTGCAAGGAGTACAATGCAAGGACTGCAGATAAAGCGGGCTATGTCATACCAGTTGAAATTACTGTTTTTGATGTGAGTTGAAATTTCTTCTCAAGTATCACGAGGTTCTTGAAGGTTCTGTAGTTATTTTATGCAGATTTTCAGTTCTCTAAAGGTATGATGCACGCCTGAACATTCCCTGGTGAAATTGTGCACTGCTGTTATTTTCTCATCTTTTAGAGGACATTTAGCTTTCAGAGCATATAAGACACAATAAAAGCTAATTGGTGTAGTATCTCACAAATGATGCTTTTGTTACAGTTGCAACATAACACTGTATACTGTTGCAGTTCTATCTGTTGGTTAGAATTTAGACAAAGTTACCTAGGCATATTTTTTTCCAAGTATATGCAGATTTTATTTTGTTTTCTAGTGAATTTTCAAGCATAAAGAGGTTGAATGTGGGGTTGTAATGATGTCATGTATACATATTGTGTGACATTGTGAACCATTGAGCAAATTCAATTGTTCAGTCATTCCAGCATTTTTTAGCGAGTCACACAGAATCCTAGTAAGAGATTTTCTCCCTCTTTAAGTCATTACTGATATGTATTAAAAGAGTCACTAGAAAAGTAGGGTTTCTGTTGGCTACTAAAGAATCAGAGTTGCTGAGTTGTCTATGCCAAAACCATATAGTTCATTGTACAGATAGGCACCAGTAGCACTTGGGTCCCTGCTGATATGTAATAAAAATGGTATGAAAATATCAGCTTTTCTGTCTGCTACTTAGGAATCAGGGTTGCTGAGTTGTCTATATAGTACCTCTGCTGTATGTGACATCATAGTTGGTAAATGTTGAAGAATTTTACTTGAGTTGTTGGAGAGGGAGTAGAGTGGTTTCAGGAGTGTACCTTATGAATTTGCTGTTATGCAATGCCTAAATTTTGAGCCTTTGTAAGTCTGGCATTTACAAATGGACTCCTTCCAAATGCAGGACAAAAGCTTCACATTTGTTTTGAAGACTCCCCCAGCATCAATTTTGTTGCTCAAAGCGGCTGGTAAGTCATGTTTCTTTTGTATGGTTTAGATACTCTAGGCTGAACTAAAATTCAGATCAAGTGAAATTGAGGTTGGTGATGTTAATGCATCAAGCTGTGATCTTGCCTGTAGGTGCTGAGAAAGGATCCAAGGACCCTAAAACGGAGAAAGTTGGAAAAGTAACAGCTGAACAAGTAAGGGCGATAGCAGTAGAAAAGCTTCAAGACCTGAACTGTACATCTATTGAATCGGCCATGAGGATAATAGCTGGAACTGCTGCAAATATGGGCATTGATATAGAACCTCCTATTCTCCAGCCTAAAGAGCATGTAGTATTTTAGGAAAATGAATTAATGGAGATATATCTGGCTGGATTAAAAGAGCTTTCACTTACGCAAGTCATAATTTCATTATGTCTGAGATGTTGACGTAAGTCACAAATTTCTTTTTCCATGTATGTAACATAAAGGGGAGGAAAGCTTTTGCAGTTTAGTTCCTTGGACCTTATATTCATGAACAGTCATGTAACTGACTTCTGTGTCTTTTGTTACGGCATACAATTTGTACCTTTCCCATCACCAGTGTGTCCAACATGAGGCACTGATGTTTCATGGGAAGCTTCTTGTCCTTTGAATTATATTTGTAAACTGTGTTTAAAAAATGTATTGTATTTATTTGATACAATGCTCGTTGTGAGCCTGTGCATCAATTTGTGTGCAAACTATTGAGGTGAGAATAGGTTTTGATTAAAAGCCATATCGTATAGCCGATATATGAGCTGGTTGTGAAGCCAACTGAGAGATTGAGGTGCAGTGTATGCATCAGAAGGCAAACCCTGTGTTTGTGCTATATGAGACTGAAAGAGTGGGATTTACATCAGGGTGAACCCTGATGTGGTACATCGACTGGGACTGTGTCAATTGGCGCTGATATTCTGGAATATGTGTTGCTTCATATTTGCTGAGGATACTTCAATTGTCAGAAGATTGGCTATGATTGTAATGGATGTAGTTTGACAACGTGACCCCTGCACTCACATCAAATGAAACAATATCTACAGGGACAAAGCTGAAGAGCTTCAAAAATTCAAGATGGGTAGGGAACTTATGGTTGGGCATATTTTTTACATAATGTAATCAGAGAGACTAATGCTTGAACAAAGGCAGGCCAGAAAACAGAAGCACATTTATAGCACAAAGGTAATTGAAATATTCTCATTGGTTATGCTTTGACCACCTGTTCTCATTCCTAGGGCTCAACTGGCAGCTTAGTAAAGCCGAAACTAGCCTTCCTTCTTACCACAAAAATCTTGGACAATTGACATCCAATTGACCCCACAATCGGTACCCCCTTACTATTATGTATTTAACCTGTACAGTACCTTGAGATGCTGAGTGATCTCTTTATACATTCCAATACTTTCGGCTGTCACCGATTACCAGCTGCACCAAAATCCAATTTGCCCCTTGATTCTGACACAATTACAACACAAATTGGATTTGGTACACTTGCATGTGGGTCCACTCTAATGTGGATGTACAATCTCTATCAGTTCTGTTGTAATTGTTTCAATTACAACGACTGCTTTGATCTTTGGGCTTCTGTATAATGGGCACGCATGTTTAACAGCATTGCTGTCCACCTTCAAATAGTTCAGCAACTTAGAATTGTTGGGATTCAATGACACTTTTTAAGACTATTGATAAACCTTAATTGCAATAGTAATTAGGTTTGAATTCAGCAAAACACTGTTGAATACCTTCAAATTTGCTGAGATGGAGGAGGATAGCATAGGGGTGAGAATTCCTTATTGTTTCAGAGAGTGAAACAAGTGAGGTGTTGTTTTTTAGGACTTTGTTGCTCTCTGGAACCCTAAATTTTGCACCAACAATTGTTAAAGCCTTCGTTTGTAGGGTTTCCCATTGTCCATAGCCCCAAAATATGCTCAAAATCAGGTTGGTTTGCTGTCGTGAAGCCGGAACATGTATGTCCCTACTCACAACCAAGCCCCAAACAACCTAGCATGGGAGAAAAATATCCCAATATGAAGGATACACTTGCATGCAGCCCAATACTGATCTAATTGACATTTGGTAAATTTCCATTTTCATCAGGCCTCCACATGCAAAAATGAGTTGCCTAGCTCCTTGGCCTTGCTCTCTTTGAAATAACGTTAAAGGTTGTACACTCTATTTTTAATTTGAACCTCTTTGTACTTGAAAGTTTCTAGGATATTAAATAATTTAAAACTCTAGTCTCTAAATACCAAAAGTTATTTTGAAAGGAAAATTTAATGTCCCTCACTAGCATTTGTCATAGATACCTTCTGGTACTTGTCCACAACAACTTTTACCAATGTCTTCCAATGCAAAGACTAAGATAATCTGTCACCATGACACGCCTATGTTAATCTCACATGTGCACCTAACATGTGCATAACTTAAGTGCCACAACTTAAGTATCCAAAGAGCATTAAGTAAAAAAATTATGTTCTTGTAACATGAGCCTAATGATTATTTTAAAAACGTAATTGTAAGGATATATTGACATAAAATGCAACTAGACCAAGTTTTGTAGGATATATATATGATTCAATATATAATGGTTGCAAAATTGGACAAGTAATTGTTATAGGAATGCAACTTGTGCTTGAATCTAGCTTCATTGATGAAGTCAATTTTGCATGTCCAAGGATAAAACTCAACCTTGTGAACCAATTACGAACATTGGGGGTTAGGAGTTTCACATCCATCTAGGTAAAAGTGAGCCCAAATGCATTACCTAACTGTCACAATAGACTTTGCTTCACGACCTCCCAATGAACGAGCAATAACCCAATTGTGAAAGTATGGGGGTCATGCGAAATCAAAGGTTCTAAACCTATACTTGTGCTTCTTTGTAGTGGTGCATCCTCAGGTGAAAGGTGGGTGTCGCCCATTGATACATTTTGTTGAAAGGTCTCCAAAACACATTATTGATAAACTTAACTTTATGAACTTTAGACTTTAATCCAACCATAGAAGTAGAATGTAATGTTGGGGGCTTAAGTTATTTGACTTCAGTTAAGTAGCCATGAAAAAAATTAGTCTCATAAATATCAAGCCAGTTGTAATATCACTACATAGGCTAAAATTGTAGTGCAACTCTAGTATCTCAACAAAATAAAAGTGAGATGTACTGGTAGGCCCACAAATATAGTAATCAAGCAATCTAATATTGCATCAACAGCCCCACCAACATTACATAGTAGGGTAAAGGGCTAATAGTGTGACACGTGCCAAAAAGAACACCTTTATGGCTATTAATGTGGCAAAAGAAGGAATATGATGGAAATTGGGTGTAAGCCAATGATTTGCTAAGATGTGTCACATGTCTAGGCCACATTGTAAAATCATCTTTGGAAAAGATCCCAAAGTGTGTTTGATTTTTGTAATAAATAGAATATAAGAAATTCAATAGTAGACTCATCCAATTTCTCTTGTTATCATCTACCTACTCATGTCATGTTGCACACAAGTAGATTCTCCATGCATCTTGCATTATTTGTGTTTATGCTTTCATGTTAATATCTTGTCTTTGCTCAATGATCATGTTCTTGATTTCCATGTTGTCATTCTAGATGTACACACTTTCCACCATCTGTAACAAAATTGTTCCCTCTACCCCAAGTGCAATAGACAAATGCATTTTAGTCCCCATAGGTTTGGGTCCATCCACATAATACATCAACCCCTTCAACTCATAAGAAGGGAAAAAAGTATCACATTTCATTCTCTAGGTGTATTTTCAACCTTGCTACAAGAGATTATGAGCCCCATGAATATATGCAACTTTAGCCCTATTGTTAGAAGTAATTGCACTTCGTCCGTGTTGTAGTCCCATTGCCCTCTTGTGAAATGTGACCTAGTGAGACAACCACCCTTCAACATGATACCACTATATTGAGTGTAAGAAAGCAATCAACCATGGAATGAAATCTAACTGGAATTGAAAATTAACTAAGCAACAACAAAGAATTAACAAGTCTATTGCACCAAGACATCCTCATCATGTATTAATGGTTGGGGTTTCAAGAATACATGACGGCCATGGCTGAGTGCTTCATAGGCTAAGAAGAAGCTAACTTCAAGAAGATGGAAAAGCCAAGATTATTGAATGATCAAAAGATGTCTTGCCTTTGGCCTCTAGTCCCTTTTATTCTAACCCTCTTTCCAAACTTAAGGGCTGTTCACACATGTACACATGCTAGGGCTGAATTTACAAAGGCTGGAATTAATCCAAGGTGCAAATATTAATGTTGTATTTTTCCTTCATGACAAACCATCCCGTCCTGAAGATGGTTTTGTCCTCAAAACCAAGAAGTAATGGACTAAATCCAAGTCAAGGATGATAGTAATCATGCCCATTCATCTTCCAAGTGATAAGAAAGCATTGTCCATGAAAAGAATACCTTTTTGCATGCCAAACTGTGAGAAAACTGGTTGCTGTCCAAACAGGGCTGATTCACTAAAACTGCCATAACTTTTGATATATTGGTCCAAATGAGGTGTATGAGGTGTAGAAACGAAGTATACACTCCCAAGCATCACCCCATAACATCAAAATCAAATTCTAATGAAGTCAGGACAGTTTTATTGTCTGCAGAAATTTCATACAGCAAGCTGTCTCTGCACAGTCACTGCATACTGCATCATATATCATCCTGTAATAACCAAGGAAAGTTACTGACATAAGTGGATGGTTGCCAAGAAGACTCTTCAATGGGAAAATTCTTCCACTTAATGAGATACTCAATGAGAGTACGATTTTTGAGAACTTTCTCTCTCTTTCCAATAATGCTTTCAAGTTCATATATGATCAGTCCTGCCTCATCCAATGGTGGTAACTCTTCCAATACTTGTACATCGGACCCAACATACTTCTTCAGCTGTGAAACATGGAATACATCATGTATTCTAGTAGAAGATGGTAGTTGAAGTTTGTAAGCAAGCTCTCCAATTTTGTCCAAGATCAAGTATGGTCTATAAAACCTATGAGCAAGCTTATTGTTCCCACCCTTTAATGAAGCATAATGCGTCTTGGGCACTTTGAGAAATACCCAATCTCCAACCTTGAAATCTAAATGTCTTCTTTTCTCATTTGCATAGACCTTCATTACCTCTTGTGCTTTCCTTATGCCGTCCTTGCATTGCCTCGTGAGCAACTCCATTCTTCCAACTCTTCCTTTGCTTGTGGGTTGATATCTTCATGGAATAAAATTGATGGAAGTTGGACTTTATACCCATAAAGAGCTTCAAACGGAGACATCCCAATGCTCATGTGGTGCGTGTTATTATAGTAAAATTCAGCAAGGTGGATCCAACGATCCCATGAAGCTTGTGTGTCATGACAATAATGCCTAAGGTACACTTCCACCCAATGATTGACTCTCTCCGTTTGCCCATCAGTCTGAGGGTGATAGGCCGTGCTAGGAGTGAGGAAAGTACCCATAGATGAGAATAGACTTTTCCAGAAGTTGCCCATAAACTTCGAATCACGGTCTGATACTATTCTCATAGGCATACCATGTAGTTTGAACACACCTTCCATAAATTGCTTGGCGACTTGCCTTGCTGAAAATTGGACTTTAGTTGGGATAAAGTGGGCTGATTTGGTCAATCTGTCAACTACCACATAGATACTGTTCCATCCATGACTAGTAGTAGGCAATCCCGTTATGAAATCCATGGAAATATCTGTCCATTTGCCCGTAGGTATGGGTAAAGGCTGAAGTAAGCCGACTGGTAATAGAGTGGAATCCTTATTTTGCTGACACTCCAAGCACTGAGATACATACTCTTTAACATCTTTCCATAGACCTTTCCAATAGAAGCTTTGATGAACTCTATCAAATGTCTTGAAAAGGCCCAAGTGACCAGCCATTGGCGATGAATGCATCTCTTGAAGCACCTTCAGCTTGAATTTACTGCTGGAAATCAAGTACACTTTACCCTTAAACCATAAGAGGCCATTATGCACTTTAAAATTAGGAAATTCAGCATCACACCCTTGCTGTAATTTCTATAAAATATGGGCAGCATGCTCATCAAGCACATATTCCTCTTGAATGTCTTCAATCCAATCCTTATAGATGGTAGACACAATAGATAGACTACATGCCCACATTCTTGATAACGCATCAGCCACCACATTATCCTTGCCAGCCATGTATGATATTTCAAAATCATATGATTGCAAAGTGGCCAACCATCTCTTTTGCTTGGGAGAAAGATTGGGCTGCGAGAGAAAATATCTCAAGACCCTATGATCGCTTTTGACTTTGAAGTGTGTCCCATAGAGGTAGTGGTGCCATTTCTTGATTGCATGTAAGATAGCAAGAATCTCCTGCTCATAAACATGCATCTCTCTCTCTTTGTCATCAAATTTTCTGCTCTCAAATGCAATGACACCATGCTCCTGTACTAAAACTGCCCCCAAACCTCTACCACTGGCATCTGCATAAATGGTAAAAGTCTTGGAGAAGTCAGGGCAAACTAGTATGGGTGCTGAAACAAGCAATTGCTTCAGCTCATTAAAGCTCTTGTCAGCGATCTCATCCCAGAAGGCCTCCTTTTTTCAGCCGATCGGTAAGAGGAGATGCAACATGAGCATAGTTCCTCATAAACCTTCGGTAAAAGGATGACAAACCAAGGAAACCACTTAATGAAGTGGCATTGGTTGGCGTAGGCCATTCTTTGACGCACTGAACCTTCTTAGGATCCACTTTGATTCCATCTTCTCCCACTATATGACCCAAGTACTCAACTTCCTTTGTCATAAAAGAGCATTTAGTGGCCTTGGCAAACAGTTTGTGTATCCTCAATATGTCAAAGACTTCTTTTACATGCTGCAAATGGTCTTTATTCTTGCTATAGATCAAAATGTCATCAAAGAATACCAAAATTGTTTTAAAGAGCAATGGCTGAAGTATCTTATTCATGAGAGACTGGAATGTGGCTGGAGCATTTGATAACCCAAAAGGCATAACCATAAACTGGTAAAGACCCCTCTCCGTCCTGAAGGCTGTTTTAAATTCATCCCCTTCCTTCATGCGTATTTGATGATATCCCGATCTCAAGTCAATTTTGGAGAACACCTTGGCATCCTTCAATTCATCTAAGAGATCATCTATTCTAGGTATTGGATACCTATTCTTGATAGTGACCTTGTTGAGATCGCGGTAATCAATACACATTCGAAAGGAGCCATCTTTCTTCTTCACAAGAAGGACTGGAGAAGCAAAAGGTGATTGGCTTGCCTTAATGAGACCCATTTCCAAAAGCTCTTTGACTTGGCGTTCTACCTCTTCTCTTTCCACTTTGGAGAGGCGATATGGTGGTTTGTTGATGGGCTTTGTATTGGGCAGCAAGTCAATGGGATGATCCACTTCTCTTTTGGGAGGAAGAGAGGTAGGTGGCTGAAAAATATCATCATATTCTTTCAGCAATTTACAAAGACATGGGTCCATATTGTTGGTAGGAGAAGAGGGCTGATCCTCTTCAATCTTGGAAAGAAGAATGGTGAACATACATGCCTTTGCATTTATCTCTTTCTTAACCTTCTTGGGGCTGATCATCTCCATTCTTTTCTTTTCAACTCCATGTAGTGTTACTTATTGTCCACACCATTTAAACCCCATTTCCATGTTGTTGAGATCCATGGTAAATCTGCCCAAAGATTTCAGCCAATTGCAGCCAAGTATTATATCAATGGGACCCATTTCTAATGCAATTAGGCTCACCGATGTAGTGCACAATGGGGAAAGGGTGATAGGTACATTTGGATAGTATTGATTGCTCTTCTCAAAATTTCCATTTGCCACTTGGATTTTGAGTGATGTAGGCATTTCATGCATATTCAATTTCAGCCCATTGAGTGACTTAGCATTAATGAAGCTATGTGTACTTCCCGTATCAATGAGTATATGAGCGGTCCTTCCCTTGATTTGACCTTTAAGGCGTAGGGTATTATCCCCTCTTGAACCACTCCATGCATCACTTGATATGGCACATAGCGATGGATGTAAATCAGTCCATGAATCATCCAAATAATGACCGCCCGGGTCAAAAGGAAACCCATCCATCGGATCATAGAACTCATCATGGACATTCTCTTCATTTTCATGCGCCTCTTCTTGAGTTGATGTGACATCAAGCTGAGCCAAGCTTCCTTCAATAGATTCAACATCGGAATCATCCTCGATGATCATGCTAATCTTCATATTTTTGGCCTTGCATTTGGACTTATGATCGGGTGACCATTTCTCTCCACATTTGAAGCATAGTCCTTTAGCATACATATCTTTGAGCTTGTCATTTGATACATGTTTGCCTTGAGTAGGGGCTAAAGTTTTGGCACTTATATCAGTTCTCTTTCCATCAAATCTATTTTCAGCATTAGGTCTGAAATTACTGCTTTGTTTTGACCCAAAAACAGTAGGAAAAGTGGGTATCTTGCTGTAGGTATTGCTGAAAGTATTTGATGGCTTCCCAATATGCTGAAAATCAGTTTTAGCATGCCCATAATGGCATGATGTCCTTGGGAACTGCGTAGGCTGAAAAGAATGCCCTGTTTTTGGCTGAAAACCCTTGTATTTATGCCCATAACGTTCAGCCAATTGAATAGCAGCTTGTAGGGATGTAGGATTCATGGCTCCAACTTCGGAAGAAAGAGTAGGTTCCAAACCAAATATGTATTTATTCAACTTGGCACTATCGGAGACCCCATGAACATACATCGAAAGGTTCAAAAACTGATTTGAGTACTCTCTAACTGAGAGACCACGTTGCTCAAGTGCATACCACTTCTTCTCTAACCGCTCTTTTTCAATAGGGGAAACAAAGACTTCAATCATAGCATTTTTCAATAAATCCCAAGACAAGAAGTCATGTCCCGTCCTCGCCATATATCTCCACCAAGTGTGAGCATAGCCTTCTAGATGAAGGGTTGCAAATTTTACTTTGGCATTCTCGGGCCTTGGGTAAAGGGAAAAATACATCTCTAACTTGTCAAACCACTCCTCCAACTCTGTGGGTGAAGGGTTCTCTCCCTTGAAGTTTGAGATAACTATTTTCTCCTTGTACTCTCTCTCGTATTGAGGAGGTTGTCCATTATGGTGCTGCTGCCCACTATGGTGTTGTGGCCCAAAAGAATTGCCAAAAGATCCTTGCCTAGGATATTCATTATTTCCCTGCCCTTGTGCATAAGGAATTTGCTGTCCATAATGCATACCATGACTTTGTGGCTGGAAATAATGTCCTGGAGGCTGAAAGTATGTGTTGCTCACATTGGGAGGTTGTCCATGGTATCCTTGAGGTTGTCCATGCACAGGTGAGTTGAAAGGTGATTTTTGCCCATTATTTTGCTGATTCCAACCATGATTTGACATGGGACTTGGCTTATTGGGCTGCACTTGAGTAGAGAAATTATGTTGTGGCTGTCCATAAGCATTTAGGGCTGAATTCACATGTCCATGTGGCTGCCCATAAGAGTTTGGGGCTGAATTAACATGCCCTTGCTCATAGCCACCAACATTTGCTTGAGGGTAAAATTGCTTGTAGAAAGAGTTGCACCCATGGATGTCTTCATCATGCTTTGAGTTTGTTTGCACTCTCTCTTGAGGATCTTGCCTATGTGGCTGTAAATGACCCTTTTGTTGATGGAATTGTGGCTGAAGTGAAGTGGGCTGAACAAAATCCTTAGGTTTAGATGACTCTCCAACTTCAAATTGACCTACCACCTTAGGAGTAGGTGGTTTAGGTGGTTCTTCAGCCATATGAGGATGTGGGACATTAAGACCAGCTGTAGGCAACATTTTCTCACCAAGAAGTGCTACAAGCTTGTCAATACCCAACCTCATACCCTTGAAGCCTGATTTCATATCCTTTATGTCATTTGACAATTGTTGAAAACTGTTTGAATTCATTGAGATATGAGACATCTCTATGGGTTGATTGGTAGGGGAGTGGGTGGAACTTGCATCGACCTCTTCGTTCTCATAATGCATTCGGTAAATGGCATCTTGAGAAGTGTCATGTTCACCCCTTTCCTGTTGATATTCCTTCAATTCTTCATTGATAGTATCCAAAACAGGGTCTCTCTTCTTATTCCTAGCCATGGGTTGATTTTTGTCCTGAATTTCATGCAGTAGAAAAACTTGATTATCTTCACTTCTAGAGATCCAAATTACGAGGTCTTTGTCTCTGTTCGAAGCTTGAAGAGTCTTCTATCCAACAAGCTATCAAGTGCAAAAAATGGATGAGTACATAAATTTCTGTAAAGGATTTTCTGTTGTTGTCTGAAAATTCCTGCAAGCAGTGAATACCCTGTTCTAGTCAATTAATGACTTGTACCATCAATACCAAGCATGTACCAACTTCATAACCCTGTAGGAGAGTCTCATACATCTGCCCATACTGAAAATGACCTCTGTAATCAGTAAAATGGTTGTCTAACTCAATGTAGACTGCAATCTTTAATGAGGGTATGCATACATACTCTGTCCCAAACTTTAATGCTGAACCATAGTGTCTTTACCATAGGATGCATACATTTTACTGTAGCCATATGTCTTCATACATTTGCCATATATTCATGAGTACCATACATTTGCCAATATCTCAAGAACTCACTGCCCATAAACTCATGCTGTAGGCTGATTTCAAGTGCCTTTGAGATTTGTACCTACACCTAAACTTGAAAATGAGTGGGATCCGAGACCCGAGGGGTTTGCAAAGTTCCCTCTCGAGCCGGGTTGCGCTCCCATTTAGGGTCCTCGTCGGTAGGGGAGGGTCACCTCTCTTTTGTCCTACCGACTCGCTCGGCATCGACTTTTCCTCGTGGGAATGTACATGGCAAGTGAATTCTAGCTCTAAAAATCAGTATGATATGCATGGAATAGGAAGGAAATACAATTGCCTTTCATTTGCCCTTTCATGGTATGCAAGATTGGAATTGAAAAGGCTGAAATGTAAATGAGAAATGGAGAGGTATTTACCTTAGCAGTGACTCATTGCTTACAAAGCTTTTCTCACTTACCAATTGGGTAATGATTTTCTTATGATCAAGAGGCAAAATAGGCAATCAATTTCATGTCAGGGTTAGGCAATAAAGATTGAGTAATGAAGATCAAGAAATTACTGATTTCAGTAAGTGAAAGTAGATGGGTAATGCTCATTCATTATGGAAGAGTTTGAGACATTTAGAGATGGCCATTTCAGTAAATTGAAGAGGTTTAGTAAAGACAATGACTGACATAACCTATAGGCTTCATGTAATGCATTAGGCTATGAATGAAAGCTTCATTAATCCTCTTATTTCTCTTCAACAATTGAAAATGAGATCAGCAATTGGATGTAAAGAGAAATTAAGAGTGATTAGAGTACCTCATTTGATTTATTGGAGAAGAGTATTGTTGATGGAATGACCTTCAATCCATAATGCTTGACATAGGTGAGTTGAGCTTGATAATCCTTCTAAAATCAGTCCAAGAGATCTTCAATCTTCAAGAATAATCCCTTCCTTGATAAGCTTCAGCTTCATTAATCTCATGAAAGCTCCATGACTCCATGAATGCTCCAAATGAGGGTTGATGAAGACCAATTACCTTCTCTACTTGAAGTAGGTTGCAATAGGTAATAGAGAGGGCTTCAATGTGTCCAAGAGATCCTGAAATTTGAGAGGGAATGCCAAAATTTAATGGCATAAAAGCTTCATGCTGTCCATTGAATACCTAGACCTCCATTGGCTTCAATCTCCTTCAATGTCGGTCCAATGTTGATGGATTCTTGAGGAACAATGGTTGAGGAAGCTTCAGAGATGCTTTGCCCACAAAAGCCCCATGATTTGCTTCAAAAATTTCAGGAATCTTTGATGCTGTCCCAAACTGTTATGCATAGGGTTTGCAATCTCCATATCCATGCTCCATCAAAGCTTCAAGCTTCAAGATCAATCAATGTTGGTACTAGGATGTATGTAGAAGCCTCAGGGAGTATAATAGAGCAAAAACCCTTTGATCTTGACGAAGAAATTTGAGAAATTTTAGTGCTGTCCAAAAGTGTCATAAAGCTCCATACCTAGGGTTTGAGAAAGCTCCCATCTTCAAAAAGAGTGAAAGATCAAGTATAAGATGATGGATACTCCATAGTTGCACTCCATTTGATCATCCTATGAAGAGTATAATCTCCAAATGCATCACGTTTTGTTGATCAAGAGGGGGGGGGCTGTAAAAACAGCGCAAACTGCTGCAATATGTCCTCTTATAGCACGTGATGAAAACGAGATGGATATGAAGCATATAGGTATTCAATAGGTAGCTCAAGACCCATACTAAATTCTTGCATAAGCCATTTGATCAACTAGAGGTCATGGGAAGAAGATCTGAGAAGAAATGTCCATGGCAGTTTGTAGGGAAGCTTGAAGGAAAGAGGAAAGAGAAGAAGAAACCCTTCCTTCTCAAAAGTAACCACAGTTAAAGTGTCCTCTAGCCATGTCTAACCCTCTTTTAGTCCACAAGCCTTCAAAATGGGGTAAAATTTGATGACGACCTGTCAAATTAGCTATGAACCTCCATCTTGCTTCCATATCTCTGTGAAGAAGCACTAAAATAACCACAGTTTGAAGTAGTACAACCAGTCTAGTCATTGTCAAGGAGAAACCAAACCATGTAACTGTGTCTTCAAGTCCAGTTACACAGAAATGGTGCCTGTAACTAGATCTTCCATGAAAATGACCTCCCCATCAAGATCATAATCATGAAAATGATGGAATTAAAGCATGCCTTGGATCAAAGCAAGGCTCTGATACCAATGTAAGAAAGCAATCAACCATGGAATGAAATCTAACTGGAATTGAAAATTAACTAAGCAACAACAAAGAATTAACAAGTCTATTGCACCAAGACATCCTCATCATGTATTAATGGTTGGGGTTTCAAGAATACACGACGGCCATGGCTGAGTGCTTCATAGGCTAAGAAGAAGCTAACTTCAAGAAGATGGAAAAGCCAGGATTATTGAATGATCAAAAGATGTCTTGCCTTTGGCCTCTAGTCCCTTTTATTCTAACCCTCTTTCCAAACTTAAGGGCTGTTCACACATGTACACATAGGCTAGGGCTGAATTTACAAAGGCTGGAATTAATCCAAGGTGCAAATATTAATGTTGTATTTTTCCTTCATGACATTGAGTGTTTAAAGAGAGATGTACAATCTATTGAGAATATGTTGAATAGTTCTTGTTGAGTATGCTACACTCAACATGTATAATCAGTTAAGAATATTGTGAAAAGTGCTTGTTGATTATGCTACACTCAATGTATCTTGAGTCACACACACACACACACACACACACACTCTCTCTCTCTCTCTCTCTCTCTCTTTCTCTCCTTATCCTTAGTCCTCTTCTACACACACACACAAACTATTTGTTCTTGTGCCTTCTATATTCTAACACACATGACCAACATAATCGCATACAAGTGCACGTACACATTCCCACTTAGCCTCCTTTTATAATATACAATCAAAACATGATATGAAGAACCTTAGACGACTAGTTGTAGAGATCTACTCTAAGTTTGCTACTAGCTTTATTATCCATGACCAAATAATTTTCATAAGAGGAGCAATTATGAAAAACTCATATTGCAGGTTTGCAATAGTTTTGAGCTCAACCTCCCTCAAGTGCAAGGTACCACGATCCTCATTAGCTATTGAGAGTATATGAAGAATGAGAAGCCAATTTATGGATATCTCAAAGAAATTGTATAGGTCCTTTGGAAAAGGCAAGGGGTGAGTCCAAAGACTTTGCATCTAGCTTCCTTAATTCCCTCCATATCTCCCCTAATTGAGGCTAAGATTGGTAGGAACCATTAATGGTAAGGTAGCTTGCCTTATCCTCTTAGAGTATCCAACGAAGAGTGTGGATGTAAGTAATACTTATTACCACCTTCTCTATCTAAGAGAGTTCTAACCAATTGTTTGAGTGAGCACATGTTCAAGAGGTCTGAATGCAAGATGACTGAATGTGTGTGTATGTGTTAGAGAAAGGAGAGAAAAAAACGGTGGCCAAATTTGAAATTAGAATGTGTATTTTAGCCTATTTATTGCTTTTTGGGTAGATTGCATGAGGATTCCGAGTACAAGTGTTTTGTATGATAACATAAGTATGTATCATTAGTGTTTCTACATGATTTTCCACAATTGATTAATGTAGTAGTGCATATGGGATAAGCATGTGTGATGAATAGTAGGTCTATCCATTCTAGTCATCACCTTTTGGTGGATTGTACATCTTTAGGTGACTTGATATATTCTATGAGGCATGAACATGGCATTTGAATAGCCTACATAGCTATGATAAGTGGCATCATCTTGCAATTTCATAATCTATGTGCTTCTTTCACTTCCTACCTCTAAATTAATACCTCATATCTACACCTCAAATTAGAATAGGCATTGCTTCATCTTAGGATTCATGCATCATATCTTTCACATGTTTGATACAAGCACGGAGCAGTGAGACAAAAAATTATTTAGTATTTGTCTACAAATAGTAGCATTCAACTTATGCCTAAGCTCATGGGTCTTCTAGATGGAAATTAAACATAAAATTTAGAAAATATAAACACATTTTTTAATGATCATAAATTACAACACAGAGGAATTTACATATGCTAGCCTAGTGTTGTATTGTCTATGACATTCATAGTGATTCGCTAGGGCATAATCCTTTGAGCTTTGGAATCTACTTTTCTCTTTGGGGTTGGGTTATATTAGGCTTATAGGGGACATATTCAAATAACAATTTACTTTGTCAACATGTATAGCATTATATGGTTTATCTATGGTGGATGGTGCATCCTTCGAAAGCTAATTCATATATGTAATGTGATGTTAATAGATTGTTATTATTCATATACTTCTTTGTTGTATTAGAAAGATGATCAATAAATGGAACTTCAATTGTTATGGCACTACTCTTGCACTATAGGGTACAATATTTGGACTTCTTCATTTTTTTAAGATGGCTCAACAATATAATGGGAGTCTTTATGGCATGGCATACCTTTTTCTTTTAGCTTTCAACTTGATACTACAATTACATTATCACTAGTGTGTTAACATGCATATCCACTTTACTACTAAAGAATGCTGGCTTATCTTAAGTAGTATATGCTTAGATTAGTGTGTAATGGATTGTTCATTATTGGAGGTAGCTTTTGTTACTAGTTGTTTGATGTTAACTTAATCCATTATGGTTCAAAGTTGGATGAGATTTTTCTTGACTATAGAATATGATTTCACATAGCTTATGTCCTAGAATTTGGTTTTTCCTAGCGACTTTGTAGGTGCAACTAGGTGACAATAGTGCCACCTGTGACAACACCTGCAATATGCATTAGGTGGTAAGGTTCTTACCTTCATCTTTTGTATGGATGTAGTTAACAACTTGACCCTTCATCCACTAAGGCCTGGAAAGACTACTCCTAGGGGCTTCTTTTTGACGACATCGACTTTCTTCTCTTCCCCCTAATATTGTACTTTTAAAGGAAAATTGGATCTTCTTACAATATAAATGTCATTTTATTTTAATTAAATATCCCAAATTCAACATACATATGTATTATTTTTAAATATTTAAGGTAACCTCTTTGTGGATATTTATATAGGTATATGTACAAAACTATCCACAAAATAGGTATACCTTGAGCTTATAGCCCACGAAAATGATGAGCTATAGCATATTGAGACAATGTTGGATTGGAATGAAAATACTAGATTGTGGTGCTACCATGTTATCTACTTTGCCATGTTGGTGAGTGGAAAGAGAATAGATCTTATCCTGCCTATGTGGCCTCTTTGCTAGAGCGCATCGTCCAACTCATATTCTTATATTCTTATGCCATGGGGCACACACACACACACACACATATTTCAATCCTTGATTTTTGAACAAACCCCTCCTTTTACAATTGTGCTCTCTACTATGCAATTGTGATATCATAGTTGATTTGATTCGATTGTATTGACTTTAGAGCTTTAAAATGGATTTGGTTGTATTGACTTTATAGTCAATCACGCTCTACTTTAAAAATGGATTTGGTTATATTGACTTTATAGTCCATTCATGCTCTACCTTATTTGGGGTGAACAACATGTGAGGTATGCAACACATGTAAGGTACTTGTTATAACTATCATAAGTCACAAACGATTGGTATTATTCTCATGTGATCATTGTAGCTCAAACTCGTGTTGCATGGACGTCCCCATATAAATTTCTATATCTATTGGGATTTCTAAGTGTATGCACATGCCCTCTTTTGGTTTTGACCAGTTAGATGTTATTTTTTTCTTTGCTCTACCTCTTAATTCTTGAGATAGAAGCCTTGGTAGGCAAGCATGCTGATTCACGTTTGATATGAGGTAGAAGGTTTTCAAGGATGATTGCATAAATAAAAATCTTGAGTGCCATATAAAGGGCCTAAATAGTCTTGAACTTTTTGCAAAATACTAGTTTGGCATCTTGTTATAATACATGCTGATATTTTGAGGTGTGTGTAGAAGGTTAGTTTGGTGAAACATTTATTTTTTTAGGAAGCCCCAACTAGATTATTCTTTAACATCTTTATTTTCCACTTTGAATTTTTCTTGTTATAACACATTGTTGATATTTTAAGGTGTGTGTACAAGGTTAGTTTGACGAAACATTTGCTTTTTTAGGAAGCCCTAACAAGATTATACTTTAACATCTTTATTTTTGGCTTTGAATTTTTCTTGTAAGAAAGTGTTGGTGATACATTGAAAAATAGTTTAGATTCACACTCCTTTTAGGATGCTAAAAGGTAAAAGCAAGTTTTGAACTTAGAAATGTATGATGACAAATTGGAATGAGTTTATATCTTCTAGTCAATTGGATGAAACTAAGGTGTCAAATCCATTCACTTACTAACTCAAAACCCTAGGATTTCTAGTATCTTTGGTTATTGAAGTCCATTTATCATGATTTGATTTTTTGAAATGTATATTTTAGTATAGCGATGCATTAGTTCTCATTTGGTTCTAAGTTTTTCAAAATATTTCTAATAGACCTTTATATTTTAAGTTAAAAGTACATACAACTTTTACATTTGTTTTTAGGGTTTACTTTTTAAAAATGTCTTTGTAGGTGTGACTGGGATAATAATTAGGTCTCCGGACAACACTTGCAATATCATATTTTTCAAATTTACATTTGTCATTAGGATTTAGTTTTAATCATGTCTTTGTAGATGTAATCGATCTCATGACTAAACCTACAATATGCATTAGAAGGTTAGGTTCTCACCTTCCTTTATGTGGATGCAAGGAACAACTAGACCCTTCACCACCTTAGGTTGGGAAAGGCTACCCCCAAGGACTTATTGTCAGAGAGAGAACTAGGGAGAGAAGAAGAGGAGAGAGAAAGACTGCAGAGGAGAGAGAAAGACTGCAGGAAGAGAGAGAAATAGAGTGACAAGGAGAGAGAAAGACTAGAATTGGAGAGAGAAAGACAGGAAAGATGAAGAAGCCATGGAAGCTTGGAGCAAGAAGGGAGAGAAAGATTGTAATTGTATTGATATGTCAAAAAGATGTGAAAAATTACAACTTCTCTCCTTATATACCAGTGTCAATGTGACATGGCATATTATTAGTATTCTAAGTATTCCCAGCTTCTTACAATCCATCCCTTCCCAAAAGTTTTTGTCCCCAAAAACAAAACTAGAAAGAGCTAAAGAAAAGATGGATAGAACAGAGTACTACTCTGTTTTACAGCTTTACAAATAGGGAATGAGTGAAAAATTTATCATTACAAGGGCTGAATTTGAAGTACGGAAAGTGGACCCTGCTATATATATGATTTGAAGAACTTTAGAAGCCATTGGAGCCATAGAATCTTCAGCAAATAGTTCCAGAAGAAAGTAGACAGCTTGCTGAAATAACAGTCCCTGCTGAACCAAATCAGCCATAACTTTTGATAGAAGTGTCCAAATGAGGTGTACCACATATCAAAACGAAGCTCTTGAAGAGTACTTTAAGCTCATGTAGATAGCTCAATTCTAAAAATGAAGTACGACAAAAACTGTTCTAAAACAGCGTGCTGTCCTGAACTAGTCTGCACCAATACTAGCTCCATAAGCAATAGGCTTCAGCCACCAATGTATCCTTCAAGTATGGATACTCGTCCAATATTGAATCAGGTCTCCAAGAAGCCTCTTCAGGGGGTAAACCTCTCCATTTAATCAAATATTCCACAATAGAACGTGATCGAAGCTTCTTTTCACGCTGACCTATAATAGCCTCTGGGATGTACTGAATGATACCATCTTCATCAATAGGTGGCAGCTCATCAACTAAATCCACTGGATCACCATAATAGGGCTTGAGCTGACTAACATGGAAGACGTTATGAATTTTTGTAGAAGAGGGAAGCTCTAGTCTGTATGCCAAATCTCCAATCCGCTTAAGGATCCTGTAAGGGCCATAGAATCTGTGGGCAAGCTTATTACTGGATCCATCTTTCAATGTAGAATACTTGGATTTGGGCACCTTCAACAAAACCAGCTCTCCTTCCTGGAACTCTAAAGGCCTCCTCTTCTCATCAGCATACATCTTCATCTGATCTTGAGCCTTCCTTAGATTCACCTTGCATTGCTGAAGAATGGTCTGCATTCTATCCAACTCTTCCTTCCCATGAGGGTTGATCTTTTCGTTAAAAATGACTGTGGGTAGGGGCACCTTGTAACCATACAAAGCCTCAAAGGGTGAAACTCCTATGCTCGCATGAGTGAAATTATTATAAGCAAACTCAGCCAGGTGTAACCAAGAATCCCATGTGGTTTGGACATCATAACAAAAATGGCGAAGATAAGTCTCCAACCATTTATTAACTCTCTCTGTCTGTCCATCAGTTTGGGGATGATAAGCCGTAGATGGAGCCAACTTGGTACCCATAGATGTAAATACCGCTTGCCAAAAGTTACTCATAAACTTTGAGTCCCTATCATGGACAATCACCTGCGGTAATCCATGCAATCTAAAAATATGCTCCATAAACTGGTTGGCCATGTGAGAAGCAGTAAACTGAATTTTTGTTGGGATAAAATGAGCTGCTTTGGTGAGTCTGTCAACCACCACATAAATACTATTCCACCCCTTCTTGGTAGTAGGTAAGCCAGTGATAAAGTCCATAGTAATATGAGTCCATTTACCCGTAGGAATAGGTAATGGCTGCAATAAACCCCCTGGCTTATGGGTGCTATCCTTATTTTGCTGATAAGGCAACGAAGTCCTTGACATCTTTCCACAGTCCTTTCCAATAAAAGCTCTTGCTGATCCTGTCATAAGTCTTGAAAACTCCCAAGTGTCCAGCTAAAGGCGAAGAATGCATCTCCTCCATAATTTTTCACTTGAAAGAAGAAGTAGAGGGAATAACAATCTTGCCCTTCTACCAAATAAGACCATTTTTAAGCTGGTAGTGCGAGTTTTCTTCCATGAGACCTTGCTGTAATTTCTGAAAGATTTGGCTGAATTCCTCATCTAAGAGATATGCCTCTTGTAGCTCTTCAATCCAATCACTATGTAATTCCGTCATGGCTGATACTTTGCAGGCCCATATACGAGAGAGAGAATCAGCCACTATGTTATCTTTGCCCCTTGTATGAGTGATGTCAAAGTCATAATTTTGTAATGTTGCTACCCATCGTCGTTGCTTTGGAGTAAGATTTGACTGAGTAAGGAAATACTTGAGTACGCAATGATCACTATGTACTCTGAATCGGCTGCCATATAAGTAATGGTGCCATTTCTTGATTGCATGCAAAATAGCCAACATTTCCTGATCATAAACATTCATGGTCATCTCCTTATCAGTAAGCTTACGGCTTTCAAATGCAATTACTCCATGCTCCTGAAGCAAAACAGCCCCAATGCCACGGCCACTAGCATCACATTGTATAGTAAACTCTTTAGAGAAATCCGGGCATACAAGAATAGGAGCGGAGGTAAGTAATTCCTTTAACTGGTTGAAGCTGCTATCTGCAAGAGAATCCCAAAAGAAAGCCTCTTTCTTCAACCTGTCAGTTAAAGGGGCTGCAATTGCCGCATAATGCATTATAAATCTGCGATAGAATGAAGATAGACCAAGAAATCCTCTAAGAGAGGTAGTAGTAGTAGGCGTTGGCCAATCTTTTATGCATTGCACCTTCTTGGCATCAGCCTGTATTCCTTTTTCACTGACTATATGTCCCAAGTATTCCACTTCAGTCTGCATGAAAGAACACTTCTTCTCCTTAGCAAAAAGCCTATGATGTCTCAACACATCAAAAACCTTCCTCATATGCAACAAATGATCCTGAAAAGTCTTGCTGTAGATCAAAATGTCGTCGAAGAACACCAAGACAAACTGAAAGAGGAAAGATTGTAAAATCTTATTCATCAGGCTTTGAAAGGTAGCTGGAGCGTTTGTAAGGCCGAATGACATCACCAAGAAATGGTAAAGCCCACGATCAGTCCTAAAAGCAGTCTTTACCTCATCACCCTCTCTCATGAGAATCTAATGATACCCTGATCTCAAATCAATCTTCGTGAAGAATCGAGCCCCCTTAAGTTCATCAAGCAAATCATCTATCCTGGGTATAGGATACCTGTTCTTCACTGTTATCTTATTGAGATCCCTGTAGTCAATGCACATTCTGAAAGATCCATTTTCCTTTTGACTAACAGGACTGGGGATGCATATGGTGAAGAACTTGGTTCAATGAATCCCATTTCAAGAAGCTCTTTGATTTGCTTGGCTACTTCCTCTCGTTCACATTTTGATAGTCTGTAAGGTGGCTTATTGATCGTCTTTGAGTTGGGTTCCAAATCAATGGGGTGATCCACCGCTCTCTTAGGAGGCAATGAAGTAGGTACTTCAAATAAATCTCTATACTCCTCAAGAAGAGCTGTCAAGGCTGGATGGTTTGCTGAATTATTGGGCTGATCCTGTGTTTCTTTGTTCAAATGTAATACAAATATCTGTGAGCGCTTCTTGTACTCTTTCTTGAGTTGTTGAATGGTGATAAGCTGAAAATCAGATTTATTAGGGATCCCCTGTAAACGGATGAGCTGTCCATTGGAGAAAAACTCCATATATAACTGTGAGAAATCCATAGTAATCCTGCCTAAGGTCATCAACCAGTCACAACCAAGTACAATATCTATGGGCCCCATTTCCAAAGTGATCAGGTTTACTTTGACTTCAAAAATTTCAGCCATCTGCAAAGAAACCTGTGGACAAATCTGTGTGCCGATTTCCTCTTCACCATTAGCCACTTTTACTCTAATGGGCTGCTGTAAGTCGGTGGGAACACAATTCAACTTGTACAAAATGGATTTATTGACAAAACTATGGGTACTGCCACTATCTATCAGGATGAACATTGGCTTTCCACATACGCTTCCCTTCATACGA
This sequence comes from Lygodium microphyllum, assembly GCF_053477565.2. NCBI lineage: Eukaryota > Viridiplantae > Streptophyta > Polypodiopsida > Schizaeales > Lygodiaceae > Lygodium > Lygodium microphyllum. The sequence continues at coordinate 125,182,658 of NC_141146.1, forward strand.
AGTGTATTAGGGTTTTTAGATCCCGTCCAAGCATCCATAGAGATAGAACAATTAGTGGCAGCAGGCAACTCATTACAAAATCCACCAGGATCAAATGGGATATCACCGCCTGGATCAAAAGGAAAAGAGTCAGATGGATCATAGAAGTACTCCTGTCCACCATCATCCTCGAAATCTTCATTTTCAGCATTGATTGGGACTGCATTAACTTCATCTATGTCATTTTCAAGGTCCTCAAGAACTAGCATACTCTGAATTTTTGGCTTGGCATTTTTGTATACACACTTTGAAGCATGGTCAGGAGTATACTTTTCTCCACACTTGAAGCATAAGCCTTTGTCCTTTCTTTCCTTGTAAAGATCCATGGGAATATTTCTGGAATTTGTATTGGCTGAAGTAGACTTAGGCTTATTGTCACCTTGCTTAAATTCAACCTTTGGACTGTTTGCTGTCCTGAAATTGCTTTGAATCCTAGAAGCATTAAATGGAGGATAAGTTGGTATCCGTAAGCTCTCACTAGGCATATGATTGCTGCCATAATTGTTACCAACTTGCCCTTGCTTTAAAACAGTCCTTGGCTGTCCATAACTTGGCTGAAATGAAGACTCTTTCCTATACTTCCTTCCAAAGCGCTCTGCAAGCTCAATAGCCTTGAAAAGTGAAGTAGGATTCTGCGCCATAACATCAGCTGACAAGGATGGTTCTAAACCATACATGAACTTGTGTAACTTGGCCTCATCACTGATGTTTTCCACATACATAGTCAAGTTGAGGAATTGGTTCGTATATTCTCTTACACTTAGGCTCCTTTGTTCCAAGTTATACCATCTTCGTTCTAACTTCTCTTTTTCAAGAGGTGAAACAAAGACTTCAGCCATAAGTGCCTTGAAAGCTTCCCAATTCTCAATAAGTACATTCTCTTTCTTGATATACCTCCACCAAGTGTGAGCAAATCCTTCTAAGTGGAGGGAGGCAAAATGTATCTTCATATCATCAGTTTTAGGAAATATGTCGAAATAAGACTCCATCTTAGAAGTCCATTCCTCTAATTCTGATGGTGAAGATGACTGGCCATTGAATTTGGATAAAACAATTTTATCCTTGAATTCTCTATCATGGAAAGGTTGCTGTCCCAAAACTGGCTGATCGGAATTTCTAAGTACAGAACCCCCAAAATGAGATTGAAATCTTCCAACAGGTGGCTGAGAATTACCCTGTAATCTTCCTGTTGGTAAAGCACCCCTAGAATGCTGAGTATGCAGTCCAAAAGCTTGAGTATTGGCGCCGTTCAAACTGCCCAAATAGTCATCATGCCTTTGTGAAGCTTCTCCCACTTCATATTGACTATTGGGTATGCCTCTTCTTCCTATGATCCCATCTCCATAACCATTTTGGTTGGATGGTTGAAGTGGAACTGAGGGGTCACTATTTGAACAAGCCTTTTCATTTGCTTCTTTTGATCCCTTTTGTGACTGCATGAGTTGAGAAAATTGTGCCATAAGTTGGGAATTAGATTCTACCAACTTATCAATGGAAGCATTGGTTCGGCTAGTTGATTCCATCATCTTCTCAACAGTAGACTTCGTTTGATCAAATGATAAAATCATATGCTCCATTGATGACAAAATAGTCTCATGACGTTCCTTATGTCTTAGTTCATGGGCACACAAAGCGTCATTGAGAATACTAATCTCTCCTTGTTGAGGCTCTTCAGGGTTCTCTTGAAGTGTGCTTTCCATCATAGAATCCCTGATTTGCTGTGCATAGTCCTCCTGGACCTTATTTTTGCCTTTATGCCCTGCCATACTAGTGCAGTCCTGCAGTACCCCCTGTCAGTAAAACGGCTATAACTTTGGCTAGAAAACTCCGATTGCAAAACTTTTTTGTGCGAATCGAAGCTTACAATGCCCTCTTCGAGATGAGCTATAGCACGCTATAACAGGTTTAGGACAGAAAATTCTGTAACTGAATTTCAGAGTCTGAACTGTCCAGTCATGCACCCTGTTTAGACCTGTAAGTGCCCTGTTTTGACCCTGTAATGCAAGAAAGTAACCTCCAATGGCTACCAAACCCTGCAAAGGGTATATAGGACCTGTGGGTACCCTATAGTACCTGCACCTGTACTTCAGTATCAAAGGGTGTACCTGTATCCACCTGTAAATACCCTGTGGGTAACTTGAAAATGCCCTGTTTTACCCTGTTTTACTCCAATAGGTACTTGAGTCGTTGGAAAGTCTTGAATCTTCAATTCTCCACTCGCTGTACCTGTGTGAGGGATAAAACGGCAGGACGGGCTCCCTACACGGGCTCCGAATCACCGGGAGGTGGGCAAAGTTCCCCCCGGGTCGGTTGGTTGCACCCCTTCGGGATCTTCGATAGTGAGGGAGGGTCACCTCTCTTTTGTCCCACTATCTCCCCCGGCATCCACCTTTTTCCTCGGTGGGAATATCAACATGGCAGAGGCTAGTGTGCTAAGCAATCAGCATGATATGCAATTGAAAAATAACCATTCAGCCTTTCATGAGATGCAATTGATTGAGATAAAAGAACTTGAGATGGGAGAAGGGCTTTACTTATGCAATTCAGTGACTCACTGATTGCTAGTACTTACCCTTTACAATTTTCCAATTTAGGCAAAAGAGAATCAACCAATCAATTGGATTAGAGTAAGCAAAGGAATCAATGAATGTATTCAGTCCATAGGATTCAAATGTTATGCTGAAATCTCAGATTAAGGCCCTTCATTCACTGATTGAAGCTAATATGCATTAGACAAGCATTGCATTCATGAATAGATGAATTCAAGCAAAGGTTGGCTGAGAATTTGATGAAAATGTTCGATTCTTTAATCTCTCAGTCAAATGGCTTAAGCTTAGCAATTGGATTAATGAGAGAGATTAAAAATTGAAGAGAAATACCTTGACATGGTTGAAAATAACTTGCCAAATGCTTGATAGGGCTCCCGGTTGTCCAATGTTAGCAAAATAAACCAAGAAGCTTGCTTATCTGATGGTAGAGACCAATCTTGAAGCTTCAAATGCTTGAAATTGAAGCATTAAACCCGTTTCCCCCAAATTTTTGCTCCATAGAAGCTCTTGATCATCAATCTTAAGCCATCCCGTGCTTAATCCTTGCAATTTGTTGAAGAATCCTTGCTGAAATGATTCCACGGGCCAAAAGGATGAAGAATCTTCAAGAAATTGTCAAGAAATGGAAGCTTGGGCTGAAGCTTTCATGGCTGCCCATGGACTGTTCACCTAGGGTTCAAGGGAGCTGAGGAATCTTCAAATGTTGCTGAGAATCTCAATGTAGCTGAAGATTAATGCCTGGAATGGATGAAGAAGAGTGCCAAGGCTGAGAGGAAGCAAGCTTGGAGCAGGGCAGGGCTGGAATCAGCCCAAAAATTGCGGTGCAATTTTCAGGGCTGTTTCTGGCTTGTATGCTGCCCAATCTTGAGCAATCTTATGCTCAATCTGAAGCTCTTGAAGTCAGGGATCTATTCCAGGTAGATTTTGGTCAAGAATATCTGAGGTAAGAGAGATATGAGTAGATCTTGGGGCTGAACCTCCATGAAACCTGTAGGAATTTCCAGGAAAGGGGAAAGAGAAACCCCTCTTTTCAAAGTAACCACAGTTTGTTCTCAAACTAAGCCCGTTAACCATCCTTTACCCTAGTTACCTCCATTTTTGCATAAAATTTGATGACGTCCAGCCATTTAAGCCTTTACCCGCCATACCTGACCTTGGATATCTCCAGATGTAGTCATTGCTAACTGTAGTTGTTCTGCAGCACTCCACTAGTCACTGTCTTGTACCATTTTTGTCTGAAATTGGTTTTGAAATAGGAAAATGAGAGTGAAAATGAAAGAAAATAATGGATCAAAGACTGAAGCTCTGATACCACTTGTCAGAGAGAGAACTAGGGAGAGAAGAAGAGGAGAGAGAAAGACTGCAGAGGAGAGAGAAAGACTGCAGGAAGAGAGAGAAATAGAGTGACGAGGAGAGAGAAAGACTAGAATTGGAGAGAGAAAGACAGGAAAGATGAAGAAGCCATGGAAGCTTGGAGCAAGAAGGGAGAGAAAGATTGTAATTGTATTGATATGTCAAAAAGATGTGAAAAATTACAACTTCTCTCCTTATATACCAGTGTCAATGTGACATGGCATATTATTAGTATTCTAAGTATTCCCAGCTTCTTACACTTATTTTTTACAAAATCAACTTTCTTTGCTTCCCTATTGTACTTTTTAAGGAAAATTGGATTTTCTTACATGCTTAAAGCATAAATGTACCTATTTTATTTCAATAAGTATCCCAAATTCAACGTACATCTATATTGTTTTTTAGTTTAAAGGTAACCTCTTTGTGAAAATGTACATGCACACACGCACGCACGCGCACACACACACACACATTATTGAGTAAATTTTAAATAATTTATTAAAGTTTTAATAATTATTTATGTTTTATTTTTTTGAAGGCAATAGTGACACACACATGCACGCACGTGTACGCACGTGTGCGCGCGCACACACACGCACGCACACACAAAGTTTCACATTTTTTTGTTTCCACACCCCCCCCCCCCCCCCCCCCATGTTTTAGTGTCATGCCTTTATGATAAGTACACATACACATACTTCTACGTGGTTTTATATTTCATACATATACATACAAAGATACACAATATCTTTGTACATAAGATCTCAGTTCCTTGTTCTCACATTTGCCCCCTTGCACCCCAAGGGCGAACACACACACACACACACTCTCTCTCTCTCTCTCTCTCTCTCTATAGCTTCCTTGCTCTTGGTCACGCTCTCTTCCTCCCATTCACATACACTTGCCACTAGTAATCCTTATAGCTAACTCATATCTACACATGTAGCTACCAAATCTTGGAGTTATCCCTCCCCCTCATTTGATCCAAACATACTAAATATCTCAATTCCTTGTTCTCACATTTTCCCCCTCACACCCCAAGCAAGTGCACGCGCGCACACGCATGCACGCACACACTCACTCACTCACTCACACACACACACACACACACACACACACTCTCTCTCTCTCTCTCTCTCTCTCTCTCTCTCTCTCTCTCTCTCTCTCTCTCTCTCTCTCTCTCTCTCTCTCTCTCTCTCTCTCTCTCTCTCTCCCTCCCTCCCTCCCTCCCTCCCTCCCTCCCTCCCTCCCTCCCTCTCTCTCTCTCTCTCTCTCTCTCTCTCTCTCTCTCTCTAGCTTCATGGCTCTTGGTCACGCTCTCTTCCTCCCATTCACATACACTTGCCACTAGTAATCCTTATGGCTAAACACATATCTACACATTAGCTACCAAATCTTGGAGTTATCCCTCCCCCTCATTTGATCCAAACATACTATAATACTTGTTGACTATAATAAAGTTCCTTTAGATCTACTTAAAAACGTGTACATGGCCCATGCTTGCACACAATTTAGTATGTGTAAGTAAAATTTCTTGGTTAAAATGGGCTAGTGCAATCATATGAGTTTTTAGGGCACATCTTGTAGGTGGTTTCATAAAGGGTAGATAGTATACCTTAGCCCATTAGAATCTTCCTTCTACTATGTTTCTAATTATAGCAACAATCTTGTAGACTTGTATCATCTACCTCCATTAATTTGAGAAAGCGCTATGATTGGTACCTTTAGGCCATCATCTTCCTTAGTAGTATTATTAATAAAAATGCTAGCTAGGTTTGTCAAGTATGACAATCATTACCTCAAGCAACATATCAAATATACCTCCATAGGTTTCCCCATCCTAGCATTTGTAACCCAATTTTATGAAAATCTCTTACATCAGATTTTCCTCTATGTATTATTAGGGAAGAAATAACCATTTTTAGGGGACTAAATTTGTCAGCATGTTCATAATACTATGTGAATTTATTGATCAAAATTTGTCTTACAACTTTACCAATAATTAGGAATGTATTTATGTAGAAATGGTTAATGATGGATGCTTAAAGGACTTTATCGGCCATCTCCCCTTCTCGACTTGATAGCAGTCGATTTGGTTAGCAAATTGTTGAAATTGGTTCTTCTCAAATTTTGATGTCTGAGACTAATTCATGATGGTGCGAAGGATGGTGGTGATGACCTTTTTCATGCATTTTCATCATGAGGATCTCCAATATAGCTTATTGACCTATAAAATTTAGCCATTGTATTTTAAACATTTATATACATAGGTTTAATCATCTCTTCTTTCATATTACCTTCCCTTCTTACTAAGGCTATCTTATTTGGTATTCATAATCTCCTTTTGCATTAGATGCTAAGGTTCAAATCTTATTATGATATCACATTATTTTTCTTATATTAGTATTGGTCATCATACCATTAGCATTGCAAGTTACTTGTCCAGGTGTAAGTTGGGAGTACTTGGGATATTCGAAGAAATTTAGAGGAACAAATATAGCAAGTGCATTAAATTCTCTTGCCCTTATAGGAATAAAGATGTTCTCATCTCCAAAGAAATCGGGGGCAATCTTTACAAAGAGTATCCTCATCTATTGAAGTAGCGTCCTCTTTTGGAAATGCCTTTCATTGTACAAATGCTCTCGAATAGTCCTATTTCTAAGGTCGTGCTTCGTATAAAGGATTCTTCAGGTTTGCATCTTAAGGATCCCGTGCTTGGGTACCACAATTTGATGTGAAGTGGACGGTTGGATTTTGGCACATAGGCTTTGAGGAGATCGATGTTGAATACATCATGAACCTTGAGATGAGGTGGAAGTTGCAATTTATAAGCATGCCTCCCCAGACATGATATAATCTTGTAGGGACCACAATGTCTGATGCCAGGAGGCATATTTCACGGTGAATTCCATGCCACGGTGGATTCCCTGAGGTTTTACGGTGGATTCCGTAAACTTTGATGACCGGGGCTCATACACAAAGTGGATTCTTTGTGCAAGAAGTTGATGGGGACACCTATCCTTTTCAGGCGTTTCATTAATTTAGTGTGTACATGGGTGATTCCATAGCGGGTGATTCCGTAAAATGCATATTAAATTAATAAACGTTTATGAGTTTAGAGTGCGCACTCGTAATAAATTAAGGTTAGAATTGATTTCTAACCAGTTGATTTATTTATGTAGTTGAAGACTGCTAGGTATTCACTTTTGTCGGTTTAATTGTATTATTTTACTAACGATTGTGAATGCTTCAGTTGATGTGTAGAGATAGCAGCAGTGGCGGAGGAAAGCATCGGAGGATAGTGAGTATTCGATTTATTACTTATATTTTGATGGGCGCATACCTTAGGCATGGCGCCTATATTTTGTCGCGCCTATTTATTGAGGCGTTGGATATTTATTTGTTATTTTGTATGCGCATGGGCACACAATTATGTTATTTGTACTTGGACATTGTATTAGGCACGCCAAACTCTTTGGGCACCGCCCATTAGCTTTATTCCTATTTTGTGCTAAAGCAAACTCAAAAGCTAAAAGCTTGCTATTTTGTAATTTGGGCTATTATTTAAGCTTGAAGATGATTAATACATAAAATACATGCTTTGTGGAGCGCTCACACAAGGCATGGGGGGAGATTGCACCCAATTGGTCTATTGTTCATGTCGTTCATGCTTTTTTACCTTAAGTTTTGTGCAAAAAGTAGAGTTTTATTGTTCTTGGGGACCTTCCGGCATTCACTATGCAAGCGTACAGCATCCAATCTGCGCACCAGTGGTATCAGAGCGAAGCTAAGATCAAGAGCTTCCAATCGCTACCCATCTTGTGCGAAGGTGGAGCTCCTGGAACGATCAAGCTCTACGGTCAATCTCGTCACAAACGGTCAATACAGGTGGATTCCTGGCGATCAAAAACCTCTGTATCCATCAACAGATCGCGAAGGACCGGCCTGCAGCAGCGGAGGACCACTCCTACATCCTCACATAGAAGTCGTGGAGTTGCAGAGATAAGTTTCAATCTTGATATCTTCAAAGCTTTAAAAATTAAAGCTTAGAAAGCTTAGAGAAGCTTTAAGCTTCTCAAATTCGTCGCGAGGTATCAGAATGTGCCGCAAATTTTTCACCGCGTTGCAAAAACGGCCCCCTCCCTAAATTTCACCGTTTCAGATTCCTAAAGCCACAAGTTAAGTTACTAAAGCTCTAAATCACATAAGCTTCTCAATTCAGCAAGTACTGCAAGTTCTCCAAGTTCAAGTTTTGCAAGTCTATCAAGTTTAAATCCTGCAAGTCAGATAAAGCAACTAAGTTCTGCAAGTCCTGGAACTCTGCAAGTCACATAAGTCTGCAACTCTGCAAGTCAGACAAGTCATCTGAAGTCAAAACTGACTTCTGTTCAAAACTCGTAGAAGGGCTATTCCTGTGTAGAAACTCCGAACTGCAAAGTTGTTCATTGGAAGATACTCTTCGCATACGCAGGTTTGCTGAAGCATTTTCAGCATACCAAGAGGGATAAAACACAGATTTTTCAAAGATTACAAATCCCGCAATAGTCAAAGACGAAGATTGTGAAAGCCACACACAAAAATATATAAGCCTTGTATACCCGACCTTGAGCTACGCTCATCCCGCTAACTTGATTTTGAGAGTGAGAGGTCTTTTGAGTTTTACAGGATGATGGAACCACATATGGATGATTTAATGGCTGAAGGCGACCTACCTGAACCTACGATGGAGCAAAAGCTGGACTTAATTATGATGCAATTGGATGAAGAACGACGAGCTAGGCAAGCATTTCAAGTTCAATTGGCTAATTTACGAAGATCGACTACCGACAAAGAGGAACCTCAATCTGAAGACCTTATTCGACGTACCATTGACGCGACTCTCGAAGCTCAATCCATCCGCAAGGAAGTAAAGATAAGTAAAAGAAATTTCAAATTCCGTACTTTCAATGGCACTCGAGAGGGAAAAACTGTTCTTGCATTCATTAGTCAGTTTGACGACTACTTTCATGAGGAAACGTATGCAGAAAAAGATAAAATCAAGTGTGTCACTAATCATTTAGTGGATAGAGCATCTCTTTGGTGGACAGTGATTCGTAAAAGTATAGATCGTCCCACTACTTGGGAGAATTTCAAGAAGAATTTTATGCAGGATTTTCTTCCTCCACAATTTCATGAAAAAGCCATAAAGCAATGGAATCTTCTTTAGCAACGGGATCGTAAGCCTATTCCTCAATATACCGAGCGCTTTTGGAATGCATTACTCCAGTTACGCATGCTTGAAGACGTACCTGAAGCGACACACAAGCGCAAGTATATGTCTGGACTACTTGGGCATTACTACGCTTAAGTTAATATGTTCAAGCCTGCAACTCTTGAAGACGCAATCTCATTAGCTCATGACACTGAAGACAAGCTGCGAGGAAGAGACATACGTCCATAGCAATTCCAAGCCAATGGTAACTATGGATCTAAGCAATTCAACTCAAATTTTAGAAGATTTAATCAAGGTCGTTTTCCTTCATCATCTTTCCGTAAGAATTGGGCAAAACCACCTGCTTTACTATCCAATACCAACCAAAACCCCAAGCCTATTCCACAGCCAAATCTTAATGTCCCTAGACTTTCTGCCATTGCAAACAATGTAACCAAAGCCAAGCCTATAGTATGTTATAAATGCCACCAGCCTGGACATCTAGCAGCAAATTGCCATTCGAAGAAGCCACCTGTCCATATCAACTACCTTGAAGCAATGGAAGAAGACGAACATGAAGAAATGTCTGATTTCACGGAAGATGAGGACGACATTACTACTCCTTCGGATACTTTACCAGGTATGCCAACTCCACATTCTTTATTGACAATGAAATGTTTAGTGCATGAAAAGGAAAAGATTATTTTGCATGATGACGGTAGTACTCATGATTTTATTTCAGCAAAGCTAGTAAAAGAATTGAAATTACAGACCGTACCTACGCATTATCGCATCAAAGCAGCATTCTTAGGCACTAGGTATAATGGTACACAGGAAGTGCATGACTTAGAAATTCAAATTGGTAAATACATTGAAAGAAGAAATTTTCTAGTTGTCCCATTACAGTCGAGTGACATTATTTTAGGTATGCCTTGGCATCATCAGCATAACCCTGATAAAGATTATTCCACACATTCAATTAATATTCAATTTCAAGGAAAATATATTACATTGTATGGTATACATGCATCTAATGCTTTTCCACTGCTTTCGCATACTCAAGCTAAACGTGCATTACGCAAGAGTAGTAAATCTTATCTCATTTGGGTGAATGAACTGCAAGTTAAAGAAAATCATATGCACCCTAGGCATAAAGAATTTCTTGCATATTTTAAAGACTGTTTTGCCGAAGATCTACCACTTGGTTTACCTCCTTCACGTCCAGAGGACCATAAAATAGATTTGATTCCTGGTACCCAACCACCTTGCAAAGCACCATATAGGCATAACCAGATAGAGCAAAAAGAAATTCAAAGTCAAGTTGAGGAATTACTAAATAGAGTTTTGATTAGACCTAGTAGTTCTCCATTTGGTGCACCTGTTCTGTTAGTAAAGAGAAAGAATAATACCTATCGTATGTGCATTGACTATCGTGGTTTAAATAAGATCACAGTAGGGAATAGGTATCCAATTCCTAGAGTCGATGACCTTATGGACAAACTGCAAGGTCCTGCCATATTTAGTAAAATAGACCTTAAATCTGGTTATCATCAGGTGAGACTAGATAAGTCTGACATATTCAAGACTGCATTTAGGACACAGTTTGGTCATTATGAATTTTTAGTGATGTCTTTTGGATTGACTAATGCACCTGCTACATTTAGTAGAATGATGAATCGTATATTTTTGAAATATCAGTATTGTGTTATTGTCTTCTTTGATGATATTTTGGTGTTTAGTCAAAATGAGAAAGAACATTATGAGCATTTGTCATTGGTTTTCCAGTTATTAAAAGATAATCAACTGTATGCAAATCCGGAAAAGAGTGAGTTCTTTAAAACAGAAATTGAGTATTTAGGTCATATTGTATCATCCGATGGAATTAAAGTTGATCCTAAGAAAATAGAAGCAATATTGAACTGGCATGTACCTAAAAATGTCCATGAGTTATGATCATTCCTAGGTCTTGCTAGTTTCTATAGGAAGTTTGCACGTAATTTTTCATTACTTGCTTTACCATTGACTAAACTTTTGAAGAAAGGTATTGTTTATCATTGGTCCGATAATCAACAGAAATCCTTTGACTTATTGAAACATGCATTAACCCATGCTCCTGTACTACAGTTGCCTGATTTTAATAGACCATTCTTTTTAGTAGTGACCGATGCTAGTGGATCAGGAATAGGAGCCGTACTTATGCAGGATAATCATCCTATAGCCTATTCTAGTTGTAAGCTGAAACCCTCCGAACTGAAATATTCCACATATGACAAAGAATTATTAGCTGTTGTACAAGCTTTAAGACAGTGGAAACACTACTTAATGGGCTCTGAATTTATGATTAAGATCGATCAGCAAAGTATTAGACATTTACTTAGCCAACCCCAAATATCTGACCGACATATCAAATGGGCATCCTTTATTCAGAGTTTTCATCCTATCATTCAATATCAACCCGGAAAAGAAAATGTAGTGGCCGATGCATTAAGTAGAAGACATGTCATTCATAATATTTATGTTATATCTTTTGATTCTTTGATTGCTATGAAAGATACTTATCATCAGGATATTACTTTTCATGCTGATTGGAATAAATTAGTTCAAAATAACTTGATTCCTATTGATTCACTATCTTATAATGATGGATTTATGTTTTATGAAAAGAGATTATGTGTTACAGTTCCATTCCGATCTTTTGTTTTGAATGAGATTCATTGTCCTCCATATCAAGGTCATAGAGGTATCATATCTACTTTACGTACATTAACTGAAGATTTTTATTGGCCGCATATGGACACTGATGTATCTAACTTTGTTTCTAAATATTTGATTTGTCAAAGAGTTAAGAGACATCATGGTAAACAGTATGGATTACTTATGCCTTTATCTATTCCGTCAAGACCATGGGAACAAATTTCTATGGATTTTATTAATGGTTTACCTAATACTAAATCTAACCATGATATGATTTGGACAGTAGTAGATAGGTTTAGTAAACAAGCATATTTCATTCCATGTAAGAAAACTTTAACAATATCACAGGCAGCACAATTGTTTTTGAAAACTGTTTTCACTAACCATGGATTACCAAAAGTTATTATTTCTGATCGTGATTATAGATTTTGTAACAACTTTTGGATTACTTTGTTTGCTAACCTAGGCACAAAAATTGATTTCTCGTCTGCATTTCATCCTGAAACTAATGGACAAACAAAAGCCACTAACAGTACTATACTAGATCTTTTACGTGCCTATACGATTTCTAAACCACAGACATGGGATACACATTTGCATTTGTTACAGTTTGCATATAACAATACACCACACACATCTACAAAGAAAGCATCGTTTGAAGTGATTTATGGTTATAGATTGTCTACACCTATTGCATCTTTGTCAAATAGAATTCATAGTGTTGATGATATAGCTAGTATGCACAATACTATTTTTGATGAGGTTAAAGACATGATTGCCAAAGCCCAGCAATCATATACCAAACAAGCCAATAAAAAAGGACAAGCAATGAATTTCAAAGTTGATGACTATGTTTGGTTGAGAATAGAAAAACGTAGATTACAAAGTGTAGATAGACACCCAGTTGTGAAATTAGCCCCTAGATTCTATGGACCATTTAGGATCATTCACAAAATTAATGACAATGCATTCAAGTTAGAATTACCACCTCACTGGAAAATTCACTACACATTTCATATTAGTTTATTAAGACCCTTTAGAGACCAATTACCTGTACACCTTGTTTATGAAAACCCACCTTTGTTAGAGGAAGAGATTGAAATACTTGAACTAGAAGCTATCATAGATACTGATTTTATGACCACTAGAACTGGCCGAAGATATTCTAGATATCTAGTTAAATTTAAGAACCATCCTCTAGAAGAAGCACAATGGATGCACGCTAGAGACTTAAATGCTTTCCCCACTCTGCTAGCTCCACATTGAGCTAATAGCAATTGAGATCAATTGCTATCCCACCCCGGGGGTATGATGCTAGGAGGCATATTTCACGGTGGATTCCGTGAGGTTTTACGGTGGATTCCGTAAATTTTGATGACCGGGGCTCATACACAAAGTGGATTCTTTGTGCGAGAAGTTGATGGGGATGCCTATCCTTTTCGGGCGTTTCATTAATTTAGTGTGTACATGGGTGATTCCATAGCGGGTGATTCCACAAAATGCATATTAAATTAATAAACGTTTATGAGTTTAGAGTGCGCACTCGTAATAAATTAAGGTTATGATTGATTTCTAACCAGTTGATTTATTTATGTAGTTGAAGACTGCTAGGTATTCACTTTTGTCAGTTTAATTGTATTATTTTACTAATGATTGTGAATGCCTCGGTTGATGTGTAGAGATAGCAGCAGTGGCGGAGGAAAGCATTGGAGGATAGCGAGTATTCGATTTATTACTTATATTTTGATGGGCGCATACCTTAGGCATGGCGCCTATATTTTGTCGCGCCTATTTATTGAGGCGTTGTATATTTATTTATTATTTTGTATGCGCATGGGCGCACGATTATGTTATTTGTACTTGGACATTATATTGGGCATGCCAGACTCTTTGGGCACCGCCCATTAGCTTTATTCCTATTTTGTGCTAAAGCAAACTCAAAAGCTAAAAGCTTGCTATTTTGTAATTTGGGCTATTATTTGAGCTTGAAGATGATTAATACATAAAATACATGCTTTGTGGAGCGCTCACACAAGGCATGGGGGGAGATTGCACCCAATTGGTCTCTTGTTCATGTCGTTCATGCTTTTTACCTTGAGTTTTGTGCAAAAAGTAGAGTTCTATTTTTCTTGGGGACCTTCCAGCATTCACTACGCAAGCGTACAACATCCGATTTGCGCACCAATGTCTTGGCTAAGCTTCTTGAATTTGCTTAGTGATAGAGAAAAATACACTCAGACCTCTTTGGATTTGTAGATGTCTTTTGGTGATCTTGGGTGGCCTTAATGTCATGTTGGATTGCCTTTACTTGTTCTTCCATCTCTACTAACATTCTCTTGGATGTTTCCACCTTGAGTATAGGATATGAGAAATTAAGAGGAAATAGGAAATCTTGGACATATAACTCCTATAAGGGAGTCATTCCAATGCTTTGTAGTCACACTTGCATGCACTTTGGCTTTTATAAATAAAAATTCTTGGTTGAAATGGATTGGCACAATCATAGGAGTTTTTAGGGCACATACTATAGTTGGTTGGAGACTATACCTCAACCCATTAAAATTTTCCTTCTAATATGTTTCATAAAGGGTGGAGAGTATACCTTAGCCTTTTAGAATTTTCCTTCTACTATGTTTCTAATTATAGCAACAATCTTTTAAACTTGTACAATTTACCTTTGTTAAGAGAGTTCTAACATGCACAAAAATTTTAAGAAAGGGCTCCAATGAGTACCTTTAGGCCATGATGTTCCTTAGTAGTATTATTATTAGTGAGGTTTTGTCAATTACAATAGCATTACCTCAAGCAACTGATCCACTTTTGTTCTAGTAATTCTAGCCCCACAACTTGCTAGTCTTGGGCTTTGATTTCTGCTCTTGGATAATGGGTCTTACTTGAGTTAGTATGGCATGTTGGAGATTTAAAAAATGCATTGCCTCGAGGTGTATATCCAAATGAGAATTCAGACCAAGGTAAAACTTGGACACCTATTGTATGAAATGTCCATGGGAGGTACACCTTTTAGAAGCAATATAAATTTTGAATAGTATTCTTCCAAGCTCATCCCCACTTTCTTCAAGGTGAGAAATTTGTCAATTTTTAGGATGTGATAGGCCGGTGGGAAGTATCTCCCTTGTACAACTTCCTTTGTCTTTCCCTAAGTGATAGTTGTTTCTGAGACACCCCAGTCTCTGCACCACTAGTTCCACCACAAATAGGCTTCTCCTGTTAGTTTCAACACAGTGATCATTGAGACTGATTTGAGGAAGTAATTTTGGTAGAGCTAACTTCCATGGACTCTATCCGTATCTTTTCCTTGGCCTCAACATCCTTTTCTTTGACATCAAACTTGGGTGGTTTGACTTGCTTGAGAAGGCATTTCTTCTCTTGAGCCTTGGTAGGACTTGTGGTAGGCATGGTATCTTGGTTCTAAATAAAGATTTCCATGATTAATTTCCACACTCAAGATGCTTAGAACTACACTTCTTGCTTAGTGCTCACATTACTAAACTCCAACAATTTTTTTTCTTGAGAATCAAAGTTCAGTATGATGAGTACACAAATCATGAAAGTAAATGAAGACTCATTTCATTATAAGCAACATAAGTCGAGATTTACATCGAATAGGAAATTTCTATATACAACACCACAATAGAACCCTAAGGTGATAATTAGCTAGATATCAGTAAGGTAATAGCATGGGGGTTCATGTGGTGGATATGTAGAAGTCTATACTGTGAAGGAGGGTTTGGAAGACCTTGTTTATGGAAACCACAGTGATGGGGACGGCCTTGTATGACCACTTTGTCAGTTGGAATCACTCTTATTACTTCATCATAAATGCAGCAGTCCATGTGAATTGCTCAACCATGGGTGTACAAGGTGGCATTTCTCCTAGATGGGGAGAATATAAAGGTAGTTACAACCTTCAAGTTCCCCATCCATTGGATTCTCTTTAAGTTTATTTAGATGTAGTGGAAACAATCAACATCTATGTAGTAGTAATGCCCATCCCAAACCCATATCCTTTCTTGGTACAGTGGGGATGGATCATACAATTGGTCTAGGATGCGCATCACTTCTCTTCTCCATTTTTATAATGAGAGGAGTACATTGCCAACATGTACATGGCTCAAAATTTTAAAAAACAATCCCAAGCTTCCATACTCTGCCAAAGTTACTTACACCCACATTAGTATGAGAAAAAATTTAGAATCCTTAGCTTAGGTTATCGATTTTTTTCTTTCCATAATTTTTTCTCACACAATCATAAATCAATTTATGCTCTCATACCATGTGTGATGTACCGCTTGAAACTTCTTTCAGGGCACGATGTTTGTGGCCCATTAGGAGACAATACTAAGTGACGCCACCTAGAACTCCTTGGAATGACATGGGGTTGATCACTTAGGTTCTCTTGAGTCCACATTATAGTGAAAATATTCTGGCCAAACCCACTATTATTGACATGAGTCTGGGTCCCTTGATCACTATGAGGTCACCTAAAGATGATTCGAGTGTAGAGTTTACACGAGATCACCCGAACTAAAGCATATTTGTGTCACACTTAGTTCAAAGAGAGTGAGAAACGAGGGGGATTATAGCATGTCAACCCCTTTGCCCATGATGCATAGTCTCACTCCGATCCCCTAAAATGACATGGAGTTAGGGTTTCTATTCAATTTTCTACTTAGGTCAATATAAATTTTTTGCTAGTGCAACTCTTGAAAGGAGCTCCCAACTAATCAAGATCACCCTACCATAGATAGGACAAGGACCCATCAAACCCTTGAGCTTCCATCAATGGGCATTTTTGATTACCTAATTACATACCACTGTTATATTTGAACACTTAAAATCAGCTTCATTAATTATCCTTTTATAGCAACAGGTTCATTTAGGTAATTTAGAGCACAACATAAAACAAGAACAATATAATATTTGACAATCAAGTCTTTTATTATTTTGAAGGTGTCTTATTATAGTTTCTCTTCTGCTCATATAGAAGTAACACCAACACGAAGGTTTGGTATCCTCCAAGATTCCACATCGTCAACTAGTATCACCACCTCCCCCCCCCCCAAAAAAAAGGACAATTTTGGGTCATGTAGGGGCTAGGCGAATCATAGGAGGTAAGGACTTTGCTATCCAAAGCCACCATGGCACTCTTACCTCCTCCTTCCTAAATGACTCCCCACAAAGTGACATCATGCAATGGGGCCAATTTGAGCTCCTCAAAGTGATGATTTTGACCACCCTGGAGTAGGGTCCTTGTGCAACCAGCCTTGGGGGAGCCCTAGTGTATCCTTTCTTCTATATATTTAAGGTGATTCCAATTAGATTCAATTTGAACCCTACCTTAAAATCACAAGCAGTTCATTCTTGGTGCATAGGCAGTCCATTGCATGCATCAACAAAACCACATCTAGTACATATTCTAAAAGTTGGTTTACCCTAGAAGGTAATCTTTGAACAATCCTAGGTTGCTCTTCCCCTTGGAATTAATTTGGGGTTTCAATTATGAACTGAGTCTGATATGTTACCACTTTGGGTGCAAGTCTTCAATCCCCCTTAAGATTGTTATTCCAATTTGATCTTTGACTAAGATTTGACTAAGATTGATCCTCTTAGGATAAATGATCCATTCTAACATAGTCCCTTCAGTGACTCAGGTCCCTCATCTCTTAGTGGTGCAATACCTCACAAGCCTCCTTTGACTTGTTCAATTGAACCATGTAAGACTTGAGAGACTCTTGGCATATGGAAGTTTACAGAATATCAATGATTAGTTTTTCCTAACATAAAGATGATTGTTTTGTATCTCCAAAAGATATTATTCATTACGAAGAAGGGTCATTGAGTCTTTTCCTTAGTTGCAGTTATGCAATCAATGTTGATGGGGTTTTATCCTAACTAAGGGTGAACCTTAGGCAATCTAACCTAATTGTCTAGTTTGTATGCAGAAAGAATCTAACTAATTTATATTGGCTTGAGTTCACAATATTAGTTGAGTCAGACCTAGAACTTAACTTCGTTTAATGTATACTATCCTATAATGCGAAATAGATTTCATTACCTCTCTTCTAGGATGACTTTACACTTAGCTATGTTTATTATTCCTAATGCAAAGCAACTTTTCTATTTTATTTGTGCCCAATTTTCCTAAGTTCACAAGTTTTGTTATTTCTTCCTTTGGCCTAAGGATGAGAAGTGAGACTACCTAATTTGGGCTTAACTTGATCATGTAGCTCTTCAAGGTAGACATCGTATGTAAAAATCTAACTAATCTTTCATTTATCATGAACTAATTTAATTTGTTCACTCTAAATGCATTTCCCAAATTAACTCAGTCCCTAAGATTAACTCTTATCTACTAATCTTTTATGTAACCTTCCATGTGACTCTTGAAATATGAGCATCTACTTAATATTTCTTATACTATTATTTTATGATTGACTAATGGAGATGGTGGAGCCTAGTTTGGTATGATCGGGGCTAGGCATTGCTCATATTCCTCCTCATATTTCAAGGGGTTCCTGCAACTTCGGTAATTCTAATAGCTTATGTATCTCTAGCAACTCTCAAGCTTCTTCTTTTGGGAGCCATGATGGATGGGCAGTCTTGATGAGCTTCGATGGACTTTAGTGGTCTTTGGTAAGTAGGGGCACCTTTGGAAAATGCAAGGAACCTTCCTCTTCTCTACCCTCTTTTCCTTTAGTCTCACCCCTCTCTCTCTCTCTCTCTCTCTCTCTCTCTCTCTCTCTCTCTCTCTCTCTCTCTCTCTCTCTCTCTCTCTCTCTCTCTCTCTCTCTCTCTCTCTCTCTCTCTCTCTCTCTCTCTCTCTCTCTCTCTCTCTCTCTCTCTCTCTCTCTCATTTGGTGTAGCGTATCCCTCTCTTCTCCTCTCTTTCTCTCTCTCTCTCTCTCGTTTGGTGTAGCGTATCCCTCTCTTCTCCTCTCTTTCTCTCTCTCTCTCTCTTATATATCTCTCTTTCTAGAGTAGTGTATCAGTGTTGGGATCCCCTTGTCCTTCATCCAAAATGTAGCCTTTTATAGGCTAGTGGGAGTAGCCCCCCCCCCCTCTCTCTCTCTCTCTCTCTCTCTCTCTCTCTCTCTCTCTCTCTCTCTCTCTCTCTCTCTCTCTCTCTCTCTCTCTCTCTCTCTCTCTCTCTCTCTCTCTCTCTCTCTCTCTCTCCCTCCCTCTCTCTCTCTCTCTCTCTCTCTCTCTCTCTCTCTCTCTCTCTCTCTCTCTCTCTCTCTCTCTCTCTCGATTGACTAACATGCATCTTGCTTAGCTAATGCATGGCGGCCATGATAGGGTTTGTCCTAGATGATGAGGACAGGAGGAACTAGTGATGATGACATCAATCAATCATGAAAAGGGCGGGGTGATCATGACGTGTGGAGGAGAGGGTGACATGGTCAACAGTGGCATGTGGGAGAGCTGGTGGTGGCACAATGACAGCCAATTCATTGCAAATAAGTTTTTTTCTTGTTAAAAAACCATTAACATTAAATATTTAACTTTTAAATCCCCCTGCCTCTTGTCAAATCCAATGAATGTTAAAGATCATGGATCTAGAGCATGGCAGCTATGGAGGTTGGAAGATGAAGACTAGATTCATAGTGACATGGGCAATGAATAGACCAACTGTTACACAAGTGAATTAGGTTCCAAGATGGAAGCTTGGACTCTTAAACACAATCTTGTGTAAGGGACTAACAATAACAATGGCACTAACTAAAAGTACAAAGCATCATGATATTGCATTACTCACAGTGAAAGTTGATAGTCAAGTACAATGCTTTATAGTAGTTGGGTTGTTCCATTCTCCTCACTGTGCATATGGGATTTAGGAGATCTCTTCCTGGAGCATACATCACTTTGTTGGGGGTAAAGGCACCTTCGCCTAGCCGCCCGTGTATTGCTACACGGACAGTACCTGCCACTTCGCACTGCAGGTGGCGAGTGCCCATCACCGTCACTTTATTCTTTATTCTTTTAGTGATAGTTTGAATAAAGGAAGGCCCGGTCACACATTGTGACTGTTAGAGTTCCCATTTTGTGTTTCTCTCTTTCTTGCTCTTGCTCTCCTACCATAGCTCTTCCAAGAAATCTTCGATCCTTCTCACCTTTCAACTAGTATCAAAGCATGGTTGCTCGAGCATTCTAACTTTGTGCGTGACTCCTTCAGCTTCCTTTCAAATACCTACACCATTGGCTTCCACTCCCAGTAGCCATAGCTGACCTTCTCGAGCTCTTGTCACTCCCCAGCTTCCTAAGCACCTTCCCGGATCCTTTGGGCACCCTTAGGGAATTCCATCACAGATATTTGGTCATTTTTTATCAGGGTTTATTGAAGCTACATGTTTACGTAGGAAGAGGATTGCCATAGCTTCCACCCTTGAAGCTTGGTCTCTTCATACCTTGTTGTATGGACTTGTGGAGCACCTTAGGCTCATTGTGTGCCTTCTTTGGCACCCCCTTGAGCTTCCTACCACTCTGAACTAGCAAAAACATGACCAAAAACCCCAGGTAGATCAACGTGACTGCACCTGTTGTAGGCAGAAGATGGACAACAGCTCCTACATCAAATGTTGGTCATGGCATCCTTCCTAATCATTGTGGCACCATTGGCAATGATGCTTGATATGCGTTGAAGTCTACTAAACCTTGAAAATTGATCTGAGGTCTTGTAGCACTGCTTTGAAATAGTTCATAGCAGCTTATAGACACTAAATGTCAATGCTACACTAGCAGTTGATGCCTATGCTTGTTTGGAGCTTCCTAGTTAAGCGGTTTGATGCCTATTGATGACAAATTGTTGGGGGATGCAAGGCATATGATTTTCCATAATCTTGGACTGAATTTTGGGCTGAAAAATCACAGTTTTCAATAGCAAATCATTATTGTACAATAGTGGGCTGAAGTCTATTACTTCATGTTTGCCTATGCTTCTTGGAATCGGGACATGCTTTGGAGATGTACTTTGATGTATTGATCATCGGGGATCAACTTTGAGCTTGATATTGCTTCAAATCATTGGTTGAGCTTGATCTCTACTTTGTAGCACTTGAATCTCTGTCTTTGGATGTACTTTGGCATATACCTCACTTATGTCTGATCGGTCTTGACATGCTTGGCTTATGCCATTTATACATGCTAGTTACATTGTTTGGAGTTGGATGCTTCTGGAGCCTTGCCTTGGCTTGACATTTGATCATCTAGAGCTTATCTTGGTGATTCATTGGCTTGTCAAAGTTTTCCTTTGGATGTACCTGATGTATATGTATGGTATGTATGGATGCTACACGGCCTACATGCTCAGGATGTCTCATTGATGCTTAATCTTGGAAACTTGTCACTAGTGCACTCTTACATGCTTTGTTCGAGCTTTCTTGCTTGACATTTACGGTTTTTGTGCTAATGGGAGCGTTTTGATATGCTTGACAGACATAGAGCAGGTGGGTTTATGCTACTTGAGCATTAGATACTTGAGACTAGGATGCCAATGTTGTGTACATTTTGCCCTACTACACAGGGGGTGTGCCAATTATTGACGGATTCATTTGACATGCTTGGGTGTTTGCTCGATGTCCGTGACTGTCACATGCTAATTTATGGATGTTTGATGCTAGATATGCTTTGACAGTCAGTGGTTGACTTGGTGCATTCATTTTGTGTACAATTTGCTCTCATTATACATGGCTGTAATTTTTTATAGCAAGCAGTTATACATGGAGTGTGATGTATTTTTCATGCTGAATCATCCTGATTTTATGTACTCTTGATGGTACTTGGTGGGCAGCATTGTTAGATATCAATTCGTAGTCATTTTGCCTTGGTTTTGGTAGTATTTTGGATGTTTACAACAGAAAAAAACAAGCAGCTTTTGAACTGTCTACACTGTTTTGGAGTGCTTATGGCATCTTCTTCCAGTGATAATACTATCTTCAACATTACCAAGCTTGATGGTACTAATTATGGCTATTGGAAGAGCCAAATTTGGTAGGTACTTGTGCAGAAGAATCATGTAAAGCCACTGAGATTGAGCGGGTAGCAGCCTGCGGGCATGTTGAATGATGATTGGATTGATCTTAAAGCATTATGCAAGTCTACCATGATATTATCTCTCACTAAACAAGTGCACTACAATGTCGCAGATGAGGCATAGTCTGCATGGCAGCTTTGGGAAAATATCAAAAACCTCTATGACAAGAAAAGTCCAACAGGTCAAATGTATTGGTAGAAGTAGCTAATGGACCTGCGCATGAAGGAGAATGTGACGATGTCCGCTCATTTGAGCCAGTTCCATGCTATTCTCAAGAACTTGACTTCACAGGGCATTACTTTTACTGATGAGGTTATAGCATTGTTTTTTCTTGGGAATTTGAGTGAGTCATGGGATGTATTCCGCACTGCCTTACGTGCTTATGCTACTACCTTGAAATTTCCTGATGTGGAGAGTGCTCTTCTACAGGAAGAGATTGACCATAAGAACTTGGATGCCTCTCGTGTATCGCATACTTTGACTGTTAAAGGCAAAGATGGTAATGGAAAGAATGACCGTGGGAATGGCCGTGGTCGAGACTCGTAAAAGTCTAGGTCTAAATCATGTGGCAAGTCACGCAGTAAGTCTCGTGGGAGAAATGGTAATGTGACATGTTGTAATGAAGCATTCAACCAGGAAAAGAAATCTAACTAAAATTGAAATAGTCATAAAATAACAAAGAACTATTGCACCAAGACATCTTGCCATGTATTAATGATGAGAGTTCCAAAAATACATGACAGCCATGGCTGATGCTTCATCTAATAAGAAGAAAGCTAACATCAAGAAAGTGAACATTAAAATTTTGTGAATGAGCCAAATGATGTCTTCTCTTAGCCTCTTGCCTTCTTTATCCTAACTCCTCATGGTACATTTACATATGCAAGGGTTGGAAATTACAAGGTATGGAATTAGCATGATTCTAAAGTACAAAAATATCAAGGTATTTTATTTCATGACAAACCATCCCATCCTAAGATGGTTTTGACCTCAAAACCAAGGATAAATGGGCCAAATCCAAGCCAAGGATGATAGTAATCATGTCCATGTAGCTCCGATATGATAGGAAAGCACTTTCCATATAAGAGAGACCTTTATGTATACCAAACTATGAGTAAACTGGCTGTTGTCCAAACAGGGCTGATTTACAAAAACTGTCATAACTTTTGATAAAGTGGTCCAAATGACACATATGAAGTATAGAAATGAAGTATACAATCTCTAGTATCACCCCATAATGTCAAAATCAATTTTTTATAAAGTCAGGACAGTTTTATTGCCAACAATATCTCATAGCAAGCTGTCCCTGCACAGTGTCATGTATCATCCTGCAATAACCAAGGAAAATCATTCACATAAGTGGATGGTTGCCAAGAAGATTCCTCTATAGGTAAGCTCTTCCACTTAATGAGGTACTCAGTAAGAGTACGATTTCTGAGCACTTTTTCTCTCTTTCCAATAATACTTTCAGGTTCATATATGACAAGTCCTGCTTCATCCATTGGTGGCAACTCTTCCAATACCTTCACATCAGGTCCAACATACTTCTTAAGCTATGAAACATGAAATACATCATGTATTTTAGTGGAAGAAGGTAGTTGGAGCTTATAAGCAAGCTCTCCAACTTTGTCCACTACCAAATATGGTCCATAAAATCTGTGAGCAAGCTTATTGTTCCCACCCTTCAATGAAGCATAGTGTGTCTTGGGCACTTTAAGAAATACCCAATCTCCAACTTTGAAGTCCAAATGTCTTCTCTTCTCATTGGCATAGGCTTTCATTACTTCTTGTGCTTTCCTTATGCTGTCCTTGCATTGTCTCATGAGTGTCTCCATCCTTTCCAACTCTTCCTTTGCTTGGGGGTTGATATCTTCATGAAACAAAACTGATGGGATTTGGACTTTGTACCCATAAAGTGCTTCAAATGGGGACATACCTATGCTCACGTGATACGTGTTGTTATAGAAAAATTCAGCAAGGTGGATCCAATGATCCCATAAAGCTTGTGTGTCATGACAATAATGCCTAAGGTACACTTCCACCCAGTGATTGACTCTCTCCATTTGCCCATCGGTTTGGGGGTGATAGGTTGTGCTATGAGTGAGAAAAGTACCCATAGAAGAGAATAGACTTCTCCAAAAGCTACCCATGAATTTTGTATCTCTATCCGATACTATTCTCATTGGCATACCATGCAACTTGAACACACCTTCCACAAATTGCTCAGCCACTTGCCTTGCTGAATATTGTATTTTGGTTGGAATAAAGTGGGATGATTTAGTCAATCTATTAACAACCACATAGATACTATTCCATCCATGACTAGTAGTAGGTAATCCCGTTATAAAGTCCATGGAAATGTCGGTCCATTTTCCCGTAGGAATAGGTAAAGGCTGAAGGATTCCGGCTGGTAATAAAGTGGAGTCCTTATTTTGTTGGCACTCTAAACACTCAGATACATGCTCCTTGACGTCCTTCCATAAACCCTTTCAATAAAAACTTTTATGGACCTTGTCAAAGGTCTTGAAAAGACCCAAATGACCAACCATTGGTGATGGATGCATCTCATGGAGCACTTTCAGCGTGAATTTACTATTAGGAACCGAGTACGCTTTACCCTTAAACCATAAGAGTCCATTATGCACTTTGAAATTTGAAAATTCTTCATCATGTCCTTCCTGTAATTTCTGTAAAATCTGGACAGCATGCTCATCCAACACATATTCTTCTTGGATGTTGTTTATCCAATCCTTATAAATTGTAGACAATGTAGATAAACTGCATGCCCACATTCTAGATAATGCATCAGCCACAACGTTATCCTTTCCAGCCATGTATGCTATTTTAAAATCATATGATTGCAAGGTAGCCAGCCGCTGTGAGAGAAAATACCTCAACACCGTATGATCGCTTTTGGCTTTAAAATGTGTTCCATAGAGATAATGATGCCATTTCTTGATCGCATGTAGAATAGCAAGCATCTCTTGCTCGTACACATGCATCTCCCTCTCTTTATCATCAAATTTTTTGCTCTCGTATGCAATGACACCATGCTCTTGAACCAAAACAGCCCCTAAACCTCTACCACTAGCATCCGTGTAGATGGTAAAAGTCTTGGAAAAATCAGAGCAAACTAGTACTGGTGCTGAAACAAGCAATTGCTTCAGCTCATTAAAGCTCTTGTCGGCGATTTTGTCCCAAAAGAAGGCCTCTTTTTTTAACCGATCGGTAAGAGGAGCTGCAACATGAGCATAATTCTTCATAAACCTACGGCAAAAAGATGATAACCCAAGAAAACCTCTTAAAGAAGTAGCATTAGTTAGGCCCTGCCATTCTTTGACGCATTGCACCTTCTTAGGATCCACTTTGATTCCATCTTCTCCCACTATATGACCCAGGTATTCAACTTCATTTGTCATGAATGAACACTTAGTTGCCTTGGCAAATAGTTTATGCTTCCTCAATATATCGATGACTTCTTTTACATGCTATAAATGGTCCTCTTTGCTCTTGCTATAGATTAAAATGCCATCAAAGAATACCAAAAATGTCCGAAATAGCAAGGGTTGAAGTATCTTATTCATAAGATATTGGAATGTGGCTGGAGCATTGGATAAACCAAAAGGCATAACCATGAATTGATAGAGGCCTCTTTCCATCCTAAAGGTTGTTTTAAACTCTTCCCCTTCCTTCATGCGTATTTGATGATACCCCGATCTCAATTCAATCTTGGAGAACACCTTAGCATCCTTCAATTCATCTAGGAGCTCATCTATTCTAGGTATTGGATACATATTCTTGATAGTGACCTTGTTAATATCGTGATAGTCGATACACATGCGAAAATAGCCATCTTTCTTCTTTACAAGAAGGACCAAAGAGGCAAAAGGCAATTGGTTTGCCTTGTTGAGACCCATTTCTAATAGCTCTTTCACTTGGCGCTCTACCTCTTCCCTTTCCACTTTGGAGAGGCGATATGGTGGTTTGTTAATAGGCTTGGTGTTGGGTGGCAAGTCTATAGGATGATCTACTTCCCTTTTGGGAGGAAGAGAAGTAGGTGGCTGAAGAATATCAACATAATCCTTCAGCAACTTGCAAAGACATGGGTCTATGTCATTGGTAGGAGGAGAGGGTTGATCCTCATCAATATTCAAAAGAAGAATAGTGAACATGCATGCCTTTGCATTTATCTCCTTTTTTATCTTATTGGGGTTGATCACATCCATTTTCTTCTTCTCAACACCATGTAGAATTACTTGCTGTCTACACCATTGAAATTCCATTTCCAGCTTGTTAAGATCCATAGTAAATATGCCCAAAGATTTCATCCAATTGTAGCCAAGTATAATGTCAATATGACGCATTTCTAATGCGATCAAACTCACTGATGTAGTGCACAATGGAGATAGAGTAATACGAACATTTGGGCAGCATTGGTTACTATTTTCAAAGTCTCCATTTGCCACTTGGAACTTTAGGGAAGAAGGCATATCCTTTGTACTCAATTTCAACCCATTGGGTGATTTGGAATTAATAAAGCTATGTGTGCTACCCGTATCAATGAGTATGTGAGCGGTCCTTCCATTGATTTGGCCTTTGAGGCAGAGGATATTGTCCCCTCTTGAACCACTCCACGCGTCATTTGATATGGAACATAGCGAGGAATGTAAATCAGTCCAAGAATCATCCATGTAATGACCACCCGAATCAAAAGGAAAGCCATCCATTGGGTCATAAAACTCATCATGGATACTCTCTTCATTTTCATGTATCTCTTCTTGAGTAGTAGAGCCTTCAAGCTGTGCTAGACTTCCCTCAATAGGTTTAGCATCAGAATCATCTTCAAAATTCATACTAACCTTCAAATTCTTAGACTTACACTTGGACTTATGGTTAGGTGACCATTTCTCCCCGCACTTGAGGCATAGCCCTTTGGCATATATTTCTTTGAGCTTGTCATTAGACACATGCTTGCCTTGGATAGGGGCTAAAATTTTGGCACTAATATCAGTCCTTTTTCCATCAAACTTATTTTCAGCATTAGATCTGAAATTGCTACCCTGCTTTGGTTCATAAACAGTGGGGAAAGTTGGTATCTTGCTGTAGGTATTGCTGTGAACATTTATTGGCTTTCCACCATGCTGGAAATCAGTCCTTACATGCCCATAATGGTCTTATGTCTTTGGAAATTATG
This sequence comes from Lygodium microphyllum, assembly GCF_053477565.2. Taxonomy (NCBI): domain Eukaryota; kingdom Viridiplantae; phylum Streptophyta; class Polypodiopsida; order Schizaeales; family Lygodiaceae; genus Lygodium; species Lygodium microphyllum. Next base: position 125,209,729 of record NC_141146.1, read on the forward strand.
TAGGCTGAAATGAATACCTTGTTTTTGGTTGGAAACTCTTGTATTTCTGCCCATAACACAGCCAATTGAATGGCAACTTGCAAAGATGTAGGCTTCATGGCTCCAACTTCGGATGATAAGGTAGACTCCAAGCCAAATATATACTTATTCAATTTGGCACTATCGGAGACTCCATGAACATACATTGAGAGGTTTAAAAACTAATTTGAATACTCTCTAACCGAGAGACCACATTGCTCAAGGGCGTACCATTTCTTTTCCAAGCGCTCTTTTTCAATGGGAGACACGAAGGCTTCAATCATAGCATTCTTTAGTGCTTCCCAAGATAAGAAGTCATGCCCAATTCTTGTCATATATCTCCACCAAGTATGTACATAGCCTTCTAAATAAAGGGCTACAAACTTCACTTTAGCATTTTCAAGCCTTAAATAAAGGAAAAAGTACATCTCCAATTTGTCAAACCACTCCTCCAACTCCATGGGTGAAGGATTCTCTCCTTTGAAATTTGAGATGACAATTTTCTCTTTATACTCTCTCTCATATTGAGGTGGCTGCCCATTGTGGTGTTGCTGTCCAAAAGAGTTACCAAATGAGCCTTGCCTAGGGAATTCATTATTCCAAGTTCCTTGTGCATATGGGGTTTGCTGTCCATACTGCATACCATAACCTTGTGGCTGGAAATAATGTCCTTGAGGCTAAAAATGAGTGTTACCCATATTGGAAGGTTGTCCATGCATAGGAGTATTAAATGGTGGTTGCTGCACCCTATTTTGTTGAGGCCAACCATGATTGGATAAAGGGATTGGCCTATTAGGCTGAACTTGAGTACGAGGATTGTGTTGTTGCTGTCCATAGGAGTTTGGGGCTGAATTCACATGCCCTTGTTCGTGCCCACCAATATTTAGTTGAGGATAGAATTGTTTATAAAATGGATTGCAACCGTGGATGTCCTCTTCATGCCTAGAGCTTGCTTAAACCCTATCGTGTGGATCTTGCCTATGTGGTTGAGAATAGGCCTTTGATTGATGGGGATGAGGTTAAAATGCAAGTGGGATGTATAAAATCTTTAGCCTTTGACGGTTCCCCAATCTCAAATTGTCCTACCACCTTTGGAGTACAGGGTTGGGTTGCTCTTCAGTCAAAGTAGGGTTTGGAACATTGGGACCAACTGTAGGCAACATCTTTTCACTAAAGATAGCCACTAACTTGTCAATACCCATCCTCATACCATCAAAGCCTAATTTGATCTCTTTAATATCATTTGAAAGTTGTTGTAGGCTGTTAGAGTTCATGGAAGCATGGGACATCTCAACTCCATTCATTGGTTGATTGATAGGAGAATGAGTAGAGCTTAAATCAACCTCTTCATTCTCATTATGTCTATGGCATATAGCTTCTTGAGTGGTTTCATGTTCATGCTCATGTTGGTATTCTCTCAGCTCTTCATTGATGGTCTCCAAAATAGGATTATTTTTCTTATTCCTTGCCATGAGTAACTTCTTGTTCTGTATATACAACAAAAGAAAAACTCAAATATCTTGAGTTCTAGTGCTCCGAATAGCAAACTCTTTGGCTCTGCTTGAAGCTTGAGAAGTCCCCTTTCTAAAGAACTATCAAGTGTTGAAAGTAGTTGAGTATAGAAAATTCTGTAAACAATTTATTGTAGCTGTCTGGAAATTCTTGCAACCTATGAATGCTATGTTTTGATCATTTAATGACTTGTACCTTCAATTTTCATGCATGTACCAACTGTGTAGACCTGTAAGGGAACTCCATACATCTGCCAAAGCTAAAATTACCCTCTGCAATAACCAAAATGATTGAATAATCCACTGTAAACTGCAAGATTAATGGGACCCTATTTGTATACTCTGCCCCAAAACTTCAACGCTTATCCAATGTCAAAAATACCATGCTGAAAACTGAATTCTTGTTCCCTTGAGTGGTACCTGCACCTGAACTTTAAATGTGTGAAATCCAAGACTTGAGGGGTGTGCAAATTTCCCTCTCAAGCCGGTTTGTGCTCCCCTTCACGGTCCTTTTGTCAGTAGGGGAGGGTCACCTCTCTTTTGTCCAACCAACTTGCCCGGCATCCACTTTTCCTCGTGGGTATATACATGGCAGTTCAATGTTAGGCTCTAAAAATCAGTATGAAATACATGGAATGAAAAGAACTTGATTGTCCCTTTTATGATATGCAAGAACTTGATTGGAATAGGCTGAATTGAAATGTGGATAGGTAAAGGATAACCTCAGCAATGACTCAATGCTTAACAATTCTTATTCCACTTACCATTGGATAAAATTTTACTCATGTCAATGAAACAAAAAGAGCAAACAATTCAATATCAGAGTTAGGTAAATGAAATGAGAATTTGAGGCACTTAGAAGTGATTATTTCAGTGAATGAGAGTGATTATGCAATGATCAATCACTAAAATAGCTCTAAGGATTTCCCATGAAATGCATTTGATAGAATGGATGGAATTCTTTGTCATTTTAATCCCTCTTTCATCAATTGGACTTAGCTCAACAAGAGGATTTAAAGAGAGATTAAAAATGATTAGACTACCTCTTAAGCTGGTAGGAGAAGAGTGTTGTTGTTGATGAAGGAATCTCCCATAAATAGAACTTGGCTTTAGCAAATAGAGCTTGACTTCAGCTTCTATTAATCCTAGAAATCCCCATCTTAGCTTTCCAATGCTAATATCTAGCTTCTTGATCAAGAATCTTCATGAAGAGTGCTCCCATGAACCATTGGACCCAAAATTTGATGAAGAAGGCTTCGATAGAGATGCCTCTTGAGTTGAAGATGTTGATTACTCTTCATTGTATGAAATAGGCTTCAAAGAAACTTTAAATTTTGAAAGAGAATCCAATAATTCCCTTCCTTCAAATGGCATTTTCTACCCCTTCCATGAGTCCTTCAAGAATCCACTCCATTCTTCCAAAATGGTGGGAAATCCATGCAATGTTGGTACTATCCTTTGTGTAGAGGCTTCAAGAAGTGAAATTGACCAAAAGCCCCATGATCTTGATAAGAAACTTGCGAAAATAAGCTTGCTATCCAAAACTGTCAATAACAGGGTTCCATGGGAGAGAAAAGAGTCCACAATAGAGAGAAATATTGCCAAAGCTTGAAGGAGATCACTTGTCAAGTGCTACAAAGCATGAATCATAAGAAATTTGAGCTCCATAGCTCATCTTTAGCAAGAAATAGGCAAGAATATGCAGCAGGCGCAATTCACGGTGTTGCCTACTGCTGTGTTCCTGGACAGAAATTAAGCATATGGTGCCATTCCACCATTCCATTGAAAGCTTGAGGGATGGAGGACAAGGCTATGAAGTCCTTTTGCATGATAGTAGTCACGGGCAAGAGATCTTGCTCAGCCATGGATTCTTGAGAGAAGCTTGAAAGAAAAAAGGAAGAAACCCCTGTTCTTGAAAAGTAACTCAAGTTTGAACCAAACTAAGTCTTGTAACCTTCGTTTTGTCCAACTTACCCCAATTTTTGGTCTAAAACTTGATCACGAGTTGCCAACTTGGTTGGAGCCCGCCATTGTCCACTGGTTCATGCCAAGAACCTCCATCTTAGTCATGGTTTGTAAGAGTTCTCCATGTCATGCCACGGTTATGAAAGAACTAACTCTTGACTAATTTTAACTGCGGTTTTCACTCCCTAGTCACTGCAACTAAATCTATTGCATGAAAATGACTTCTGAGAGGATCTAAACTAATGCCCTGATACCAATGTAATGAAGCATTCAACCAGGAAAAGAAATCTAACTAAAACTGAAATAGACATAAAATAACAAAAAACTATTGCACCAAGACATCTTGCCATGTATTAATGATGAGAGTTCCAAAAATACATGACAGCCATGGGTGGTGCTTCATCTAATAAGAAGAAAGCTAACATCAAGAAAGGGAACAATAAAATTTTGTGAATGAGCCAAAAGATGTCTTCTCTTAGCCTTGCCTTCTTTATCCTAACTCCTCGTCTCCAAAGTTAAGGGTACATTTACATAGGCAAGGGCTGGAAATTACAAGGTATGGAATTAGCATGATTCCAAAGTACAAAAATATCAAGGTATTTTCTTTCATGACACATGTCACCATTGTAGCAAGAAGGGTCATATGCATCCACAATGAGAAGCACAAAGAGAAGGGAAAAGACAAAGTACAAGAAAAGTCCTCTGATCACAGCATTGTGCCTATGAAATCCAATGTGAAAATCGAGGAGATAAATGTCATGTAGACTAAGGACTCTGATGGGAAGTACATACTTACAACTAGTTCTTGTGATGCTACGCAGTTGACCAAGGTTCACTCTATGTATGCGCAGTGCTGGCTTTTGAATTCTGGTGCTTCATTTCATGTTACACCATGTCGTGAGTGGTTCCACTCCTACCGCACTGTCTCTGGTTTAGTTCGCTTAGGTAATGAAAGGTCACTTGCTATTGTTGGCATTGGGGATGTACGGCTATAGTTCTCTCCTGGCAGTACATTTCTATTATAGGATGTACATCATGTACCTGTGCTTACACACGATCTTATGTCTGGAAGGAAGCTTGATGATGCTAGGTTTCATGTTTCATTTGGGGATTCTGCTTGGAAAATCACGTGTAGCAGACTTGTGCTTACTAGAGGTGCCAAGGCTAGCAGCCTCTATCCTCTTGTAGTTGATGGGTCCTCTATTAACCATGTTTTGTCAGTGGGTTTCATCCCACATTTATCTCTTTGGTATGCCCGTTTGGGCCATGCTTTCTAGTTTGCAGTACTTACCGCCCCTTGACTATGCATGTTTTGATTCATGTAAGCATTGTCTTTATGGCAGCCAAAGACTAGGAATACGCATAAGAAGTCTGGTAGGACACGCATGAGCAAGCCCTTGGCATTGGTACATTTGGATGTCTGTGGGCTCATGCCATGTGAGTCTATGGGTGGTGCAAAGTATTTTGTCACATTCATTGTCAATTTTTCACGAAAAGTCTAGGTTTATCCCATTAAACTTAAATCCGATGTCTTGGCTATGTTTCAGAGATAGCTTGCATTGGTTGAGAGCTAGACTAGGCATAGGTTAAAAATGCCTTAGGACTAACAATGGTGGAGAATATGTGTCATGTGCCTTTGATTAGCTATGTAATAAGAGGGGAATTAAGCGTCAGTTGACCACCCTCTATATCCCACCCTAGAATGGTTTGGTTAAGCATATGAATAGAACCATCCACAAGCATGTACATAGTATGCTTAGCCATGCAGGCCTACCACAGAGCTTTTGGGCTGAGGTAGTCAGTACAGCTGTGCATATCATAAATAGATCACCTTCCAATGGTTTGGATTTCCAAGTTGTAGAGGAGATATGGACTAAGAAACCTTCGTCTTATGCGCATCTACATGTCTTTGGATGTCATGCATTCTACCACATGTGCCCAAGGACAAGCATAGTAAGTTGGATCCTAAGAGTGTCAAATGCATTTTCCTTGGCTATGGAGATACATGCGAGATGGGTTACCGCCTCCGGGATCCGTAGGTATGGAAAGTCATCCGCAGCCATGATGTAATCTTCCATGAAGATAAGATGCATAGGCAGCCTGAGAAGGTGGTAGAGATACGCAGGGTTATATTCCAAGAGGAGCCATGTGCTCCAGTATAGCCTGCATAGCCAGTTGGACAACCTGCAACATCAATTTTGGTACACATGGCCAGGGTGTTGGATAGGTAGTTGGATAGGCAGCAAAGCCTACATTGAGACAGTCTACTAGAGATAGACATCCGCTTGATAGATTTGAGCCCTCGATGCATTATGTCTTGGTTACAGATGCAGGAGAGCCTCTCACCTATGATGAGGCTATGCACAGGGGTGACAGTTACTCTTGGGAGAGGGCTATGCAATCTGAGATGGACTCTCTACATAAGAATATGACTTGGGATTTGGTTGCATTTCCTAAGGGCAAGAAGGCTTTGCCATGCAAATGGGTGTACAAGTTGAAAAGTATCCTTGGAAACCCCAAGCCGGCCTATAAGGCAAGACTTATTGCTAAGGGTTTTAAATAGGAGCATGGAGTTGGCTTTGATGAAGTCTTTTCTCCTATGGTCAAGATGACTACGCTTGGTTTTGGCCTTAGTCGTGCAGCTTGACTTGGATTTATAAAAGATGGATTTCAAGTCTGCATTCTTGCATGGGGATTTGCATGATGAGATTTACATGGAGTAGCCTAAGGGCTTTGCAAAAATTGGTAAGGAGCACCTATTATGCAAGTTGAAGAAAAGTTTTTATGACTTGAAGCAGGCACCTAGGTTGTGGTATCATAAGATTGATGCCTTTATGCAGTCACACGGCTAATACACATGAGTGCTATGGATCCGTGTCTTTACACGAAGAAAGCCCATGATGGATCATTGCTTATTTTGATACTTTATGTGGATGATATGCTGATAGCAGGGAAAGCTCATGATGAACTGAATGCTTTTAAATCTCAGCTCTAAAGAAGAGCTTTGAGATCAAGGATTTGGGACGGGCCTCTTACATTCTTGGTATGCACATTAAGCAAATACGCATCAAGGACTACTTTACCTCTTGAAGAGGGAGTACACTCATAAAGTCCTTGAGCATTTTCGCATGCAGGATGTGAAGCCTATTGGTTGTCCATTACCTTATTATGTGAATTGTCCACAGATAGATGAGCAAAGGGTCAAGATGGCCACAATCCCTTATGCATCAACCGTGGGCAATTTGATGCATGCCATGATAGCCACTCGTCCAAATATTGCCTTTGCAGTTGGTGTTGTGGCACACTATATGGCTACACGTGGCAAGAAGCATTGGGATGCCATGAAGGGTATCATGAGATAACTAAAGGGCACAATAAATTTTGTGTATTTGCTATGGCAGCCAGGATACAGGAGTTGTGGGGTACACAGACTCAGGACATGCAGATAGTAGGAAGTCCACTTCTGGCTATGTAATCACCTATGCTCAAGGTGATGTATCTTGGATATCCAAGGTTCAGAAGTGTATGGCTCTATTTGCCACACTGAGACCGAGTATGTTGTAGCCACACCGAGGCCTGCAAGAAGGCCATATGGTTAGGCTGTTTGGTTCATGACTTTGGGATTAAAGCTATACCTATGTTGCATTCGGATTCTATGAGTGCTATTCAGCTAGCCAAGAATCCGGTCTTCCATGCGAAGATGAAACACATTGAGGTGAGGTATCACTTCATATGTGAGGTCGTGGAGGATAGGTCTATTGACCTTGTCAAGATCTCCACTGATGAAAATCTTGCAAATCTGCTCACGAAAAGCCTCACTACTGAGCGCTTTGCCTTCCTCAGGAGATTGATGGGCATTGGATTAGATGATGTTTTTCCTCATCTTGTTGTACATGTGTACATTGTACTGTCTTTTATTTTTTCTTTTCACTTCTCGCTGGGGCAGATTTGCCTTTAAGTGGGAGGTTGTTGGGGGCAAAGGCGCCTCCATCTCTAGTACCCGTGTATTACTACACTGACAGTACCCGCCACTATACACTGCAGGTGGTGGGCACCTGTCACCACCACTTTATTCTTTTAGTGACAGTTTGAATGAAGGAAGGCCCGGTCACACATTGTGACTATTGGAGTTTCCATTTTGTGTTTCTCTCTTTCTTGCTCTTGCCCTCCTGCCATAGCTCTTCCAAGCAAGCTTTGATCCTTCTCACCTTTCACATTTGTCATTTCTCAACACCCCCCCTCAAATGATGAGTTCCCACACTTGTTGGCTTTTGCTCCCCCTACATGATAACATGGCCCAGGAGACTAGCTCATAGGCAGCTAGTCAAGTTAAAGCTTGAAACTTTATATCTTTGGTAAGGGTTCTGTTTTACAAAGAAAATCCACTAAAGGAAATAAAAAATCCATTATGGGAAATATAATTTCTTCAAAACAATGTGTTAGAATTGTTGTTGATGGCAGAAGCATCTTCTTCTTCTTCTCTTTCATTCATGAACTGATTCTAGTGGTTACCATTCTACATCTATTGTGTTTTTTTACGATGGAAACATTCATTGGCTATATGGCCAGTCTTACCACAATAATGATATGTCATTTAATCTTTGTTGGAGTTGAATCCTCGGCCTCTTCCTTTGGATCCAGTAGCTTCTTTCGTGTATAAGAGATTTTCCCTAGATGATGGGACACCATCTTTTGCATTCTTGTTCTTCTGTTTATTCTCTTCATCAAAAAGAGAGTGCTCAATATCTTTAAGTGAGAGACTTGGAACATTGCTTAGGGTGGACACTAGATTCTCATATAGATCCTTATTTACACTTGCAAGCTGTGCGTCTATTGCTTCATCTTCATCAATATTCTTCTTAAGAGTTGCAAGCTAGGTTTTTAGGCTCTTGAACTTGTTAATGTGTATGTCATGGAAGCACTCTCTTTTATATCCAGTTTATAAAATTGCATGAGTAATTTTACCTTTGAATTCTTTACTTGGGTACCAAACATCCTGTCAAGTTCCTCCAAAGCAGTTCTAGAATCTCTGATGCTAGAGATATGATGTAGCACATCATCACTTAGTCCCTAGGCAATGATGCCTAGAGCCTTGTTGTTCATGTTTTTCCACTCCTTTGTCTTGAGCTGGTCATCTTCAACGAACTTGTCATCGTCATCTTCCTTTCTTGCTATATGCATAATCCTCAAACAGGTTCCACAAGTCCTTTCGCATAAGGTGGTACATGGTCTTCTCCTTCTCGGCATGAAAGCCTTCTCCATTGAACTTTGCTATTTGCTCAAGTTCAAACATTTTGAAGAAGGTCTTACCACGAGTATACTCGTGCAGTGTCTATCCTTTTACAATGAGATTGAAGCTTACAAGGGATCTAATCAGTTGGGCATTCCATATTAAAAATCTTCGTGTTTGTCATTGCAAAAACTAAAGTAAAACCAACAAATGAATTGTTTTTGGATGTATCAAGAAACACAAGTGCCAAGAAGCACCAGGTAAGTATCAAGAGGTACTAGCTTGATTTCAGACTTTATGTTACCTGATTTCAGGTAGTCTTCTTCATCTTCAAGTGGACTGCTTGAATTTGGGTGAGTTTCTCCATGCACCTACTAGAATTGATCAAATTTGAATGACAGGAACTCCATTTGACTGAGAAGGATGAGAAATGAGAAAGCTATGGCTTTTCTGTTAGGGTTTGCAGGCAACTAAATGGTTTTCCTTTTGGTGTAGCTTATAGGAGAAGAATTTCTCGGAAATATTTTATGGGAAGAGAGCTTGGATATGGAGCTTTGAAAGCCCTATAGTTGCAAAGTGAACCGTAGCATGCAGGAGCAAAATCGACAATACGAACGGTGACACACAGTAAAATTTCAACGAGCTGAGTTTTTTCAAAATGCTTGAGCAGGGAGCGTATAATGTCGGCCTTTCAAGTGATACAATCATGCACTCTAAGCAATGGAACAAACGATGCCATGAGGCATAGTCACGACGGATTCCGTGAGATTTTACGATGGATTCAGTAAAATTTATTTGTTAACCGAGGCTCATACATAAGGTGGAATCCTTATGCGAGAAGTTGACGGGGACACCTGTCCTTCTCGAGCACTTTATTAATTAATGTGCACGTGGGTGATTCCACAAAATTCATATCAATTAATTAAGCTTTTACAAGTTTAGAGTGCGCACTCGAATTAAATTAAAGTTAGGACAATGTTCCAACCTATTTTAATTATTTATAGCTGAAGACTGCCAGGTATTCACTATTGTTTGTTTATTTTATTTATTAAAATTTGTGAATGCTTCAGTTGATGTGTAGAGCAAGTAGTGATGGCTTTGGGTAGCACTGGGTGTTAGCGTAAGTCTAAGCGTAAATTTCATAATTATGATTAGTTATCTTAAGTATATTATATAATATTGTATTATTAAAATTATTACTCTATTTGTAAGTTATAAATTTAAACTTCTTTAGTAATAATTAGATCATTGTCCTTAGTACTATTAATTTATTTATTTTTAATATAGATTACTTTAGAATGTGAGATTTAAAATATTCTTTTATTGAAATAAGCTTTCTTTATGGAATATCTTGCTATTTTCTTAATGTAGTTAAGTTTTAGAAAGCTTTTCTAGCTTTCTTTATAAAAGCAACAGGATCGCGCGCAAAATATGAAAACAGGGTGAAAACTAAGTTTTTTGGTTTGTCTCTCATCCGGAATCGAAATTCAGAGCTTCAAGAGTTGTTTTCGGGGTTTTTGCACGCTTCGAACACGATGGTAATGTTAAAACGTCAAGATTCATAGCACAAAATTTTGAGCAACAATCACAACATGTAACAAGATGCCTCTCAACTCTTAAAACTCTGTATTTCAATTGATATTTGTATTTTCTTTATAATTATATGTAAGATATTAATGCAAATATCCATGTAAAACTATAATATATAATTAAGGATGGCAAACCATGGCTTTTGCCATGGGGGAGGTTTGGCCCAATCGTGTATTTTTCTCTTGTCTTTCTCAATCTATTGAGTTATTCAAATCCTCTTATGTATTATAATGTTGTTTGTATTTAATAGTTAAGATGTTTGATTTGTTAGATTTTTCTACTAAGTTCTATTATGTGTGTCATAAAGTTGTTTATGATTGAGATTTGATTTGCTAGATTTGCCACATGTTCCACTCCATACCATTGGTATCAGAGCTTGGCTACGCTCTAAGTTTTCAATTGTATGATATCAGTGTATAGAGGTGAACACCGTGGAACAATCGCAATGTACAAGATAGATCACTATAGATGAATATTACAGCTGTATTTCTCATGTTTTGGACAGGCTTATATCCACAGTTGATTGACTCGAATTGATCCAATTTGTTCTTCTCTAAATTTGGATTATAGCATGGACTTGACTATCCAAACATGATGTTATAGCCAAAAAGCTTTTAAAGTTTATTTCATAGTAAATCATAGCTTTGTTTTATTTTATAAAATTTTCAAATTTAAGCATATTAAGTTTTTATTTATATAACAAGCTATATACAAGAGGCACTTGAAAGTAGTCTAGCTATTGCATATGCTTCACTATAAAAATCCTCTCAAACAACTATTTTTCAAGTAATGTAACTTTTTACTAGTTCATATTTTGAGAATGGTGTAAAATTAAAAGTTTTAGCCCTCGAAAATATCTACAAGTGTTATTAGACACATATTTTACAAATTTTGAATATTTAGCAAGTTATTTGAGTCCTAAAGTGACCTTGAATGCAAATTTCACATCAGTATGCAAAAAACTGTGTAGCAGTCAATTTTGAGCCCTATTTTTTATGACCTTACCTTTAGATTTGGTAATCCATCTTAGAAAAATGATTTGTAGACCTTTTTGTTGTCTACAACTCTCTAGTTATCATCATGACCCGATTCTATCTACAAAGAAAGTTATTTATCTTGAAAGTAGATCTCGCAATTAACCTATACTCTGTCAAATTTGTAAATTTCAACCTATACAGACATCTAATTTCCTAGTAGGATAGCTTTTAATCCATTTGAAATTTGAGTATACTTCCAAAAGAAAAAGTTTTAGCTTATACAAAGATCTAAAACTTATATTAGACATGGTTTTGTCTAAAGATGCATATATTAAAAGATAATCATATCTAAATATGCCATAGAGCTTGAATATTACTTTTTTTTATCAAAAGACTAGTATTTTATCCAACTTTAGCCTTATTTTTAATATGTTTCTTTTTAAATTTGAGTCTTAGTCATGAGTAAATGTTTTGTAAAATTCTTTATAAGCTCCAACTCTCTAGTTATAGACTAACTTGATTCACAATAACATATAAGTTGATTTTATTCAAAGTAGGCCTTCAATATGTTTCTCACTCTAATTTTTGACGATTATGGTATGCCTTTAATGTTGTTATCTTTTGATTTGATAAACATTGAGACTAACAATATTTTCTTAAAAGTACTTTGGAAAATTCTTCAACTTCCAATTATGTTGCGAATTCACGCTTTCTAGTAAATATAGAAATCTCCAATCAAGGTAAGATAGGTAAGTCTTTTACTTCTTCTTTTTTTCTAGAATTCTTAGTTAAATTTTTACTTACTACTACACTAGAATAACAATTTTATTTGTTATTGTCGGTGCTTTGAGTATGAGACCTAGCATTCATAATATCTATGTCTTATCTTTTGACTCTCTTACTCCTAGGAAAAACATCTATGGCACTAACACTAGTTTTTAATCTTGTTAGAATCAATTGTTTGTTAATAATTAGACTCCGATTGATTCATTGTCCTATACTAGATACTTTGTTAAAAAATTTAAAAAAAAAACTCATTTAGTTGAAGACGTGCAACGAATGACCGCCCACACCCTTAGTGTTCACCCTACACTGCTAGCTCCACATTGAACAACTAATAGCAATTGTGGACAATTGCTATCCCACCCTGGGGGTATGATGCTAGGAGACATAGTCACAGTGGATTCCATGAGATTTTATGGTGGATTCTATAAAATTTATATGTTGACCAGGGCTCATACATAAGGTGGAATCCTTGTGCGAGAAGTTGATGGGGACGCCTGTCCTTCTCGAGTGTTTTATTAATTAATGTGCATGTGGGTGATTCCACAACGGGTGATTTCGTAAAATTTATATTAATTAATTAAGCTTTTACAAGTTTAGAGTACGTACTCGAATTAAATTAAGATTAGAATAGTGTTTCAACCTATTTTAATTATTTGTAGCTGAAGATTGATAGGTATTCACTATTGTTTATTTATTTTATTTATAAACAATTATGAATGCTTCAATTGATGTGTAGAGCATGTAGCAATGGTTTTGGGTAGCATTGGGCATTTTCGTAAGTCCAAGCATAAATTTCATAATAATGATTAGTTATCTTAAGTATAACATATGATATTATATATTTATATGATATTGTATTATTAAAATTATTACTCTATTTATAAGTTATAAGTTTAAACTTCTTTAGTAATAATTAGATCATTGTCCTTAGTTCTATTAATTTATTTATTTTTAATAAAGATTATTTTAGAATATGAGATTTAAGATATGCTTTTATTGAAATAAGTTTTCTTTATGGAATACCTTGCTATTTTCTTAATGTGGTTAAGTTTTAGAAGGCTTTTCTATCTTTCTTTATTAAAGCAATAGAATCGCACGCAAAACAAGAGAATAGGTTGAAAACTGAGTTTTTTGGTTTGTCTCTTATCCAGAATCAAAATTCAGAGCTTCAAGAATCGTTTTGGGGGTTTTGGCATGCTCCGAACGCAATGTTGATATCAAAATGTCAAGATTTAGAGCACAGATATTTCTACAACATGTTACAGGATACCTCTTGACTCTTAAAACTCTGTATTTTAATTGATATTTGTACTTTCTTTGTAATTATACATAAGATATGAGTGCAAATATCCATGTAAAACTATAATATATAATTAAGGATGGCAAACCATGGCTTTTGCCATGGGAGAGGTTGGACCCAATCGTACATTTTTCTCTTGTCTTTCTCAATCTATTGAGTTATTCAAATCCCCTTATGTATTATAATGTTGTTTGTATTTAATAGTTGAGATGTTTGATTTGTTAGATTTTTTCACTAAGTTCTATTATGTATGTTATAAAGTTGTTTATGATTGAGATTTGATTTGCTAGATTTGCCACATATTCTGCTTCGTACCATCAAATCTCTAGAAGAGAGCTAGCTGAGGTAGGCTCTGGTTGAGGAGATCCAAGAGCTTCAAGTGCTGGAGCTCCAGCTAGCTATGGCTGCCAAACAGTGAGTGTAATATTCAAGTGAGAACTGAAGTCATGCATTCAAAATGAGCTAACCTGAGGTTCAACAAAGCTGAGATGAGTGAGAGGAGAGTTGAGCTATGCTCAACTGAGCTCTAATACCATGTTAAAGATCATAGATCTAGAGCATGGCAACTATGGAGGTTGGAAGATGAAGACCAGATTCATAGTGACATGAACAACCAACTATTACACAAGTGAATTAGGTTCCAAGATGGAAGCTTGGACTCATAACCACAATCTTGTGTAAGAGACTGACAATAACAATGACACTAACTGAAAGTACAAAGCATCATGATATTGCATTGCTCGCATTGAAAGTGATAGTCAAGTACAATGCTTTATAGTAGTTGGGTTGTTCCATTCTCCTCACTATGCATACGGGATTCAGGAGATCTCTTCCTAGAGCATACATCATTTGTCATTTCTCAACAATGAAGGGAGGGGGGGATAACCGAGATATTACACCACAATCTAATCATTTGTCATTTCTCAACAATGAAGGGAGGGGGGGATAACCGAGATATTACACCACAATCTAATCAATACGTGAATGAAGGGATATTAAGCTATCTTGAAAATTTTTCTCCTCAACAGTAAGAGATGCTAGAGGACATGGTTCATAGCTTATGAAATCCTTGTCATCACAATGGCCCCACCTTGCAAGAGAAGGCTAAGAAATAATCTTCTCTAAGATTAAAAGAGGCATTAAATATCATTGAGTAATATATATATATATATATATATGAAGATAGCTAGAAAAGATAGAGATATAATCAAGAGGGCCTTCTTAAGTCTCTAAATTCAATGCTATCTCGTTTTCTTCTACCTTTTTTATGTTTTCACTCTTGAAAATAGTAGGATCAAAGCCCTTACCAACTAATTCTCAACATCCTCTTGAAAAATCTCTTCATTTTCTTCAACTTTTTCATCTGTGCATGCAACATCTTCTCCCTTCTTCCCCTCTACCTTATCTGAAGAAAAATCTTCCATATATTGAAGATACACAAGAAATCATATGTCCTTATGAATTAAAAGACATTGTTATTTATTCTTGTGATAAGGGAAGTTTGTTTTATATTTTCCAGAGTCTTCCTCAATAAGGTTCCATCTAGTGAGCAAAGTTGTTTTTAGAGCATTGGTTTCTTGAATAGCAATATTGTAATGCACATAACTGTTAAATGCAAGACCCTTTGCATGCCTATCATAATACTCATTGTGCTCCCTATATGTCCTCAAGTTTATCATCACTGAGATCCCCAAAAAGCTCTTGCAAATTGAAAGGCATATTAAGAATATATCTAATATAGTTAAACTTGGAGAGGTTTCCTATCTTATGGAGAAAATCAAAGAGCTTTTCATCATTTGTATCCTCCAAAGATTCCTCCTCCATTTCTCCAATATATTTTTTCCTTACTCATCCTAAATAAGCACATCCAACACGAAAACAACCAAAACTAAAGTTGCAAAGAAAGCCACAATCTATCAATCATATGAGATGTGAAAATAGGATAACCCAACTGACTCAAAACTATCCATGTCGTGTTTCATCCAACTTGCTAACTTTGGCATGCTAAATTTGGTGCACAAATCGGATGCGTACATAGTGACACTGGAAGGTCCCCAAGAACAAAAGAACTCTATTAAAGCTCATAAAACAAGAAGAAAGATTTGTACGACATGAAGAAAAGAGACCAATTGGGTACAATATATCCCTCCATGCCTTGTGTGAGTGCTCCACAAGGCATGTATTTATAAATTTATTAATCTCCAAGCTCAAAAATAGCCCAATTTTACAATTAGTAGGCTTTGGCTTTTGTGTTTGCTTTTGTCCAAATAAATAATAAAGTGGTTGGGCGTCCCAAAAGTTAGACTGTGTCCAAATACAATGTCCAATAATAAAATATTTAAACCGAGTGTCTATGCATGAGATGAAGGACTCCAGTTTTAAATTCAACAATTGATTAACGTGTGAAAAACTATCCGGAGATGTCTTACATGATCTATTTTGAATGAAGGAACTGGTTTCAATGATAATGTGGATTAGTATGAATGCTTTGATCTAGAAATGTAATTAAGTAAATGTGATTTCATAAAATGAATGAAAATTGTTAAAAAATAGTCTAAAATTGTATTTTAGATGCTAATAGGGATTGTATATTTATGTAATTACTCGATATTTTGTATAAGTAGTTAGAGTAATCACTCTATTTTTTGTTCACTCACAAGTAGATCAAGGGTGACCTGATAACCTACAAAAGCTTGTTGGGCTTTTCCATTTTCTAGGTGGGCCCATAGGGCTTCTAAGTTTTCTGGTTAGCTTTTTAAAGAATATTTTAATCACCATTTATGCACAATTTAAAGCAAGATAAGAATTGGTATAATGTCACTCTCACAAGTACACATATACAATGCAAGCATACATAATGTATAATCAAACAATGAATTTATAACAGATACACACATGCATAATGTGTGTAGATATAAGTGCAAGCATACACACATGCACGCACGTACACACGCACACACACGTACACACGCACATGCACACACACACACACCTGTGTGTGTGTGTGTGTGTGTGTGTGTGTGTGTGTGTGTGTGTGTGTGTGTGTGTGTGTGTGTGTGTGTGTGTGTGTGTGTGTGTGTGTGTGTGTGTGTGTGTGTGTGTGTGTGTGTGTGTGTGTGTGTGTGTGTGTGTGTGTGTGTGTGTGTGTGTGTGTGTGTGTGTGTGTGTGTGTGTGTGTGTGTGTGTGTGTGTGTGTGTGTGTGTGTGTGTGTACACACAAATGCATACATACATGAATGCATATCTATATATATACATGCTCACATGTGTATGGGTGTATGTTTGTATGTATGCAAGAAGAAGAAGAAGAAGATATAAGACTATGCTAAATCATATTGACAATCTATCCTCCAAGAAAATGGTTCGAATAACTCTAGAGGCAATGCACAATCACATGACTCTTTAAATCCTTATTAGATAGCCTTTTTCTTTACAAAATAATATCTTAGTCAAAACTAACATAAATTGAACAATCATGAACTAATTTTCTCAATAAAGGACAACATAGTCCAATCAACACATTTAAAAAGTGAAACAATCATAAACTAAACTTGCCCAATGTAGGACAATAGATACACCCATATGCTACACATGAACTAGCATTGTTTAAGTTTAGAGTGGTAGTCTAATTATTATGCAATGCACTCACTCTTTCATCTACCCCGAAGATTCATCTCTAGGATAAGTACAATTTTTTACTTGGATGTGAGTCTTCCCCAATAATTGAAGGCCCAAGTTAAGGTGTTTAACTCGCTTGAGGAGTTCAAGTTAGTTGGACTTTATAAGCATACAAACCTTTGAAAGGACAAAGTATAAGAACGGAAAATTCATCACATGAGGAACAAATGGATGTATGACCAAATATGCCTCATGATAAATGGATCTATGACCAATATGCTACTATTATTTTTCTAGATAGAATTGCTCTAGTAGGATGAACCAAGTAACATAAAATTTTCATGAGGAACAAATGGATCTATGACCAATATGGTACTATTACTTTTCTAGATAGAATTGTTCTAGAAGGATGAACCAAGTATAACAACTCTCAACTTGTCAAATATCTCACTCCTCCACATCGGTATCGATTCTTGGACACAAAAGCTAGCCCACCTACCTATGTATACAAGGACATTGAAGAGATACATTATTAAGAACTACTTGTGTTTGCTCTTAATAAACAAAGATTTCTTTACATTCTTTTGTTTTGTCTTGTTTAAGGAGCGCACTATGTAGTTTATAATATGTTAATATATGTACTCAAGTTTCATGGTATCCTGAATAATGTATTAGACAACTTGTCAATAATTACCGTCATTTCACTCAAATTCAATGAGGTCCATCTCGAGGAATGTTATGGAGGATTTCTTGTCACTTCTACGTGATCAATCCCAACTACTTGGAATATCAAGATGGACCTTAGGAGGATTCAATGGATAGAGGAGCTAAAGCTAGTCTATCTTTGCATCTTTCAAGTGGAAATTACTAATGACAATGTAATAATTAATGGAGAAATGATGACCTTGCATCATTGAAACTATGACCAAATCACTCAAGCCTTACATCTTAATCACATATAGTAGTGTACGAAAGACACTTCTAAAATGAATATTCCAATAGAGGATTCCCTACTTCTCCACCAATATAAGAACTATAGAGAACTTCAAGAGAAGAAGTTTCTCTTAAAGAACATCGAGCCGGTGGACTTCAATAAAGAGGGAACCAAGGTTTAGTAGGATATAGATGCTTTGATCAAGGTCATGGATGATTACTTCAATGCTGCATGAATAACTTACCATATGCCTTTGTACTACTAGTAAAGCCAAACTTTGGTGGAAGCAATGGTACTAAGATAATGGGGTAGTTGAAGCCTCACAAACAAGGAAACAAGTAAAGGAAGTAGCAAAAGGATGATGATGATTAGTCTCATTCTTCAAATCCATTAAGGTGAACAAGTTTTATAGCCTCTGCCACTTGAGCTTAACCCTAGAAGGATTTTATTAAGCATTTGTAAGTCTCAAAAAGTGTGCACTACCAACGACAATAGCTATATAGATTGCAAGATTTTACTGAGGGTTGAATCCCCTTTGAGGTAATGATGCCTATAACATTTGAAGATGCCCTTAGCTGAGACCATTGGGTTGAGAAATCACTAGGATTGGCCAAAGAGGTTATATTGTGAATAAAACTATGAAAAAAACTTTCCAATCAAGGTAGCCAAGTGAACAACACGAAGACCAATGGGTGAGCCATCCAAAGCTAAGACAAATAGGTAACAACTAATGATTCCAATGCAGAAAGACATGACTTCTAAGGGTGGATTTCATAGACTGTTTGTGAAATCCAAACCTTAAACAACCAACCATGAGAGAAAGATGGAATGAAAATAACTCAAGAAGCCAAGGAAGAGGAAGAATGGCTAGGTAAATTCCACAATATAACAATTAGTCGAATAAGATTCCATCTTAAGAGAAGAGACTTATAAGAAGTTGAGTGAGACTTCATGCATGTGATTGTTGAGAACAAGGGAGCTGAGTATAAGTATTCAATCGCTAAAATACTAGAAACTTACTCACAAAATTCTTTTGAAACCTCGATTGATTGTGGAACTACTCATTATTTAAAGGTCTAGATATAGTAAGGAAGCTCTATCCAAATACTAGGGTTTTAAAGAAAATGATTTTAGAATTAACCAGCAAGAAAAATGTCAATTCTATTGAAAGTGTAGGGAAAGTTTAATTTAAGTTAGACATGGAGAAAATAAATGCCAATTTCTAAGCTCTACCCCATAGGATGCTATGATTCTATACTGGGAACAGATTGGCTTAAGTAAAACAAGGCCTAAATCCTATGTGCTAAAGACAAAGTTATCTTCCAATGCTTGAAAGGCAATACTATAAAGACACATGGAAATGCTATGTTAAAGATGGTAGTAGTTAGCGGCCTTTAAAGTTAGGAGCCACCATCGATGCATTAATGAGTTGACGAGTGCAGGAGTAATGATGGCATGGCATATGGGCAGAGAGAATTTTGTAGTAGGCAACGGGCTATATAAGGAAGTGAGAGAAGTGATCAAGGGTTGCATAATCCAAGATTTCAAGGATCAAGCATCCAAGGGAAATTAGGATTCGAAGGCAAAGGTCTATTGTACTTGATTGCTAGACCATTCGCGAGTCCCTTTGGTCAGGCTGGCATCTTGAGTGCTCTCTATCAGAGCTTGTTTTGTATTATCCACAGTCACAACATTTGGCAGTGGTACTACCATTGTCTTGTATTCTGCAGTTGTCTTGTATTTAGGATGGTTCTATGATCCCGCACTAGTTGTTCCCTGAGTACTATGTTGCTATCACTTTTCGTCTCTACTAAGACATTTCTCTAGATCTTACAATGACCTATCCACTTAGTATCTCCTTTCTAAAGTTCTCTAGATTTTCCAATGAGGATCTGGATGCCTTTATCTGCCAATTTAATGTTGCATACATGGTCAACTTCCTTAGCCAATTCAATGAGCCTCATAAGGTTGCCATATTCAAATCATTGATGCAAAAAAAGGCTACAACTTGGCTAATGGCAAAACATGGTTAGCCAACATATATGAATACACTCACTGCTTTTAGTATTTGGTTCTAACCAGATTGAACAAATGCACAAAAATTGGAAAGGATCCGCCAACTTAAGCAAGGAGATCGATATGTCTAGGCGTATACTACCAAGTTCACTATTCTTAATAGTCGAATTGATCCCAATGCTCAACCCAAACATGAAATGTTGAATACACTTTATGTTCATGGTTTCAATAAATCTATATGGAAATCATTTGCTTCCAATGATTTATCATGTAGTAGCATTGATCCATTCTATAAGAAAGCTCTTAGATTAGAGCAATTTCTATCAAAAGAAAAGTCAAGAAAAGCAAAGAAATCCAATAATTCCACTCCAAAGCATCAAAATTATGACAATAGTGATTCCACTTCTGATTTTGATCTAGAATTAGAATCCAATAGTGAAGAATTTGACTATGCAGAGGAGGAAGAAAAAAAGCCAACCAAGTGTAAGAAGAAGGACAAAGGCAAGAAAACACCGGGAAGCACCAAGAATAGTGAGGTCAAAAACCTCTATATTGAGTACTGCTAGTACAATGATAGGTACCAGATGGCCCATCCCAAAGGATGGAAAGATACTAGAGAAAACACCTCCAAGCCAATCCAATTCTTACATCGGTTGTTGCTTATACAAATCAGGAGTACCCAAGAACCTGTATGGTGGCTGTGGGGTAAGCGTGCTAGAGGTGGAAGAGGCCAAGGAAAATTTTAGTCCTTCTCTAAACATTATTTCTTTTGTATGTAGGAAGGACATTGGTGATCTAAGTGTCCTGATGCTGAAGCTTATGATGCTAAAAAAAGACAAGGACAAGGTCCGGCACACATGCCTAGCACTAACATAGTGGAGATTAAGGAATTACCAGAATCAAATATGCGTGTGATTACCCGGTCAAGCAAAATCTACAAAGATGCCACGTTGCGACCCACAAGAACTTCGTAGGTTGAGCAAGAGAAGGTTCGCCATCAAGTGGTAGGATGGGACCATAGGCAAGCCAACGTCAATGGAATATTAAACCTTGACCTCTAATCTAGAGGTTAAACCTAGAAATTGGTTCGACAACTCATGCACAGGGAGGCAATCGCAATTTAACGCATACACCCTACCCACTTAGGGAATGCAACAAAGTGTAAAGGCACAATCACACCTAGCATGGAGTCACGTAAAGCCCAATTGGTAGGACCCGAGTTTGCAAAGTGCAAACTGGAGCATGAATTTGCACAGGGAACAGCAAACCCAACATAAGAGAAAAATAAGCAAGTTGCTAGAGAGATTTCGCAACCAAGTGGAGTGAAGAATCCAAGTGGCTGCCTTGAATCCAAGCAACTAGAAGCTTATCCTAGCAAGAAAAAGAGCCAATTACCATATGATAACCTTGAAAAAGGTTGTAAGAAGAATTTGAAAGATCATCCTAGATAGAGATAAACTAAAACTACAAATACTAATCTTGGAGAAAGCAAAAGCCAACAGACTAATGCTAAGCCCACAGTAGTAGAAGGGAGCATGCCAATCACTTTGACTGTTCTAGTCCCATCCATCGGATGGGGACCCGTAAATATTACTGTGCCATTAGGTTACCTCTTAAATCTTGTCTTGGATTTTGAGGATCACCTCTTGAAGATGATTAAGCTAGAGCACCTTGTATTACTAGAACTAGAAGTAACAGCTATGATGGTCCATGCCTTAAAGATAATAGTTCCAAAAATATAGCGAAAGCCTATGTTAGCAAGCCCCCTTTCTAATTTGACTATTTCGGTTATTCCTATTTGGTGTGCAAGGATTAGATCATCTAGAATGTCCTTCTTGACAGTGGATCAGGTGTCAATATCAGCACATTGGCCACTTGTCAAGAATTGAGATTGATGGATTGGGAACCAGCTCCCCTCCTAATAAGGATGGCCAATTAGCAACGGGTAAGACCTCCAGGTATCATCTGCTCTATACATTTGGAAATTTCCACAATTCAATTTTTGCTTTCCTTAGTTGTGTTGAATATGGAGCATGCTAGCGAAGATTACCGCTTGCAATTGGGAAGACCTTCATTACATCAAGAAAGAGTCAGCCATAACTGGGATAAGGACAAACTTACAATACATAGGAATCAACATAAAGTAATTGTCTTCTTGACCAATGTTGCCCCACTTGCCGCCTCACAAACTGCTTGTTGCTGAAACAATCAATATGGTGGAGGGCTTAAATGATGATGAAAGAAGAGAACTTCTTGAAGGCTAATACTGATTTACAACTATGGTGTTCCATTAATGTTCTACAGATCAGTGAACAATACATGCAACCACAAAGTTTGTAGTCCCAAGTCCTAGAGGAGTAGGAAAAGGACAACAGTCTAGACAATTCTGAAACTCAAAACCACGACTCTGGGAAAGATAATAATGATGTTGATCAGATTGCTGACATTGACATAAGAGAAACCCTAAATCAAGAGTGCGAGTTTGAGGTGCAAATGCAGTGGTCACAAGGGTAAATAAAGATGAATTAGACATAGTATATTTTGCTCAAAAACTAATCAAGATTAGCAGCCACAACTATAGCTAGAAACTTTCCTTAGCAACTCATCAGTTTTTTGATTGAGTTTAAAGATGTTTTCACCTAGGAGTACTCCAATATGAAAGGGTTGGATTCTTGCTTTTATCAACACCGGATTCCTTTGAAACAGGACACTATCCCAGTCTAGATGCAGTGCTACAATCACATGGCTAAACAAGTTAAAGAGGAGTTAGATCAACTACTACAAGTTAGACTCATCACTCTGATAGATCAAGTGGAGTGGATTTCCTCGATTGTCATAGTTTCAAAAAAGAACAAGGAGTTGGAATGTGTATGGACTATAGAAAACTAATGTAGCCACAATCCTAGATCCCTTTCCCATCCCCTATTTGGATACTATATTGGATAAAGTGGCTAGCCACAAGATGTGCTCCTTTCTCGATGGTTTTGGTGGATACAACCAAGTTTACCTTGCTCCAGAAGATCAATCTAAAACAACCTTAATCACAATATGGGAAGTGTATGTCTGTACAATGATGTGGTTTGGCCTCAAGAATGCTCTAACCTCTTTTCAGAGAGACATGTAGGAGATTTTTGGGCCTTATTTGATTAATCTTATGAGAGTTTATTGGATGATTTTAGTGTCTTTGGAAAAGCCATTCTCTGTCAGACGCATTGAGGCTCCGCCTCACACATTGCTGTGAGGAAAGTTTAAGTTTAAATCCTCAAAATGTGTGTTTATTGTTCGAGGCGGCATTTTATTGGGCCACATCATTTCTCAAAAAACATTGTTGTCGACCCTAACAAGGTGGCCACAATCATACAAGCCATAGTACTGGATTCACCATCCATGCTACTCAAATTCTTGGCCCAAATCCAATGGCATGGCCACCACCTACGACTTTTAGCATACTTGGCTATCCCCCTGAATAAATTGGTGCATGAGGCCAAACCTATCTATTAGTGGAATGAAGAAGCCAGCTTGGCATTATGTGGCCTTTGGCTATTACTCTCAAGGGCCCCCATCGTTATCCCACCATATTGGATGAAAACTTTCCATGCCTTTGTTGATGTCTTTGACATAGCTATTGGTAGTGTGCTTATGCAACAAGATACCGATGGATGGTTCCAACCAGTGTTTTATACAAGTAGAAGATTGTTAATGAAGAGAAAAACTATTCAACCAACATTGAATGAGAATGTCTTGGCATGATCTACTCAATCAAGAAGTTTTGGTATTATCTGCTTAGGCATGCTTTTGTTTTTCATGTGGATCATTTAGCTTTAGTCTACTTAGTTAAGCAACAAAATGTTATTGGGTGACTCGCCAGATGGATTTTGATACTACAAGAATTCGAATACACAGTAATACATCGCCCCAAAATCTAGCATGTCAGCGTGGATGTCTATCCCACCTTGATTTGGGAGAACCACCAACCGATATATCAAAGATAACTTATTGGATGTATAGTTCTTTGCAACAGAAGTGGATACACCAGAGCATGAGTCACCAAACCCTCCTTGGTCATGGTATGAAGAAATGATAGCTTTCCTAAAAATAATGTACCTCTGCCCCATCTCTGCAAAGGCAATGATTCCATACTCCTGAAGTGTGTTAAAATTGTTTAAAATGTTGTGGAAATTAATATCAGAAGATTTATAACACAAAGCGAGGTCTTATAAAAATGTAAGATGTCTAGTTTGAAGAGATGAACAAGATTATCAAGTCAAAATCCACATCTAAGAAGGGATGTCTTGTTTGAAGGGATGAAATTATAAAGTCAAAACCCACTTTTGAAAAGAAATGGGTGTGTTTGCATGGAAAAATGCAAGAAAGATGCGCAAGGACATGTCCCCACACTTAAAACCTAACCCAGGTTAATCAATGAGATAGTGAGGCATCCTTATGTTATTTCCTATCAATCCATTCCCATCATTCTATTCTCTTGGAATTGCTTCTGATCTCCTTCTTCATTGGTAGGAACCCTTTTTGTTAGTTGTCTTCTTATTTTCCATAGCATCTTGAACATCTAAATTGAAGGAAACTCCCAAAACTTCTTGAATTATAGGAATTTGCATGCATGCTTATCTACCTTGAAATACCTTGAATGTTTATCTACCCTAAAATGGCTTGAATGCCTATCCACCTTCAAACAGTGAGGGCAAATTGAATGGCACTCATCAAATCTGAATGCAATGTAGGAGTCATAGTCATACCAAGATTTGCAAAAACTACACTGCCTAACCATAGGGCCACCTTGCAAGCCTCGGTGAGTTGTAATGCACTCAACATTGGTAGTAGATAAGGTTGTGCATTTCTACACCCTAGACATCCCCAAGGCATTCTGCTTCCAAGCGGTAGTCAATGTGATATTCTTTAGGGTAGTAGTATTCACATGCTTTAGGGTAGTAGTCAATGAGGTACTAATCTTCAAGGTGGTCAGCTTCTAGGTAGTGGGTTCCTTCATAGTAGTCTTCTAGGTAGTAGTCTACCTTCAGCTATTGGTAGTCTTCTTCTTCTAACTTGGACTCATCTTCACATGTTAGCTCTTTCTTCTTTTTGCTTTCCTTTGGCTTCTCCTTCATATTTTGCTTCTCTTTGGTTGGCTTCACTTCACTCTGTAACTCCGGCTTTGCCCTGATGGACATCCAACAAGGGTCACTTCATAACCAATCAAAGATGAGAGTAGATAAAATTGCAGTTGATTCCTAGTGGGTGGGGCTATCCTCTAAACTTTCACAACCATTAGGTTTTATCCAATTGGAAGGGATCCCATTCTAATAGCCGGTACAGAATGTAGCTATTCTAGCTCTAATACACATCTATTTTCTCCAATCTATGTTTCTTGTAGTAAGATTTCTTGTAACAGAGGGTTAGGTTTAAGAGTGCATACTTTGATTACTCAGTCGGTCCTTATTTTCAACCTAGTCAACTTGTCAAATCAATGAAGTGGTTGGAGTTATGAGTTGAGGTCGCTTTTTGGTTGGTCATTCTCTTACTTTCTTCTCTTGAAGTCCTTTTCAAAACTTCCTCATTGGATGGAGTGGAGCTTAGTTGGATGTATATAACTTTTGATTTGGTAGACTCTCCTTCACATGCTCCTTTGGCTCGACCTTTGTTTTGGTAGGGACACCCATGGGAGGGTCTTCTGTCTCTTTAGCTTTGGAACTCGGGGGGTCCACTAGGGTTTACCTTATGGTACCATGTGAGTGTAAGGGAAGGGGGTTATTTAAGGGAAGGAAGGTCCCATAAATAGGGGGTAGATAAGGGGTATTTTCATATATTACTTGCACGCACGTGACGTCTCCTTATTACTACTAGTGAATCCCCCATGCTTTCGAGTAACTTCATCAACCATCATCCTAGTTTCCTGGTACAACTTAACTAATAAGAGGAGTTAATTATTTTGCTTTGGGAAGCCATATGGTCTAATATAATTCATGTGGTTCAAAAGAAGGGATTTTAAGATTATCCTTTTTATATAGCTTTTTACATACAAAAGGGTGTTGTTTAAAGGAATAATCATAGATTGAATAGGAAAATAGTGTGTTTTGTTCATGGAGAAATTTGCTTAAATTAGAATAATTAGCCCAATGTTGCTTACTTGGGCTTTGGCTTAATGTTTTTAAGCACCTCTATAGCAAGAATGGAATCTAGCGCATCAAAAATTAATGAGAACCATCCACTTGGTGCATAAGGTACTCTTAGGTTTTGCCCCATAAGAGACTTCTTCACCCAAGCAAGGTTGAAAACCCCAAGAGGCTCACATGGTAAAAGAAGTTGTCAAAGCTGCTTACTTATAAATAGTTTCCCATTGGCTTTAGCCATTCCTTGATGAGCCCACCAAGAAATGGCAACATCTCAATGGGCATGTTGGGAAATGCATATAGCCTGGCTGGATTACCTCCATAGGCGATTTCAACCAATCAATGTAAATATCAATGTTATTAATGTAGATCTTCAACATTAATAACACATTATTATAATTTAAATTCACAAAATCATAATCAAATTATCGTGATCCATGGACACTAATTAGTGAAATTTAAGAAAATCATGAATTATTAATAAATGAAACATTAAAAAAGTGTTAGATTATGTTGAAATGGATCCAAAAATCAAATCCCATGCACTAGTTATTCATAGAGGTCCCATAGAGGTTAAGTATGAAATATCAAAATAGAGTTAGAGTATATTGTGATGGATACATAAATGAAGTTTTGGGGTTACTAATGAAGAGATATCTAAATTTTTGCATGAAAAATGGAAATCTTTAGCATTTTTAAGGGGAAATAAGGGAATATTTAAATAAAGGGAATGGATTTAAAGCTAAAATTTGGTGTGCAAGTTTTGATAATCATGATGAGTTTTTTGTCTTGAAGAATTTAGAGTAATGCATTACTGAATAATTATTATGAATTTTCTAAATTTTCTATAAGGGAACTTGGAAGATTCATAACTAATAATTGGAACTAAATCTCAAGAAAATTAAAAAGAGAAACTGCTAATGAAATTTCATGAGGTTTAGGGTTCATTTGAAAATAGTTTGCTTGTTAAATGTGGTTTCATGTTGAAATGGGAATTAGTGGTTATTAAGAGTTAAGTAGGAGTATTAGAGAAAGTTATAGATGAAAGAATGGTTTTATTTCAGAGTCCATCTCTAGTTTGAATGATGAAAGAATCGAAATTAGAATACTAGTAGTTTCAATTCAAATTGGAGAGCTAATTAGTGAGAATTAGGGTCTTTCAATTGAGATATGTAGAAATGTTAACCTTGGATTACATATAATAACTAAGGGTACCATTTATATGGTTAATTCACAATTTAAGATTTGATTAGTTCACCTTTCATCATTAATTAATACAATAACTTCACATATAGTCATCTTGATTACGTACCTTAGAGGTTTTTAGGGGACCACTAAAGGTCAAATTCTTTGATCCTTAGGAGTAATAGCAAGCTCAAAATGAATTTCCATTATGCAAGCTATACCTCTCATAACCAACTAAGTGAATCGAAATTTGATCAATAAAGGATGATAATCTCTTTAAGTAACTACATTCAAGGACTTTAATATAAGGCATTTTTGGATATGGGCATTTTTGGATGCAAGATCTACTTCCTTGTTAGGAGATAAGTTTTTCAACTCTTTTTGAAATATATCATTAAAGTTGTTGATCCACAAAGGTGATTTGCCTTCCTTGGGCTCTTTTGCTTTGTTCAACTTGATTAGCTAGACTAGCTGTCCTTTCCTTAATCCTTTCTAGAGTTAGTTGGATTTGTAAATAGTTAGCTTCTTAGCCTTCTAACTTGAAATCGGGTTTGAGCACTACAGCCACAGAAACGAGTGTAGTCATACTCAAAACTGACATAGGTGGACATCAACATCATATTCTACAATCAAGCTCAACATAGTCATAACAATGAAATCAAATACCAAAGTGTAAAACGATCAACCCAAAAATATGTTACTATATGAAAGAACAATGCAATTGTCTCAGCAGAGATGAAAAGTGATAGCGACACAGCACTCAAGGAACAACTAGTTCGGGATCATAGAACCATCATGAATACAAAATAATGGCAGTACCACTGCTAGATTTTGTGACTATGAACAATATCAGACTAGCTCTGCTAATAGAGAGCACTCAGGATGCCAGTGAAGGGACTCGCAAAGGGTCTAACAATCGAGCATGAGAGCCGTTTGCCTTCAAATAATAATTTCCCTTGGATGCTTGATCCTTGAACTCTTGGATTGTGCAACGCTTGATCACTTCGCTCCCTTTCTAATATAGCCCACTGCCTTCTGTGACATTCTCTTTGCACATGTGTCATGCTAGATAGTCTTTACTACTCTAGCACTCATCGATGGCTTGTTAATGCACCATTGGTGGCTCCTAGATTTAAAGGCCACTAACTACCCTCACCTTTTGTGGGCGTTGACGAGGTTGCTCAGCCAATATTTCTTGTTGAGAATTGGGCTGAAGATGTCTTCAATTGCTACAATGGGGAGTGTTGGGCAGATCGGCTTCACCATGGGTGGGCAAGCACAACTTCTCCTATACTCTCTTTATAGAGAGTGTATATTTGGGCCTTGAAGGAGGAGCATAGAGCTTGTGAGGAGCTTCTCTAGGATGGTTTGGGTGTTGGGGTGGACTAGGGTAGTGCTCCATGGGAGGGTGACAAAGTTGGTGAGCTCCAAGAGGGCATCCACAAGAGCCTTAGGGTTGGAGGATGAAACTTCCTCGATGGAGAGTTGGAAGATTCCCATGGCAAAGAGAGGGAAGAAGTGCAAGACACAAAGAAAGTGAGAGAAAGAAAAATAGGTTTGAACACAACTATTAGGCAAGAAATAAGAGTGTTGAAGAGAAGAATCTTTCTTAAAAGACCGTGTGATTAATGTGAAAGGACTGTGGCCAATGCATGTGCGCCACACTAGCAAAACATGCCATAACTAGAGATGATTAGAATGGGTTTTTAAGATACCGTGGCGCTGTCTAGGATATGCACTAATGAGTGATTTAAATGAATGCCACGTCAACAATAGTAGTGACCTCTGACAACCATTCAATCTACAGGTGGGCAACTAGTGGGGAAGAAAATTTGGAATTCAATGGCAACGAAGTACTAAGGGAATCCGATTTGGTAGGGAATGGGCATTGGAAGCCTTCAACTTGATAGTGACATAGCCAGAGTCCATTAATAGGCTTCGATAATAGTTTAGCTTGTAAATCGGTTAGATGGAATGAGTTAGTGCTAGAATCATGCAAGACCCAGAACGGACCGCTCCATTGGAGTTTTAAATACCAAGATGAGTTGGCCCTTTTGGAATAGTGGTTTCTTAGATAGTTGGTCAACTTGGTGTTTTTGCCGAGCTTGGACTTTAGATAAAATGTAGGCATTGTGGAACCGGTCTTCTTCTAGTCGATGACGGCCTCCATCCAAAATGGAAGTGATTCCTTTGGGATGAGTAGAACATGTACCGTGAGTCAAAAACTCAGTACTACATACTCTAGGGGTGTAATGGCTTCCAGACTGAAGGCTAATTTGTAGGGAATCGTGTTGGTAGTGACCTTGAAGGAAGTCCGAAATGCCCATAGTGTTGTGGGGAGCTTAGTATCCCAATCTTTTTTGTTCTAATTTGCCAAATTAGTTAAAATTTTACACATGACCTTATTAGTTGATTTTGTTAAGCCATTAGCTTGTAGATAATAAGGAGAAGATTTTTTATGCATAATGAGAAAAAACGAGGTGAGCTCTTTGATGACTTTATTGACAAAGTGTGTACCTTTTCTCATTGAGCAATTCAATTGAAGTGCCATGCCTGGTGAAGATATCCTAGAATAAACATTTAGCAACTTGATTTGGTGGTGTTGTCTAGTAGGGCTCATTCTTCTATCCATTTGGTGCAATAATCTGTTGTGCTGTTAGGATATACTAGTTTTTGGTGTAAGTAGCACTTGGAGAAATGGGACCCCGATGAAGTCCAATCCCCATTTCTAGAAGGGTTCTAGAAGTAGGATTGGTTGAAAAAGTGGAAAATGGTATCTGGCCCCAAGAGGCTAACCCATCCGTTGGCAAGAATCGCAGTATTGGACACACTTGCGGGCATCAACAAGCATGGTCTGCCACCACAAGCCAGCTTTTTAGATTTTTCGAATTGTTACTTCAACAATGAAGTGGCCGCTGGCAATTCTTTGATGGTCTTCCTCCATGGCAGAAGGCTACTCCATGGGGAGGACCACTCTTTGTAGTACTCCAGAGAGAGTGCGGTAATACAACTAGCCCATGATAATCTCAAAACGCGGGATCCAAAGATCTTGTCTTTTTTGTTGGTAAATCACAAGCTCACAGAGATGGAGATGGAAATGAATGTCTATGACCAAGAAATATTGGATATTCTTCATGCGATCAAGAAATGGCACTACTATCTATAAGGCAGCCAGTTTAGGGTGAAAAGTGACCATAAAGTTCTCAACTACTTCCTCTCATAGTCTAACCTCTCTCCTAAGCAACATAGATGGGTGGTTACATTGTAAAATTATGATTTTGATATTACTCATACTAAGGGTAATGATAATATTGTGGATGATTCTCTTTCCAAAATGTGGGCATGCAAGATTTCAGTTATAATTAAGCTTCATAGAAAATGGATTGGAGGGCTCTAAGAGGCCTATTTATTGGATAAAGAGTACAACCATATATTTCAAAAATTATAGCAAGGGTTCATAGAGGAGAATTCTCAATTTTAGCTTTAAAATACTATTATTTGATTTCATATCAAGATTGTCATCCCCTACACTTTTCACTTCAAGTAAAAGATAATGGAGCAGATGCATTCTTCACCTACAGCTAGTCATATAGGTGTCGTTAAAACCTATGAAAAAATCACTAAGATTTTTCACTAGAAAAGCCTATGGAAGGATTTCAAAGATTTTGTTTCTAGGTGTATGCCATGTCAACAAAATAAGGACAACATTGAATGCAAATGTTTATCTATATGTATGTATTTTATCATTGGCTTACCTACAACCAAGAAGGGGTGGAATAACAATTATGTGGTGGTGGATAGACTCACAAAAATGGTTCATTTTATTTCCACAAAGATTTAGTTTACAATATCTCACGTAGCCAATCAGTTTATGGGGCACATGTTTAAGTTGCATGGGCTATCATAGGTCATAGTTCATGATAATGATACTAAGTTTATGAGTAACTTTGGGTAGGTTATTTTTAGCTAAATATGGACAAAGTTAGATCCATCTATAACATATCATTCCAAATCAATAGCCAGATAGAAAGAGTAAATAAGTGGCTGGAGACCTACTTAAGACACTTCTACAATGATGTGTTGTATACTAGGATTCATAGAGTCATTTGGCTGAGTTTGCCTACAACAACTCCTCTCATTCCAGCATAGAAGTTTCTCTATTTGAGGCTTTGTATGGGTAGAAGGTGCCATTTCCTATAGTGATATTCAATGAGAAGATAAATACTCAAGGAAAAGAAGAATTGGATTGCATATAGGGCCTCCTTTAGTAGTGTAACGTGAAAATTAAGAAAGCCTTGAACTAAATGAAGCTTTATGATTATGAGAAAAGGCAAACTATGGAGTTCTAAGAAAGGAGAGTTAGTACATTTGAAAGTGCCCAAGTCATGGTATTCCATTCTCAAGGAGAGCTATGACAATAAGTTGACATACATGTTTTATGGATGATACATGATCATTAACCATATGGATGATTTCACTTATTGCCTAGAACTTCCTTTCTCCATAAAGATTCACAATGTTTTCCATGTGAGTTAGCTCAAGCCTTTTTGTTTGAACTCAAAGAAAATGCAAGGAACCTTTCTTTTCTCTACCCTCTTTTCCTTTAGCCTCACCCCTCTCTCTCTCTCTCTCTCTCTCTCTCTCTCTCTCTCTCTCTCTCTCTCTCTCTCTCTCTCTCTCTCTCTCTCTCTCTCTCTCTCTCTCTCTCTCTCTCTCTCTCTCTCTCTCTATCTATCTTTTTCTTCACACACACACACACCTCCCCTATCTTTTACCTTCTCTCTCTATTTTTGGACTAGTGTATTAGTGGTGCTATCCCCTTGTTCTTCATCCAAAATGTAGCCTTTTATGGGCCAAGGGGGAATGGGAGTACCTCTCTCTCTCTCTCTCTCTCTCTCTCTCTCTCTCTCTCTCTCTCTCTCTCTCTCTCTCTCTCTCTCTCTCTCTCTCTCTCTCTCTCTCTCTCTCTCTCTCTCTCTCTCTCTCTACTAACGCACATCCTACTCGGCCAAAATGCATGGAAGCCATGACGAGGTTTGGCCTAGATGATGAGGACAAGAAGAAGCTAGCGATAATGACATCGATCATCATGAAGGGGATAGGGTGATCATGATATGTGGAGGAGGAGGTGATATAGTAAATGTGTCATGTGGGAGAGCTAGTGGTAGCACAATGATGGTCAGTTCATTTGCAAGTAAGATTTTTCCTTTGAAAAAAACATTAATATTAAAGTTTTAACGTTTAAATTCCCCTCTTACCCCCTCCCAACACCTTGTCACACATGGTGAAGGGAGGATAATCGAGATATTACATTCTCTTCCCCTTAGAGGAATTGAGATGTCCTCATCTGGAAAGAAATTGGGATATTGTTTATCTAATGCATTTTTATCAATTTTAGGATAATCCTTCCACTAGATGAGATATTCTCTAAGGGTTCTACTTCTTCTCAAGTTTCTCTCTCTTACATCAAGTATCCTATCAAGCTAGAGCTCAAGGACTCATTGACTTGGCATTACAACTCTTTGGTAATCAAGAACATGATTAGGGTTTGCTACACAAGATTTCAATATGCTAACGTGAAATGCATTATGAACTTTCAAGTGTTTAGGGAGTTGAAGTTGTATGAGTTCAGCTTTAGAAACTTGAGAATCTTGTAGGGTCCATAATATCTGTGACTTAGTGTCTTGAATTCTCCTAATGAAAAGGAGATTTTCTTTGGATGGATGTAAACAAAAACTATGTTTCATTCCTTGAAGATCTATTCTATCTCCTTAGATCAGCATATGCCTTTTGCTGATCCTTGGAAGCTTGAATGCCTTTCTTGATAGCTTTGACTTGATCATCCATTTCTTCTAACATATTCCTAGAAGCTTCTACCTGCTTTCCCATAAAATGCTTGGAATGGAGTCAGTAGGATACTCTGATGATAGAATGTGTTGTCGAAAAACTCAACCAAGGGCAAATACTGTATCCACCACACTTAAGGTTCTCTAGAACATTGAGCTCTCATTATGTCCTCAATGACTTGATTTAACTTTTCTGTTTGACCATTAGTTTGTGCATGATACACCGTACTAAAATAAAGCCAAGTCCCAATGGTCTCAAACAAGCTCTTCCAAAAATGAGAAGTGAAAAGTGAATGTCAATTACCAACAATCCTCTTGGGTAATCCATGAAGCCTAAAGATCTCTCTCTTTAACAAAGAGTCTTGCAATGTTTGAAGTCTTGTAGTTGGTCTTGACTGGGATAAGGTGAGCAACTTTTGTTAGCATATCCACAATCATTATGATTGAGTTGTAATGTCCTTAAATAGCAGATAACCCAACTACAAAATCCATGCTGATAAATTTCCATTTCATCTAAGGGATTTCAAATGGTTGGAGCTTGCATGGCATCTTAACTTACTCAACCTTTTACTCACTACTAGCAGCTTAGGGAGTTAGTAATATATTTAAGTACATCACCCTTGAGTTTCTCCCAATAGTGGCTTTTCCTAATAGCTTTGAGAGTTTTAGCATAGCCAGGGTGTTTGTTGAAGGTGGCATGAGCATCGTTCATCCAAAAATATCACAATGAACTCAAAATGGCCATATTTGTGTTGAAAGTGGTCTTTGGAATGCCTTGATATTTGATCATTATATCTAGTAGTAATGTGATCCGAGATCAATCTTGGAGAAGATCTTTGCCCCTCGAAATAGATCGAGTGGTTCATCTATCCTGGAAATTGAGTACTTATTCTTGATTGTCACTTGGTTAAGCTTGCCATAATCAATGCAAAGACAGAGAGTTCTATCCTTTTTCTTTTGAAATTACATTGGGGCTCCCCATGGTGAATTACTTGGTCTAATGTAACCTTGATCCAATAGTTATTTTAGTTGCTCATTCAATTCAATAGCTTTTGGGATAGACATTTGGTAGAGTCTCTTGGCAATCAAAGTGGCTCTTGGTACAAGCTTGATTTCATGATCAACATCCCTTTGAGGTGGAAGTTCATCCAACTCTTCTGGGAATACGTATGTATATTCCTTTAGCTAGGATGGTTCTTTCTCAATCTCACTACCATGTTTGATTTTATGAAGTTTAATTAAGTAGATAGGTAGTCCTTTTCTTAATCCTTTCACTAGGTGAGAAGATTTTGCTAGTTGGACTTTTGGATTTCCCACTTCTCCATGAGTAGTTACTTGTTTGCCCTTTTGATCCTTGAATGTGACTTGGCCCTTCTTCCCACAATGGATATGAGTGTCATTAGGGATCAAGTGGTTCATTCCTAGTAAGAATTCATAGGCTCCTAAGTTCATTACTCTCTGAAGCCCATGTTGGAAAGATTTCCTCCTAGGTTAAATTCCACTTTTCTGGTTTGCTAAGTAGAAATGACTTATTTTCTGTTTGCCAATTCCATAAGCAACTTTGATACATGTACAATGTCTATTCCTAACCTTGTAGCACAGTTTGATGAGATGAACGATTGGGTGCTTCCATAGTCAATAAAAAACTTAAAAGTTTAATGTTGATAGGATGGTGGCATTTGAATCACCAAAAACTGGCAATTTGGCTCTACTATTGCCCTCTCCATATCTGCTTCTAGGGTTGGGTCTTCGCCTTCTTCTATTTCTTTAAGGGTCACACCAGTGGCTCTCCCTCTAGCCACAATTGCTCGATTTTGGCCACAATACTCTCCTTGGTGAAAGTTCTAGCCAAGCTTTAGACATTGCCTCTTAAAATGGCTTGGCTCATTGCAATGGAAATGCCTAGGAGCTTCTTTGTTGACCCCTATAGGTACAAAGTTTTTTATTATGTTTGACTTGGCCTTCTTCCTTGGGTCAACTTGGTGTTGTCCTTGGGCATTGAGTCAAAGTCTCACATTATAGTTGTATTCAAAACATCATCCACCAATGAGGTAGTTTCAACAAATGCTCGAGGGCAATCAAAGAAGGTTTTTGATATAGATCCATGACAAAAGTCATCAAGCTCTTTTCTCTAGTCAACCAAAAAAAGTGCAACACCAAGAGATTTCAAACAACCTTCTACTTGTACAGGTGACACATGTCTTCTTCATGTGATTTGAAATTGCTATGTTAGGGATTATGGCAAATGACCATGGCTTAAAAGCACGTGAGGTTGACAAAAAATCTATTCTACATGACATTAAAAATAGGGAATGAATGGTGCTCTGAGCCATACACAAAAGTTGTCTTACATCATGAGTCTATTGAAATCAAGGTAGATGTATGCTATAGACACACAAATTTTCTTCATATTTCATGTGATGGAAAACCCTTTAAAATTTTCATTTTCTGAGTATTGCAAACAAATTCCCATGATTTTTACATGAGGGCATATAGAGAGTCTTCCCATTGAGAAAAGAGGGGCAAAGAGAAAGCTATGGTGGTTGCAAGCAAGAATTATCCTACTTTCTATGAGGATTAGGTCCTTGAAATAAGCAAACTTTTAATGCTTAAATAGGAAGAATGTGAAATGCTTTTGTAATAATACACGTGAGGCCTATCGACAATGTAAATTTGGAGGTAAACCAATTTTGTGGGACATTTCAAGATATAGCAAGGAATGTAATCCAAGCCAAGCAGGCACAAAGATTCACCAAGTCTAGAAATTCCAACTTTGAGCTCATTAAGCATTGAGGTGGGCCACACTTGCATGAATTGTTGAGCTCTAACCTTGGAGAACATCCATGTACATTGCAAAAAAGGCAAGGAAAGAAAGCAATTCACTTCATACCTAGAGAGCACGAATACATATTTGAGGGAATGGATAAAATATATATGGATGCAAAGAGAAAACAAGGAGTAACATCAATGGTGCCAATAATCATCGTTGAACATGGGGATGAGGGAGTTGCTACCCTATGTTGGAGCGTTTCCCATCCTGTGGTATTGTAATGGACCTTTCCACCTTTTTTCCTTTGTGTGCGACTCGATACGTAGAGCGTAGGAGGAGGTAGCGCAAAGCATGTCAATAAAACCATCCGTTCACCTCCAAGTCCAATCTCTCTTTGGCCTTATCGAGCCTAGATACACAAGCCTTTTGTGTGCTTTTCTGAAGCGTCGAATACACCTAAGGTACACCCTTAACTATATATATATATATATATAAATAATCTCTACTACTACTACACCACCTCTCTACTACCACTACCACTACTACTACCACCACCACCACCACCACCACTACTACAAACAAGAAAAGAAGAAATTAAAGAACTACTACTACTACTACCACTACCACTACCACTACCACCACAAATAAAAAAACAAGAAAATAAAAAACTACTACTACTACTACTACAAAAAACAAGAAAAGAAGAAATTAAAGAACAAGATCTTACCCTCTCTTTGTTTTTTATCCATTCATTCTCCTCTCTCCCTCTCTCTTTCTCTCTCTCTCTATTATGTTTCATGTTTATTCCCTCTCTCTCTCATTCCTTCTTTCTTTTTCTCTCTTCCTCTCCCTCTCTCATTTTCTCTCCCTCTCTCATTTCTTCTCTTTCTCTCTCAGTACACATCATTTTTAACAAAAACAAGCAAAAGAAAATGAGAAAAAACAAAAACAAACCAAGAGGGAGCAATACATTCATCACAAAGGTCCGAGGATGGATTTGGTAGCTCCTCTTCATGACGGTGGCTCCTCTTCGCCCTTCGTGCACTTCCTCCTCTTCTTTGCAAATGGTGGCGGCGGCGTCGGTGAGAAGCTCTCATTTCCCTCTTTCTCTCTTTCTCTCCCTCTCCCTCTCAAACACATGATGCAGTTCGCTCTCTCTTTCGCTCTTTCGCGCAAAATACCGCGCTCAGGTTTTGATCCTTTTTTTTTTTGTCTGAGTACCGTTGCTATTTGCATCGCATTTATGACACAAATAGCGATGCAAATAACAACGCCGCTAATTTGCATCTGAATTGGCCATTGTTATTCTCCTATATCCTTGTAGTGATCACGGCCCTAGGCCACTAGAGCATCAATTGCTATAGGCTATCTAGCTGGTTGTACAGTAAGAGAAGGCTCCTTCCAAAATATCATCATGCATACCTCAACGACTTACTCATGCTACTTATACATTATGGCTGTGGATGACCTTTTGAGCATGTGGATCCCATAAGTGATAGCCCATCTCACTTGCATCCCCATAACCAAGAAATATGCATTTCTTGGACTTAAGAACATGGCAGAAAGCCTCACAACCAAAGACATGTAAATGAGCATATGATGGAGGTTTTCCAAACCATACCTCCTTTACAACTTGATAATCAAGAGTAGTACATGGGGATTGATTAATCAAATGTATGGCAATAGTAACTACCTCAGCCCAAAAGTGTTGTGGTAAGATTACATGGCTAACCATTCTACAAACTCACTCCTAAATTGTCATATTCATGCACTCAACCATACCATTCTAGGTGGGATGTACGGGGCTATCAACTAATGCTTAATATCTCTCTCATCACAAAACAGCTCAAAGGCTTTAGATATATACTTGCGCCCATTGTCATATCATATGCATTTCAACCTATACCCAGATTTGTTCTCAACAAAAGCAAGCCAATCCTAAAATGTAGCCAAGACTTCCAATTTCTGCTTAATGGGGTATGCCCAAACCTTATGCAAGTAATCATCAATGAAAGTAACAAACTAATCTGCACCACCTAAAGATTTGCATCAAAAAATCAAAATGAACAAGAGCCAAAGGCTCACCCATGCGCGTAATGCCAGACTTCTTAAGTGAATTACGAGTTTGTCTACCATGAAGATAATGATCACAAGAATCAAAACACATAGTCAAGGGGTGGAAGATACTAAAAATGGGTAAGCATTCTCATTCCCTTTAATGACATGTGCCTAAGGTAGTGATGCCATAATGATACATTGGTATGGTAGCCACTGTTGAAACATGGTCGATAGATCTAGATACAAGTAAGGGATAAAGAGTGCCAAACTTGGCACCTCGTGCCAGGACAAGATTCAATGGGTAAGCTTTGATGAGAAATCACCAAAAGATACAAGATGACCTGAACATGGCGTACATCGTGCAAAGTAAATATATTTCTTGAAGGAAACTGCAGTTGGATATTTCCAATACCAACAATATCCAAGGCCAATCTGACATATCCTATCATGCTATGATAGACGTAAAACCACTTTCGATGAGGGGTGACATGAAGTGAAGCCCCTAAATTAAGCAGCCAACACTGAGCATAGGCAGAGTAGCCATCAATAAATTGTGAAGCATCAAGAGAAGAAGCTACAATTATGTGTCATCATCAAAACCAATCTACATGGCGTTAATATCTTCAATCTTAACACTGGACTTGCTAGGGACAATGTTGCAATCATCATTCTTTTCCTGCACTTTATTCTTTCTCTTTTTTTTTACACTTGTCACAGTATGCATTTTATGGCACTATGACAGAATATGACCTTGCTTCCAACAATAGTGACAAGTAAATGGAGACTTTTGGCCACGGGACTTACTACGAGACTATCTACATGATTGAGAATGAGAACTCTGAGAGTCTCTCCCACATCGGTCATTACCACTCCTACCATTATTGCCTCTGACTATCAAAGCATTAGAGGTATGGAAAACATCTACATTCTTTCTATTAACCTTTTTATTCAAGAGAGCTTCCTCTACATCTTGCAATTTCAACCCATTAGAAGGTATATTTATTAACATAGCAGTACGAAATGTGTCCCATGACTCAAGCAATGTAACCATCAAGAACAAGGGAGGAAGATTGTCCTTAAATTCAAGTCCCTATGAAGACAAGCGGCTGAAAATCTAATGAAACTCATTTAAGTGGCCAACATGGAGCTCCCCTCCTTCATACGAAGGTCTATGAGTTTCTTCGACCAATACATTTGAGAGGCATGGCTCTGCTTATCATAGACATTATGAATCTCATCCCATAACTACCAAGTAGTTTGTCCATCAGAGAAAACATTATAGTAGACTTGCTTGGAGAGTGACAAAATGATTGTAGATTTACATAACTCATCCAATTCAATCCAATCCTCTGCATCAAAATGTTTGAGCTTTATATCCTCATGTCTCAATTACTTAATCTATAATTTTTACACTAGAACCTATCAGGTTTGTGCCTTCCAATACCTGTAAATTGTGCCATCTAACTTCTCAATGTTAAAGATAGCAGTGTTATTCGACCCACCAACCATAGTGCAAGAGATAAAAGCAAAATCCAAGACAAACAAGCTATTTTAAATGACAATGAAATAGCCCCAAAATTATGGCCAAATCAAGGGTTGAGCAAGAGAAACTACTTGAAGGATGAGCTGCCCACTAACTGTAATGTAATCAAATAACTATCAAATCCAAGTGACTACCCTAAGATAGAATGCATAAAACTGAAATGACAAGTTGTTGTAATAAATTTTAGCAATATGCCAACAACCAAGTGTGAGCAACCAAGAAAGAAAGACCAAGAACAACCAGCACTGAAAGCTGTCACAACTGTAGTGGGTTAGTAACCATACATATGGTAGGCATAGACATCACACACATAGAAGATCTCAGGGTAAAGAGAAGAGAACTGGCAAATGCATAATTCACTGAGCAAAGCTCAATACATAACCCAAAAGCATATAAATATAACTGAAAACACATTGACAAACATAAGTGCTAGGTCCAAAGTAAGTGATAAAATCAGCCCACTATAGGGTAACTACATCCAATACATATCAAGAGAGCATGGACATGTGGTGTCCCATGATCTCAATGAAAGTAAGCTCAAGCTCAACATTAAAAACCAAAAGCTCTATGTAATATCCAAAGTAGCGTAGGTAACTTCTATTTGAACAAAATCAAATGCCAAATGAGCAACACAAGCTCAAAACATCAAGTACATGACATTCGAGTATCCAAGATACATGAAGCGTAACTTGGGAGCATAAAACCCAATAGACTATTCAAGTCCGTAATTATATAAGCTAATGAAGTAACCAAGGCATGTAACCACAACCAAGATCAAGTAATGGAGCCCAAATCTCAACTCAAAAGCATGACATAGCATATCAGGAAGTATATATAACAACCGAAGTAGCGGTACATCCATTGATGAGTATCCCCTAAAGCATGAACAAGAATTAGGCATAAGCATTTCACTTATAAACGCTTGCTTCCCTATTGTTACAATACTAAAATGATAGTGAAATTTGAGCTATATTAAGCTCAAATTAGTCCCAAAGGCATAACCATACCATCCAAGTACCAAAATAGCATCCCTAAAGCATTAAACATGCATTATGAAATTTACTATTTGTTATCCAAACCAAAACTATTATATTCTTTGTGAAATAGAGAACAAAAAACTACTCAAAATTAACTTTATGAGTGTCTAGATATGTAGCTCTTGTTGTGCTCTTCGTTTTTATCTATAGAATGCCTAAATCTGATAATGTATACAAAAGTTATTGTTAAAATATGTCAATGTTGTTAAGCTACCATAATTGTCCACGACTTTTACATCATGCTCTATATCCACTCAAAATGGATAAAATGGATACTCTTTAGCTCAATAAGCACTCACAACAAGGCTCAACTACTAGGAATCTCCTCAACAAGCATGGTGCAAGTTGGAACGAGCCGAAAGAAGGAAAGACTCAATGCATACCTCAAGAGAAAGAAACAATGAGTACCATGAAACCTTAAGTTAAAGCTTTGAATCCAAGCTGAAGCAAAGGATGAAAAAGCCCCTTGAATGGTTGGCTTTGATACCAGTTGAAAGGTAGAGCCCAAGTGGAAGCACACAAGTGGAAGTAAAAGCAAAGTAAGAGCTATAGTCGATGGAGAGAGAGAGAGAGAGAGAGAGAGAGAGAGAGAGAGAGAGAGAGAGAGAGAGAGAGAGAGAGAGAGAGAGAGAGAGAGAGCATATGTGGAAACTCCAACAGTCACAATGTATGACAAGCCTTCCCTTATTTAAATATCACTAAAAAAATAAAAAATGAAGTGGCAGTGATGGGTGCCAACCACCTTATAGTGTACATGTGTGCAGGTATTGTTAGTGTAATGAATATATGAGTGGTTGGGCATAGACACCTTTACCCCCAATAAAAGCAATATAAAAATGTAAATGTCCATTTTTATATTGTCCCTATGCAATATGGTTAATGGGGAGCAATATCTCTCCTTTCTTTACCTAATTTTACAAGCTTTGAGCGGCCTTTGCCAATATATTTTCCATTTCACTAATTATTGCTAATCTTCTCTTGATCCTATTGTTATTATTTGTTCATAAATGTTACAAGAAATGAATAACTAACAAAGAGAAGAAGAGAATGATATGGTTTGTTGATGTAAGAGAATAGAGAGTAAAAACTAGCGACAAATTAACAAGCCTCATGAAACATGGTGACCACTTTCCACATCTCTGACCTATTTCCGGCTCCACCCATGGTCCTTTTGCCCAAATTTGATGCATACATGCTAAACTCTACCTAGAACACCTAGTCATCCTAGACTCAAAATTTCCACGTCTTCCTATAATATTCTAACCCCTTCAAACACCATCAACACATTCAACTTTTTGTTTCCTAAAAATTACCATAATAATATCTCAATCTATTTTCATTTTTAGCTACTCTTTTACATAACCAAATCCAACAATTCAATTATTTTTAATCAATTTTGTAAGAAATTTTGCTTAACACATAAGCAAAACCATCTATTTTGCATGAAAAATGTCATAAAAGTGGTTCTAAATTAAGAACTATTATTTCTACCTCACTGGTTTTAGTGAACTCTTGCGAACTACTAAGTTTGGAAATTGCATCTAGCTTCAAGAACTTCTACAAAATCCTTCAAGTCTCATGGCCAGATGTTTGAAAAATATAATCATACTCTATCCCTTCGAGTTATAAGGGTCCTCATCGTAAGCATAGCATCACTTTAATCAATCTACAAAGCACACAAAGAAAACCAGTATATACTAATAGACAAAACTCTCTCTTCCTCCTATATTAATGACTAACTTAATGTGACTATTTAAGTACTACACTAATCACTCCCTAGTAACATGCACAATATAACTCTTGCCAAGTAGAAATCCAGCCAAGAAGAAAGCCACTATTATTGCTAGGTAACAAGAAAATCCCTCTTAGCAATGAAATGTGATACTACTTTTCTTTTAGATGTCCATGCCAATAATTTGCTTTTTGTTGCAAGACCAAACACTAGACATCAACAAAATAATCTAGTACATCACTACTAGATAGAGTCTCTATGGTCAAAACTACCAACCTTCCATGACATAAGAAACAACTTGTTTAGCTTACTAATTGAGTATGGTAGATATCATTGCAATCTCTATCCCTGTTGTTATAGGAGGTTTTGTGTCTTTAGTTTTTTTTTAAATATAAATTTTCATTTAGCCAGACTCAAAAGGTCCCACACCAAAGAGATGTAAGGCATCAGACATAGGGCACCCATGAAGGAAATCCCTTCAGTCTACTAGGACCTCAAAGGCAATTAATATCTCCTTTTGAGAGTTTTTAAAATTTATTTCACATATCCTATCACAATTATCTTCCTTATTAATAAGCCTTTATCTCTTAAACCTTAATCACCAAGATTTAAACAAAGCTCCCTTCAAAATCCCTTTCATATTGACACTTATTCAAACTAGTTTAAGTTGAACTAGTTAGACTCAAGTGCATGTTCACATTGCTCCTCTCCTCAAAGAGGTTCACATTAAGCTGCTTTCACACTACATATAAAAGACTAGTTTGCATTTAAAGTTATTCATGCCTAGAAATTGCATATTGAAAAATGATTGTTTTGTGTGGGCTTTTTCCTTTTAAAAGTTTGATAAAAATCTTGTAATTTTTGAAATTTCCTTAGTATGGAGATAGTCATTGTCATGTGAGTTAGTGGTGAGACCTCCCCATATTTTTGATGCATAAAATGCATATTGAAAGCCATGTAAGAATGACTTGTGTATTGAATTTCAAAGTCAATAAGCTATCGTGAAAATTTGTAATGCTCCAAAAAGCCATAAATCACTAAGTCTTTCCCAAGTCTATGGAGCAAATAAGTCCAAGCTATGTAAACCTCAAGTATCCAATGAGCATTATGCCCAAAAGAAAAATATATTTAATGTTTGCTTTTTAAGAATAAATGCAAGAAATCCCCAACCAAGCAAATATTAAGAACATAAGGAAAAAGAAGTCCAAGGAGGCAAAGGAAATAAAGAAGATCAAATGAAGAAGACTAATAATGGAACCAATGCTAGAGTCAAAGCAAAGTATAAAGTTCAAAATAAGAAGATAACCAATATCAAGAAGTCAAAATCAACAAGTGAGAAGAATCAAAGAAAAGACAACAAAGCCTAAGAAACTACGACAAATTCATAATTGTAATGCCCATCCAAGAAATCTATATTATATTGCCTACACTCATTAGATGAAAAAGTTGAGATCTTGTTAAATCTACCCGACAAAGTTGAAACACGTTAGATTTTCCTGATAAGGTTAGTCTTTGGTGTGATTAGGTACCCTAATACTTGAAATGCATTAAATTTGCCTAATAAAGTTGGTCTTTGGTATGATTAGATATTCCACCTAAGTTAATATGAAGTTAGTCTATTCTACAAACAAAATGCTTGGTTCAATGGCTATTTCTCAAGATGTTCTATAATCAATTAAACATGTTATGTGACTAGAGAAAATTAAAAACTTGATTCTCAACATCAAATAAAGCTTAGCAAGGGTGCCTGGTGAAGGTTGAGA
Source organism: Lygodium microphyllum (assembly GCF_053477565.2). Classification (NCBI taxonomy): domain Eukaryota; kingdom Viridiplantae; phylum Streptophyta; class Polypodiopsida; order Schizaeales; family Lygodiaceae; genus Lygodium; species Lygodium microphyllum. The sequence goes on from NC_141146.1 coordinate 125,253,733, forward strand.
CTCATTTGACAACAATTATAATGTAGTTCTAATCACTCAGAATGGAAGTCCTTTGATGCCCTTGAGGTACCACATGGATCAGTAGCATCCAATGAGGAGAGTTTCAAAACAGACAAGACAACATAATAAGTACTAAAGAAGTTAAAGCAAGACCCAAAAAAACGTTCATAGCAAAGATAGGATGTGGACTATAAAAAATATCATGCTTAGATAATCCTAAATCCAAGAGGACTATGAAAAGGTTCAGAGACACGATGAAATCATTTATTCATCATCATTTTGGTGATGCATTAAAAAATGTTTCTAAGAATAAATGGTTTCGTAATCATGTTGAAGGTTTCTTTTGATCAAGAGCAAATCTTAGAATAGTTGAAAAATGCATTTGTTGAATCTCTATGTAGAAATGCCTAATTGAGACTTCTATAGGAATTCATCCATCTCTTATCTTAGAGTTTGGATATACCAAGAAGTGCTTAGATATTGACTTTGCACAATTACACTAGTCAAGGAAAGACCCTAAACATTATGAAGTGTACCTTAGTCCCTTGCTAAGGATCTTTCTTTGACTTGCATAATTGATGTTCACTCTAAGGATAAAATATGTCTGTATGAAAGTGAGTTTTCAAGGATATTTGAAGATGGGAAAACTCTCCTTCATATAAATGGACAACCACTGCACAAGTCAAGGAAAGATCCTTGGTAAGGGACTAAGGTACAGTGTGTAATGCCAATTACATTATCTTAACTTATGCAATTGTGTAAAGTCAATCCTTGGACATTTCTATTAAATTTCAACTTTAAGATAAGGGAGAAGTGAATCTCTACAGAAGTCCCAATTAGGTCTCTCTTCATATCACACACTTTTTTCAATTGTTTCAATATTTGCTCCTGTTCAAAACTAGAAACCTTTAACACGATTGTAAATTTGTTTATTCTCAATAGCCTTTTTAGTACACCACCAAAACAATCATGAATAATTGAGTTCATCGTGTCCCTAAACCTTCTCAATCTAGTCTTGAATATATGATAATGTAAGTATGAATCTTTTTGCAAGGCAAATCCTAACCTTTTCATAAAGGTTTTCTTACTCTTGCTTCAATTTCTTTAGCCATCTTTATGCTATCTTGTTTGTTTTTAAAACTCTCATTGCTATATCCTCTCATATACTTGAGTAATAACAAATACATTGTTAGTTATAAATTGTGATCTAAAACTTGTACCAATAATAGAACGCAAATCTAATTGGCCCATGCTAACTCTATATTTTTTTTATTATGCAGAGTTTTTATGCATTTTCATTTTCCAACATTTTCCATGCTAGTAAATCTTTGTAATTTCATTTCTATTTAGTGTAGAGAACTTAATCACTCAAATGATCAGTATGCTATTTTAGAACCACTCTAATGTTATTGTTTATCAATACGATCTTTCTATTGATATAATTGATGGTTAGTATGTTTTGTTTTTAATAATTAATATATCATTAATAACATATTAATATAGTTTCTATTATTATGAACCTTAACATTATTAATAATTTTTATATTAATATTAATATATTATCTACTTTAATTATTAATAACTTATATTAATATGCATTAATAATATTAATATTAAGATTAGAGTCAATAGGCTGATATTAATATAATTAATAATAGCAAATATGTTACTATTAGCATAACTTTTACTATAGGTGTTATGCATACATTATTAGTACTAGCATTCCGTGATCGCCTTGCCGCAAATTCGCTACTATGAAGCAGTAGGAAAAGTTGCTGTGCTTTGCCATGCTATCACATGGCAACTTCGCTCAATAATCCATTTCTCCTCTTTTTCCCTCCTCTTTTTCCTCTCTCTTTCCCTTTCTCCCCCCAATTGTCTGTCTAAAATCAATCTCTCTCTCTCTCTCTCTCTCTCTTAAAATTTATATTTTCTCTCTCTATAATTCTCTCTATGTGTTTACATTCTCTCTCCCTCTTTTCTTCTCTCTCTCCTCTTTTTTCATTTTTTTCTCATCTCTTTTTCTTTTAAATTTTATTTCCTCTCTTTATAATTCTCTATGTTTCCTCTCTCTCTCTCTCTCTCCCCCCTTTTCTTCTCCTCCCCTCTCTCCTCTCTTTTCCTTCCCTATCTCTCTCTCTCTCTTTCCCCTCTCTCTCTCTTCTTCTTCTTCTTCTCTCTTTCCCTTCCCTCCCCTGTCTAAAAAAATATTTAAATTTAAAAAATACTTATTTTTCCTCTTTGGCTCCCCTCTCTCTCTTTTTCTCTTTTTTCTTCTTTTTCTTCTCTCTCTCCCCTTTTCTTCTTTCTCCCCTCTCTCCCCACTTTTCATCTCTCTCTCTCTCTCTCTCTCTCTCTCTCTCTCCCTCTCCTCCTTTTTCCTTTTCTTCTTCTTCTTCTTATTCTCTCACTCTCACTCACACTCTCTCTCCTTCATTCTCTCTTTAAATATTTTATTTTTTTCTCTCTCTTTTAAAATTTATCATTCTTCTTTTAATAATTCTTAATCTGGTTCATATTCTCTCTCCTTCTTTGTCTCTCCTTTTCTTCTCTCTCTCTCCCTTTTCTTCTCTCTCTCTCTCTCTCTCTCTCTCTCTCTCAAATTTTATCATTCCTCTCTCTGTTTCCCCCCTCTCTCTTCTTTTTTGATTCTCTCTATCTCTCTCATTTTTCTTTTCCTCTCTTTCTCTCTCTCAAGTTTTTTTTCTCGCTCTCTTTTCTCTCTACTCTTCTCCCCTCTCTCCCCTATTTCCTCTCTCTCAAGTAAAAAACTATCAAAAAAGATTTAATTTAAAGAAGATTTTTCTATTTCCTATTTTTCCCTCTCCCTCTTTTCCTCTTTCTTCTTATTATTCTCTCTCTCCTTTTCTTCTCTCCCCCCTCTCTCCTCTCTTTTGCTTCTCTTTCCCTCTCCTCTTTTTACATTGTTTTTTAAATTCTTCTCTCTCTCTCTCTCTCTCTCTCTCTCTCTCTCTCTCTCTCTCTCTCTCTCTCTCTCTCTCTCTCTCTCTCAAAGTATGTGAAAAACTGTCCAATTTTTTTTAAATTGAAACAATGCTCTTAAAAATATTTAATTAAAAGGATAATAAAATTAAAAATATTTAATAAAAATGAGAGAAATGTCTAAATAGGAAAGTTTAAACTAACTAAGAGAGAGAGAGAGAGAGAACCTACACGTGAGAGAGGGAGGGGTTTAATTAAAAAGGGGAGGGGGAAAGAGAGAGGGAGAGATTACACGTGAGAGAAAGGGGGCTCTAATTAAAACGGAGAGATTTGGGAAGGGGATAGGTTCAGCAAGCATGTGTGTGTGTGTGTGTGTTTTAAAGTCTATCTTTCCTCTCTCTATAATTCTCTCTCTCTCTCTCTCTCCCTCTCTCTCTCTCTCTCTCTCTCTCTCCTCTCTCTCTCAAAGTGTGAAAAATTATCAAAAAATATTAATTTACAAAAAATTTTACACACATTTAATTAAAAGAATAGAAAATTTTAAAACTTTTAAAAATATTTAATTAAAATAGAAAAAAATAGAGGATAGTTTAATTTAAAAAGTTCAATCTAACACAAATAGAGAGAGAGAGAGAGAGAGAGAGAGAGAGAGAGAGAGAGAGAGAGAGAGAGAGATTACACATGAGAGAAAGGGGGTTTTAATTAAAAAGGGAAAGTTTGGAAAAGGGGTAAGTTCGAGAAGCCCTCTGGTGGTTCAGGGCTCCCCAAACCTACAACCAAAATAATATAGTAGTATAAATATAAAATATAGATAAGTTATAAACAATAATCTATTAACTACTTGTTAATATACATATTTACATTATTATATTCAACATGAATACCAATATAATACTTTTGTTATTTAAAAGCAATGTTTTAATATCAATACATTATTGTAGTACATTATCTTATGTATATTAATATTAACATATGGTATTATAGTAAAAATATATAATATCAATTAGAAAAATAGATTGAAAATTTATTAATTGCTTACTATATTCAATTTTGAGAGAGAGAGAGAGAGAGAGAGAGAGAGAGAGAGAGAGAGAGATTGACAACACACTAGGGATTGGAAGATGGGCCAGTCCCCCCCTCCCCCTCCCCTTGTGGACTTATATTATTGACAAGGAGCAAGCTTCTCCATTACACATAAACGAGTTCTTAACTTGTAGATCTTGGGGACAAGATCACGGTTCCTTGAACTGTATACAACCGGCTAACACTTGCACAACTTGGAAGTTGGCACCTTTTGATCCTTCTTGAGTCTCTCCTTCTCTCCTACATAATATGTGTAGGGCTCCCCTCTTGGAGCTTGATTTTAGCAGAGCTTCCACATCACTTGCACCTTCTCTCATACACAATATGTGTAGGGATCTTCTCTTGGAGCTTAATTTCAGTAGAGCTTCCACAGCACTTTCACCTTCTCTTCTCCTCATGGATCTATGCAAAGTGATGCTTACTTCACCTCCCCCACACCCAAGGAGATCCTCCTCTTTTATAGGCTTCAAGAGCTTCTCTTTTTGAAGAGAGACTTGAGTGCCAAGATTGGAAAGGTTGATCTTCATGCAAGATGTGGCTGTTCCAGGACCTACTCTGCAGCACTAATTTTGAAATATCTCTCTGTGCGTTGCTCGAATGGAAAAATGTCCAACACGAAAGTTGTAGATCTCGCCATTTTCGATAAGTGTATGAGACTATTTTTAGAGATCAACTTTCTATCGTGAGATATTTAAAAAATGGAATCACCATGTCTTTTTTTAGAAAAGCAGCTTTTTAAACTCTACTCTTAACTTATGGTCCATGCAACCACCTTGAGCCATAGATAAGGAGAGTTTATTACATTGCATTGAGCCTCAACCTTAATATTGACTTCCCACAAAAGCTTGTGTCATCTTAGACCTTAGAACGAGAAAAATCACTTCTCTCCTCACTTACAGAGGATCACGTCTCTTGTCTTTCTTAGTGAGAGAATTACCTCTCTCGTTTTTCTTGGTGAAATAATTGCTTTTCTTCTTAATTCATTAAGAGAGAAAAGACCTTAAACCTTTACTTGTAAGGGAGAGGATGACCCCAAATGAATGCAATGCTCATTACACACAAGTAAATGTTCCCAAGCATCCCCGAATACACACATAAATACATATACACAATGCAAATGCACTTCCTCTTCTTAGAACTTAATCCAACTTCATTTATGTGTAACTCCTTGGTTCTTGTGTATACTCTTACACTTGGCAGACACTTTCTTCCCCCTTCATACTTGTACTATCTGTACCAGATATCCCCGTCACAGTGCTCTAATCATCCCATTAAGTGATGCACTAGGAATACTAGTCTCTAAATGGTCTCATGGCCATGCTAGATCATCATCAACACTTAAAGAAAAGTGAGTCATTAGTTTATTGATATAAACTTACTAAATAGAGAATAGAAAAGTGAGTCATTACTTTATTGATATAAATTTACTTAATAGAGAATGTGTAATAAGCAATCAATTTAGTGACACTTGACATTGCATGTCTTTGGCTTTCTCACTTTTTAGTAAATTTTTAGAGCAAATTGAGACACTACTCTATAGCAAATAGATCTCTCAAGACTTTTTGCAGTGTTTTGAACTCTTGAGTCTCTTTGAGGTGTATTGAGGTTTAGTGTTTTGAACTCTTGAGTCTCTTTGAGGTGTATTGTTCTTCAAACCTATGAACACAAGCAACCTTATCAACGTTTTTACATATTGAGCCTTAGTGCTCAATGAATGAAGGACCATCCGAATTGAGCAAGTGAGCATAAGGTACCAAGGCATTGAGTCTAAATATTTGAATTGCTAAGGCATTGAGCCCAAACATTGATAAATCCGTGAATTGAAGGCATTTGATGGTCATCATAAGCCTTGAGCCTGTACACTAGTCTAAATTGAAAGCGTCTGAGTGGCCATTAACTAAGGCACACATTATATGATTGATTATGTTTAAGTTGATTAAGGCATAAAGCCTTTGGTGCTATCCCACGAAGCATAATGTTAATGACCCATCCGAGTGACCATTAACAAAGGCATTAAGCCTTACGATTAATTCCGTTTGAATTGCCAAGGTGCATGTTGTCTGAATTTCCAAGGTATTAAGCCTTAAGATTGGTGCCAATAGATAGCCCGAGTTGATGCTTTGAGCCTTGCATTTTACATTGAAGGCAAGGCTTTGAGCTTTCACTTTTTCATTTAGCATATGTTGTCTAAGTAACGAGGCTGCTTGAGTTGACAAGGGGATGTACAAAAGCCACTTGAAAGTCACCCCCATGATGCAAGAAGTATATTATCTCTATTAAGTGGGAGAAGAGTCTTACATCACCGTTAACAACAAGTGCTACCATTTCAAGTTAAAGCACTTAGGACATCTCGTGAATAGTTGTCATATATCTAGTTTAAAGCACTAGGAACTCATTGGAGTTAATTGAAAAGCCTTGCTCTAATTACCAGAACGAGAGAGAGGGATTGTACTATTATTAGTTAATTAGTTTGACTCGTGTAGTATTAGTAATAGTTATTGAAGGTGTCCGAGTGACCATCGACTAGGGCATGCATTATGTGATTGATTCCATTTGAGTTGATTAAAGTAAGAAGCCTTTGGTGCTATCCCATGAAGCATAATGTTGATGACCCATCCAAGTGACCATTGACAAAGGCATTAAGCCTTACAATAAATTCCGTTTGAATTGCCAAGGCACATGTTGTACGAATTGCCGATGCATTAAGCCTTAAGATTGCTGCCAACTAATAGCTCGAGTTGATGCTTTGAGCCTTGCATTTTACATCCAAGGCAAGGTTTTGAGCCTTTATTTTTTCATCCAAGCAAGCCTTTGAGCCTTTACTTTTTCATCCAAAGTGCTAAGGCTTTGAGCCTTTGTGCTAGGATTGTCAATATGAGGTACCTTAAAGCCTTAGCATACATTGTCTGAGTAATGGGGCTACTTGAAGGTCACCCCCATGATGCAAGAAATATATTATTTATATTAACTGGGAGAAGAGCCTTAGCATATGCTGTTCAAGTAATGAGGCCGCTTGAGTTGACAAGGGGCTATACAAAGCCACTCAAAGGTCACCCCCATGATGCAATTAGCATATTATCTTTGTTGAGTGGGAGAAGAGTCTTTCATCACCTTTAGCAACTAGTGGTACCATTTCAAATCAAAGCACCTAAGCCATCTTGTGGATAATTGCCATACATCCAGTTGAAAACACTAAATACTCATTAGGATTAATTGAAAAGGCTTGCTCTAATTACCATAACGAGAGAGAGAGAGAGAGAGAGAGAGAGAGAGAGAGAGAGAGAGAGAGAGAGAGAGAGAGAGAGAGAGAGAGAGAGAGAGATTGTACTATTATTAGTTAATTAGTTTGACTTATGTAGTATTAGTAGTAGTTAATTAGATAGACTTATGTAGTATTAATAGTATTTGTATTAGTTAATAGTTAATTAGTAGTTGTCGTATTAGTAATTAGACTTATTAGTAATATTAGTAGTATTTAATTAGTTAGACTTATTAGTAATTTTAATAGTTCTAGTATAATTAGTAAATTAGTTACACTTTTGTAATATCAAGAGTATTTGTAATAGTTAATATGTAATTAATAGTTGTAGTATAAGTAGATAGACATGTTAGTTAATAGTTAAATAGTAGTGAAACGAAAATGATATTTTGAATGTATAGCAAAAATGAAAGCAGAACGATCTTTCAAACATACTTTAAAAAAAAAGAAAACGTAAAACTTCAATAAACAAGATATTTTGAATGGATGGAGGAATGACACATTCTCCCATATTTGTTTAATTACGAAGAGACTTGTGCTAACTCTTTGACGTGCTATATAGCATGTTTTCTCATTTCATTTAGTTTTTAAAGTTTTTGAAGTATTGTTATTGTTTATTAATTTCATTTATTTATTATAATTACTATTAAAGAAGAAAAAATCACCATCCTTGCACGTCAAAAAAATAAACTATTTTAAAAAAATGTAATTACAAAGTATAGAATGTTTTTTTTGTGAACAAGTGTAGTGCAATTTTATGATAAAAACATATTGTTCTCATCAGCATCAATGGACGCTACAAAGAAACAAAGTCATAGGACATCCTTCAGGACTTCTAAAAAAAGGAAAACTATGGCTTGTAGAAAAACATCATTAAAAACCTTTGCTGCAACTTGGTATGACATAGAAGAATTTGAATCATCTTAGGCAACAGATTGTGAAAGCATAATTGGAAGACTAACAGTGTGTGCATCCTATGGTATAGTTACAATGCAACATCATGATGTCAACTTGCAAAAAAATGATCCATCTATAGAAGAAATACAAGTAACAAACGACTTTGTCAAGCACTATTCTCATCCTTGCATGCCAACAACACGAAGTCAACATGATGATAACTAAATGCCGGCCATGTCTTGTGAAGAATGAGAGAAACAAATATGTGGTGTCACTTTTACTAGACTACAAAAAATGAATTCTCAATGCAAAGCCGTTACAGCTTCAACTATTGAGCATCATTGATACATCCTTCTCAGTCTGCAAAATGACAAGAGCAATTGCAAACAGAACTTTGGACCGTCAATCTATTCTTGATAGCCCTCTAGTCTCTTGAAATGATGGATCGCTTTCATAGAGCCATCTACTACAATTAACTTGACTACATTCGATATTGCAGATGTGTTCGCTTTCAACATGCTACATAACCCACTAATCCAGAAGTACATGGCTATAGTAGAAAATCCACATCCAAGGACAAGGCTTTGCATCCTCAATAGTAGGCAATCTATTGATCTATCATGAAAGCTCTCCATTCAACCCAATGCTCCAAGTAGAACATGAGAATGAAAAAGGTTACAACTTGCTCGACAATGTAGTCAAGCCAAGTTGACGACACGCATTCTAAAGAGATGATTATCACAAGTTTGCATGCATCATATTACGGAATAATAACCGTTTCATTGAAAGAACAACAACGTTCAGGATGGATGGCTTGTTGGCAACTCACTCTGCCTAGATATCACATTGAAAAATGCAATGTTTCCATTCTTATTCCCACTTGGCCATGGTGCCTACGATGGCAACATCTATCTTAGAGCAAATACATCAAGATGCGAGCTTCAACCCTCTTCTCTATGTACATCTTACCACAAGCCTTATATCCTAATTCTATATTAGCTAAAACAGGTTATCTTGATTGCAAATAGCACAAGCACGACTTGCCTACAAAGGGACATTGACAACTACAGGCACACAAACAAGCATAGTTCCAATGAAGAGGTCGTCAAGCACATCCTTCGGTATAGTGTTCTCGCCTAAATACTAGAATCCCCATCTTGGCACCGACGTAACTTAAAGGACCTTATCACAATGGTCAACGCATTGGGCATGCCTCATTTCTTCCTTATGTTCATTGCAGACGAGGTCATCAATACAAGGTGGATCGAGATCAACAAGTTTGAATGCATCGCAAATGAGTTCAATCCTCAATTCTCACGGAAAGACTATCATCTCGAGTGCACCATCCTCTTCTACACCACGTTCCATCTATTCTTCAACCAGTACATCCTTGGTAGACCTGCTTGCATTGGCGCATCTAGCACCATGTCATTAGGTAGGAGATCCAACATAGGGGCTCCTTACATGCATACAATTCCTATGGTTACATGAGGCAAACTTTGCAAATATAACAAACAAGACATGTGTGTACATTCTATCCAACGATGATCGGTGCAGTGTGACAAGAAAACTAAGAGCCCTCGTCATGGCAAAGCAAATTCATAGGTGCCATCATGCTTGCTATATAAGCAAAAGTAATGGCCATGGTAAATGCAAGTACGAATTTCCATACTCCTCATGCGATGATCTGAAACCAACAATAGACCCTGAAACTCAATGATACATATACTACCATCTTGGAGATGATCACATGTTGTGCCTTATCACCCAATGTTACTGTTCCTATGGAGAGCTCACATGAATATTCAACAAGTAACAAACTCTTCAATCTCTTACTACTTGCTCAAGTACGCAATAGGTAGAGCCAATACGAAAGATAAACATCTAGACAAAAGATGCCAATAGAATGGGATTGCAAGACTTGGACTCAAACAAGCATAAATTAATTTCCATTGCAATATTGTGCAAGCTAGTGTCATCCACCAAAGCGGCATTAAATTGCTTTATAGATCTCGATAGTCACACGAAGCAAGTCCATTGAGTACATTGACAGCTTTCCTGCATACTATAGCAGAAGCTGACAAGGGTATGGAATATCATCATGTATCTTGTAGACCTTTACTGTGCCCGGCCATCAAGCTTAGAGCATTTAACATTCTATCACTACCACAAAAAATACAACATCACCAAAACCACCACTACATCTGATCACAAACTCACTATTCAAGACACTTATGGCAATATAGTGAAAGAGTATACAAGACGGTACATTTCATCGATTTTCACCTAGGACACCAAACTGAAGGCTTCTTCTTTAACACATTACTGCAATGAATAACCTTTAGGTGTCAGAGAGCAAACTAATAAGCACTAAGAACTCAGCATAATCATACTACATCGAGTGCCAACTCCATGGTCTCGTGGCCAATGAGGAAAACCTCGAAATGTTCATCACGAACTACAAGCAAATAAACTTGCTCACCTCGGACCAAACCCACCAATTGATGAACATGATCATTCAAAAGCTTTCTTGCATAAAAGATAACCCAATGACATTCATAGTACCTCCAGCAACTTCTCACATCAAAAGTAGCGTCACATCAATAAGGATAAAGATGTTGCAACTCACAAAAGAGTTTCGAACAATTATTGACAGTACTCTAACGACATTACAACAAGCTCTCTACAACCACCTCATTGATGCGACATATGGCCTATAACAAACATACAAAAACTGCATATAGAACTTAGTTACCCTTTACTAAGCTTTACCTCGCAACCTAGTTTAAAGGAAACGCAATTGCCGCTAGAATCACGTATGGGCTGCCACCTCTTCTTGACTCAAGCCCCTTCCCCCCCAAGCCCCCCTTCTCTCTCTCATGTTGGAACGTTCGTCGTTTCAGGTTATCGGCTTCCCTCCAGTCCCAACCGAACGGCTCTTCTGCCTTCCCGGCCACCGGACTCCATATTTCGATCATCAGAAGCCGAAGCGAAAAGCCCAAACAGGGCAGTCTCTCCAACAACCTCGAGAGGCCGAGTCATCAAAATGCCTGTCTTGCTCCCGATTCCTTGATGCTACCCCGTCCTAAAATGTTATCGGCTCTAAAAGAGAAGCTTGTGGCGCACGACAATGGAGCCCTTGATCACGCACAGCAACAACTGGACCATCCGCAAGCGGAAGAAACCAAGCCAAGAAAGAAGCTCACGGAGAGAGACGTTTGTAAGACTCTGTCCGTTTACTTACTCTGTTATCCATCTTTTCCTGATGCTGTAGCCGAGCACTGAATTCACGTTGTTGTGGTACTTTCATGGGATCACAGGTAGAAGTTTCTCTTTGTAAGCTTCGTGACGTAACGGTTTTCCAACGTCTTGTTTTTGTAGTTGATTATGGCTGGAAATTTCTCATTGTAAGCTTACTGTAGTATTAATCTTCTCTTCTGTAAATTCAGACTAACATATTTTGAAAGCATAATGGAAAACTCCGTTTGCAAGCTTTCTGTGGTAATGACATTCCAACATTTTGTACTATAGCCAGCACAGACAAGTTTTTGTTGTTTTCAAGTGGTATTGCAGTAGTTTTTGAGCCGCTGCTGGAAGTTCTTCTTCATAAGCTTTTCTGTAATAATGACCTTCCAATATCTTGTATTGTAGTTATTCAGACTAAGTGGTTTGTAGTAATTCAGATTTTGTCAATCGAGTGCCTGTTAATCTCTTTAACGTTGAAAAAAGTTAGCTGCTGCAGTTGAAATGCATACCCTTACTCTCAAATGCAGTAAAAAACTGGCGAAGGAGTACTGAAACTCAGACCAACTATTCATGTCTTCGCCGAAGATTCTTGTATCGGCTAGCAGTGGCCCTACACTCATATGGATCTTCAGCCTCAAGAACAGAATACCTGATAGAGAGGGCAGCTGAGCGGCTTGATATAAATGTCAAGATAGCTGTGTTTCCATCTCTTATTTTACTTTCTTTCTTGGACCATGGTGATGAGTCAAGGTCTGTTCCTAAACTGTTACTGCACCAAATTTGGTTGAGATATGTTTGACTTTCTATACTACTTAGTGAGTCTGTGATGTGGGCATCATTTTTACCACATTTTAGGAAGTCTCTGTAAAATGTTTTGCATAGTCCTCTTCTTAGTTCAGAGACACCATTTGTCGCTTACTATGAGTGTTTAAGCTATACAGATGTTTATATGGATCTCTTCAACATTTTCTTAAAGTGTTCAGGCTTTTTATATCCATTTGTGCAAAGTACATTACTTTTTTGTTGTAGGATTTGCTCTATCTACTCTAACAGCAGAGTTGATTTTCCAATTTTGTAACTTTAAGGAGCATTCAATGAGTGATCAACTAGCATGAGGGGTCCAAAATTGTCTCTCTAAAATAGTTGAGCATGCTCTATATCTTTAAAGTCTGCTACATGTCTTATATCTACATCCTTGTTTTATGCCTTGAAATTCTGCATCTACTATTCACATAATAGGTGTTTGATGTGTAACTACATCTACGTCATATGCACAAAAGAAATTTCTACATGCATCCACTGTGGGGTTTATACATTCAAATGGCATAGAGAGACAGACATGGAGCAGAGAGAGAGTATTTCAGGTGACCACTAGACCGGGGAGCATGATTAGCAGGTAGTTGGCAGGAGTGCAGGTAGTGGGCAACATAGGCAAGATGGTGGGTAGTGCTGAACAAGCAAAGAGTAGAAAGGCAGACAGATAATATGCGGGTGTGACCACTGACGTCTCTGACACCACTCTCAGATCACCTCATCCCTTTATCTTGAGTCCTGCATTACACCTTGTGTTTGTCATACACTTTGCATCTCTCTATCTGTATTGAAGCGCTTTTTTGTTTTTTTTGGGTGTGTGTGGGTAGAGTGGAGCTGGGTGTGACCTAGCCAACCAAAAACCATCAGATTGCCACAAGGCAGTACCCATGACCCTGCTCCTACCGCCCACTATTTGAGATTCCTGCTAGCTACCTACTAATCTGGTGGTCATGCTCCCCTGGATAGGGTATGGGCAGTAGTGTGAGGGTGATAGGTTGATGGCTTAAGGCTAAAAACAGGAATTATCAAGGATGAATGATGTACTGAAAGACTAACTTTATTTATTGAGGATTTTGGTGTATTTGTCCTATGGTTCAAAAATAAAGCCATTTAGTTTTTGACAATTTAGCATTGAATGCTTTTTGGGGATGTTTTATGGAGAACTAATTACAAACTGATGTGCAGTAATTACGTAACAGTGCAAACTCTTAAATTAGTGGATCAACACCAGCTCTCAAGCCCAAAAAGAAACATGCCTATGAGAGGACGAGTAATCATGTTTCCACTCTCTTTTATACTTGAAAGGTGTTGTCCCAAAAAGAAACTAAGGCATTGGACCAAAAGTGCCTTGATGGGCCGCTGAAGGGCCTATCATGATCATAGAGGTGGTGGATATCTTCTTTCAAGTACCCAACTTAACAGATCTTACATTTGTCTTTTCATTTCTCTTGATGGATGTAAAATAAACAACACAATCCTTTATAAACAAAATCATTGCAAGGCAAGGATGGGATGAAGAGGTATAGACAAAGAAATGATGGTGTAATGGTGGTGGGTATGATGTGTATTGCCATAGTAAGGTACCATAGTAGACACTTGTATTATCCAAGTTGACCACACTTTGATAATGTAAAAGAGAATTATGCTAACACAATGTGGAAGTTTTCATCCTTGGATGGGTGCTCGTATACATAGGGTTCCCCCCATGCATTATTCACCCTTTGTTGAAGATGTAGCTACAATATCTTGTGTTTGGTCTCGACCACAGCCAAGCCCAACAAAAAGGATTCACCTTATGTTGAAGATGCAGCTACAATATCTTGTTTTTGGCTTGACCACATGATCAGAGCCCAACCCAATAGAAAAAGATAGGCAGCCATGGGAAGTTCAAGTATCCAATTCTTTGGTCTACTAGACAGAGTCGGTGTAGCCTTGTAGGGTTAGTCGTTCATTCAAAGACAAGGCATAAGAAGAAATACATTTGATATACCTCAATATACACAAACATGAGACTTGTGAGAGAGTTTTGGTGCATTAAAGTATTTGCTTAATACATAGACAAAATAAGCTAAATCAGGGCGGGTGTGTATGAGCCAAAGTAACCTACCCACTATTGAACAGTAACAATGCTTGTTGCCGAGTCGTGCTTCAGATTTTGTTTTTAGTTTCATAGTAGAACCTAAAGGTGTGGCCATTGGATGTGTATCAGGAGGCCAATATTAATCCATTAATTGAAAGGGCGTACTTTTGTTGTGAGACAAATATATCCTCCGAATGTTGGACAACCTCCATACTTGAGAAATAGGAGAGAAGGTTGAGATTTGTCATCTCAAAAGTGGAGCAAAGTTGTACCTTTAAGTAGAAAATAGTGGAAGTATTGAATCTGTGATTAAAAGATTATATATCCATCCGTTGAAACTCAGACCATGGTGCATGCTTCAGCCAATAAGAGCTTTCCGCAAGTGGAGGACCTTTTTCACATGGCATGGAATAGAAAACGTTGATGACAGCCGACCATGCAGGCTTTGCCACCCGAGAGGTCAATGCAGGAAGGATGCGTAAGGATACCAACTATGCTATAAGAGCAAAGGTTCATCATAATCAATACGATGCTTTTGGTGAAACCCTTGCATAGTAAGGCAAGCCATGTATTTGTCTAGAGTCCCATTTGCTTTAGCTTTGATGAGAGAACCACTTTGTACCTATTACCTTCTTGAGACTCATTGAAAGCAGCCTTCCTTGGTAGAAAAGATGGTGATACACCTAATTACCAGCAAATTACAATAAGCTATAATTTAATATAAACCAAAATAAACACATTATCACTTAAACATAGACAATTGTCCTAAAATTGGCCCCCCTTGTGGTGTTTCTTTAAGTTGTATTCCACAATCTTAGTAAAATTAAGAATTGGTTTGAATTCTAGGAAGATGGAAAGCCTTGCCATAAACTCAGGGGAAGTGCCCTTCAGTCTCCACTTTCTCTATTGATCAAGTCAATTTCCCTATAAGATTTGGTAAATATAGGTGTTGAGAATGACCAGCACCAAAATCTCAAAAGTTGCCCCTTGATTCAAAGCACTTGTAGGTACAAATTGGGTCTTCTCCACTTACATGCAAGTCACCATTGCTATAGATGAGCAATCCTTCTTAGATCTGTTGTAAATCCTCAATTTTTGAGTAAATCTCCTTCTTGCATGGCTGAGATTTGTTGGCATGCTTCCCTCAATAGATGATAAACTCTAATCACAACTATAATTACGTTTCAATAGAATAAATCAGTGCTGATGTGATTCAGATGTGTTGAGATGGAAGAGAAGAACAGCAGAGGAGAGAGAGATCTTCAAATCTATGCTAGACTAGTCCTCCAACACCAGTCTCTTGTTGCCAAATAATATCAAAATCAAGTCGTTTGTTGTCATGGAGTCCACAAATGCTGACATTTATTGTTTTTGAGGCCATGAATGCTAGCACTTCTAGCCAAACAAACCCTAGGAACCTTGGACTTCCTCAAATCAGCAATCTCCTAGCTTAGATGGTATGTTTTTGACCCTCAGCCACCCTAGATTGCAGGCCATCCCAATCTTACATGGCATGATTCCTCTCCCTATGCCAAGTGGTAAACTTTCCCATGTGTAACTTCACCTCCAGAAATAAATTGCTTGCAATCAAATATTTGTGAAAAATATAAAATTGCTTGGCCTTGCTCCAAAATTGGCCATTACCACTTTCATTTAAAATCCTAAGCCCTATGGACTTGAAACTATTCAAATTGTCATTAACCTTAGTCCTTGGCATTAAATGTTTTGATTTTGTAATCCCCATGACACCAAAAGTCATTTTCAAGGGTACATTTAATACTAGAGCGAGGATTTGTTAGCAGGTGACCACTAGCACTGCAATTTTTGCCAAAGCCCCTCATTGCCTCGATTTTCATCATGCTCATAATTTCACTTACATGCACATATGCACCTCACACGTGCATAACTCAAGTATCCCAAAGCATTAAGTTAAAGGTTCACATCACCATGGTAGAGCTTCCCCTTAAATCCTTGCAATAGCTCTTGATTGCATTGTAGTATGACAAAAGTGTGTGTGAGCATTAGCAAAGCATGCAACATCATTGCTAAATATGTGCACCTATTGCTTAATCCAATTGATGCTCACGGTATGTTAAAGTTTCTAGCCAACAAAACCAAGTTATAATTCACATACACGAACCATAATTGTTGTTAGAACTACAACTTTAGAGCCTAGGTCCAAACCATACCCATTTGCATACCAAACCACAATAATCAGCACAATAAATAGTGATCCTAATGATAGAAATACTATCAACAGTTAGTACGATGCAAACATAGAAAATTTGAGATCCATTATATACATGAACTCTTCATCATTAGAGGTGTGGAAGTGCTACCTGCACCTTGAGTATCAAGAATACTCTAGACCCCTTGCTCTACTGAACTTGAATGAGTTCGATCTAAAGATAGATTCAATTGAAAAGGGATTAACAAGTTAGCATGAAAGGCATTATGTATCTTTGAATGTGGAGGCGATTTCAGCCTATATACCACATCACTTATCATTTTAAATACCTAGAAGGGCCCATAATAGCGCATATTTAGCTTTGTATATAAGTATTCCTTGCTTTTCATCTTTTTCAGTCTTGTCTTTTCAAAATGCAACAATTTCCAATTGCCCTCCACAAATTCCAATGTGGTTGTCCTCTTTCGCTTTTCTTGTGATCTTTGAAAGAGCTTGCTTGACCTTTTGGTCAGCAATGTCCATGTTTTCCACATACCTGTAACTTCAAAGATATTATCCTTTGTGTGCAAAATAGGCAGAACTTTCTTTCCACCCTCCAAAGTTTCAAAAGGAGCCTTTCTAGTGGAACGATGCACAATGTTATTGTATACAACTCAACCAATGGCAAGTATTGTTCTAGCTTGACCTTAAGCTTATCACAATTAGTAATTTTGAACTCTTGGAACTCATGATCTAGGTTTATTTGACGTGTCCTATCATAAGTCCACATGTAGTTGGTCAAGAGAGTCCAAAAGTTAAATGCTAGGTCAAAGTGTACAACTAAGAATTAATTTGAAAGAGTAGACTTTGTATCAATTGGATTATGGTTGTATTGTTATGACTTTTCCAAGAGCAAACAATCTCGTATGAGGACATGGTTGTGGTTCTAGCCCTTGAACAAGGTCCCCAACGTCTTGTGAATCCAAGACACATTGCATCAAATTCGATCATGTGTTGAAATGAGTCTTACCACATTGAAAGCATTCGTGGTAGATGCAAATGTATGGAATGAACTTTGAGGTGTCATATGTGAAATGTGTTGGGATGGAAGATGTGGGGCCCAATGCTATGGCCCAATGCTATGTGAAGGACCATATGGCTAGGCATGGTGACTTGTGGCCCTTACCCAATAGTAGGGGAAGTTTCTTGATGGAGGATCGATGACCCTCTACATGTCTGCATTTGTGCAAATCATGTGGCCATCTTGGTGACACTTGGGGCTCAATATGGATGGGAGGGAAATTGTCATGAGGATGTGAATTTTAAACTTAATGTTCTTTGGACACTTAAGTTGGGACAACTATGTGCACATGTGAGGTGCATATGTGACATTCGGTTGCATGTGTCATGGTGATAGATAATGCTAGCTTGAGCAGTGGTGGGACATTGGCAAAAGTTGTTGTGGACAAGTGCGAATGAAGTGGGTACTTGAGTTAGATTGATTAGGGACATTAAATATCCCCTTGTACAAAGAAATACTCAGTACAAAATTAAAACAAAAAGTGTATGACAAAACACAATGATAGAACAATAGAACTCAAAGTTGAAGAGTAACTTAGAGAAAGAGAAGAATGAATGAATGAATGCAGTTAACACACTTTGCAAGGGTAAATACAAAACCTTGAATCTTTGTGCCTTAGAATGGACTAGGGTAGAGATGACCTGGAGAGTTTATCACTCTGAATCGATCTCAAATTGTAATGGGCACCCCCTGTACACAATCAGCTGTTGCAAATGCATATCAGAATGGAGAAATTATCTGGATCAAGCTGATCAGTGGTAGTGGCAGCAGGGTGGTCTGCATAGGAGAGAAACTGCTGGATGGCAGTTGCAAAATGCAGAGTGGACAGCTCTGAGAAGTTGGCAGCAGGCTGGGGAAGCACTGAGTGATGCAGATGGCTGCAGAAAACTGTAAATGCAGCCTCTTGCTGCCTGGTATGGTGCCGGCGACTGCTTGATTGTTGACATCAGCAGTCAAACCGGTCCGAACAGCAGTAAACACAGCCTCTGGGGCTGGTGATTGTAAGATGATGATGTGGACAATCAGTAATGATGGCATCTACAGCAAATGTAGAATAGTAGAACTCAAAGGTGAAGAGTAACTCAAAGTAAGAGAACAATGAATAAATGAATGCAATAAACGAACTATGCAAGAGTGAATACTAGACTTCCAACCTTCGTGTCTTAGAATGGACTGGGGCAGAGATGAACTAAAGAGTGTATTGTACTCTGAATAGATTGTACTTCTAAATACATCCTGAATCACAGCAGACAGCCTTTGTGTGCGATCAGGTGCAAACACAGATCAGAATGGAGAAACTATCTGGATGAGGCTGATTGGTGGCACAAGCAGTAGGGTAGCCTACATAGGAGAGAAAATGCGAGATGGCGGCTGCAAAATGCAGGCTGGACAGTTCCAAGAAGTAGACAGTAGGCTGGAGAATGCTGAGTGATGCAAGTAACTGCAGAAAACTATAAACACAGCCTTCTGCTGCCTAGTGTGATGCTGGTAATTGCTCAACTGCTGGTGTTAGCAGCCAAACTGGTCCGAATAATAGTAAACGCAGCCTGTGGGGTTGGAGACTGCAAGCCGATGATGTGGACAGGTTGCAATGATGGTGAGTGTAGCAAATGCAGCAATTAGAGCTGTCTTGGATATGAACCGCAATAGAGACCACCTCTCCCCAAAGAGTGTGAGAAAGTCCTCGATGCGCCAGCATTGAACGTCCATCTCTAGCATGGTTCGATTCACAGCTCCACTGCACCATTCTTAGATGGTGTGTTTGGGTGGGCGTACTCCATCCGAATCCCATGTTCGTTGCAAAACAAATCAGATGCTTTGGAACAAAATTTGCCTCCTTGGTCTGCTTCTCGGTTAAATGCAATGCCTAATCTTGGAATAGGCTTGCAGCATGGGTAGAAAGAAGAAAATGTGAGTTTTGAGCAAGAAATGGGTCCCTCTAGGCCACAAGATTCTTGTATCTCCGATCCAACCATTCCATGGAGGGGATTTTGTAGGCCATCTCATGGGCTACATGTTAATGCCCTTTGATCCATGTTTCGGGCTCCCTAGGCATTTAAACTATCATTAAATGCAGTTGTTGCCCCTAGTGTCTTGGACACTAGTGTCACACAGTGTGAAAATATGCTTAGGATTTTAGTTAGGGTTTCCTATGATGGTCAAGTGGTTTAGGGTCACATCTTACTATAAAAAGACACTTTATGCTGCATTAGCACACAAGTGTAGCATTTTCATTGCGATCGCCTTGAGCGATGTGCTCTACATTGATTATTCATTCATTTTCTTCAATTGGTAACACAATTACTTCACACTCAGGCCAACAGGAACCAATATGACTCTTGGTGGAAGGTGTTGTTATTGTGGGAATCCCACTTACACAGACCACACCATCCTAGGGAGCTCAAGTTAGGGATTTCATTCCCTTGCCTTTCCAGTCCCTTCCCCCTTCACTTGGCTATTCACCATTAGCCTTATCATAACCACCCAATAGCTACTCTGATTACATATCCTAATCTCCATGCTGCCCATGGATCCATAGTGCAAGGAATCCCTCTTTTGCATGGTGGGATTTTTGGTATCAATGCCCAAGTGCAATTCATCCCTAGATCCAATAAACTAACTTGACATCACATCCCTAAAAAGAATAGGTTTTGCACACATTACTAGAATCCACCGGTGTGTGTTGTAGAAAGGCAAGGCAATCAATGGATGGCCAAAAGTTAGCTACCTACCAAAATGGACCTTGAGCACACCAAGCGGTAGAAAAGATGCCCCTCCTTAGCAGTTGAGAAGAGTTTTGATCCTATGCATGGATAACCCTCTTAGTCAAAATATTGTCTCTTGAAGGCTTGCCTAACAAGTCTAGTAGATATCATATGTCCCTGGTTACTTAGGCAACAACTACGTGTGACACCTTCCTTGCACAACCTAGGCTATAGGAGGCAAAATCCGGTGGTGGCATCATCCTTAGGATAGTTGTCCATTCGGGTCCTTAGGCTAGTTAGTTTGATTGTCTAGTAGGATCCTTGGGCTAGTCATGCTATCTACACTTAGGCTAATTGTTGAGTTGGACACCTAGGCAAGTTGTACTTAGCTTGAGTAGCACCTTTAGCTTGATGTGTTGTAGGACTTTAGCTCTTCAAATTATACTTTTAGATTTCATCTACATCCTTAGCTTTGCGTTTATCTGGTGGTGGCATCATCCTTAGGATAGTTGTCCATTCGGGTCCTTAGGCTAGTTAGTTTGATTGTCTAGTAGGATCCTTGGGCTAGTCATGCTATCTACACTTAGGCTAATTGTTGAGTTGGACACCTAGGCAAGTTGTACTTAGCTTGAGTAGCACCTTTAGCTTGATGTGTTGTAGGACTTTAGCTCTTCAAATTATACTTTTAGATTTCATCTACATCCTTAGCTTTGCGTTTACTCCTCTTTGTTGTGCAACATCAACTCCACGGTTTGAGAGGGATTTGCTTTCCCTTTTTCTTACATCCAGGTTTCAGCTTGTTTTCCATTGTGTTCAACATTGTCTTCCTTGTCTATTTGTGTCTATGCATTATTTACCTTACAAGGTCTCTTGGGCAAGTGAGCGATTCCCCTATGATGACATTTTTCAAGTGGCACCTATGCTGCATTAGCATTGTCATAGTCCTTGCATTTGCATTATTTTTACATAATTTGGGAGCTTGGAAGGATGTGAACCCTCAATGGGCAGTCTTCAAAGTGAAAACCTGTGCATTGTCACACTCTTCCTTTTACCTTCTCAAGCAAAGACTCATGGGCACATTGATTGCAGTGATCCCAAACATGCCATCAATGGTTATGCAACATTTACTCTTGGGGAGACATGGTTCCATTCATTATAGCTTTACACATGTATATGTGAGCCAAATCTGAGGTTTAAACAAGGGAAAGAAATTATGCACATGGGATGCTCCACCATCTTTGTAATTAGGGTAGGCCCTAGGCCAGTCCTTCATGGGCTCCAGCCTACTTGGTCCGATGTCTTGGTTTCTTTGGATTGGACATGTTGGCTGACTTAAAAGAAGATATCCACCATCATTGCAATCATGGAAGGCCCTTAGGTAGTTCATTCGGAGACTTGTGGTCCAATGCCTTGGTCTCTTTGGCAGCACCTTTGGGTCAAGCGCAAGGCCTACTTCTCTCCCTTAAGTTGCTGTTTTGGGTCTGGACAGGTTGTTAAGTTATCTTAGAATTATTCTAGAAGTTAATTTAAAATTAAGGGCTAATATCTTTTGGCTTTTGTATAGCCCCAGAACATTCTCTAGATAAAACTTACTCAAAATATGAAACTTAAGAGTTTTGCTCAAAAAGTACTATAGGAGGGAATTATGGGGCAGACCACTCTTTCATTGTTGCCACTGTACCCATTTCATAAAGTCAGGAAATTCATTTTATACCTGGGTGTTTCATAAACGTATGAAATGCCTATTTAAACTTTCATGAAAAGCCCTTCCCTAAAAAATGTGTTTGAACTTGTGTTATAAACATTTGACATGTCAACATGGATTATCACTAATCATAGGGAATAATCTCAGGGATTTTGTTTGAGTTCTTGTCCATCTTTGCCTCTTCTGCATTTAGATTTCATGTTGGTTATCTTTATGGATATAGTGCTAGTCGATTAGTGTAGTCGATTATGCACTATTTGACTTAGAATGCCACTTTTCTTTATGTTGTATCTTATCTATACTTTGTGTATATTGTATAGTGTGTGGAAGAAGAAGAAAAATCAGCAAGAAAACGTTTTGGCCTCCATCTCTCTTCTTGTGTTCTTGAGTGAGCTTCCTCTTGTGTATACAGTGTGTGCTTAGCATAGCATTTCCTTGAGTATGGCTTTATCTCTTTGCAAAAATTTGCTTATGGACCTCTCCTTTAGTATTCTTGAATATGTATTGCAGTTATGGTTGGTTTCCAGGCAAGCCCACCCATTTCCTTTCTAAACAAATTGTATTTGTGGAATTTGTGTAAAATTTACAAGGTGGATATTGTGTTGTGCAGCTGCTTCCCCACATATATATTCCATGTTTATTGAGGAGATTTTCCACCATTGTTCACTATTTTACACTTTGACTTGTGAGTTTAGCATGTGCGCCTTAGAGATAGACAGGGGCTTTGGTATATAAAGCTGCTACAAATAAACACTTGTTTGAAACCCTTTACAGAAATCAGATGGTTTTTTATATTTAAATAGCATGGAGGGCAGGATAGATAAATAGATGGGGGGTTCTTGGGGCTGCGGGGGCGACACAGTAATAGATAAGGAGGTTGAAGGATGGCCAAGGGGAGGGCCAGAGGGAGGGGGCACATCTCATAAACTGTACTCTATCCATCAATTCGAGCATTTATAATCTAGTGCAGGTATTGAGCAATTGATCTTACTTTTTACAAAAAATGTTAAGTCTTCACCATTGAGAGCATCATTGTTTTGAGCAAGATCAGTGTTTACTATATGGGAACTGTTCTGCAGGAATGAATGCCATTTGATCACTGTGGAAAGTGATCTGGATGTTGATAAACTTGGGAGAGTTGATGCGCTTGCAAATAATGTTGGAAAGGAAGAAGGGCGACTTTTAGCAGCATATTGGAGACTCAAGGCCATTGCTACATCAAGCTCCAGTTTTGCATCATGGTGGTGGCGGCTTTTCAGCTTTGCTTTGTCAGCAGCCTCAGCGGCTCCTTTGTTTTTTAATGGTCCTTTTTCTGAGAGTTCATGTAACTTTTCATGTATATATAATAAAAACTTTTCTCAAATGGAGATCAATATTTGTATATGTGCAAGCTAGTTGGAAAGTTGGTCAGTTTTGTTTGTATTGAATGCAGCCATGCTTATATAGTCTCTGGCTGGTGGCAGGTAACTTGTGGGATGCATGCTTTTCTCTTATTCTGGGTCTCATAGTTGGTGCACTGGATAAAGCTGCCCAAAGTTCAGCAATTTTGGCCAATCTTATTGGGTTTACAGCAGCTTTAGTAGTCTCCTTCTTGGCACGTGTGATTTCGTTTCACTTGAGTTCACTCAGGATCTGTTTCTCTAACATTGCATTGTCATCATTAGTGCAACTTCTTCCAGGTATCTCTTCTATTGATTGAGGCTTCTTGAGTTGATTCACTTACTAACTGACCATTTATTCTTAGTTAATTTTGGCAGTACAAGATAGATAATGCTGTATACCTTTATCAACATAGGGTCCATGCAGTGAGTTTGTCTTTTGGCAAGACTGATAGGGGCTCATGGGTTGGTGTCTAATTGTACTATGAGCTCTCTTTAGAGCAGTGACTTTCTAACACAAGATATGGGATCTTCCACACCATAGATGCCCCAACTTAGCATTGACTTCCTCCAGATAGCTAGCAAAGGTAGGTGAGAAGGAATGTTGTGTAATGAATGAAGTTGATAGGAGAGAGGAGAAGAGTTAAAGAGAGAGAAAGAGAACAAGAAGAGAAAGGAAGACTAGAAGAGGAGAGAGAAAGATAGAAAAGAGGAGAGAAGGAAGGAGGAAGTTATGGAAGCTGGAGATGAAGGTGAAGAGTATGTTCTTGATAATAAGTGGTTGTCCTAATTTGGGACTCTTACACCTTATATACCTCGGTTAGTGTGACTAGGTGTCTAAATCTTAGTTGGTGTGTATCCCGCTTGTTACAATCCATCCCCACCTTGAAGGTTTTTGCCCTAAAAAACAAGAAGTAGAGGGGAGTGATGGGTGGGCTAAGGGAAGGTTGCAGAGTGCTACTCTGAGCCCTTTTACAATGAAAATTGGGTGGGTAAAGACTATGGATAGCATGCTGTTCAAGATCGGCCTGCTGAAGTAAACAGGTCATAACTTTTGATAGGCTGTTTCAAATAGGATGTACCACATGTTGAAATAGAGCTTATGACGAGTACTTTTAGCCTATGTAGGATGCACATGTTTGGGATTTGGATAGGTACAAAATTGTTCTAAAACAATGTGCAGTTTGCAGGCAGAGGGTGGTCAAATGGGGTATGACCGGCTAGTCTTTAGGCCGTGGGGCTTCTTGGAGATAGGGGAATTCATTGACAATGGTTGTCGGGCACCAAGAGGTTTCTTCTAGGGGTAGGTCTTGCCATTTGATGAGGTATTCTTTAATGGATTGAGATTGTAAGTGCTTATCTCATTGCCTAATGATTGCCTCAGGGATATATTGAGTGATGCCTTCTTCATCTATGGGGGGAAGTTTTTTCACATAGTCCACTGAGGAGCCCATGAAGGGTTTCAGCTGACTGACATGAAATACATTGTGGATTTTGGTGGTAGGGAGAAGTTCTAAGTGGTAGGCTAAGTCACCAACTCTCTTCAGAATCCGGTATGGGCCATAGAAGCGGTAGGCCAACTTGTTATTGCTGTCCTCGTTAAGTGTCGGGTAATGGGACTTAGGCACTTTCAAAAGGGTCAATTGCCCTTCTTGGAATTCCAAATGTCTTCTTTGCTCATCAACATAGAGTTTCATGTGTGTTTGGGCTTTTTGAAGGTTCACTTTCCATTGTTGAAGTAAGGCTTGTATGCGATCCAACTCGGCTTGACTTTGAGGGTTGATCTTATTATTAAATAAGACTATGGGGAGGAGAACCTTATATCCATATAAGGTCTCAAAAGGGAAAACTCCAATGTTAAAGTGTGTGGAGTTATTATATGCAAACTCAGCCAAGTGGAGCCACGTATCCCATCTGTATTGTACATTGTGGCTAAAGTGCCTCAAATATGTCTCAAGCCATTTGTTCACTCTTTCAGTTTGGCCATCAATCTGAAGTTGCTCATAAACTCTATCAAAAGTTGCTCATAAACTTTGCTTCCCGATCATGTACTATGACTTGTGGTAAGCCATGCAACTTGAAGACATTTTCCATAAACCGAGTGGCCACCTAAGAGGCAGTGTATTGGGTCTTAGTGGGGATAAAGTGGGTAGCTTTGGTGAGGCGATCAACTACCATATAGATATTGTACCATTCTTTCTTGGTTGTGGGAAGGCCGGTGATAAAGTCCATTGTGATGTGAGTCCATTTCCCTTCAAGGATAGCGAGAAGCTGCAAGAGGCCAGTGGGCTTGAGAGTACTGTCCTTGTTTTGTTGGTATGAAACACATTTGGTTACAAAGTCCTTAACATCGCTCCATAAGCTTTTCCAATGAAAGCTCTTGGCAATACTGTCATATGTTTTGAAAACATCCAAGTGATCAGTAGTGGAGCAAGAATGTATCTTTTCCATGATCTTCTGCGTGAAGGGGGAAGTATGTGGGATGACAATCTTGCCATGGGACCAAATAAGGCCATGCTTGAGTTGATATTGGGAATTTTCAGCCATGATCTCATGTTGTAATGTTTGGAATATGTAGCTGAAGTGATCATCTAACAAGTAAGCCTCTTGAAGCTCTTCAACCCAATCATTGTGTAATTTAGAGATAGAGGATACTCTTTATGCCCACATTCGAGAGAGTGAATCAGTCACAATATTATCCTTGCCCCGAGTGTGCGAAATGTCAAAGTCATAGTTTTGTAAGGTTGCCACCCATTGCCCTTGCTTAGGAGTCAAAGTGGACTGAGTCAAGAACTACTGGAAGACTCGGTGGTCGCTTTTTACTTTGAAGCGACTACCATACAAGTAGTGGTGCCATTTCTTGATGGCATGGAGAATGGCCAACATCTCTTGATCATATACATTCATTTGCATCTCCTTCTTATCAAGCTTGCGGCTCTCAAATGCAATCACACCATGCTCTTGCAACAATACTGCACCAATACCCCTGTCACTAGCATCACAATGAATGGTAAACGGCTTAGAGAAGTCAAGGCAAACAAGGATGGGGGCGGAAGTAAGCACGTCCTTTAACTGTTTGAAGCTATGATCAGCAGTGGCATTCCAAAAGAATGACTCTTTTTTTAAGCAATCAGCCAAAGGTGTTGCAACGGTGGCATAGTGCTTAATGAAGCGTCTATAGAATGAAGAGAGACCAAGGAAGCCATGCAAAGAAGTGGTAGTGGAAGAAGTGGGCTAGTCTCTAACACATTGCACTTTCTTTGGGTCAGTCTGTATGCAATTTTTGCTCACAATGTGTCCCAAGTATTCCACAGGTGTAAGGTGCATTTGCTCTCCTTAGGAAAGAGTCGATTCTCTCTCAATATATCAAACATCCTTCTAACACGTGTCAAGTGCTCCTTGGATGACTTGCTATAAATGAGGATGTTATCAAAGAAAACAAGCACAAACTTGAATAGAAAGGGTTGTAGGATTTTGTTCATGAGGCTTTGAAATGTGGCGGGGCCGTAAGTCAACCCAAAAGGTATCACTAGAAAATGATAAAGTCCACGATTAGTCCTCATCTCTCTCTCTCATACAAATTTGATGGTAGCCAGAGTGTAGGTCAATCTTAGTGAAAAAGCATGCCTCTTTTAACTCATCCAGTAAATTGTCAATCCATGGAATGGGGTAGCGGTTCTTCACTATGATTTTGTTCAAGTCTCTGTAGTCAATCCACATGCGAAAGGAGCCATTTTTCTTCTTGACTAACAGGACATGGGATGTATAAGGGGAATTCCATCTCCAACAACTCCTTGACTTGCTTTGCAACCTCTTCACGCTCACACTTGGAGAGTCTATAAGGGGGTTTGTTTACTGGCTTGGAATGGGGCTCTAAATCAAGTGGGTGGTCCACTTGTCTCTTAGGAGGAAGGACTGTAGGCATTTGAAATAGGTCACTATATTTCTCAAGTAATGTTTGCAAGGCTGAAGCATTTGATACTGCAGAGGGCTGACTTGAATTGTCCTCATTCAATTACAAAACAAAGATTTGTGAGCATTTCTTAAACTTCCTTTTAAGTTGCTTTGTTGTAATGAGCTGAAAATCAGCATGATCTTGAACTCCCTCTAGGTGGATGGACTGTCCATGCATCATAAACTCCATGTAGAGTTGAGAGAAGTCCATAGCAATTTTCCCCAATTGTTTTAGCCAATCACAGTCCAAGACAACATCAATGGGGCCTATATCTAGGGCAATTAGATCAACTAGTGCCATATAATTTTCAGACAAGCATAAAGGAACCGCGGGACATACATGTGCGTTGATTTCTTCTTCTCCATTTGCTCTTTAATATTCAAGGAGTGGTATAATGCCATAGGGATACATTTCAACCGATCAGTGGTTGATTTATTGACAAAACAGTGAGTGCTACCACTGTTCACAAGGATGAATACATGCTTTCCATGGATGCTTTCTTGAATGTGAAGGGTGTTAGGGCTTCGGGAACCCGTCCAAGCATCCAAGGAGATAGAGCAAAGGGAAGTGGTAGGTGGGTGGGATGTCAGATTAAGTATCCATGATGGATCACCGCCTGGGTCGAAGGGAAATCCATTCTTCGGGTCATAGAACTGCTCGTGATCAACATCCTCCGTAGGCTTAGCTTGGTCAGTGGGTAGGTCATCCTCATCATTGTGCCGATCTTCCATGACATACATGCTATGGACTTTGATCTTAGTTGTCTTATAGGGGCATTTGGAGGCATGATCAGCAGTGTACTTATCTCCGCATTTAAAACATAGCTCCTTTTCCATCCGTTCCTTCACAACATCCGGAGAAATGAAGCGTTGGCTACTGGATCCATGGGAAGGTGATGCAATGGACTATTTATTTTCAGTATTAGACTCAAATGCTGTTCCAAAAGTGCCCGTTTTTCTTTCAGCATGGAAGAAGGGATAAGTGGGGGACTTTGGGGTTGTCATTAGGCATAGAAGTGCCTCGGAAACCACCTCTATATGGGGCTAATCGTGAAGGGATGCGGGGCTGTTCAAAACCTTGCTGAAAATGTTCATTTTTATGATACTTTCTTGCATATCTCTCAGCTAGTTCAATTGCATCAAACAATGTGGTAGGTTCTTAGGCCATGACATCTGTCGGTAGGCTTGGTTCCAACCCATAGATATACTTGTGCAATTTAGTATCATTGTTAATGCTCTCCACATATATTGTTAAGTTCATGAACCGATTTGTGTACTCACGTATAGTGAGGTTATGTTGGTTAAGAGTGTACCATCGTCTTGTCAACCGCTCTTTTTCCACAAGAGACACAAAAACTTGGACCATATGCATTTTAAAATCTTCCTAGTCAATGAATTGATGATTCTCTTGATTGATATAGCGCCATTGTGGGCAAATCCTTCTAAGTGCCCAAGCCTTTATCATACTAGATGGATGCCACTTATGGACTGTGATGGACTTGAATCACAACATTACGTCCTTTTTTCTATGTCAGATGGTGAGGGGGATTGCCCATTGTACTTTGTGAGGATGATCTTGTCACGCAATTCATTAGGGCCATGCTGCCCTTGAAACCCTTGTTGCCCATGCATCCCGTGGTGGCCATACATGCCCTGTTGTCCATACATTCCATGTGGTGGATTTATCCTGTGTTGTCCATCATAGCTAGGCCGTCCATGATTGCCATGCTGGCCATTGGTACCATATTATCCATGATGGGGCTGATTCATATAGGGTATATAGGGGCTTCTAGGGAGAGTGGGGGAATTTCGACCAAGGGTGGGGGAGGGCATCAGTGGAATGTTGGTTACATGGTTGACGGGGGAATTCAACAAGGGCTCATCTTATGCATGAGAGGGTTCACCAATCTCATAGGTAGAAGGGGAAATTCCTTTAGCACCAAGTATACCCTGTGGACCATGCAATGGCTCTTGATGTGAAAGATGTCTAGACTCATGTCTAGAGTCATTGATCTTCTCTTGGACTGAAGCGGTAGCTAATTGAGCAACAAGAGTAGTGAGTTGTTCCAAGGTCTTCTAAGTCCTTGAGTTTGAGAGGGCCATGTGCTTGATGGCTTCATCAAACTTGAACATCATTTGGCGGTGGTTGGTGACCATGTCATTATGCCGTTCCATGTGATGAAGCTCATGCTATGGCTCTTGATGTGGAGGATGTCTAGACTCATGTCTAGAGTCATTGATCTTCTCTTGGACTGAAGCAGTAGCTAATTGAGCAACAAGAGTAGTGAGTTGTTCCAAGGTCTTCTAAGTCCTTGAGTTTGAGAGGGCCATGTGCTTGATGGCTTCTTCAAACTTGAACATCATTTGGCGGTGGTTGGTGACCATGTCATTATGCCGTTCCATGTGATGAAGCTCATGCTGACATAGGGTGTGATTGAGTAGAGTGTACGGGTCCGTTTCGGGCATTTCCTCCTATACATCACCATGGTAATCTTGTGCCCAGCTCGGTTCCTCATTCATGGAGGTCTCAGAGTCTCTAATCTCCCTCTAGAGGTCCTCTTGGGCCTTGCTTTTGCCCTTCTGGCCAGTCATCTGGATGTAGTCCACAGGACCTGCTGTCAATAAATGGGGCGTAACTTTTTGTAGGAACCTCCGATTGATGAGATTTTTGGCTTAGGCTGGAGGTGACAAAGTCCTCTTTGAGATGAGCTATTAACCTTTGTAACAAAAAATGATCAGAATTTTCTGCAATGGAATTATTGTGCTTGTCCTGGAGCAGGGTCTGTACCTTGTCTACAATGACCCTAGAGCATAAAAATGGGCATAATTTCCAAACCATAGCTCCGATTGAGGAGATTTTTGATTCAAACCGGAGGGGACAAAGCCCTCTTCGAGGTGAGCTATAGGATTCACTTCCAAATTCAAAACAAAAATATTTGCAATAGGATCTTCGTGATTGTCCTGTAGGACTGTGACAAAAAATATTGCTTGGCTCTTATTGCAAAAGCCTATATGGATGGAGCATAGTTAGAGAGGCCTGATCAGCAACATAAATAGCATCTTGAGCATACTGAGCATTATCCCAAGCATCATTGCATACCCATTTTCTCTGCCATCAATGCACAAGTAAATTCACTATTACATATCTCTTGTGACTGCATGCACTTCAAGTGTCATATATGGGTGCCATTAGCATTGAGAAGGTGTCCAAGGGAAATCATTGCATCAGGGAAAGTGGAGATCATGAGTACCTGCATCTGTAGACAAGTATCGGGCTCCGGATCATCGGGAGGTGGGCAAAGTTTCACCCGGGCCGGGTTGTGTATCCCTTCAGGGTCTTAAGTGGTAAGGGAGGGTCACCTCTTTTTTGTCTTACCATCTCACTTGGCATTGGCTTTTTTTCTCAATTGGAGTTTACGTGGTAGACATTTTTATTAAGCAATCAGCATGAGATGCATTGGAAAGGAGACATTGGGTCTTTTCATGGGATGCAAGGACAAGGGTCGGGGTAGGGGTTACCTTGGTAGTCTAGTGACTTAGTGGCTGTTACTTACCCAATTTACAATGGCTATTATTCACTTTGAGACTCATCCAAGGTCACAAGACAAAATGGGGGTTAATGTTAGCCAATACAATGAATTTTCAGGATTAGATATGATGCATGCATGCAAAGGGGATTGAGCTACTGAGCCTATGCAATCTTTAATCTCTCCAACAAGGGATTAAGCTCAGCAAGTGGCTAAATTTGAGAGATTAAGATTAGATTGACATACCTTTGTAATGCTTGGGGAGACCGTTGAATCATAGCTCATCATGATGCCCATTTGCTCAGTCAATCAAGCCCAGTTGGTTGGGGCATTCCCATGGAAGAAGACTCAACATCCAAATTCTCCCAATGATGATGATGATGGCTCCCGTGCTTGAGCTTCAAAGAAGGAAAGCTTCAAGTGAAGCTTTCATGGCTGCCCACAAAGCTCCTATGCATGTTGAGCTCCATGTCTTCAATCCGGTAGGGAAGGGGCGAAAGGGGTTGAAAGATCTCTTGAGGGTTGAGCTCCAGAGGTTGTGGGTTGGATCAAGAGCTTGGACTGAGGAGTAATGGCTGCCCATAGGCAATGTACAATGGGGGATTTAATGAGGGGTTCTATGTTGGAGGGGAAGGGGGTTAAATCTTGTTGAAGAGGGTTCAGCCCTTGCCCATAGGCAGTGTACAATAGGGGATTTAATCAGGGGTTCAATGTTGGAGGAGAAGGGGGTCAAATCGTGTTGAAGAGGGTTCGTGGCCCTTGCCCCAGGAGGCCAAGAGTGCCAAGGAGAAGGCCAAGAGCAGGAGCAGGAGGCAGGAGGAGGCCAGGGGCAGCAGCGCAAATCGCGTCGCAAATTGTGGGCTGTTGTCTGCTTCCTTCGGCATGGATTCCTTGGCCACCCAAGTGTTCAAACTGTAGTTGGAGATGGTGGGGATTAGCCTCTAGGGTTGGTTGATGGTTTGGAGATGGTTGGAGCAAGCTTAGAGAGGTTGTGTTGGTTGGCAGCCATGGTAGCTTGTAGGAAGGAGAGAAGAGGAGGGCTGAGGCGAAAAGTAACTGGGATTTTTGCCCTCTTCCAACTCTTGGAACTCCAAACTTGGCTTGGGACCCCTAAAATTTGCATGAAAAGAAGTGGTGATCTGCTATTTTAACCATTTTATCTCCAAATATGTCGGAGTCTCTAGCCATAGCTCTTGTTTGCTCCAAAAAGCTGAGGTTAACTGCAGTCCTTTTTGTTGTACTTGTACCTATAAGCTGAGTAACTAGGATTTTTGGGATTTGAAAAGAAAGAAAGGGGAAAGGAGAAAATGACCAAAGCTTGAAGCTTTGATACCACTTGTAATGAATGAAGCTGATAGGAGAGAGGAGAAGAGTAGAAGAGAAAGAAAGAGAACAAGAAGAAGAGAAAGGAAGACTAGAAGAGGAGAGAGAAGGACAGAAAAGAGGAGAGAAGGAAGGAGGAAGCCATGGAAGTTGGAGATGAAGGTGAAGAGTATGTTCTTGATAATAACTGGTTGCCCTAATTTGGGACTCTTACACCTTATATACCCCGGTTAGTGTGACTGGGTGTCTAAACCCTAGTTGGTGTGTATCTTGCTTGATACATGTTAATACTCATAGATGGCAACTTGGATGGGCTTACATGGGTTGGAGATCAACCGGCTCGCGCCCTTTGACTATAGTTTGGACTCTCCTACACTCCCCCTCAGTGGATTTGAGCTGAATTCAATCATTGGGGCCAATGTCTTAAGAGTTGAGATAGATAGGACTTGGATATAGTCGCCTCTCCCTCTAGGATCAAAGATGGAGTCTATTGGAACCACTTCCTTTACCTCTTTGAGGATGGATTTATTGTTCAACCATAGTATATGGATATTGATAGATGACTTCGGGAAGATAGAGAGAAAACGATGAAAAAATCCTGAGTACGAGTGATTCTTCTCCTCCCAACCACGCCTAGATAAGTGCTGGCACCTCTCACCCGTATTCCTTTGCCAGCCGTCCACTTTTCTGGAGTCCTACTATTCTTGGACTCTCTTACTCTCTAGGCTCCCCTTAACCTCGTTCGGGCGCCCAAGAGCCCGGACGGTCATTCTCGTGCATGTTCCCCTAGATTTACCTTAATGTCACATTAAATGTCACTTTTAATGACACATTCCATATTTATGACCTTAACGTGACATTAAATATCACTTTTAGTGTCACATTAATGTCACATTTCCTTCCCCTTAAGAATCGGTTTCGTCCTCGAAAACGATACTTGGAAGGTCTAACTGTAAATCGGGAAACCTTTTCTTTAAAGTACTTACTCGCTCCCATGTTGAGCTTTCTTCTAAACAATCTTTCCACTTAACCAAACATTCTTGATAAATAGTATTCCTTGTTCGTCGATTACGAACATTTAATATTTTTTCTGGTTCATGTGGATTAGATTGGTCATAGAATAGCTCCTCAATAGCATCATTTAAGATTAGATTATCCAAATCACCCAGCTTCTTCCTTAATTTACTTACATGAAAAACTGGATGTATTTTACTACCAACAGGTAGTTGGAGCTTGTAAGCCAATTCTCCCACCCTTTTAAGTATTATGAAAGGACCACAATACCTTGGTGAAAGCTTTGGACATTGTTCCTTTTTCATAGTTTTAGTTTGTTCAGGCACCTTAAGATAGACCAATTCTTCTTCTTCAAAGGAGATGTCTCTTCGGTGAGGATCTGCATATGCTCTAGCTCGATTTTGAGCTTTTTTAATATTTTCTTGAGCAAATTTTAACATACTATTCATATCCTCCAAAAAGTCTTTAGCTGCCTGAACCTTTTCCTTATGCAGTCCTACTGCAAAAGGAGCTCTGGGCTGAAACCCATACATTAACATAAATGGACTATATCCAGTGGAAGAGTGCTTGGCACTGTTATATGCAAACTCTGCTATCGATAAATACTCTTCCTAATTAGTTTGCCTTTTACTTACATATGCCCTAAGCATATCTTCAAGAATTTGGTTAACCCTTTCAGTTTGCCCATCTGTTTGCGGATGATCCGCTGTACTCATGCTAAGTTTAGTATCCAATTTCCTAAATACCGCACGCCAAAAATGGCTATAAAATTTTCTATCCCGATCAGAAACTATATTTGCCGGAAGGCCATACAATCGGTATATGTTCTCTACGAACAATCTAGCCAATTCTGGTGTTTTAAGATCAGTTGAAGTTGAAATGAACCTAGCCATTTTGGTTAACCTATCCACAATCACCCACACAGAGTCGTGCCCCCTCTGTGTTCTAGGTAAAGCAACAATAAAGTCCATGGAGATACTCTCCCATTTTCCCGAAGGAATTTCTAATGGATGGAGAAGTCCTCCCATTTTTAATCTTTCAGCTTTATTAACCTGGCATTTATTACATTTGACCACATAGTCAAGGATGTCCTTATTTATTCCAGGCCAATAGAACTGCCTTTTAATAAGACTATAAGTCTTATTAACTCCTGGATGTCCCGCACTCGGGGTATCATGACACTCAAAGAGTATCTGGCGCCTTATTTCTGTATCTTTCGGGACACATACCCTACCCTTGTAGAGTAAATAACCATTATTAATGATAAAATTCTTCCACTTGAATCCAGTTTGAGCAACCCCTGATGCTCCATTTCCTTGTTGAACATCCTCAGCTATTCCTTCCTCAGTAGAAGCACTTTCATTTGGATCCCCTTTTTTTATTGCTTCCCATATGTTGGAATATGCCGGATCAACTTGGCATTTCCCTTTTAAAGATTCAAGCAAATTGGAAGTGAACTGAGTAAAACTTAATTCATTAATGATGGGTATTCTGTTGAGTGTATCAGCTACTATATTATATTTTCCTTTTCTATATCTTATCTCATAGTCGAACTCTTGGAGGAGTTTGGCCCATCTGGCTTTACGCCCGTGTAAATCCGGTTGATCATTAAGCTACTTAATGCTTTCATGATCCGATAAAATAAAAAATTTGGCACCATACAAATAGTGCCTCCATTTCTTCATTGCATGTACTATTGCATACAGCTCCCTCTCATAAACAGAATAATTCTGTTTTGCACGATCTAATTTCTTGCTTTCAAAAGCAACTGGTCGACCTTCTTATAATAAGACCGCGCCTATTGCCTTATCACTGGCATCAGCTTCAACCACAAATGGTTTATTGGGATCCACTATTAATAATACTGGAGCTGTAGCAATAGCTACCTTAAGTTTTTGAAAACTTTCATTTTGGTCTGTTACCCAATTAAAACTTTTTCCTTTCCCTTTAAGTTGGTCTGCCATTGGAACAGCTATTTTGGCATAATCTCGAATGAATCTACGATAAAATCCAGATAAACCTAGGAAGATCTGCAGCTCTTCCAGGTTCCTTGGAGGTGGCCATTCAATAATTGCCCTTACTTTTTCTAGATCCATGTTGATTCTCTCTTTCGAGATAATATGCCCAAAATATTTGACCTCTTATGCAAAGAATTCACATTTAGTTTTCTTCGCATAAAGGGAATGTGTTCTTAACAGTTGGAATACTAATTGTAAGTGTTCCAAATGTTTTTCTCTTGATTTACTAAAGATCAAGATATCATCCAAAAAGACTACTACAAAATGTCCTAGATAGGGCCGTAAAACACTATTCATCAGCTTCATAAAGGTAGCTGGTGCATTAGTGAGGCGAAAAGGCATCACCAAAAAATCATAATGCCCGTATCTAGTACGAAATGCCGTCTTGGAAACATCCTGTGCATTAATTCTTATTTGGTGATAGCCTGATCTTAAATCTATTTTTGTGAAGAATTTTGCCCCTTGCAATTGATCAAAAAGATCTTCCATTTTGGGAATAGGAAATTTATTCTTCACCGTTATTTTATTAAGTGCTCTATAGTCAATACAAAGTCGCATAGAACCATCTTTTTTCTTTACCAATAAAATTGGTGAAGCCCAAGGTGAATTACTGGGTTGAATAAACCCTTTATCCAGGTAATTCTTAATTTGTCTTTCAACTTCTTGATGCTGTGTTTTACTTAACCTATACGGTGGTTTTGAAATTGGGTGTGTATCCTTATTTATATCAATTGGGTGATTTATATCACCCCTATCTGGTGGAAGGCCACTTCGTAAATCAGAAGGAAACACATCTTTAAAATCATCTAACAAACTATTCAATTCATTATTAACATTCAACTCACAAACATAAGAAAATTGTTGCTTTATATTACAGAAAGTAAAAGTATTCTGTATAGGAAGAGACCATAGCATATATACCTCACAAACTTCCTTCTTTATCAGCTTCTGAACTTCAGTAGAACACAGCAAAGGATTATCAGATACTTCATGTTCACCTTGAATAACAAAAGTCTTACCATCCCTTTCAAATTCCAGTGTATTATGGTGATAACTACGTTTTAAGGATGGTTCCAATCCCCATAGCCACTCCCTCCCTAGAGCAATATCAGCTCTTTCCATGTTCATTATTTGGAAATCGAGTTTGTCTTTATATTCTTGAATCTCAATTTCCAAATTGGATACCATTGTATCCCATATTTTATTGTCTTGGCCTTGCATGATACGAACAACATATTGATGCCCACTCTTTTGTTGGGGAAGTTTCAATTTTTTGACAAGTGTATAATTTATAAAATTATGTGTGGCAGAGTCATCAATCATGACTCTAACCTTTTTTCCAGCTATCAATCCATGTACTCTAAGTAAATCATGTGGCCCAAAAGTAGGCTGCCACATAGAAGTTGACATACAACACCTATGTTGTACATCCATGTGCAAGACCTCTAAAGATTTGTACTTTTTATGGCCCTTTAATTCTAAGGTCTGCACTACATGGATTTGTTTTTCTTTTCCCTTGTCCTTGTCCTTATCCTTTCCTTTGTCTTCCCCCTTTTTCTTTTGAGGACAATTCCAAGCAGCATGGTTAGGGGATAGGCAATTGAAACACAACTTTTCTTTTTTGGCCTTATCAAAGTCATCAGGACTTAACTTTGGCCTTATATATGGTTTCTTTTCAAAAGGTTGTTTTTTACTCTTAAAAAATGGCATTTTCCTTTTAAATTTGCCCATAAATTTTGAGGTTTCCAATTCCTTAGACTTGGGCTCCGTATCAGTGAGACTAGTGAGTGTACCTGGACGCATACTATCTTTATGAATTAATGCAAATTTAATTGCCTCTTCCAGCGTCTTAGGTAAACTCCGTTTTACTTCCTTTTTATAGGCTTTATCTAGTCTCCTAATGAGTCCTCTTGTTTTTTGGAATTCATCTATTCCTTCCAGTTTGAGGATTATCTCACGATATTCCTCCAGATATGTCAGCAGGGGTCTTCCCTTTTGTCTGACATAATCCCAATCTTCCCAATTTCTTTCCATTTCATTTTCAGGAAGAAATTCTTTCAAAAAGACAGATTCAAATTGAGCCCAGGTTTCAGGTATTTTATTCGCCTCCTTTAAAGTTCGCCACCACTTATATGCTTTGGGCCCCAAAGTTAAACTAGCCTCCAGTGCTTGGAGATGTGGTGGGGTATTTTTTAATTTATGTAAATCTTCCCATTTTTGGAGGAAATTAAAGATTGTGTCTTTATTCCTATCTTTTTCCTCCCCGTAAAATTGAGGTGGTTTCATATCCTTTAGAACTGGATTATCCCTCAATTTATGATAAGGTTGGGATTCCTTAGAATCTCGCATAGTCACATCTAAATCTTTCGATGAAGATGGGACATCCGAGGTTTCTATCTTATTTTTATCTCTTTCCAACAATAAAGTTAATTGAGATTTTATTTCAGTGAGTGTTTGAGTTAAAAATTCCATTTGAACCCCCTGAGCTTGCACACGAGCAGTAAGATCACCAAATTGCTCTCGTGTAGCAAATTTTTTTTCCCATTGTTCTTCTTGTATTTCTGGTTCATGGGGATCTACCATAGGTTGGTCCCCAGAACTAGAGGTTTCCATTACCCTTTCTTTCCCTTTTTCTGCCATTAATACACTGGAATTGGAAAGCAAAGATAAGAAATTTGCATACAAAATAAAGTACTTCCCTGATTTTAATGGCAGACAGTGGTTGCTGGTTTGGAAAGAAATCCGAAGAGTAAGGAACAAATTTTATCGCCCGAAGAAAGTCGGTCACGCAGAAAATGGAGCTTCTTTGCAGAACGACTAGTATTCAGCCCCCTTCTTTAATAATCACGCTGGTCATCAATGTCACTTTCCTGAATTTGCTTCCTGCTGAACCTGTACTTGTGATATAAATACAGTCGAGGCTGAAAAGAAGAAGTCCGAACACGCAGTCGACTGATCAAACACGTATCAGAAAAGAACTTCAACTTCAGTCCATGAAAAGGAGAAGAATGCGTGTTTTGATTGGTGTGTTCATGGAGGGCATTCACAAACAAGCGCAGCCAGGATTCGGTGGGCTCACGATCAGCTTACGCGTTTTTTTTAAAACAGGCGAAAAAGTGGCTGCCCTTTGATACGTTACGTGACCAATTTTACACGTCACGTTAAGTTTTTTTGTGATGTGTCACGTAGCGTTTGACTAGCAGCTCATGGTCCGTCGATTGGCGATTAAATAAATGGCGGGGCACTCGACGTTTGACCAACAGCTTTACGGGTCCGTCGCTGCCCGTCGACTGTCGACTGAATAGATCGCGGGCACTTCTAGCTTTACAGGTCCATCGCTGCCCTTTCGATGAAGATCTCCAGGAATCCTCACGGCTCTGATATCAATGATAGATGACTTCGGGAAGACAGAGAGAAAACGATGAAAAAATCCTGAGCACGAGTGATTCTTCTCCTCCCAACCACGCCTAGATAAGTGCTGGCGCCTCTCACCCGTATTCCTTTGCTAGCCGTCCACTTTTCCGGAGTCCCACTATTCTTGGACTCTCTTACTCTCTAGGCTCCCCTTAACCTTGTTCGGGCGCCCAAGAGCCCGGACGGTCATTCTCGTGCATGTTCCCCTAGATTTACCTTAATGTCACATTAAATGTCACTTTTAATGTCACATTCCATATTTATGACCTTAACGTGACATTAAATATCACTTTTAATGTCACATTAATGTCACAGATATGCACCTCTCTCACGGTATGCAGGCTGCTATTGGGCAGATGTACACCTCCTCGCATCAGTTGAGGATAAAGACAGGTAGATGAATAGATATTCTAGTAGAAGATAGGATATGCAAGCTTTGTGACAGAGAGCTTGAGACAAAGGAACACTACATATGCAAATGTATAGTGTAGTATTACATATAGGAGAAGATATCATTTCCTCTTTTATGAGGGCTTTGGACCCCTCTAGTCTGTCATGAAATATGAGAACCAAAGATATCTAGGGCTTTTCCTCTTGGAGCTTCAAAGCCACCGCACAACATTGCTACGAGATAGGAGACCAGTTCGCCTAGAGGGTGCAAGATAGAGAGCAATGAAAAATTTCTTCCATAGATTAGACCCCATACAAGTTTTGTGGATACAGCTTCATCTCACTAAACTGGACCTACCCCACGTCTTGGAGTCACACTAGATAGGGCCATTGCATTTTGTCGAGCACGACGACCTTAGGCCATTGCACTTTGTTGAGCATGGAAACCTCAACCACTTGCTTGACGACTGAGGGGTCCACACCATAGTCAAATTAGAGCTATCAATGCGAGACACAGGAGACTCACCGCTTGAGTCATTAGCAGAGCAACCTTGGATCACATCATAGTTGGGATTACATGTTGACCTCGAGACATAGAGAGGAGTTATTATAGCTAGATATTTTATACATACAGTTTTTAGACATTGAGATCTTTAGATTTTAGATGTTAGCCTATACTCCGATGGATTTTTCTTTCACTTTCATGATGAGATGACATTGAACATAGATATACTTTGATTTTGTCTTAGGCCACATTGACCTTTTGTAGACGTAACTATATCTTTCTTTCTTTCTTTCTATGAGTTCTTTTATGCTTTTGGAAAGGAACTTTTCTACTTCTTTCTACCCTTAGGTAGATCATGAGATGGAGAGCATGAGAAAGACCATGACAACCATACTAAAGCATATTTACAAAAACCTTTAAAATGCTTGGGAGGAGTCATGCTACAGATCAAAACTTTGCAAGCTTCTTTGAAGTAGATCATTGTCAAGGTTGTACATTGAGAATGTGTAAGCAATGTCTATGTTGTGCATCAAATTAATCGTCATATGGATTTAGTTTACAAGACATGCCAAGTAGGAGATTTTGAAGGCTCAATAGAAGCATGCAATACTTTGGAGAACTAGGGATATTGTGCAAGCTTTTGTGAAGAGTACCCCTTTTGAGGCTATATATTGGAAACTTGCAAGTGATCCCTAATGAATTTATGACTACTAGTGACAATGGATCAAGAATTTGCCATTGGATTAGGTATGGAATGTCCTTTATAAGCACCTTGTACAACGTAGTATGCTTAACAATTAGTTTAAGGAAATTGAAAGGAAAAATAGTTGAAGCTGAAGATAGTGATTATTCAGATATGATTACAGCCATTAACACACACAAAAGATGTAGATAAACTAAGGTTTTGGACATGGGCAAGCCCCTTCCAAAGGAATGCATTTCTACTCAAGCCAAGTCTCTTAGGGCTGAGTTTAGTTGTAATCTATTTGATGGTGAGGGGAAATATTACTCTTTCTCATAGATGATGTTTAAATGCACATAATTACTGTCTAACAAATGAGAGAGTTCCTTACAAATTGGGAAGTAGTAGAGAAACAAAATTAGCCTTCCCTTCATAGTTGGTTAGTACATTGAACATGGGCATGGCTTCATTCAACATCTCAGAGTGGAAGAAGAGAAGTACAAGATTGAAAAGAGGTGCCAAAAGTGAATTTTTAGGTCAGCTGTTTTGAAAAACAAGAGGGTGAGAAGAGAGAATTTGAGAGATTGGATGACCGAAGATGGTGCTGGGAATGGCTGTGAGCAACTTTGATGTTATATTTCGTTTTTGTACAAAAGGTTACAAGAGGGAGACAACTCTTTTTGAAGGGAAATGTGTACTCAAATAAATGCAAATAGGAAAAATAGAAGAGCACTAGGCAAGAGTCTAGATTTGCCCATATGTCAAGAAGTGGGACAAGTGGAGGGACACTTGAAAGCTCGAATGACAAGTCTCTTAACACTCCTCCCTTTAAGGCTTTTTTTCTTCGCCAATTTTTTAGAGAGAGTAGTTTTAGGCCAAATCAAGGCTCCTAAAGGTCCTGGAGTGAGACTGCATGACATGAAGGTGGCGAGATTCTTTGGCAAGACATTATGAGCAAGGCAACGACCTTTCTACTTTCGGCAAAGTTCTAGATTGCATAAGAGAAAGATGGAAGACTTTTAAAAAACAATTGTAGTCGATTGTAGAACATTATGGATCATGTGGACTTTCAAACAAATAGAGATGTCCACAAGAAGTTTGATGTTGACAACACGATTCCATAGAAGGATAAGTAGAAGGCGGTTCAACATACCGGTGTACTATGGTGGCTGTAGTCATTGTTGTCAATAGAGAAGTTGGAAGTTCTATGCATAAATAGCAATGTGTTAGGGCGCCCTCTTGAATATACCCAAGGCTATCAAACATGCCATTAGTAGCAATGCCTCCCAATATGCACATCACATGAATATCATTGCTTAGCATAGGTGCTTCATCATGCAAATGCCTTGAGGGGCATGTACTCGTAGAATGCTATCATATGTTTTGTTAACATGGGATCTTATTGCAGTGGTAAAAGTAGGAGTTAAAAGAGCACCTTCACGGCTGATATGACTTGTTTTAACATGTCAAATTTCACCACTTGATTGAACTTCATGTAACACGTGCTTAAATCTTAGGGTCTTTGGGTCCTCACTGTTGGTATTGAGCCTATGATGGGCCCTTGGTTAGCTCCCCTAATCACCTCTGTCAATGGAGAGCCCGCAATGCTGTGACCAATGTTGAGTTAATGCAAGGGTTGCACAGTTATAGCATTTTTCCCTTGCATCTGAGCGTTGGAGTCATCTCATTGGCCACTATGTGGCATGGGAATGCACTTGCTGTATCAATCTAGATTTTGAGCTTCAGGAGTTTTCCATTAAGGAAGGGGAAGATCTAAAAGTCAAGTTGGTTGAACATCGGCAGTTACTTGTCGAGTTTGTTACTATTGGCTTCTGGAGGCAAGACGGGTCACGTTCTTCTTGAACAAGTTGTACGACAAATACTTCCATTTTATCCAATACATTATCTCACTTTCTAGATTGTCGACCTTCTACGAGTTTGAGTGTCAGTTCTTGCTTTAGGCTGCATGATCAGGTTCACAAGAAGTCCTCCACACACATCCATTTAGAGGGGCAAGGGTTGGTTGCCTCTTCTTCGGGAGGGAAAACTAACAGTGGCAAGAACTTGCAAGATGCGAAGGCAAGCTAACAAACTAAGGATGACACCCCTTCTTCCAATGGAACCAAAGAAACATGACCCCTTTGTTAGCAAATTCCTAAGAAAAATAGGTTTTGCACACATTGTCAGAGATTGGGCCATGTGGACAAGGAATGTCGTACTAAGGCCCAAGGTTTTCTACCCCGAAAACCACAGTAGATTGTTGAGACTCCCTCCACTCTCGCTGGCCAGTCCAATGGGGCTACATCTCTTGTGTTGCAACATCTGCTGCATTTATCTTGGTGGCTACTGGACATGTAGCACACAGACAGCCTCAATAGCCTATATTCTTTACTACTCTTGAAGGCTTAGCTGATTGGTTTGCTAGTGGCTCACCTATTGCACTTTATGCATCCATTCCTAGGGCATTCATTGCACCTTCTAGGACCACTTCTCCACCTCGCCGTACACGATGGTGGCCACACACTTAGCCTTTCCCTTTTCAGACTTCTGTTGCATACTTACATATTTATTGCATTGCACTTAGCTTTGCTTTCCTTTATTTTTAGTTTTGTTTTTTGAAGCATCTCACTATTTATCTCTATGCTTGTGGATTTTGATCTCTTTTGCAAGGTTTGGTTTTTTACTACATGGCTCACATGTAGGTTTACACCAGTTCTTCCTGAGTTGGATACAGGAGCTAAGCGTCATTCCTTTCATGGTTCCATCTAGTAGGACTCAAGAGTTTTGCTTTTCTACCAGCATGGAGGCTTTCCCTCCCGCGGTGGATCATGCAACATCTCTCTTGATGTTATTATGGCGGTGTTTTCTATTCTTGCTCTTCCAGTAGGGATGCTTCTTTATCTTCATCCACATGGTTCTTGGTACCACACAAAGACCGACATCATCAGGCTTCTCTTCCTTCTTTAGCATCATCATCTAGGTTGAGAGGGGGACTTTTATCCTTCTTGGTATTATATAGGTTTCGGCACTTGTCTTTGATATTGGTTTTTCCTCCCCCCCCCCCCCCCCCCACTACTAGGGGGCTTGGGCAAGTGAACAATTTTTCTATGAGGAACACTATCCAAGTGGCACTTGTTACATGAGCATTCTTCAAATGTAGTATACTATGCATCCCATTGTGCAGAGCACCATTGGACGGATCCTAAGTTGTTTTCATTGGCAGATTACACCACCCTTCTTCACATGAAACTTCATCACCTTTCCCTCGTCATCGACATCCTCGAGTGGATGGGTAAGCTTGTATTGTTTTGTGATGTGTTGGGTGTACCATCCCTACTCCTGTCTTTTGGATCATTGTTACTTAATCAGCCGCTACTCATAACATGAACTTTCAACTCAAAGGAAAAAACAAATAAAAACGAAAGTTCAATGTGGTTCCATTTGCCTTTGTAGGGCTAGTAGGCCATTGGGCAGCTGACAAGCACCCTTTGTCCGTTGCCTTGTTCTCTTTGGGGTAACTACTTGGACTCCCTTGGTAAGATAACCCTTGCCTTTGTAGCCTTGGTAGGCAATTGGGCACCCTTTGTTTGATGCCCAGGCCGTTTTGGGGGGCAAACATTGCCGGCCTTCCCTTTTAGACTCACAATTTTGAGCTTGAG
Organism: Lygodium microphyllum; assembly: GCF_053477565.2. Classification (NCBI taxonomy): domain Eukaryota; kingdom Viridiplantae; phylum Streptophyta; class Polypodiopsida; order Schizaeales; family Lygodiaceae; genus Lygodium; species Lygodium microphyllum. Next base: position 125,297,577 of record NC_141146.1, read on the forward strand.
GGGGTGTTGAGCTAAAACAAGCTTTACAATTGGTTTGTATATTTCAACAATCCCGAAACATGCTTCATCAATGAAAAATGCAAGTGGTAGGCAATTCGAGAGAGTCTCAATGGTCCCCTCAAAGCCCTAATTTTTGGGCCACCTTTCAACATCTATAAACAGATAGGCTGCCCATCATTCAGCCTCATTCTTTTTGTGCAGATTTCAGCCATCAGCCTTCACCCATGTGGCGGTCTACCCTTCGTGATTGTTGCTACTCCTTTCACAGCTCCACCTATGCTTGGCGCCTTCTTCCATAGCTGTCGCCCACTATTTGGCGCCCTCCCTCTTGTTGTGTTTGGTTCATTAGCCATCACAAGCTCACAGACTGCTCTCTCCTGCTTGTGTTTGACACCATTAGCTAGGCGCTAGTTGGTAACAGTTCCGAGCTCCAGGCAACTTGTTGTTGTTAGCGTTGGCCCCTCCCTTCACCAAGTGGCAACTGATGCCCATCTACATCCTCTTGGAAGCTCCTACATTGCTGCATTTGCAGCTTTCTACTGTCGTCTTCCTCAAGCACCATTTTGGTATTTGCCTCAGTCTCTTGACTCTTTGGTGATCAACATTTGGTGTTTTTCTCACCTTCCATCACTCTGATTAGTGGTCACAACACTTGGGATCCATCTTTGGTGGACATCACTCTCTGACACTCCATTGCTTTGCGCTTGGGCATTCTATACACTCTGACATTTGTTTACAACATTCATTCACTTTAGAGTTTCTAGTCTTTGTGTTTGTCTCTGGGTGTGAGTTTTGTGTTTGTGTTTTGCGTTTAGGGTTTGAGTTTTGCTTGTCATTATCTGAGTCTTTGTGTTTTAGTCGCGGTCGTACATTTTGTGTTTCTTCAATGCAAACCCTAGCATATTTTCACACAAGTTGCACATGATTACAAGTAGATTGTGCATGTAAATTTCGCACACAGATAGGCTGCAATGGGCACATAGAAGGCAATAGTTCAAGAGTAGCAAAGACAAGATACGCAGTCCGTCAAATCTGGAGCAGCAATAGCTACAAGACTCAATGGTGGCTGATGCAATGGCTCATAAGCTGAGCTTAAAGAAGTATATGCCTCTACACAGAGATAAAGATTTTTCTCAAATCTTAGCTAGAGATTTTAATGCCTAGAGAGCCAGCCAGCAGGCCTCATTATGTGATAGTATTTTATTGAGGAATGTTTTCTTAGTAAACACATTATGCAGCAAGATCATCTGACAGACTTCTGTTCATTATTACCTTACACTCTGTTGAGTGCATACCATGGCCTCACATTGTCCACAGCCTCCATATTTATGTGTGTTTTAAAGATTGCAAATCAAGTGGTTTTAAGTAATAGGTTAATGTACAAAGCATGCAACTACTTACAATATTGTACAATATGATTCCGGATCGAGTTCTAAGTAAGGAAACCTCAGAATGTTTGAAACTTACACTGCTAAGTAATGATAACCATCATTTGCCTGATTGCCTTTGCAGTTGAGTCTTGATTAATGTGATATGGCTTGCTTAGGAAAGGAACTGTCATACTCTTTCTACGACTGCTGAAAAGCCTCTTGGAAAGTGTATGAATTAAAGATAAAGGAAGCATAGATCACAATGAGGTTTTTGTTGCAGGGATGATGTTGACATTAGGTGTAAGTGACATGGTTGCTCGATCTCATGTCACTGGTACCTCATGCATAATGTGCGGCCTGTTTTCAGCTTTGCAAATTGGGTTTGGTTTGTCAATTGGCGAGCGCCTTGTGTGGTGGGCAGCTCAAGAAGAGACTCCCACTCCTGAAACTTGCGAAGGTTCAGGCTTATCATTGTGGTGGAACGTCATATGGTGAGAGTTCTTGTTGTAAGGTTTCTTTCATTCATCCACACAACTTTGAAAATTTTCTCAGCATGCCTCTGTCTACAAAAGGTTCTCAGCATATACGGTGAGCTCAAATATCTTGCTCAATTCCAGACCAAGGCAATGGCCAGGAATGGGTCTAGCATCTGGAGTTGGCTATATTGTCTCCATCCTAACTGGGCAGAAGCTTGGTTCAAATGGATCATCTGTACTTGCAGCATTTGCTGTAGGGATAACAGGTAAGAATTCTGTGTTTGTTAAGCTCTTGATTATGGAGTATTTAAATTCATACTGATGATTCAAATTTTCTTTGTATGCTTAGGGACATCTTACTCTTACTTTACTGGGGACCTTCCACTGGTGATGATTCTCTCTGGGGTTTTGCTATTAGTTCCTGGAGGCCTTGGAGTTCAAGGCATTACAGCAATGCTTCAAGATGATGTCCCCTCAGGAATGGGATTTGTATTTAAGATGTTAGTAGTTGGGTTATCAATCACTATCGGGTTACTCATGGCAAAGATAGTCCTGCCAGCAGCATTATTTGGGCATGGCAAGCGGTCTGCAAATGACAAAACTACCCTTGCTGCTGAGTTTGAGGAAGAAGATATGGCAATTTAGGAGTGCAAGAACTTTAAGAGCTCGAACCCATTGTGCTTCCAAAGTGAACATGAGTACTTAGGTAAGAGTAAGGATGTCTATTGTGGTTTTGAAAGGAGATTCACACTTCAACCTCTCTGCAAACTTTTCAGCAAGACAGTTTTTGATGCCCTTTTTAAAAAAAGAATGCAGTCGGTATTATGTTAACTAAAAAGTAAGAATTTGCAACATTATTGTAAAATGCATTGGAACACAAGCCTAACTAACAGCCTACCTTGGCTACCTATTTACAACACACCTTACATACCCAAACCTTAGGACTAAGTTTCCAATTGCTGCCAACCAGTCTAGGTAAATATTAAATGTATCATCACACTAGCCTCTTAAACTAATATCCTTCAATCTTCCATGCAAAGGGCTATCACAAATGATTAGCAATAGTAAAAATCAATTTGCCCTTTTATATGACTAAAGATATGGCACAAATTGATCCTTGGGTTCTTTATGCAGGCAAAATCAAATGGAAATAGGCTTATATCTCATATCAATTATAAATTCTCAATGCATTGTTGCTACTTTGAGTATAGGTAAGGAAGTAAATGTGCAAGAAGAACCATAAAAAGGAAAAGAGGCATTGAAAGCATAGTGACAGGAAACAGTCGGAACAGGCCCTTGACACGAAGCCGGCGTTTCGAATTGGTGGAACATTCCTTGTTATGGTTGAGGTCAAAGTGGTGGTTGTGGCCGAAGTTATGATCCACAATAAAATAAGGAAGGGCAAGCCAAAAAGGGCAAGTTGCTTGTTTTAACTAACAATAGAATTTTTATGACGGCAAAGAATGCTAGCATTATGGTGAGAAATGTCACATTTGTAATAATTACTTCAAAAAGAAGACTTAAATTAGAAATGAAAAAAGCAACAAGGTAATTATGTATCCACTACTAGAAACAATGATGACAAAAGTGAATAGCTATTTGATATGTATCAATTTACGAAATAGTATGATTGAGAATGGTCCAATTGAGAATAATGTATGGTATGTAGACTTGCAAAAGGAGGTTGCATAGATTTTAGAAGATTGAGAAGACAAGCAAACACAAGTAGGATTAGCTTACTCCAATTCTTTTACAATTTCTTATTTGAGCAAGGCTACAAGTATAGGTTCTATCATTATGTTGGATTGAGATGAAATTTAGTGGGTATAAAGAGGGTGCTAAGTTATGTAGATAGGCCCATAGGGCCTTTCCATTGTTTTTTTGGCCATTTGTGCACTTACAAGGTTTTTGTAGGGCATGTTTGTAGAATTGTAGGTTTCAACTAGTTTTCCAAATTATGTAGGTTTTGCAACATTGTTGGGTTTTATAGAATATGGGAATTATAATTTACATTATTTATTTACATGAATTCATGATTAAATTGTGTTTGGAATCTTTGTGTGTTTAAAGAACTCACATTAAAAAGGATGATTGTATTGAGGTATATAATTGGGTGAGAATAGCTAACATCAACATAGACAAGTTGGATAAATGCAACTACTAACCCTCAAAATTTAGGATGAGTGTTTTGATAAGTAAAGGCTATGTGAGTGGAGATGAGAAAGAGTTGATGCTTCTTGAAGATGCAATAAAAAAATAACAAAAAGCAAGAAATGACTAGAATGAGAAAGGCCAAAATGTTACATTTGTATTTGCAAATGTATTTAATAGGATGATTGGACACATACAAGGCCTAACCATTGCAAAGAAAGTGTGGGACACATTGAATAAGTTGTACAATACTAGTACAATTGTGTGCAATATTCAACTCAAGAATGAGTTGAGTAGCATATAGAAAACCAATTTGTGAGTAACTGACTATATGCCAAAAGTTAATAAAATTGCTAACACATTAGGCTCTATTGGTGTATCTGTTGAAGACAATGGATTTTATGTCTATTGTGTTGAATGAGCTGAATGATGAGAACCATATAGATTAGGCTCTATTGCTACATTTGTTGAAGTTGATAATTTGATCTCTCTAATGTTGAATGTATTGGATGATGAGAGTTGGAAGTGTTTTGCTAGCTCCATTTATGTATGGGAAATGTTTCTAGATTTTGAATATATGACCTCTCATTATTATTGAGAAGATAATGTAAGGAAATAGTGGATAGAACAAGCATAAGCCTTCTACTTAGATAAGGTAGAGGCAGGGGTGATCTCAAAGGGTGTTGTAAGGAAGATGAGGTGGCCATCAACAATATATCTAAAATCAACAGATTGTGGAACATGTAGCTTGTGGTAGAGGTAGAGAAATACGAGGAGAAAGGGAGAGCTATAGAGACCAAGGCGAATATCAACAAAGAAAATGCGATAATGTTGCATGTTGCTAAAACTGTGCAAAGTTTAGTCATCTTGTATTTAAGTGTTACGATGGATCAAGTGGTGAAAATCGTGGACGCATTCAACATGATGATCATGCCTTTACTTATAAAAGAGATGATGAGCATGCCTTTTTTATGCAACACATGGTGAGTGCTACATCTCAAAGTTATAATTAGTTAGGTGTTTAACTCTAGTATCATTAGACAACATTTTACTCACATCATCATCACTATCTAGTTCAGCTATAGGTTCGACATGCTGCTATCCATGTTGCTCATGACAATTACATGGATGAGAATAGAGTGACCATTGCTCATAGTCATACTGCCCAAGAGAATATGTATTATTATTATTTTTTGCTTCCCATAGGAAAATGATTTAAGAAGGTAGTGCCTATAACGTTGCCGATGTTCATACTGCCCATGACGATTAGATGACTGTCCATACCCACCATGACCATAATGTTGCTCATGAGAGTATGAATGGTCTTCATATACATGCTATCTATAGTATGCATGATGCTCAAAAGGAATAGCATGACCATCATACACAAATGGTTGCCCATAAAATCAATCATGATCATAATCATAATGCTGGTCCAAATAAGACAGAACTTGATAAGCATAATCATCATCATCCTGTCCATGATAATCATGTTGCTACTCATATGATGAGTGTGCACAAGAAAATCCACAATAGGAATGTCCATAAGATGTCATACCATATGAATGCTGTCCTGAAAACTTTTGATCATGAGGATGGTAAAGATGTGGATGGCCATTGTGATATTGCTAAAGATGAACATTATGCTATTGTCCTTGCCCATGCCGTCTAGGAGTAACGTTTATCTAACTCATGATAGCATCTACAAATTTTGCTCATGCTTGGGCATATCTGGATTCCCACTCCATCTCTCTAGATATTTTACTACTAAAATGAGTCAACTGCAACTGCAATGACAACTTGCTCGGGAAGTTTTAACTGTCTCAAATTTCCAATGAGATAAAACTATAGTAGCTCCACTCAGTTCTACCTGTTGCAGGAACACTATGCAAGCATGCCTTGCTTAAGTTTGGGACCTTCAATGATTGTTTCTCTGCATATGGTAATGCTGATCTTCTGCTATATGATTCTATCAAAGATTATGCTTTTGCTGAATTCAGTTCTTTTCCATTGATCACCACGATTTAAAAATATCAACCATATGGTAATTAGTCTTCAATTATGAGAGAAACTTTCCAACAGACTATTCTAACTAGCTATTCATCTTCTGCTGGTGCGGACCACCCTGAATTTAGAGCCAGGTTCTCCACAGGAACCTTACAAACATATTTGGAAATGCCAAGATCAATTGTTCATCTGTTGAGATATTACACTCCAGCACTGACCAGTAAACTTGCAAGAGCAAGAGAACACAAAACAATTGCAATTGGAGGAATAGTTGTGTTTTCCTTGGTACCCGGATTGGGAGCAAAGGCTTTTACATCAAGCCAGCCATTGTTGCAGATGTCCACGATGGGATGAAAATATCCAAAGAGGAAATATTTGGACAGCAGTTCTTGAGTTCTTCCTGAGAATGCTATAGAGGAACAAACTCTCAATGTCTCTGAGTTGAAGACTAGAATGATGGCTTGGCCTTATGATTCTCACTTCTGCAGTGCAACTTCAAAATCTGGGATTCTTCCACTGCTGAGTGATTTGCTTGATTTTCACAATCTTCTCCATGTCTTCGTCAGGGATTGCCCAGTCAAAACTATCAATGTTGGATCTGAGATGATCAGGATTTGTATTCTTGGCAAAACGTTGTGCCCTGACTGCAACAAGATCAAGTATGACAGGCAAATGGCAAATGGGTCAGTTATGCCTACTCAACAGGGAGAAATCACCAAACCAAGGTCAAAGTGTGCCAATACAGCCATCCGATCAGCTTACTCAAAGGAGCCACAAGTTTAGATCACCATGCACATGAGATAACTCAATCATTGGAGCTATTGGAGCAAATACAGTGTTAGAGACTGGGCAAGCTCAACTAAGCGATAGAGAATCTGTTTCTAGCAGCTGTGTAGGGGACTCCATCTTGAGCTTTGGACTAGATAGTGCAATCACAGATCCACGGCTTGATTTTACATCCCAAGGCACTTTGCAATCGTCTGCTATACCCCTGCCTGCAAGACCTGCACCTGCCACTGATCTCGAATAGCTTGGTTGTTGCACTACCGATCTGGCCTAGATTCTCTGGAGTGACTTCTCATGTGAAATGTTGATTTGCCTATAACAAAGCATTCAGGCCTAGATCTCTGCACCTTACTGCAGGCTGTAACCTATGCTGCACCTTGCATCCCATGTCCTTATTCATACCCTGAGCCCCCTCATCTACAACCACAATAGTAGTAGTGTGCCCACTTCAAGTACGCATATCTGCTCCAGTACCTATACGTACAACAATCTAAAACCAATTGGCAAGATAGCTTTGCATCTCTAGAGGGACATTGCCTTTGGTAGCCACCTTATCTCATCATGCTCTTGCTCTAATACTGATCATCTACCTGGTTGTAAGCTTAGACTCCACAGTGCTCCTCTCCTAGATGAGTGATAGTCCCATGGCACTCACGCCAAGGGTAACTTGTTGATGTAGGTGAGAAGCGTTGAGATGACCAATGAGGAGTCTTGATAAAGGAGGGATGGGTTGATGCCCAAGAGCTGAGAAGAGGCTTGGAATGACGATGTTGGAGGATTTCATGCTTTGACAGATTGTCTTGAAGAGAGGTGGAGTGGTGGAGCTGACTATTGATAAATCATGGTTGTTGCAGGCCATTGATGTTGATGGATCTGCAAGAGGTCTAGTGCACTTGTTATGTCACTTGTGTTATCCCTAACTTAGTCCATACCATTGTAGATATTGGAAAAGTTCCCTTGTCTATGCACAATGATCACGTAAACCCTAAACCCTAAACCTACAAAAAGTTACACAATATATGCAAGATGAAATTAAGTGATTGCAAAGTGGATACGTAACATAAACACAATGGTCATGTAAATGCATAAAAGCTGAGAAAGATGCGGTTGCAAAATATTGTTACCAGTGTTTTAAGCTTGAAGGTTCATAAAATGCAAAAGTGTGTAGTGCCTGCCAATTGGGAAAGCAATCAAGGCATCCATTTCCAGAAGAAGAAAATGTAAATAATAAGCCAATTGATTTGGTGTATTTTGATGTATGGGGATCCAATACAAATAGTTGGTATTTATGTTGCATATTGTGATTAACTTAGAGTCTACAATTTGCAAGGTTGTGCAATATACTTGCTTTTATGTTTTTCTAGGATTTCAATTGCCTTGGATTGTTCAAAGAGCAATCATGGTTAAGTCTAGGCAAGAAGAATAGTGGGTCACAACATCTATGCAATTTGGCATATATGCACTACAGCTGTGGTCATTCTTCACAGAGTCGTGGACATTCCTAGAGAATAAATTTACAAAAACAATTGGTATTTGTGTTGCATATTGTGATTAACGTAGAGTACAATTTGCAAGGTAGTGCAATATACTTGCTTTTATGTTTTTCTAGGATTTCAATTGCCTTGGATTGTTCAAAGAGCAATCATGGTCAAGTCTAGGCAAGAAGAATGAAAGTGATAATTATGATACCTCATAGTGGTTAGATTAGTTGTGGTCAAAGATTTTGTCTTGCATTTTTCTAGGGTTTAAACATTCTAGCCTCTCAAGGAGTTAGGTTTGGCATGATTTTTTTGTAGTCCTAGCTATGTTTCTCAACTAGAATTTCAAAATGTAGGTAGGTTTGATGCTTTAGGTGGTGCATACTCATTGGCGGTCACTTGTAGATGAGTACTAGTACAAAAAGTAGCCCTTTTTGTCAAGGTTTTATAAAAAAGCAAACCTCCTAATTAGCATGTATGCAATGGTGGTCACATATGGCTAATATCTCAAACATTGAAGGCAAAACATTTGGATTTATGCCTTCAATATCAGTTTGGAAAAAATTGTAGTCCCACTTATAGTCTAATAGTTCAAATAGTTTAATTTATGCCTTCAAAATGAGTGGCAACAATACAAATAGCAACTGGGGCTAAGGATTTTCCTTGCTTGATTTCTATTATATAGAAAATATTATCATAGCATAATAAATTGCTTTCTAATGTTCTAAGATGTGTTATTATGTCTTTATTAGATTGGTATTGCCATTGCTATTACTATGGCTCTCCTATCTTTGTCTTGGTTCACATGACAATATATTATAACAAATCATTATCATTTGGCATGAGTTGTTATATCCATATGAGTAGAATATCTTTACTCAAGAAATCACTTAATTGCACCTTGTAGAAGTAGCACTCTTGTTACTCTTGATCATCATGCACATTGACACCACAAAAGCAAATCAGGTTGCGATTCTACTACTTATTTTAGCCAACATTTTGGTAGCACTACGATTGAAGCATGTGATTGTGACATTGATTGTCTCCCCAGTAATTGCAATCTTAGCTCCTTAGGTTTAATTATAAATTTAGCTCACTGATTCTAAGCATTCTTACCATGCTCGTTATATTGATTTGTCATTGAAGATATCCATTTAAGTAGTGTTAGAATCTCTCAATTGTACAAGATTGATAAATAATCATCAACTCATGTATCGACTACATAATTTAGGTTGAACATGTATAGTTTGTTTAACAAGGCTCTCTCTTTGTCTCTCTGTCTCTCTAGTTGTGTATATGTATGTATTGTTATGCTTCACACATGCAATATGTGGGACTTAAAGGATATACACCTATTCCTTCAAGAGCTTCAACATATGTGGGATTTAAGGATATACACCTATTCCTTCAAGAGCTTCAACACATGTATGCCATGCAACTGTCTCTCATATAACCACGACACCCACTTCTCTCAAAGTTGATCTAACATCTATCATTTTTACCCAAGAAATATGGATACAAATCAATATCAAGCTTAGTGAGTATGGACTTACCTCTTCATTGTAGTTATTCTTCAAGTCTCATCACATACTCCATGATCCAAGTGATGGTACTTACATCACCCAAGTTGCCACCACTTCATGTGCACATGGAGAGGAGAAGGCAACAATAACTTCACTTTTGTACACTCTCTCTTAATCAATCTCACATACACCCTCTACTTCACCTCTTCCCAAGAAGGGATAAATAGAAAGAAAGAAGATGAGAAGGGGCAGTGGGATTTACTTTCCTAGTCCCTCATTCCCTCTCTTCCTCTTTCTCTTCTTTTCTCTTATTCTCTCTCTCTTCCTCTTCCTCTACTTTTCTCTTACTCTCACTTTGTTCCTCTTCTTCACTCTCTCATAAGTATTCAAAAAGAAAACAAGAGCAAGAAGCCTTGAATTTTGCACACACATGAATAGCTTGTTCTATTCTTTTCATAAAAGCTTTAGGGTTTCCACCCTCTGGGGTATATCCTTTTATGCTCTCATGATGGGTTCTAATCTAGTTACATATTTCTTATATTAAGATTCATTACTCTTTCTAAGATTGAAATTACATTGTGTATCTTGTGTTGACCTTGTGGATTTATTGAAATAAATACAATTTGTATGGAAGAAAGCTTAGATCTCATTTTAATATGACTTAATCATATTGTCTTTTAAAAAGTATGTGTCCCATAAAATAATTTGTTGAAGTTGAAAACTTATGCATCCTTGGTAGAGATTCTAGCACTTACCTTTTGTCTTTTTTGTGTTAATCCTTCAAAAGTATGGTCCTTAAAAATATGGTTAATATTGTACCCTCCTAGGTGAGTACCACTCCCTTGGTAACTTATTGCCAAAGGTAGGTGCTTCATACTAGGGATAGTTCTGTAGTAGTAGTCTTGTGAAGGAGTGGTAGGTATCCTTAATGAAGAGGTAGAAGATGACTTCATGGTTCTTAGCAAGGATGGCTTGATGATGGTGATGATATCTTCATGGGCTTGTCATTGTTGTAGAAGAGGTGAGGTATGGAGGACGAGTGGTCACCAATGTGGCTAGATCACCCTTGTCCTCTTTAATGTACTTGCAATCAGTGGTGCAATCCTTGGGGATATTACCATCTTACAATGTAGTGTGAAGTGTGCATGCGAGTGTAATTACGAGATGAGTCAAGCTTAGAATTTTTTCCCATACTTGATGACACAGTTGGTACAATATTTTCTTGTGCAATGTAGCTCCCAAGGTGATATATTATTTGAGAAATCATGGGGTGTCTCATCCTTGATGTTGTGTTGTGGGAGAAAGTGCTAGGGGGTTAGAAGTGGAGTTGACTTATCAAAGCCATTAGACATATCTAGCTTGAGGACCCCTTAGGTGTAGTGGACAGTGGGTGACTCTATATAGGGTGGAGCATTTGCTCTCTTTTATTTTACTTTTTTATCCCACCTCCCTCTTTCTCTCTCTATGGTTGTAGAATGTAGGTTAGACACCCCTTACTAGTATTTATTGATTCTTATAATTGGATGAACGATTGTGGTAGAATGGATATATGCAGAGAAAAGTAAATATCCTCAATCCCAATTATTATGTCAAAAATAGGGGTAAACAACTATTCTCATATGGCATTGACACTTGTAAGTAAGGACTAGGATTTTTAATGCAAAAATAACCTTGCTTAGTTTTGATAGGCTATTCATTACTGTAATAGTATGGACAATAAGTTTTTTTAATTGAGAAGCTTTATGTATATTGTGTTTATTAGTCTTTCGAGTGTACTACATGCCTATGGTGATGTCTACCATTGATGTACGTACCTGGATATGCTTATTACATGCTTTGGCACTTAGATTTGAGCTATGTTTGATGTACTTGGGCTTTGGTTAGTTGCTTTGAGCTTCAATGATTGCTTACGGGCATTGAAGACTCATTGGATATTCATGCTCTTAAATGCATCTTGGATGCACTTGGGATTCCTTGATACTTTGATGTATATGTCTTGAGTTTTGTTTGCTCACTTTGCAATTCGATGAACTCACTTTGAATGGGAGAGCTTATAGTTACTTGGTAGAGCTTGGTTCTTTGAGACAGTGGGACTCCAAGGTCCATGTATATGCTATTGAATGCCATTACTTCCACATGTGGGGCTAATTTGACTTTGTACACTTTGGATATTAGCACTTACCTTGTCAGTAATTTGTCAATGATGTATACATGCATATTGATTATGTACCGAGTGTCACTTCTCTTTGCTTAGTTAGTCATGCATTTGGTAGATCTTTGCAGTTCTTCTTGAGATCTTTTACATGCATGATGTATATGCTTATGGGATATATTTTTTATTGATACTTTGAGCTCATGACAATCTTTGGTGCCAATGGTTTATGCCTCCATTAATTGCTAGTTGCATTCTTTATATCCCAGTCGCTACCCAAATATCCTTGGCAATGGGATCTTGCTTTCTTGTCTATTTACCTATAGTTGGATTGATATAAACTATTGCATTTATTATACCAGTGTTGTAATTATTATTTTGAGCATTCTTTTGGAGAGTAGACACTTTGCTTTGGTATTCTATTGATTGTAGTTTGTGGATAGCTATACCCACTTTTGTTCTTGCCCTTCTGCACCTTCTTTTGGATCACTTTTGGGTGTATTTCTATGTAATTACAACAGCTCATAGTCTTGTCATTTGTAGACATTTGCAATCATTATGGTACGTTCTCATGCATTAGTAGGATAGAGCCATTTTTAACATCGAAAAGCTTGACAATATTGTCCAATATTGAAAGACACAGATATGGCAACTCTTGGTGGAGAAGAGGCAGGCTAAGCCATGGAAGTTAGAGGGCATCACGTCCAAGCTTTATGATGTAGAGGAGTGGGTTGAACTTGATGAGTTATGCAAGCTCACTATAATTTTGTCATAATCAAAGTGTGTGTATTTTAATATCATTGACATTGACATTGAGGGTGGTGCTTATGCTTTATGGAAAAGATTTGTGATCTTTATGTGACAAGCAGAGTCTTGTTAGGTATCATGTATCCTTTGGTGAAAGATCACCTATGCCAGTTTGTTTTTTGGTGGAGGTACCAAGGCTAATAGTCTCTACCCTTTGCTTGTTTCTAGGTTTGTTGACCATGTATTGGTTGTGATATTCTGTATGTATCTTTATGGCATCATTACCTTTGAGTACATATCTTTGAAAGGAATGAAGGTCTTAACTCATTTGTGTTGAGATGTTGATCTCTACATGAGCTGCCATCTATTACGTGCCTTGGTGATATGGCTAGATATTATTCACTGGGGTGTTAGGTGACCGATGTGAGGATACACGGGTGATTCTACAAGTGGATTATACCCACGTAGTCCATCCTTGGTTATGGCACATTTACTGTGCCACCTCTTCTTTCTTAGTGGGTTTACACTTAGTGATTTTGTGTATATACTTTGTGGTACTTTCATATTAGTCTTTTATCATGTTGTAGACTTAGTTCTTTTGTGAGGAAGAAGAAGAAAAAAGGAGAAGAAGATTCAACCCTATCTCTTTGTGTTCTCAAGTCTCAATTGCTTTTGTGTGTGTGTGTGTGTGTGCGCTCTTGGGTGCTTCACCTCTCTCTTCTTTTGATGTTTTCATGGTATCAAAGTTATCCCATGGCTATATGGAGCTTAATTGGAGGCTAAGTAGAGGCATTGGAGTACGAAAGCGAGCAATGGGTAAGAAGCTCTTTCACCTTACTCGATTTGCCTTAGGTTATAGCCGCAGGAGGCTCCTGAGGTTGGTAGCAGAGCTGTAGTCTTCGATTGCAATGAAACTTGGCAAGTAGGAAGAATGGTGTATATACTATATGCTTGCCTTTTAGACCTTATTTGTTGTGATTTTTGGCAATTTTGGCCTTCATTTTGGACCTGCAAGTGGTTTAGATATTTAGTAGTTTTTGGGTATACTGTAGTTTCGATTGTGTCCATTGCTTACATGTGTACATGTTACATATTTTGAATATGTAAGGTTTTAGGTGCTCGTTATTTGATTGTGGATACAAAAGAAAACTACATATGAACCTTAGATTGTAGTTATTGTTGTGTAGCCATTTGTTTAATTGTGCTGCACTTGGTATCAACTTGCTTGCAAATTGTAGTTTTTGCAAGGTTTTCTATTTTATCAAAATGTTAGACAACTTCAATCAGATTATTAGTAATAAGATTAGTCAGAAAAATTAGCTTACATGGAAGTTCAGGATGACAAATTTCTTGGACAAATGTGTTTGGAACTACATTGAAGGAGACATGGTAGTAGCACTTGAGATTCCTACACAAAATGCTATTGTAGAACAAATAAAAGCTAGGAAAGATTGGGAGCGGACATAGAATAAAGTCATGTATTGGTTGTTTGTTAGTGTCACAGATAGCATGATGGGCTATTTGTAGGAATCTAAAACCCTTGATATTGCATGGAAGAATTTGGCAAGGGAGTTCGAAGTAAATACGAAGGCTAGAAAGCTATAGCTCAAGTTAGGAGAGCTAACCAAGTGAAAAGAGAGAACCTGTCCATTAATGATTATGCCTTGAATATTAAGAGTATTGTGGAAGCTCTTGGATCTATCTCTGTGGTAGTTGATGATGATGTTTTGCTTGCATATTTAGATGGACTTGGAGATGAATATAAGAGCTTGAGATCATCTATGACAAGGGATGATATCCTTGATTTCGCAGACTTGATTTCTATACTGATACTTAAGGAAAAGAACCTTGGTTGGATTCCTCTTCTTCTCAAAGCAAAAACAATTCTAAACAAGTGTTTTACTCTACTAACAGAGGTAGAGGTTGTGGCAGAGGCCAAGGTGGTGGTTAGGGTCAAGGTTATGATGCATCGCAAAATAGAGAAGGACAATCCCGAGAAAGGGAAAGTTGTAGATTTTAATAGGCAATAGAAATTTGGTGATAATAGAGAGCATTGACATGGTGGTAAAAAATGCCATATTTCTAAAAATTAATTCTGGAAAAAAATAGTAAGGTAATTATACATCCAATAGCAAAAACAATCATAACGGAAGTGAATATTTTGTTGTGTAACACTTGATGAATACTAGGACAGTTGATTGTTCATAAAAAAATGATGTATGGTATATAGATTGAGGTGCCTCTAACCACATGACTTCTCATGGAGAGTGGTTTAGAGAGATGCACAGTCCAGAGTCTCTAGGCTATGTGAAGATAGATACAACTCACTCCATTACTCATATTGGAAATATTCTTTCGAGTATGTAGAATGATAAAACTAAGTACTTTGTTGATGTGTCTCATGTGCCAAATATTACAAAAAACTTGGTTTTTATTGGTCATATGGTAAAACATACATTGCAAATTTGGTTTATATTTGATGGTTATTATGTATAAGATCTCAAAATTGATTGCATGTTGATTGTAAAAGAAAAAACGTGTTGGCAGATTGTTTACTCTTGGAAATGGATGTTGCCATGTTTGCACAAGGTTTAGGTGTTGTGGTTGATATTGAAATTTGACATAAGAAAATTGGTCATGTGAATGTGTAGCGGTTGAAAGACATGTAGTCAAAATAGATTGTGGATGGCTTGTCTAAGTTTAGAGTTGATGGGATGCATAAATTATGTGAAGCATGTCAACTTGGAAAGAAAGTAAGGCATGTGTTTCCACATGAAAAGCATATATGCAAGAAGCCACTTGAATTGATATATTCTGATGTGTGGGGTTCTATAAAGACTACAACTTTGAGTGGTTGTAGGCATTATATTTTCTTCATTGATGATCATGCTCGCAAAGTATGGGCTTACTTCATGTGTGAGAAAAGTGAGATGTTGACTCACTTTAAAAGCTTTAAGAATTTGGTTGAGAAGAAGATTAGTTGTTGCCTAAGATCGGATGGAGGGAAAAAATATATCTCCAATGATTTTTCTAAATTTTTATAGGAAAATGGTATACAGAGGTAATATACATGTAGATATACTCTGCAACAAAATGGAGTTGGTGAGTGGAAAAACATACATGTAGATATACTTTATTGCAAAATGAAGTTGTTAAGTGGAAAAACATGCATATTGTAGAGGTGGTTGGTGCATTGATATGAGAAAAAAAAAAGTTATCTCATTACTATTGGATTGAAGCAGTTGTTACTACTATATACATTATGAACAGGATACCCACTACTGTTGTACATGGTATGACACTTGAAGAGAAGTGTACAGGTAGAAAATCAAATCTATCCTATCTAAAAGCATTAGAATGTATTTCTTATATTCATATTCCTGATGACTTGTATAGTAAATTAGATCCCAAAACAGACACATGTGTATTTGTTGGATATTCTCTTAAGTAGAAGGAATATAAATGTTATAACCCTGTTATACATGAGATGAAGAGTTAGCAGGGATGTTTTTTGATGAAATGAATAGCTGGTATAGTAATGTGCAAAATACAATTGAGGTTGACGAGCATAAGAGTCTGGCTATGTAGAAAATATGTTAGCAATCATAGATATTGAGTGGACCATAAGAGTCTCCTAATCATGGTTCTATTGATAGACTTTGGAGTGGCAAATTGAGGTCATAGGTTAATCCACCAAGCACATCATACATGTTAAGAAAAGATAGAGAGAAAGTCAGGGACTCACCTATTGTGACAAATGTATCATCAAGTTTCTCTCATGTTGATCTTGACTCAGATGGCTTTGAGCAAAGCTTGGATGAGGAGTTTCGGATTCCGTCTATTAAAACACCTAATGTATGGAAGGCATAAGAGAATGTTAAAGCACTTAGTAGTGATCCAGTCCCATGTAGGTCAATTATAGTGAGAAAGACAATGCAACGATTGACATATGATAGCTATGTAGCTCATCACTATGCATACATGGCTAAGGTTGTGTAGGATGAGGAACCCAATTTTTTTGAGGATGTAGAGGTGATGAGTATTGGGATCATGCTATGGATAAAAAAAATGGCAGCACTTATGGATAATGACACATGGGAGTTAGTACCCTTACTTGAAGGTAATAAAGCTATTAGCTACAAATGGGTTTATAAGGTTCGGCATCTAGCGAGTGCTATAAGACACGGCTTGTCTTACTCTCTACTCAATGAAGGAAATTTTTCCCCTCTTTTTGTCTTTTTATCTTTTCTCACATTGCTCTTTGTTCTACTTGCACTCTCTCAAACCCTCCTTGTTTCTTTTTCTCTTGTGAGATATGTGGTAGTAGAGATCCTAATGGAATATGAAGTTGACCCATATAATGTGCCAACCAAGTTGTGAAGGAGCCATGATGTGATAGGGATGTATGGCTTACTGCTCAAGATGACAATCCTATTGAAAAGCTTTAAGATATGGGAGTATACTACTAGAAGAGCAAAACACACAATGGAATAATAAAATACATAAGGTTAATGAAAGAGACAATGTACAAGATGTTAGAAGAGCAAAACATATAATGGAATAATAAAAGACACAAGATCAATGAAAGAGACAATGCACAAGGTACAATCGAGAATAGGAATCCACTATGACAAGAATACAATGGTTGAAGGCTGACTCACACACTCCACAAGCTCCATCTCTCCACACCAATAATTTGTAACAAGTACATGAACGTATTGACACACTTCCTCCTTTTATAGACAAAAATAAAGGAATTTGTCCTACCATGAAATAGGTTGGCTAGTAACCAAATAAGAGAGTACCCATAAATTAGGCCATGGATGCCTGTGAAGATGTGATATGATCACTTCTAACACCCTCACTCAAAGCATAGGTAAACAAGCATTGAACAAGAACACCCAGGAATTCACCATGGAAACTCCAACAATGTGCACTCCACTAGATGCACCTCAGTAAGAAATCACCTTGAAGAAGGCCAAATGCCATAAGCCCTCTCTGAAAGCAAAGTAGGTCAGCTAGCCACCTTGCACCTCTTGTAGCCACACAAGGCAGGGATAGCTCATCATGAAACCAATAATCCTCCATTAGAGCATCAACCTGACCCTTTCGGGTCCCCTCGTGTGAGACCATACGAACACATCATGGTACTCGCGCATGAACTTGGTATTAGATACACTAGTTCAAGGCTTGGATTTCTAGAATATGTGAACTTGATGACACACATCAAATCCACTAGTAAAGAAAGAGCATTAACATGCCCTTTCTTCACCCTCACACTTGCCCCTTCTATCCAGAAGCATATGAGGGCATGTAACATCCTAAAGCGAAGAAGAATAGTCCATTCAAGCCATTGATAGGCCTTGAGTGAACTAAGATGATATAGACATATACTCAATCTCATGCTCCACCAAGCACAACTATAATATCCAACACACAAAGTAGCAACATGCCTTTCATTATTCCATTGTATGTTTTGCTATTCTAACATGGTATCACATGTTTACGATTTGTTGATTGAGATTTCATCCTTGTGTTGGTTTTTTTCTTTTTGTGATTTATGATAATTCAAGTTAATTTCCATAAAGAGGTCTATTTAAGGTGTACTCTTTTGCGTTTTCCAAGATATTGCTACTACATTTTTTGTCTTGTAGTTGGCCACCTTATCATGGTTGATTGCATTTGCCCTATGCTCATGTGCTATTGGTTGATGACTTTGGACTATGTGTGAAGGTTGTCTCTACTTATCAAAGGTGGAGCTTGTTGCTAGTCATGTTGCATGTTTTAACCAATTGTACTATGTTTTTAAACCAATTATGATGCTGACTTGGTTGTTGACTTGGATGAGGTTGTGCTGACCTTGTTGTCTTTGGATTTGGCATGGTTGTTGTATTTGCGTGCACTACTACTATTGCTACTACCGTATTTTCATGTGTGCTTATGTGGTTAAGCTAGCTACAATTGACAAATGGTGGCAAATCGGTTGCGTAGCACTACTGATGCCATCACTATTGGGCACTATTATGTCGATTGTGTGCTGTTGTTGATGTGATGCGATTTGTCATTCTTACCATTAGTAGCAACTGGTTGTGTTTTTGGTTTAGGCTCTTGTTCCCATGTGGACTTCCCTTTTGCAATGGTTCATATGAGTATTATATTTGAGCTAATGTGTATGCATGCCATTCATGTGATTGGAGTTTTTAGGTGTGATTCATTGGAGGGCTCTCTATTTCCTTTGCCCTTTGATGGCCTTCCATTTGATCAATATTTTCTATGGAGAGAATCTTGCTCCTTGGTTGGCATCCTTCATCCACAGACTTCATTAGCATTGACACTTTTCCTGCTACCCTCGGATCCCCATCCCCTTTGGCCTTCTGCCACATCTAGGATCAGAGAGGGGATGTAAGTAATCATGTGTGTCTTATGCCATATCCTACTTGTGAGCCTCGGTTTGAGTCAAATGAGGACATTAGGAGATCTAACATTGTATTTGTTTGTCATTTTATGTGTTTTACACACTTCAAATGGAGGGCACATTAGTGCATTTATTTTTGGGTACTTTTGGCAATTTTTAGGAATTCGACCCTTTTTAGGGTTTTGCCACTTTTTGGCTATATATAGACGGCTTGTCCTCCCACTCCATTATTGACCATTGATCCTTTGTGATCGACTAGCCCTCTTCATTCTCTCTTCCCCCTACTACCATCTAGTGCCCACATTAATGTGCAGGGCTAAAGACCTATTTTACTTTACATTTATTGTTCCCTCTTTCTGCTTGGCATTATGTGTTCCCTTCAATATCAGACACTCCTTGTCTACCTTAGCTTAGTTAAATTTCTTTTGTACTGTGGCCTTGACGGACACAGATTATCATGAAGGTACCACTTATTGGTCACTTTTATTCAAGTGGCAAACATCTTTTTTGTTCTCTTGTAGGTACTTTATTGAAGGACATCTATGGCCGATGTGTATGCTATTGTGGATCATGTGGCTTAGGATCATTTAGATTGACCATCATCCTATCAGTCTCTCCATGTTTCACAAAAGGCCCGCCATTCTATTGGCCTCAAACTGCCATTTATGGCACCCTCTATATAGGTGCTTGTACTTCCTTCTTTGCCGAAAGAGATTGGCTTGATGGTTCAAACTACTCACATTGGTCGTGTAAGTGGGGTGTATCCTTGATACCTTTGATCTTTGGGAGTTTATTACCCACCCTATTGCCCATCCAATGGGGGATCATTGGATCATCAATGGATCATGTGGCCATATGAGATAAGCTCAACTCTAGAGCACGATCTTTCCTCTTTATGAGCTTACAAGATTCTATCTTAGTGCATGTGTGCAGGTTACGGAGAAAGCAGCAAAGGTGTGGACAAAGCTTGTTTCTTGTACTCTTCGAAGACATTTGCCCACCAGATTACTCTCAAGAAGAAATTATGAAAGCTTGGTGTTGATGATTGTCCTTCCTTGAAGGATCATATCAACAGGTTGGAGGATATGAGAGATGAGCTTGCATTCCTTGGAAGGGTGATCTCTTCAGAGGACATGGCCATGATTATTTTGACTCAGCTTCCATCTCCTTAGTTTGATGTCTTCTATATCGACCTTATTACATCGAGGACCCATGAGAAGCTTCTATGGGAGGAGGTTGCTAGTGGATCCACCTCCACCAAAGCTTTTGTTGCAAGTTTGGGGAGGGGTAAGAAGAAGAAAGGAAAGTCAAAGGGTAAATAATAGGAGAAATTTTTAGGCTTTGACTCTGACTTAGAGAAGCCTAAATGCCCATACTATGGTCAGGGGACACATCTAGAGGAGAAATTTTGGAAAAAATACCCCTACCTTCATCCAAGAGTAAAGGATGGAGCTAAAACATTTGAGTCTTTGATAACCCACCATGAGTCAGTTCTCCTTCATATTGTTGACTTGAAGGAGCCTTCTTTAGTGGTTGCCTCATCTTCCAAGAGGCCTTTGCTAGTTGATAGTGGAACTTCTAGTCATATGACTCTACAAGGTGATTTGTTGTAGGATCTATGCCTTTCTAAGGGTTTTGTCATTGTTGATGACATCGTATTGATACCTATTAGTGGTGTTGGCACTTTGCCTTTATTTCTTGGGAGCTTCTCTTCACAAGCCCTTTATGTTTTGGACTTGGGCTTTCCACTCCTCTCACTTTATGGCTTTACTACACTTGGTACCTAGGTTGTCTTCACTGAGCATGCCATTTGTATTGAGGATTTTTCTACGAGAACTATTATCGTGATAGGTTGGCAGAAGAGCGGGCTTTATAGGCTCCATTCCCCTTCTCTTATGCAAGGTCCTTTGGGGTAGTTATCTATTGCTACATGAAGGATGGATTTTAGGCCCCGGAACGTGCCTAAAAATAGGAGAAAAATGTGGAAATGCGGGGGAAAATGCTCAACCACGAAGGCGGCAGCTCGAGCTAGGACGATTTTAAGCGTCAAGTGCTTGACGGGCGCTCGTACGACACTCTGAGAATTTTCATAATTTTTCCGTGCGCCTGTGCCAGTCAGTGGAGCTGCCGGTCAGTGCGGGATGTCGAGACAAGTTCATAGAAATTTTCAGAGGGACGATCGGAGTCCGTACGCGCAAGATGGCCCGAAACCGGCCGGGGTGCCCAAAGGGGGGCCCAATTTGGGAAATCCCAAGAGGTGTAAGGGAGGGGGGGTGACCTTTGGCACCCCCCCTCCAAAAAATCAGCCGCCGAAAAAATCGCGCCCCCCCCCCCCCCCCCCCCCCCCCCCCCCCCCCCCCCCCCCAATCATGAAGAGGCTTCAAGCATAAGCCATGAAGGAGATTATGCCAGGCTCCTGCCTCCAGTCTACGCTCCGCATCGCCTCCTCTCGCGCGCAAGATGGTGGCCTGGTTGGAGAGAGAGAAAATCAGTCTTTCTCTCTCCTCCCTCTCTCTCCTCTTAACCCCCGTTCGTGCGTGGAAGAGTAGAATGGAAATGGATGGCCGGATGGATGCCGATTCTTGACGAGACTGGAGGGCAATGCCAAATCATTGTAGATTGCTGATTCCAAGCAGAATTCATGGCTGGAAATTAATCGTGGGACGTGCCAAATTTAATGGAAAACCCGCAAGACACGATAATAATTATTTTTACAAAGAAAATGGCCTTTTGATGCAAATTTGGTTGATAAAAATGTGTTCATATGGATTGAGTTTTGAGTATGTCGTGCTTTGAGTTGTTTTCTGGCTGTTCATCGTTTAAAAATCAGAAAAACATGTGCGGGATAGCAGAAAATAGAAAACCGAGACACGAAAAACCATAAAAATGAAGGAAAATAGGGTTTTTTTTGGGCTAAAAATGATGCAATAAATTAATCGACACCTACTAAAATTCTTTTTCTGCTGAAATGAACTAAGGGCCACAGCCCATAAGCTGAACTTTATTTTCCGCAATTTAAAAATGGGAGAAAATGGAAAAAATTGCAAGAAAATGGTGGAAAAACCCTAAAAATAGGGGAAAAATTATATTTTGGGCTTTGGAAAATGGGGAAAATTATGAGTAATGCCCGTGAATGTATAGTGAGGCTGAGGGATGAAGATTTGCTTCAGATCAGTCTTGCTTCTGTGTTTTAGTTCGGTTTTGTCCGCTTTTGATATGAAAAATAAGGGAAAAAGCCGTAAAATGCCATGCAACGAAGCATACAATCGTTAGAAAGAAACCATTAAAAGGATGTTTTTGCACTTGTGCACGATACTGTTTTACTAAATGTTTGAGCACTGGACATCCACAAAATGCATAGAGCATGAAAAGAATTTAAAAGTATCAGAAGCCAGCTCCTGGAAATGCATAGCACTTGCTTGTATTAGGACTTTGACCCTACGTTGAGAGGCAGTGAGATACCCATGCTGTAGGCTAGTCGTGGGATCCTAAAGGGGAAATCAAGTAAGGACAATGGTACATTCGTGGACATGCTTATTTGGTACCTTGAGCGACGTTTGTGCGAAATGTCTATATGTTGAGCGACGCACTGAGGGGCCAATCCCCAAGGTGTAGGAGAGTCGCAGAGGGTTGACGGCATTCAGCCATAGGAGGAACCCCATGTGTATGTGATTCGAGCCCTTTGGCTATGTGAAAGGGACTCCCTCTGAGGAGTAGTGGGCTAGGATCAGTTGGACTACAACGTATTACAAACGCAATGTTTAGGAAGGCAGAGATTTTGATAGACGCTCCTGGCCGCGAGGCCGAGGGGTTGTCTTGTGCGTAGTGACGAGGTCCGGCTAGTGCATGAGCCAGTGCCGGCTCGTTTTTTGGTCCATTAGTGGTGCGTCTGCTGGGAGCCGCTTAAAAGTGGCGGTTCTCGAATCCTGGTTGTTTAGGGACCAACTAGCAGTTTATGCCAAAGGATACTGAGATTGATCCATTATTTATTGATAAGAATCGTCTAGCAGAAATCCAAAAGCAAGAAAGAGACGAAAGAGCTAGGCGACGTGCTGAAATTTTTAGGAGATATTCCCCTAAGCGTAGCGGTGCTGAACCCTTACGAGGGAGTGGATCTAGTGGTCTTAGTACGACAAGCAGTAAGTTAGGAGAAGGTGGAAGCTCTAGTGCTCCCCTTCCTTCGATAAGCCAGTCCACGTCAAGTACGGGAGGTGTAACCCCACCGTCCCCTATTCCTAGTGCAAATCCAATCCTCGTCATGGCGCAGCCTATTGCAATTCCAGCAGGAACGACGGATTTGCTGGCTCTAGGTTACCCGCTACCCATTTTTAATGGGCTAGTTGAGGAAGATGCGGAACTCCACATTAGGGAGTTTCAAAAGCTGATGTTTAATTGTTGCATCCAAGAAGAAGGACATTTAATGATGTTCTTCAACATGACTCTCAAAGGAAGAGCCGCTATATGGTATCATGGTTTAGAAGCCGGAACCATATTGAACATTGATGCATTTTATGGAGCTTTTCGAAGGGAGTTTGCCCCTGAAAGGGGTGGGCAATATTGGTTGCGTGTACTCAACGTGACCCGCCAAGATCCACACGAGGATATTCGTGCTTATGCGAAGAAGATAAAAGAGGTTTTCCGTAAGTTGGACACCTCTATTCCTATCCCCGGAGCTGCCCAATTGCAATATTTCCTACATGGTTTGGACTTTAATATCCAATTGCAGTTGAGTAGTGTCCCCTTGGGGGATATAGATACTGCCATTACACGAGCACAAGAGGTGGAATCCCGACTACAAGCAGCCTATGCTTCTCGAGGTAATTTGAACATGGGTTTAGTATTGGGAAATAATATGGCAATGGCCAATGGCAGTAGTGGCCAAGGGATAGCAATGGCTAACCCTAATGGGAGAGGGAACATGATACAGAATGTCCCTTTATTACCAGCTCCCCCTAGCATGTCGATGCCTACGGGCAGTCAAATGGCTTCAAGTGGTGGAGGCCAGGCGGTCAATTTTAACACCATGCATGTGGCTCAACAACCAGTGCCTAATCGAATTGTTAGGCCGATGGAACGACATGGTAATGACCAAGGCTATGAGTCCAGTTCTTCCAATGTTCTTGGCGAGGTTAAGGACATGATGAAGCATTATACCGACATGATTACGGAGTAGTATCGGCAAATAGCCGTTGATGTCAACTTCCTTAAAAACAAAAAAAATTTGATAGGAAGTAGATACCCAAAAGAGGGTGCACCGTCGAGGTTTAGTTGCAAATGGTGTGGTGGGCAGCACTATCCAAGGAATTGCCCAAATGTTAAGTGCGACATTTGTGGAAAATCTGGCCATTTAGCAGCTACTTGCTGGAGTAAGATCAGTTCCCTCCAGCGAGGAAGTCGGCAACCAGGGCCTGTTAATCATCGTGCCCCAGGAAATGATTCCTAGCGAGAGGACGGGCCTAAACAAATACTTCAACGACCAAAGACTACAGTGGAGGAGCTACCAAGTGGTAGTGGGGTTAGTTTGATTGAGGCTGTATGTGTTAACGATGCTGAAACCTCTAATTTATGAGCCGTTCTTACAAGAGGTCAAAAGGGTAGAGAAGCCGACAAGGATAAGCCTGTCGACGGGAACCCTAAACAAGGCGACAAAGGAACGCAAGTTTTGGATCCTACCATGGAAGGGGGACCTTTGAAGCCCGTAGAAAGTAAAGCCGATAAGGAACCACCAAAGAAGAAGGTGAAAGTTAAGAAAGAGGCAATAAAGCCAGTTCAGCGACCTAAAGAGCGGATGGTTTGGCGTGAAAAGCGAGCTCTATCAAACTATCATGAATTCGATTTGGCGAGCTCTCTTTGCAAAGTCAAGCCGGATGTGAACCTCTTACAGCTTATTAAGCT
Organism: Lygodium microphyllum; assembly: GCF_053477565.2. NCBI lineage: Eukaryota > Viridiplantae > Streptophyta > Polypodiopsida > Schizaeales > Lygodiaceae > Lygodium > Lygodium microphyllum. The sequence goes on from NC_141146.1 coordinate 125,322,577, forward strand.
TTCCCCAGGAGTACGCAAGGAATTTAGAAAGATCCTACGTACCGGGTATATTGTAGAACCTTTGGGTATTGCGCGAGTTGGTGATGACTGGTTTGAGTATGCTGAAAAGCATTGCCCAAGGGTTGCAGCCTATGTCGATGGGATATTAGTAGATTATGCCATTGTCGACACGGGATCATCTGTTAACATTATGAGTTCTGAACTGATGGAAAGGTTGGGTCTTGCGATTCAGAAAGATACCTCCACAATTCTCAGAATGGCAGATGATAGTTTGAGACAGCCAGAAGGCTGCATTACTAAGGTCCATGTCACTGTTGCAAATGTAGAATGCCTGTTGGACTTTAGGGTGATTCGTTTTGCAGGCCGGCCAAGTTACCAAGTATTACTCGGACGACCTTGGATCTTGCAAGCGGACTGCCAAGTAGATATACCTGCCGGTTGACTGATATTCGGCAGAGGTGCCCAGCGTGTGGTAGTTGATGCTTATCCTGAGTCCCCGCAGAGTGAGAGAGCTCCTCTATCTTCTACAGAATTGGAGACATTAGAATATTTATCTGCCAGTGAGACATCATCGAGTGATGAGTCCAAAGAGGGATCCACCACGGAGGACATCTATCAGATCACTTTGAACGAGCCGATAGAGGGCCAAGATCGTATAAGAGATGCAGATGTTATCGAGCTAGACCTTGGTACGCCTGATGATTCGCGGCCGATCAAATTAGGTTCTATGCTCAGCTCAGTAGAAAGGGAGGACTATGTGGCCTTGATCCAGGAATTCCGTGATATCTTTGCCTGCAGTTATGATGAGTTGAGAGGCATTCCTCCTAGTCTTGCTGTTCATACAATTCCGTTGAAAGAGGGCAGTCGTCCTGTACGGCAAAAAGTAAGGCGTATGCCTTATGAACTAAGGGACGGGCTGTTTGAAGAGCTACAGAAGCTTCGAAAAGCGGGTTTGATTTTTCTTGTGCAACACACGGAATGGTGTTTGCCGGTTGTGATAAGAAAGAAGAAGAATAATCAAATCTGATTATGTGTAGACTTTAGGGAGCTGAATAAGCAGACAGTTAAGGACTACTACCCGCTGCCATTTATTGACTAGATTTTGGATCAATTAGTGGGTAGGGAGATATATTCGTTTATGGATTGCTTTGCAGGATATAACCAAATGGCAATTGCAGAAGAGGACAAGTTGAAAACAACTTTCATTACTGTATTTGGTACTTTTGCGTACCATATGATGGCCTTTGGTTTATGCAATGCGCCTGGTTCGTGGCAACAAACAGCAGATAAGACATTCAATGACATATCCCCTGAAGAGTTGAAGGTGTTTATTGATGACTTAGGGGCTGCCACTGTGAGAGAAAGGCAGTTGAGCATTCTAAGAAAATGCTTTGAGCGCTGTAGACAATTCTGCATCGCCTTAAACCCACGGAAGTGTGTTTTTGGAGTACCTTATGGACTGTTGCTGGGTCATGTAGTCAGTTCGGTGGGAATTGTGACAGACCCCGAGAAGGTCAAAGTTATAGTTGCCATGGGTCCACCACACACTCCGAAGGAGGTTCATAGCTTTTTGTCTTCGGTTGGTTACTATCGTAGATTCATCAATGTCTTAGCAGAAAGAGCGTTGCCGCTTACAAATTTATTGTCCTTTAGCTGTTCGTTTGTATGGGGTGACCCTTGTAAGGTAGCATTCGAGGATGTGAAACAAGAGCTAGCAAGAGCGCCCGTCTTAAAAGCACCTAAAAGAGGTGAGGTGTTTTATATATTTTTAGCAGCCACGATGTATAGTATCAGCTGCTGTTTAGCCCAAATTTGGGAGGAGAAGTGGTACCACCCGATTGCTTTTGCTAGTCGGAAGCTGGGGGTATCCGAATTCAATTATACTTACATGGAGAAGCTGTGTCTAGCGATGGTCTTTGGGACCAAGAAGTTCAAGCATTACATTCTCTACGAGAAAGTCATGCTTTATACAAAGGCGGAGGGACTTCGACTATTGATGAATAAGTTACAGCCACCTGATCGTCTAGCAAAGTGGTTAATCACTTTGCAGGAATTTGATTATGAAATCAAGAGTAAGCCACCAAGGTTGCAAGGCATCGTGGAATGCCTTGTGGACTTTGGGGAGCCGAAAGAATCTGTGGCTGAAGGTAGTGACATGGAGTTGTTATTTAAAATAGATACGGCATCTATTCCCTCCTGGTATGCTGCAATAACACATTATTTATCAACAGAAGAGGCGGGATCCGAATTATCTAAAGCTGAGAGAAGGAAAATTAAGCAGCAAGCATTAAAGTTTGCCTTGATCGCAGGTACATTATATCGGCAAGGGGTTGATGATATCTATCGCCGGTGTGTGATGCCTTACGAGGTGCCATTCATTTTGGAAGAGTGCCATGATTCTACTTGCGGTGGCGATTTTGCTGGACGGCTTACAGCACAAAAGGCTTTAAGAGCAGGTTATTGGTGGCCTGCCATCTTCCAGGATGCGTTTGCGTATGTTAAGCGATGCGATATTTGTCAACGACATGATAGTCGAGAGAATAGGAAATGACCACTCACCCCTATTATGGCGATACTTCCATTTGAGAAGTGGGGAATAGACTTTGTGGGTCCTATTACTCCGTCGTCGACTACGCAAAAGAGGTACATCATTGTCGCAACTGACTACTTCACAAAGTGGTCAGAAGCACGTGCAACAAATAAAGATGATGCTAAAGAAACTGCTAGTTTCCTTTTAGAGCAGATAATATGCCGGTTTGGTCCGCCGAAAGAATTAGTGTCGGACCGCGGAACCCATTTCTTGAATAAGGTGATCAAAGGTTTGACAGAGATGTGGCAAATCAAGCATAACAAGACAACCCCATATAATCCGCAAGCCAATGGTCAGGTTGAAAGTACCAACAAGCATCTTGTGGGCATCCTGTCCAAAATCGTGTCGGAAAAGAAACGGGATTGGGATAAAAAGTTATACGTGGCAGTGTGGGCCTATAATACGACCTTCAAACGAGCCACTGGCCATACCCCGTTCAAGTTAGTATATGGGGAGGAGTGTGTCTTGCCTTTAGAGATTGAGCTGCCGACCATTCGGTTTGCCATCAATCATTCTTTGAGTGATGAAGACGCACTTTTTGAACGCTTGACGACACTGGCACATTTAGATGAGCTTAAGTTGCAGAGCTTATTGCACCAAGAAGTGGCGAAGCGTCGAATGAAGCAGCTACACGACCTCAAAGCCAAGAAATACACCTTCAAGAAAGGACAGCTTGTTCTGTATTATGACGCACGACGAGAATTATTTCCAGGCAAGCTAGAACCCAAATGGGATGGGCCCTATAGGATCGTTAGAATAGGAAAGAATAAATCTACAGTGTTGTTAGCTGACCTTGAGGGGATAGAATTTAAAAATAAGGTTAATCTTAATAAGATTAAACCTTATTATTTCTGACTGCACTAATGCTATGACTGCCTTGCAGGTCTAGGCGAGATCGATCAAACATCTGTAAGGAAATCATGATAGAGGTTGATGGGTCGTCTGATCCCTTATTTAGAACAGAGGTATCATCAGGGAAAGCTCATTTGGTGGAGCAAAGGATACAAGGTGCTTGAGCAAGAAGGCGGGACATTTATTTGGGAGATCAAGGTCTTCTGCCATCATTGCCTACAAATTTTGACGAGTATCCCTGTTGAATTCAATGATGATGGAGGGATGGAGCCTACAGTCCACCCGTTGAATATGCTGAATTTCGATTACCATAATTACGAGTAGAGTTCAGGATGGCAGGATATGTAAACCCTTTATGGACGTACACCTTGTACTTTGATGGGGCGTCCAGGGGTGCATGCAAAAAAGGAAGTGTAGGAGTTGTCATCCGAGACCCCCGGCGACGCTTTGTCATGAAGTTAGCTGCTTATCTCGGGGCGAATTTTACCAATAATATGGCAGAATACAAAGCCCTGATTATGGGTTTGAATATTGCGAAGAAGGGTGGTATCCGCCACTTGTTGGTGAAAGGGGACTCTCAGTTGGTTTTAAATCAACTCAATGGGACATACATGGTACGGAATCCCATCCTTTGTATGTACCATCATACTGCCATAGCCCTGCTAGACGAATTCGATAGAGTGTCTTTTCAGCTGATTCCACGGAATTGGAATCAGTTTGCCGATTCTTTGGCTAATTTTGCGTATGAAGAGGACCTCTTCTTTAATTGTGGCCCTTGTCCCGATATATCTATTGATGGTGAGACAGGACCTGGTCGTTTGTGGGGTATGCTTTCTGAACATGCCCTCTTTGGCAGACGATGGTTGATTTGGGTGATGCAGAGGGTAAGCGAGACTCATCTGCCTTTATTATCTTGGACCCACAGATTGGTTAGACGACATGTGATGCAAACACCTCTTGCGATATACGCAGGAGGGATAGGTCATAATTTAATGCACCTAGTTTAGGGCTACGAGCCTCTGTTCCCCTGGGAATAGTATGCTTTGCTGTCTATCATAGTTGTTTCCAGGAGGATGTTATGCATAGTATGGTTTTATTTCATTAGGCCAAGAGGGCCGATGCAGTTTTGTAGTGAAGTCTTTGATTTCATTAGGCCAAGAGGGCCATTTCCCTGTCTAGTGCGGGTGCGTTTAATCGTGTTTTTGTTTTTAGTGTTGTGCTGGACAGGTTTCGTGGTTCGTGGAATTTGGTGGAGCCTAGAGGAGCCTTTTGCTACGATGGAAGCTTCTTGTGGCCAATCCAGGTGATATTTCTCCTTTACGAGTACCTTTCTTTCCTGTTATATGTGTATCTGTACTTGTCGAGGGGATATATTTGTGTTGGGGACCAGCAACCAAGGCATGAAGTCCCAAGTTTAGGCTAAGTATGTTTGAGGGAGGTCGGAGTAGTCATGGCCTCCTGTAAAGACATTGTCAGGCATCGAAAGACCTGTTTTAGAAGGAAGTCCTAGTGGCCTTGTCCTGCTAGCCTGCTGGGCAGCCGTTCTAGGAGTTCTTGTTAGTAGTGAGACAGTTAGAGAAGCCTGCCAGAAGATAATAATGATGATGCCCAGAAACTTTGTACATCCTAAAAGATGAATATAAATACGAAGGTGTGTAAAAAGGGGTTCTAACCCCTATCAAAGCAAAGAAAAGGAATGAAAATATATAAGCAGTTGATCATTGCCTTGCGAGGGCCTGGTAGGTTCTTGGGGACGAGTCAGACTCGGGGCCGATACCTTGTCTTCCTAGGGGTGGCTTCTTGCTGCAAACCAAATGAAATACCAAAACAAGGAAGGTTGGAGCGAAAATAAAAGTGAGCGTTAGAAAAGGATTAAGTGTTGCCTTGCGAGGGCTTGGTAGGTTCTTGGGTGCCGAGACAGGTCCTGAGACCGATGCCCTGTTCTCCTTGGGTCACTACGCTCAGCTCCCTCCTTTTTACATGCCCAAGTCTGTTCATCCAATATAAACTCTAAAAGAAGACATGTATTGAAAGAAAATACTCCTTGATCAGGCTATAGGAGTCCTCGCCTTGTAGGAGCTCCTAGTTGTGTTGTCTTTAGTTGGTAAGTAGTTCAGACTACCACTTAGGGCAACCTCTTTGATAGGTTTTTTAGTTTGGTTGTGTTGGAGCAGTTGGTTAGTGACTCACTTCGGATCTTCTATTAGATGATGCTAGGCCTATTCCTTGTGGATGTCATGCCTTGGTTCTGTCCAGGGGTAGGGGGAACATTGTGCCGAGTTTTATTATATCTTTGTTTTGTATCAGTTTGATGCTTCTTTGGTTGTTTATGTGCAGCTATGTTCGTGGGTTCGACGGACTGAGTCGTCCTATCCCGTGGTCGCCAATGAAGGATGGATTTTAGGCCCCGGAACGTGCCTAAAAATAGGAGAAAAATGTGGAAATGCGGGGGAAAATGCTCAACCACGAAGGCGGCAGCTCGACCAAGGACGATTTTAAGCGTCAAGTGCTTGACGGGCGCTCGTACGACACTCCGAGAAATTTCATAAATTTTCCGTGTGCCTGTGCCAGTCAGTGGAGCTGCCGGTCAGTGCGGGATGTTGAGACGAGTTCATAGAAATTTTCAGAGGGACGATCGGAGTCCGTATGCGCAAGATGGCCCGAAACCGGCCGGGGTGCCCAAAGGGGGGCCCAATTTGGGAAATCCCAAGAGGTGTAAGGGAGGGGGGGTGACCTTTGGCACCCCCCCTCCAAAAAATCGTGATGTAGGAGGGGGGCGGCGACTGTTTTTTCAGCCGCCGAAAAAATCGCGTCCCCCCCCAAATCATGAAGAGGCTTCAAGCATAAGCCATGAAGGAGATTATGCCAGGCTCCTGCCTCCAGTCTACGCTCCGCATCGCCTCCTCTCGCGCGCAAGATGGTGGCCTGGTTGGAGAGAGAGAAAATCAGTCTTTCTCTCTCCTCCCTCTCTTTCCTCTTAACCCCCGTTCGTGCATGGAAGAGTAGAATGGAAATGGATGGCCGGATGGATGCCGATTCTTGACGAGACTGGAGGGCAATGCCAAATCATTGTAGATTGCTGATTCCAAGCAGAATTCATGGCTGGAAATTAATCGTGGGACGTGCCAAATTTAATGGAAAACCCGCAAGACACGGTAATAATTATTTTTACAAAGAAAATGGCCTTTTGATGCAAATTTGGTTGATAAAAATGTGTTCATATGGATTGAGTTTTGAGTATGTCGTGCTTTGAGTTGTTTTCTGGCTGTTCATCATTTAAAAATCAGAAAAACATGTGCGGGATAGCAGAAAATAGAAAACCGAGACACGAAAAACCATAAAAATGAAGGAAAATAGGGTTTTTTTGGGCTAAAAATGATGCAATAAATAATCCACACCTACTAAAATTCTTTTTCTGCTGAAATGAACTAAGGGCCACAGCCCATAAGCTGAAATTTATTTTCCGCAATTTAAAAATGGGAGAAAATGGGAAAAATTGCAAGAAAATGGTGGAAAAACCCTAAAAATAGGGGAAAAATTATATTTTGGGCTTCGGAAAATGGGGAAAATTATGAGTAATGTCCGTGAATGTATAGTGAGGCTGAGGCATGAAGATTTGCTTCAGATCAGCCTTGCTTCTGTGTTTTAGTTCGGTTTTGTCTGCTTTTGATATGAAAAATAAGGGAAAAAGCCGTAAAATGCCATGCAACGAAGCATACAATCGTTAGAAAGAAACCATTAAAAGGATGTTTTTGCACTTGTGCACGATACTGTTTAACTAAATGTTTGAGCACTGGACATCCACGAAATGCATAGAGCATGAAAAGAATTTAAAAGTATCAGAAGCCAGCTCCTGGAAATGCATAGCACTTGCTTGTATTAGGACTTTGACCCTACGTTGAGAGGCAGTGAGATACCCATGCTGTAGGCTAGTCGTGGGATCCTAAAGGGGAAATCAAGTAAGGACAATGGTACATTCGTGGATACGCTTATTTGGTACCTTGAGCGACGTTTGTGCGAAATGTCTATATGTTGAGCGACGCACTGAGGGGCCAATCCCCAAGGTGTAGGAGAGTCGCAGAGGGTGGACGGCATTCAGCCGTAGGAGGAACCCCATGTGTATGTGATTCGAGCCCTTTGGCTATGTGAAAGGGACTCCCTCTGAGGAGTAGTGGGCTAGGATCAGTTGGACTACAACGTATTACAAACGCAATGTTTAGGAAGGCAGAGATTTTGATAGACGCTCCTGGCCGTGAGGCCGAGGGGTTGTCTTGTGCGTAGTGACGAGGTCCGGCTAGTGCATGAGCCAGTGCCGGCCCGTTTTTGGGTCCATCACTACACCCATTCCTACTTTCCATCTATTCCACATGTTCTTTTCTTTTGCCCACCCTCTCCTCCAGTGGTTCCTCGTACCCTCCATCCCTTTTAGAGGGGGATGATCTTAATGATGTGGGTGTGGATTTCTTGGCCCCTCGTGTTCTACAGGGGGTTTCCATAGATTGTGAGGGGATTCTTCATTAGCAATCTTCATCGATGACTTCATTAACATTTGCATTCCTCTTGCCATCCCAAGATCTGAGAGGGGATGTTAGTAGTCATGATTGTCATGCCTTGTCAACTTCTGCCTATGAGCCTCAAGTCCGAGTTAGAGAAGGACTTTAGGAGTTGTGACCTGTTTGTCACTTGTTTTGACAAAGGAGGTAGGTCATTCTAGAACAACCATTTCATTGCCTTTTAGTGCATTTTCTCTTCCATTTGGGAGTTTGTGTACATTTTTCAAGTAGTTTTTGCATTCACTAGTTTGCCTTCACCTACTGGACATTTTCCACATTTGTCAAGGTTTTTCCATGCATATCTGATATTTTTTTAGCATTAAATGCTAGTCGCCCATTTTTAGGGCCTAGATTGTAGGTCTATTTGCCTATTTATAGCCTCTCGCACTAACTTGGCAGATTATCTTTCTTCTTCCTTGGCAAATTCACACTTCGACTCTATCATTTTCCTCTATCTCCAATGTTGCCATCATCATTAACCTGATCTAGTGCCATCATTGACATTGTGGGCTAAACAAAGAAGATGCTTCCATTGGGATGTCCTCCACTTGTATGGGGTCCATTGCTATGTTGATTAGAGAGCAACGTAGATGGGGAGTATTTGAGGTGAGAGAGATGACTCAATGCTGATTAGAGAGCAATGTAGATGGGGTGTATCTGAGGCGAGAGAGACGACTTAATGCTGAATAAAGAGGGCTAGATATGCAAAATACAAATATGGATGCAATAAAAAAAAGGCAACAACCTACCACCCAACTAGGAAAAGGTCCATTTGGCAAAGAAAGTGATTCTAGTACAATATAGTTAATAAATAAAATTGTCCACCTAAAAATAGGCCACCCAATAGAGAAAGGTGTTGCCCAGCTTGAATCAAGTCACATGGATGTAGTAATTGCTATCACCCAGGACTATGAGAGGCCACCCAATACAGAAAACTACCCTACCTTGTTCTAAAAACAACCACCTTGATCTGAATAATGGTCACCTTGATAGAGAACGCAAGGTTGATGGTAGTGCTGCATGAAACACAAAGGCAAGTGTGTTGCCTGCATAAAAACACAAGTGGTATAGGGGCATGCTCCAGAATACCCAAAACGTAGCACACATGGGATTTGTCTTCAAAAACACACTAAATGGGTAGAAAAAAAAGCTGTCTTGTACACATCAATAGGTCAATGCAAGCATGTATTCTAGCACGGCTAATCAATGGCACTAAGCACACACTGACATTGTAGTCCCAAGTCAAAGGTGTTGGTTAGATGACACATCAAAATGTAAACAACATAGGGAAACAAAAATGATGGTGGCTAGGTCAACAACGTAGTTTACAGAAGTAGCAACAGTTAGTGTATTAGCTTATTAGTGTGAATTTAATGATTGTCAATGGAAGATTGAGTTGCAGAGGCCAACTGCTATTGAAAATTGTAGGACATGAGAACATGTGTGAAACACTAAGGAGAGATCATACATAGGCATCAAATGATCTTGGCCCTATATTATGTCATTGATAGGTTGTGGGAAATGGTCATTAGAAAGCAATTGGAGCACTATGTTAGCTAATAAATACTATACTAAATCCCATCAAATGTAGTAAGACGATTCCTTGAAACGCAATTGACAATAGGAATGCAATTGATAGAAGGTCAAATGGCTACAGATGGGTCAAACAAGGGCAACAAAGCATGAGGTATAGGCCATATCATCATACACATTACTAACAATAGAGATCATAGCAATAAATGCAAGTAATTGGCAATCTACATTAGAAACACATCAACAAGATTAATGTTGATGAGTGCAAATGTACAAACCATTAATCAACAATAATGATGAACAACATCTCTATCACCTAATCGTAATATTTGATACCATGTTGGAAGAGCAAAACACACAATGAAATAATGAAAGACATAAGCTCAATGAAAGAGACTATGCACAAGATGTAATTGGGAATAGGGATCCACTATGACAAGAGTATAATGGTTGAGCGCCATCTCACACACTCCACAGACTCCCTCTATCCACATCAAGATTTTGCAAGTGCCTAAATGGAGTAATAGAATGTGCCACACTCCCTCTTTTTATAGACAAACATAAAGGAGTTGTCATACCACAAAATAGGCTATCCAATTACCAAATAAAGAATAAAGAGTGTGTCCATAAATAAGGCAGTGGACATTGTGAACTTGTGATAGGACCACTTCTAATAGATGCTTCATTCAAAGAGGAACTTAAGCTATGTCACTAGCTCAAAAGAAAGAGCTGCTACTCAAACATATCAAGCAAACATGGAAGACAATCAAGGAGTTGAAGAAGACTCACAGAGGAACTAAGTTATTAAGAAATTTGAAGAAAAAGGATGAAGGTTTAGAGGAAAAACTGGACGAGGTCAACTACCAAGTGATCATTGTGTGTGAAAGAGCCAGGTTGTGGTAAGTCAAGATAGCCCGAGAGCTCGATGTAGAGCTATAAGGATATATAGCCCTAAGGTGGGACTAGGAGACTATCTTTGGATCTAAAGAAGGACAAGAGTAGGCTGAGTCGTATCTAAAGCAAATGAAGACCATACCTAAAGCAAATGAAGGCTCCTTATGGGAATATCTAATCCAATGGAAAGACATCCTAGTGTCTTACAAAATGCGTTGATCCCCCCCTCTCTCCCCCCCCCCCCCCGCCCCCTTTTTAGTCATATAAAACAAAAACCTACGTTTAAAAAAACATCGCACTAAATTAAATATTGTTTTAATAAAAATAAAAATTTCTTATATAATAAAAAACATAAATAGTTTTCTATTACTAAACCCTCACTAAAAGACAAAACCCTTCCCTCCCCCTCTTAAAACTATTTATACTCAAATTCTACAATTATTAGAAATAGTAGAAATAATACTCAAATTTTTAAAAATTTATATTAGAGTTAAAAATATTATTATTTTTATTTTCAAATCAAATTATTATTACTTTTAATCATAAAAACTCTTTTTAAATAATTAAATAATAATATCTTATTCTCTTTAGCATTTCTATATTTAAAATTAAAAATATAATCAAAATCATATAATTTTTTTGAGAAAATATGCTAATTTTTTAAAAATAAATAAATAATATTAAAAGTGAAAATTAATTAAGTATGACTAAGAATATTAGTTATGAAATATATTCAATTAAAGAATTAGTTAAAGGTTCTTATTAATACTTAGAATTGATGTAAATTTATAAAACAATCTTATGTAGCATCTAAGATAGTTAATTTATCAAATCATTAAATCATAAATTTATTTTTTTTCTCATGAATCAAAACTAGACTCCGTAAATAAATTATTTTCTTAGTTAGGCTAATTTTTGTTTTTATGTTAGTCAATTACTTGGTAAAAATTGGCATAAGTGCTCAAATGACTATAATTTGATGTTCTTTTTGTAAGAAATTAGTTTAGTTTCTCATTATCTTATTAGAGTGAGTTCATACCCATAAAACTACTTAGGTATGCTTTTGTAAACAAAAAAAATAGAAAATAACATGTGTTCAAACATACATAAATAAAGTACATTCAAAGGTACAAAAATGAACTTCATTGTGATTGAGAAATCATAGAGAAATTTCTATTTGTTGTTTTTGCTTTATTGAAAATTTATTTTGGAAGGAATGATTGGTAGAAAAATTGAAAATTGATTGTGATTTCTTTAAAGTACGAAAATAATTATACTAATTACGCCCATGGCTCCAATTGCTGGGGTCAGGAATGAGGTGTGGTACAATCCCTAAAGTCGTCTTAGTTACTGTTCACTCGGAGTATATGTACGCTACCTAAGATGGCCAACCGCCACTTAAGTACATTTGGTATTCTGTATAAGAAGGTTCACCCTTATGGTGGTTGAGAACTAGCATAGCTCTAGTTTGAGTTGTTATCTCGGTCCTGAACCTAAAATAGGATTAGAAACCTATGCAAGCCCATCGTGGTTGAGCGCTCGAAGACTTGGGATGAACAGGGTAAGGGTGGTACCCTGGTTTTGGATTGGTTTGCTTTTCAAGTGATGTATATATGAGAAAAAAAAAAGTAGTTATGTTTTTCAAATGGATTACTTAGTATTTATATCTTAGGGCATGCCAATGAGCCTTTTGCAAACACTAATTGAAGTTGTTTGTATATGCCATTACAATGTAGTAGCATGCATGTTAAAAACACTAGAATACAACTTGACACTATTGGAAGTGGGTGAGTGGATGATTTCTCGATGGAATCATTCTACGGTTGGGTGGACCTAATAAGCCTAACTTGCTTATACTCAAACAACTAATGAATGAAGTAATACCTTACTTTTATGTGCTTGGTTTTTGCATGAAACACAAGATTCTTTACTAAGATAATGGCACTACGACTATCATTGTGCAACAATGGCATGTCTTTATCGAGACCCAAGTCTCCCACTAGATGAGTAAGCTTTATGACTTCTTTGCATATCATTGTGGCACTACGACTATCATTGTGCAACAATGGCATGTCTTTATCGAGACCCAAGTCTCCCACTAGATGAGTAAGCTTTATGACTTCTTTGCATATCATTGTGGCTACAATAAACTCAACTTTAGTGGTAGATAATTTTGTGCATTTCTACAAGTGACACATCCATGAGATTGCACCACCATACAATATAAAAATATATTATGTGATTGAGTTTTTGTTGTGTCAACATTACCTATATTACATTACCTATATTGTCTACATTTGTGTATCCAAGTATACCACCACTACTTCTGCTAAAGCATGTGCACATATCTCTTGTACCACTCAAGTATCTCAAGGTGCTTTCACTACTTCCCAATCCTTCTTGCCAAGATTCAACAGTATGTATCTACTCACTACTTCCACCATAAAGGCAATGTCCAAGCGAGTGGAAATCATAGCATATGTGAGACTGCCCAAACATGATGAATATGGAACCTTGCCCATTTTAGCCCTCTTCTCATCAGATTTGGGACAATAATCAGTACTAAGTTTCATGTATGGAAGTAATGGAGTGCTAATTGCCTTTCGCCCCTCCATATTGAACCTTGTAACACTTTGCTGGCATAATCCTTTTAAAACAAATACAAAAATCTATTTGTCCTATCTCTGATTATACACATGCCAAGAATATGATTGTCATGTCCCAAATCCTTCATTTCAAAGGTTTCCATTAACCTTTTCTTCAGGGCATCAATCTTATACTTGTTTTTCCTAGCTATCAATAATATATCATCCACGTAACGAATCAACACTATCAAATTGCAAACTTAGCCTTTCTAGTGTATAAGTGGTGGTCTATCTCTCTTTTCTTGTAGCTAAGATATTGCATGAAGGTATCAAACTTATTGTACCTATAAAGACTCTATTTTAGCTTACATACAAGCTTTTCTTTACCATGTTTTCTAAAACGCTATGGTTGCTACATGTAGATCTCATCATGAAGGTCACCATGTAGAAATGCTATCTTGACATGCAATTCTATAAGGTCCATATCATCCTTAGCTACCAAGGAAAGCACAATGTGAAGAGTAGTCAATTTCACCATAGGTGAAAAGATTTCATTGAGCCTTGTACTTTGGTTTCATATCACTTGTAATCTTCAACTTATAGATCCACTTGGATGGCAAAGCATTTTTGCCCTTTGGTAAAGAAGCCAACTCTCAAGTTTGATCCTTCATAATGGAATCAAAAAAAAAAAAAGCCTTTTAGATAATTAAAAATTTGGAGAAGGAAAAGATAATTAAAGTTTTTTTTAAAAAAATTGACTTTTAAGAAAATAGAAGAGCTATAAGGAAGGCATGCTTTTTAGGCTAAGAGCATACTTGGCAAGGCCATTATTAAAATAGGATGCTAGAAAACATAAGGAGGATAGAAAACCATATCATAATCTTCTCTCCCGAACATCTATTTACACCTTTCTTATTTGAAAAAAACCCATGGATTTGAATCTCTATGGGAGAGGAAAAATCCCTAGATAATCTTGCTCTACTCTTCATGTGATGATTCTAGCCATGCTATGCATGCAAAACTTCATGCCGTGTACTGTCTACAATCTCTTCAAGTATATTTCCTAGTTGGCATCTAAAGTTGGTCACTTTCTCTCAAGCTTCATAATTGTCAAGTATAACATCCATGTAAAGTCCATTCACATTGTCCTACAACCATACCTCACTTACTCTAGCCCATGTTTTTACAAATGGAGGCACAAAAATAATGTTGTAATCCTGTGCTACACCGAGTAATAGTAGACATGAGTTTGTAGAGGTGTTCATTTATGCTCGTGAAGATTGTGTCCCAAAGACTATTCTAATGGCCTCAAAAGACATAAGAGGTAGAGAGAGTGGTTGTACTCCCTAGGGAGTCCACCTTATAGAACATGTAAGATACCACGTGAGTTCGAAAGAAATGGTATTATATTTAGTAGTAAAACTTACACGAATATATTTACAAAAGAAGTTTTTAATTACAATTTGAAAAAGAATTGTCAGTTTAGTAAAGTAAAAGGGATCCTTTAAGGCCTTATATCATATAAAAAAGGGTATTTCTTAATATCTTTTGAATGCATATTATATAGATGATTTATTATAGGTGGACTCCTCGGGTTGTGCTCCCATCAACAATGAAGTGACCACTAAAGCTGAGGCTCATCCTAGGCTTAAGTGCAACCTAGAAAAGCCCTAGAATACATGCAACCTAAAGTTACGGTGGTCATATTACAACCAAGTTGTGATGGTAATACTCAACAATGGATGGCCTAATGATAACAATCACATTTGGATAAAAATTATGGTCATACTAAATTTTTTGTGAAATTCCTCTCAAAATTCTCACCTTTCTTAATCAAAATTTTGTTCTCGATCATGTGCATAGTCGTGAGGGCTAAAGAATAAACCTAAGGTAGTGTAAAAACGTACCTTAAATCAATATTTTTGCTTAATAAATCATATTGGTTGTAAATTACTTGATAAAGGACTCACAAAACAATAAAATAAAGATTAGAAGCTGTATAGCTCTCTCCCACTTAGGCTTATCATCATGAGTCATGGCCACTTTATAACAAGATGGCTCTCCACGAACTGTCAACATCACATAGTCAACCCTAAGGTGAAATCTCTCAGGGGGACAAGAGATACGAGTAGATCTACGTAGTAGAATGGACTGTCTTGAAGTGGGAATTTTAGCTTCTAGTCTTTGTTCATGAGGCACCATACATCTTTGAATCTGCTGCTTAATAAATCTTCATGATTCTTGCTTACTAGCTAAAGTATTACTTGTATGCTCTGTCTACACTTGATGCACTAGCACTTGCCTTGCATAGCAAAATAAATAGGTGGAATTACATCTAGGAAAGTAACCTTTCTTGTTGTCACATCATTATTATGCACAATCTTTCTATCTTATGGATCCCAAAGGCGATAACCCACCTCAGCACTTTATCCATAGCCCAAGAAAAACCATTTAGTGGATTTTGGCTTGAACTTGCTACACTTTTCCTTTGGAACATGCACATAAGTTTCAAAGCCAGATACTCTTAAGTGATCATAAGACCACTTCTTGCCCTAACTATGCCTCATCTAGAATGCCACCATCCAAAGTAGTATTAGGTGATCTACTTATCAAATGTGCAACAATTATCATTACCTCAACCCAAAATCCTTGAATAAGTCTAGCATTAGAAAGTATACTCAAATGTTCTTTCATTTATTGTTCTATTCATATATTTTGCAATACCATTTTAGGTAGGATCACTAGGTGCAGTGAGTTCTCTATTTTATCCTATGTGCGTTATAAAAATTTTTGAATTCATGAGAGACTTATTTTGCACCATTATCAAATCTAAGATACTTGAGTCTCTTTGCCAAAATAATTTTTTGCAAGTGATAAATTTTTTTGAAAACAAGAATAGCCTTATATTTTCTATCCATGGTGAAAGCCCACACTTTGCTAGCTTCATTGTCAATGAATGTGATAAAATAAGATGCTCCGCTATAAACTTTGTAGGCATAGGCCCACATATATTTCTATGCACTAACTTAAGTGACTCACTCCTTTTTTATTTAAGTTTTTATTATGGGCTAAATGTGCATGCTCTCCGTGTATACAATGGTCATAGATAGAAAGATAAAAAAAATAAAGAGAAGTCACATAACCCAAAGATAGAATTTCCATTCCTTTTATAGACACATGTCCCAACTATTGATGCCACAAAGATACATTTGGCTACTCAATTATTGCAATTACATGATTTTTGATAGAAGATATATAAATGGGATACATTGTGCACATTTGACTCCTTTAGCAACAACAAATGATCCCTTGTGAAATTTTCATGACAAAATCCCAAAAATTGTAGAGTAAACCAAGTCATCCAACTAACCAATAGATATCAATCTCTTGGTTAGCTTGGGTGAATAGTGTATGACTTGAAGAGTATCATTACCAAGATGGATTTGATCCACACCTGTTGATGTTATAAGAATAGAACAACCCATTATGAGGAGTTAGATGAAAAGATGTACTAGAATCAAGAATCCAATCTTGAACTAGTTGTCTATTTGCTGCAACTAGCTTATGTATAGGAAGAGGAGAAGTAAATAGCACTTCATAATCATCATTATGCACAATCACACTACATTGATTTCGTCAATCTTTATCTTTCCTTTACATTATTTCCTATCAGCATCCTTATCCTCCTTCTTCTTATCCTTTTTCTCTCACTTCCATTTGTAATAATCCCTTTTAATATGATGTGTTTTACCATAATGAAAGCATTCAATGCCTTTCTTAGATCTAGATTTGTTGTGTGACCACCCGCTGTCGAATTCTTGGCTTTATACTATTTTCGACCTATTTATTCTTGCTTTGCCAATACATGACCATTTCTCTCTTTCCTACTTATCTCATCAACCAACAAACTATCCACCACATCATTAAACTTTGCCTTACCATTTGGATCTAAATTACTATTGGTTGTTCTAAAGGTATCCAATGAGGCAGGCAAAGAGCATCATGCAAAAAGATAGCCTTAATCTCATCTTCAAACTTTAACTCTTGAACCTGCATCTGACTAAATATGATGTTGAATTAATTAAGATGGGAGGCAATAGTAGAGTCCACCCTTCATTTGCAACTCAAACAATTTTTTCATGAGATAGACTTTGTGAACTGTAGTTTCTTTCTCATGAGTGTCACATATCTTATTCTATAAGTTATACGTAGTGGTATCATTCAAAACCCTAAAACACACAGATTCTACCAAGTGTAGCCTAATAGTAGATTTGGACAATGTAGCAAGCTTTGACCAATCATCTTCAGACACGTATACTGGTTTTACATCTATGCCTCTTATGGATCTTAATTGCTTATTCTGGATAAGGACAGCTTGGATCTGCTTCTTTCTGTAACACTTGCTCAATATAACCAGAATTAAGAGAAGATAGAAAACAAACCACTTCTCAACAACAATACATATATTAAAACCATCAAACTCATCAAAATCATAGTTCTATAGATTTATTCCACCATTAAAATTAATAGCGCTTATTTTTACTAATTCAAAGCAAGATACCTATTTTTGAAGAAATCAAGATATACAAGGATTAAAAGCCTAGGCAACAAAATATTTAGCGATATTCAATATCAAAGTTTCACAAAAGATTGGGAGGTGGAGATTAGACCCAGAGATTTGTTCATGTCCCAGTGGTTGATATCTTCCAAGAGGTAATACACTTAACAAAACTAGGCTTCTCCTCAAGTAGGGTTGAAATATAATGAATTAAATTAAGTCCTTATAAAAGTCTTATTTAAAATACAGAGCTCTTTTATATAGGACTTATAAAAAGCTAATTAATATCCCTAGATCCAAAACAAATGCCCACCTTTTCAAAAAGCTGCACACTTTCGAGGCCAAAATGATTTTTCTGCCCTATTTTAGAGTCCCTAAACTCTTTTTTTTTTTCAAATCATTTCTTCCAAGCACTCACTCAAATAACCTAAGTAGGTGCACACACTCAAGAACTTAAATCTACAAGTAAGATATGGTTATGAAATCTTCTCAAATGTGCCTCTTTCCTCTAAGATATTATGAATTAAAGCTTACTTATTTTCTAGATAGATTGGGATAAGTAGGTACTTACATATTGAACTGTAAAAAAATGTATTTTGTTGCAATATGTGTTTGAAATTAGTGTTCAAAAAATTCTAATGCAAATTGCTTAAATTTTTTTTAGATTCAAATGAAAACTTGGTCGTTCATGAAATACAATTTGCCCTGACTAATGGTATAGATTTATATTTTACCTATCTTATAACAAGACTTGATCCCTTTAGTACTTGAAATCTAGTTTTTATCTCTTTATTAAGAAATATGATTTTGGTTCATGGGTCTACCAGTTGATCTCTAAGAAATTCATGTTTCTTATGATGACAATCTAACTCTTTATTTGGGTTTTTGTTTTGCATAGTGAAAAAGCACATATAAAGTATTTGATGTAATAAAAATTGACAAAAAAGAGTCTATCCTCTAAAGGGATGGAGTAGGAATTGATTGAGAAGACAAGTGCTGTCATGTTTTTCGATTTTCTTCACAAAGTAGAAAATTCATCTAAGTTCAATTATATCAAGGCAATGTTGAATGATCGTTTCAACCTTCAAGAGCTCGTAGAGGATCTTATTGACAAGCTTCAAGTAATAGGAAAGTTATATTATGCATGTAGAGTGTCTTGCAATGATAATTATGTGCATCACACTGATTCAAATAATCAATGCTCCCAAGATAACTCTTATTACTAGGTGGAATCTCATCAATGAGGGGTTCAATCTCAAAACATCTAAAAGATCCAATGGATGGATCTTTTGTTGAAAATGAAGGAAATTCATCTACGTCAACTATATCAAGGCACTATTGAATGTTACTTTTAATCTTCAAGAGCTTATGGTGGAGGATTTTACTAACAAGCTTCAAGCTTATAGGGAAGATTATATTAGGCATGTAGAGAATCTTTCAATTGATAATTATATGCATCACACTAATTCAAGCAATCAATGATCCCCCAAGAAAACTCTTATTGCCAGATGGAACCTTATTGAAAGTAGATTAACCTTTACCAAATAGCATATTCATGGACATGCTAACTACCACAAATCTGGTAGACCTAAATATAATCAAGCGTACATAATTTTCTATCATCTCATATAACATTGAAAAGCTCTTAAAATGAGGAATCTTGATGTGTAATTTGTGATAAGTTGTGATTTGATTTATAAACATTTTACCATGCACCTATTTTCTTAACATATTATTGACAATAAGCACAAAAAGCATACTAGGGCAACTTACTTTCACCCTTCAACAACTCATCTCTATGTGTTGGTAGTAAATGATTCTCCAATCTCAAACATCTTTCTCTGTAAACAAGATTGAGTTATATTTTGAAAAACCATTATAACCATCACCAATAAACCTCATTAATAAAGAGCTATTGTAGAAAGTGTTACAAAACATGGATCTAGAGCATAGCATTGACTATGGAGGATGGAGGTTGATAACAAAACTCATAGTGACATAGACAAGAGGACAAATTATTTCTCAAGTGAAGTAGGTTCCAAGATGTAGGCTTGGACTCATAAACACAATCTTGAGTTGACCATGACAAAGACACAGAATGAAGTACAAAGTACAAAATAGCATTGCCTTGAAAAATGAACCAAGTACATTTCTTTATAGCTTTTCAGCTTCTCCACTCTCCTCACTATGCATATGGGATTTAGGACATCTCTTCTTGGAGCATACATAATTTGTTATTTCTCAACACCCCCCCTCAAATGATGAATCCCTACACTTGCTGGCTTTTGCGCCCCCTACAGGGTAACATGGCTCGGGAGACTAGCTCATAGGCAGCCTAGTCAAGTTAAAGTTTGAGACTTTACATCTTTGGCAAGGGTTTTTACAAAGCAGATCCACTATGGGAACAAATTCCTTAGAACAATCTGTTAGAATTATTGATGGTAGTGGAAGCATATTCTTCTTCTTCTTCATTCATGAATTGACTTTGGTGGTGGCCATTTTGCATCTACTGTGCTCTTTTCTAATGACAACATTCATTGGCAATATGGCCAATTTTACCACAATAATGATATGTCATCTGACTTTTGTTGTTGATGTTGAATCCTCGATCTCTTCCTTTGGGTCCAATAGCTCCTTTGGTGTATATGAGATTTTCCCTTGAGCTGGTCTCTTTTACATCTTTACTTCTAAATTTTCTTTCTCCATCAAGCAGTGAGTGCTCAATGTCTTTGAGTGAGAGACTAGGAACATTACTTAGTGTTGAAACAAGGTTCTCATACGGTTCATGATTAACACTGGCAAGTAGCACTGCTATTGCCTCATCCTCATCAATGTTCTTTTTAAGAGTTGCTAGCTGAGTTTTAAGGCTTTTGAACTTATTGATGTGTACAGTCATAGATGAACTCTCTTGTACATCCAACTTATAAAACTGCATAAGTAATACTACATTCTAGTTCTTTGCTTGGGTACCAAACATCCTGTCAAGTTCATCTCAAGCAGTTCTAGAATCTCTAATGCCAAAGATATGATATAGCACATCATCATTTAGGCCCCGGACAATGATGCCTAGTGCCTTATTATTCATCTTCTTCCATTCTTTGGTTTTTGATGAAGTTATTGCAAGGATCCTGATTTTTGAATCTTCTTCCCTGTCATATGTATCACCTTAATCATTTTCAAAGATATCCTAGAGGTCTTTCCTCATGAGGTGTTACATGGTCTTTTCCTTCCAGGAATGGAAACCTTCTCCATTAAACTTTTCTATTTGCTCAAGTTCTATCATGTTGATAAGCTTCAATTATTCAACAAAAGAGTTGTATTTCGATGTGTCAAGAGACACAAGTGCAAGGTAATGTGAATGCACACTCCGTAGTATCAAGAGATACTATGTCTGGTCTTTAAGCTTGACTCTTCTTCCTTCTTGATGGTGACTATTTGATGCTTGTCTTTTCCTTCAACTTGAGTCCTTGTTGGGAATTGAGCTAGGGGAGCTTAGATCAGAGTGGCAAAACCTTCCAATGGAGTGAGAAGAGTGAGATGGAAGAGGAGCTTGATGATGATATTTGATTAAATATTCCAAGTCTTCCAAACACTCCACAAATGATCTGTTGAAAAGCGTGTTGGCATAATCCATGATTTTAGGAAATGCAACAATTGGTCATAATAGGAATTAGGGTCCACTACCTGAACCTCAAAGAGTTCAGCATCAAGAAGCTGATCAGGAACTCCTACTTCAGCCTCATCATTGTCCAATCTACTTAGATAATCAGCTATAGCATGTTCTTTCCTGGGGGTATGAATAACCTTGAAATCAAACTCCTGTAATAGCAACATCCATCTTGCCAATCTACCTGTTAATTGAGGTTTATTTGTCAAGAATAAGAGTGCCTAAATTTTTGCACAGAGAAAACCATTCCAAGAGTTCTTCTCTTTTAGTAACTGAATAGTTCTTTTTAGTAGTGCACAATCTTCTACTTGCATAATAGATTGGTCTATACCAATTGGGTACTTTATCCTACATAAGGAAAGCTCCCATAGCCAAGTCAAATGCATCAACCAAAACATGGAAATGTAAATCCCATCATGGAGGCTGCAAGATTGGAGCCACAACTAACATCTTTTTAAGAATAATGAGGGCTTTCTCCTGATCTACCCTCCACACAAACTGCATCCCTTTCTTGGTTAGAGTTGTAAGAGGAGAACAAATATGTGAAAGGTACCTTAAATACCGGCTATGCCACTTAACTTGCCCCACAAACCTCATGACTTCTTGCACGTTGCTTGGAGCCTTAGCTTTTTG
This sequence comes from Lygodium microphyllum, assembly GCF_053477565.2. Lineage (NCBI taxonomy): Eukaryota > Viridiplantae > Streptophyta > Polypodiopsida > Schizaeales > Lygodiaceae > Lygodium > Lygodium microphyllum. The sequence goes on from NC_141146.1 coordinate 125,344,442, forward strand.
AACAGCTGCAATATTTCTTAGATCTATTCTCATAACTTCTTCAGACAAGATATGATCTAACATCACACCCTATTTTGCTACAAACATTGACTTGAAAGGATTTAAAGACATGCCAAATGTTCTACATCTGTGAAAACATAATATGAGGTGCTTCAAATGCTCTCTCCCGTTACCAAACACACAAAAATCATCAATAAATACTCGCATAAAGGTTGATAGATATGGCCCAAATGTCTTATGAGTAGCTCCATGAAACTTAGGAGGTCCATTTTTCAAGCCAAAATTCATGACTATGCTAACATATGCTCCCCACTCTGTGATAAAGGCAGACTTGAAAGGATTTAAAGACATGCCAAACGTTCTACATATGTGAAAACATAATTTGAGGTGTTTCAAATGCTCTTCTATTACCAACACACAAAAATCATCAATAAATACCCGCATAAAGGTTGATAGATATGGCTCAAATGTCTTATGAGCAACTCCCTGAAACTTAGGAGGTCCATTTTTCAAGCCAAAATTCATGACTATGCTAACATATGCTCACCACTCTGTGATAAAGGCGGTCTTATCCATATCTTCCGGATGCATCCTGATTTGATTGTACCCTAAAAACCCATCCAAAAAATTGTACATCTCATGGCGTGCCACATCATCCAGGAGAGAATCAATTAAAGGAATCAGGAAAGGATCAGTAATAGTAGCTGCATTTAATTTCCTGTGGTCCACACAAACTCTGGTCTTCCCATTCTTCTTTGGAACCACAACAATAGGAGATAACCAAGTACCTCATTAACTGATTTGATGAACCCAACTCACAAAAGCTTGTCAATTTCTTCCTTGACTTGTTTAGTGTAGTTCGGGTTCATTCTATACCTCTTCTAAATGATAGGCTTAGCATCTTTCTTTAAGTTTATCATGTGCTGACACACATCTGGGTCAAATCCTTTCATATCCATATAATCCCAAGAAAAAAAATCATGAAACTCTCTGCATAGCTTAATATGATCTTGCTTGAAATTTTCTTCAGCAAAAATATTGAACTTAATAGGTTTAGGATCCCAATCAATATTTAGGTTAACCTTCGAAACCTCATCCTCAACTACCCTTGCAAATCTTCTCATTGTATTCTCATATCTCAATTCAACCTGAACAATGGCTTTCTGCCCCTCTTCATCCAATACACCAGAACTGTCCATAGAATTGTCCACACCAGTATCCTACTTTTCAAGTACTTCTTGTTGAGAAACTTTAGGATGACTAATTCCTTGGTCTTGAATTAATTTATTCTGCTCATTCCCTAACCTATTGTGAAATTCAAGATGCTCCTGACCTTTAGGAAGGCCTTCAAAAATCTGTCCTAACTGGTCTTGGACTACAGTTTTTGAACAGCTTGGTGTTCCAGAGCTTCAATCTCTACATTTATAAGAGCATCTTGATACTCTTGAATAATACTTTCCACATCTATTTTAAAGACTAGAACCATAGAAGAATTTGTGTGAAGTTCCTCATCATCTTCTACTTCAGCTGCTGCAAGATTAATAGTTTGAGCAACAACATGTCTAGAGGAACTCTTCAAGATAACCTTATTAAATGTAGATAACATGATTTCCTTGAGTCCTCTCGGGATACATAGATAATCATTTCCCCAATCCTGCTTCAGTTTAGCCAATTTAAACCATGGTCATCCCAAAAGCATTATATAAGAATCCCCAATCTTAGACATTCTCAACACAACAAAAATCACTCTAAACTTCAGACCTAGCCACTCGGATTTGTTGATTCCTTAAAATACCCAAGGGTTGTAACCTCCTCTGATATGCCATCCTAACTTGAAATGGGGCTGATAATAACTCGACTTGCTTAGTTGCCAAATATGTATGTTTTGGGAGTATATTAACTCCTGAACCCCCATCCAATAGGACATCATCATGGTTTGTTCTTGCATACTCAACTTGAATGGTAGGCACCTGGTAATCCATGACTTCTTGTTGGCTTGATATAACTGCTCGACATTTAGGAACTACTTGATCTTGAACTAATGTACTTTGAAGTACTTCCTGTTGCTTTTGCATTATCTTTAAAACTACTTGCATTACTACTTCATAAAGAAGTAAAGCTTGGTCTTAACACATTTTCTAGTTCATCTCAAGACAGAGACACTATTCACTACCTTAGCCAGCATGGCAGAGGTGGCAGAGGCAATGGTTCTTTTCAAGGTCGAGGAGACACTCGAAATACCCATGGACATCAACAATAGAATGCATGGAATAGCTCAAATATGCAAGGCCAGTGAGGATCTAGCAGCTTTAGAGGCAGGGGAGATCACCCAGAGGTAGAGGTGGTGGATCGTGGCAGTTAAATGAGTAGTCTAATAGGGACAAGGACTATCATTATTATGGTAGATATGGGCATATTGCCAAAGATTGTCATAAGAAGCAAGCAAACATGAAAGCAAAAGGCAAAAAACATGAAAATTATGCATTTTCTAGTGGTGCTCAGGATGATTAGGGAGACAAGTTGTTTGCTATGTAGCATGTATAAAAAAGAATGTGCCTAAGCAAGGCAGAGAGAAATGGTACATAGATTCAGGGGCCTCTAATCATATGACACCCCATGGAGAATGGTTTGATGAGTTGGTTGTAGGTTCTCATGGATATGTTTGCATTGTAGGGATGATATCCAGCATGATATTCAACATACAAGTGTGGTCCCATTGCTTATGCCTGATGGCAAGAAAAAGAGTCTACATGATGTGCTTCATGTACCATTGATAACTAAAAATCTTTTATCGGTTGGACAAATGGCAAAGCAGAATTTGCAAGTCAGATTCAATAAGGATGGATGCTTTATTGAGGATTATGGTAATGGCTACAAATTGATTGCTAAAGGTAGAAGGGATGGCATAATTTTTACATTGGATGCATCTATTTCAGAATTGAAGGTAGCCATGTTTGCCCATGATGATGGAGTTGTATGGGATGTTGAAATTTGGCATAAATGTATTGGCCATGTAAATGTTCAGAAGCCAAAATCTATGCAACAAAAAGAGGTTGTACTTGGGTTACCTAAGTTCAAATACAATGATCTTGGACATGTTTACCCATGATGATGGAGTTGTACATGATATTGAAATTTGACATAAATGTATTGGCCATGTAAATATTCAAAAGGTGAAATCTATGGAGCAAAAAGAGGTTGTACTTGGGTTACCTAAGTTCAAATACAATGATCTTGAACATGTATGCTCTGCTTGTCAGTTCGGGAAACAAGCAAGGTTTCCTTTTATGAGACATGTTAGGAACAGTTCTCGTCCATTGCAGTTAGTACACTCCAATGTATGGGGTCCGTCATAATGCTTCTTTTGGTGGTGCTCAATATTATGTCTCTTTCATTGATGATTTCAGTAGATACACATGGCTGTACATTATGAAACACAAAGATGAGGTGTTTGATGCTTATAAAGACTTCAAAAAGCATGCTAAAAATGAATTGGGCTATTATATCTCATGTTTAAGATTAGATGGAGGTGGAGAATATGTATCTAGAGAGTTTGACAGGTATCTTGCCAAATATGGTATAAAAAGACAGCTTACTTGCAGTTATACACCATAGTAGAATGGTGTAGCAGTAGACAGGAAAAATCGTGTGCTTATGGAATTGGCAAGGGAAATGCTTAATGAAAAAAGCATGCTAAAAATGAATTGGGCTATTATATCTCATGTTTAAGATTGGATGGAGGTGGAGAATATGCATCTAGAGAGTTTGACAGGTATCTTGCCAAATATGGTATAAAAAGAAAGCTTACTTGCAGTTATACACCACAGTAGAATGGTGTAACAACAGACAGGAAAAATCATGTGCTTATGGAATTGGCAAGGGAAATTCTTAATGAAAAGAGCTTGCCAAATGCTTATTGGGTTGAAGCAGTGGTTACTACTATTTATGTGCTGAATAGAACTCCTACAACTAGGATTCATGATGTAACTCCCTATGAGAAGCTGTATGGGCACAAGCCTGACATTAGGCATCTTAAGGTGTTTGGCTGCATTGCTTACGTGCATGTTCCTGATGAAAAGAGGAAGAAATTGGATCCAAAAGCTATCAAGAGTGTTTTTATGGGTTATGCATAGGACATGAAGGCTTACAAATGTTATGTACCATCTTGTCATGAGACCTTGACTAGCAGAGATGTAGTTTTTTATGAGCTGGCTTCATGGTACGGAAATCCTACTGCAATGGTTTCTGATGGATTAGCCAGTACTACTAATGCTGAAAATTCTTCTTCAGTGAGTACTTCTATAAGTGGTCCTACAGGTGATGCTTCATCTACAGTTAGTCCTTGGATAGGACGACTACGTAATCGTACTTCTACATCCACTAACACGGATATGTTAGTGAGGGGGAGATTCAATAAAGGAAAGGAAATGATGTTTGATGATGTGACTGGTCCGCTTATAGCAAGATATGAGTTGCCTGGCACACTGACAATTTGGACAGTGAGTTGGGAATACCTTTAGTTATGATGCCTAGTGTAAGGCCCAAGTATGTGCTACCTCATGAGAGGCAAGCTCAGAGTGAACCATAGTTAAGGTATGAAAGAGTCAGAAAACTAGTTGACAGGTTGACATATAGTGAATATTTAGCCCGTCATTATGCTTACATGACTAGAGTAACATGTTTCAAAGAACCTACAAAGTTTGATGATGCAGTTGCATATGAGAATTGGCGTGCGGCAATGGATGAAGAATATTCAGCATTGGCTCAAAATGAAACATGGGATTTGGTCAAGTTGCTTGAAGGCAAAGTACCCATTGGCTGCAAATGGGTCTAAAAAGTAAAATGCAAGTCAGATGGTTCACTAGAACGGTATAAAGCTAGGTTAGTTGCAAAGGGATATGCACAATAGTATGGCTTGGATTATGAGAAAACTTTCAGTTCAGTTTCCAAGATGGCAATAGTGAGAACGGTCATTGCATTGGCAATGTCTAAGGGCTAGAAATTATGGTAGATGCTTGAAGAAGTGTATATGGAGCAGCCTAAAGGCTATGTCATCTTGATTTTTTGGCATATGTGTGTAAGCTAAAAAAAGCTTTATATGGGCTGAAACAGCACCGAGAGCATGGAATACTCGGATAAGAAGTTATTTACAACAACATGGATTTCAAATAGCTCATGCAGATCATAGTCTATTCACGAAGAAGACAAATCATGGTAATGTTTTTCTGGTGGTTTATGTAGATGATCTTATTATCACTGGAGATGATGATTAAGGGATTGCTGAATTTAAATCATTGCTATAGGTTGAATTTAAAGTTAAAGATCTTGGAGAGCTAAAGTATTTCTTGGGATTGAAGTTATACCTACATCAGAGGGTATATGGCTGTTGCAAAAACAATATGCTCATGATATGTTGTAGAAGTATGGCATGACGGAGTTTAAAGCTATGGAGACATCCTTGGATCAAAATGTCAAACTGGCAATTGATGTTGGGGATTGAAATAGAGAATGTAACTATGTATAGAGAGATAGTGGGCAGTGAAAGATGAGAATGATCAAAGCTTGCATGGGAGAGCAAGAGCAAGAGAGAGAGAGACTCACAATGTGGGAACTCCAATAGTCACAATGTGTGACCCGCCTTCCCTTTATTCATTTGTCACTAAAATAATAAAGAATAAAGTGATAGTGACGAGCGCCCACCATCACTTGCAGTGTGTGTAGGCGCGGTGTACTATCAGTGTAGTAATACATGGGCGATTAGATGGAGGTGCCTTTTCCCCCAACAACCTCCCACTTAAAGGCGAATCTTCCCCACTGAGGAGTGAAAAAGTAAAATAAAAGATAGTACAAAATGTACACATGTACAATAGGATGATGAAAGACGTCATCTCATCCCACACCCATCAATCTCCTAAGGAAGGCAAAGCTTTTCTTAGAGAGGCTTTTGGTGAGCAGATTTGCATGATTTTGGTCAATCGAGATCTTGAAAAGGTCAACAAACTTGTCCTCAAGGACCCCACGTATGAAGTGATACCTCATCTCAATGTGTTTCATCTTCCCACGGAAGTCTGGATTCTTGGCTAATTGAACAGCACTCATAGAATCTGAATGCAGTGTAGGGATAGATTCAATACCAAGGTCATGAACCAAACAGCCTAACCATATGGCCTCCTTGCAAGCCTAAGTAGTGGCTACAACATACTCGGCCTCAGTGGTGGAAGAGCCATATACTTTTGCACCTTGGACATTCAAGAGACAGCATCTCCAACATAGGTGAACACATAGCCAGAAGTGGACTTCCTACTATTTGCATGTCCTGCATAATCAGAGTCAGTGTACCCCATGACTCCTATATCCTGGCTACCATAGTATATGCACATATTTGCAGTGTCCTTTAGGTAACCCATGATACCCTTCATGGCATTCCAATGCTTCTTGCTAGGTGTAGCTATATAGCGTGCCACAACATCAACTATAAAGGAAATATCTGGATGAGTGGCTATCATGGCATACATAAGACTGCCCACACTATGGATGCATAGGGAACCTTGGCCATCTCGGTCCTTTGCTCATCTATCTGCGGGAAATCAACCTGTGATACCTTTACATAAGAAGGCAATGGATAGCCAATAGGTTTCACATTCTACATGTAATAGTGCTCAAGGACTCTATGAATGTACTCCCTCTGTGACAAGTAGAGGAGTCCCTGATGCCTGTTGCATTCTAATGCACATACCAAGTATGTGAGAGGTCTATCTCAAATCATTCATCTCAAAGCTATTCTTGAGTTGAGCCTCAAGAGCATCTAGCTCATTAAAATGAGCTTTCCCTGCTCTAATAGCATGCTTTCCACATAGAGTACCAAAATAAGCAAAGATCCATCACGAGCTTTCTTCGTGTACATGCATGGATCCATAGCAATACGGCTATAGCCCTGTGACTACATAAAAGCATCAAACTTATGCTACCATTCCCTAGATGCCTACTTCAAGCCATAAATACTTTTCTTCAACCTATACACTAGGTGCTCCCTGCCAATGCAAAGCCCTTAGGCTGCTCCATGTAAATCTCATCATGCAAATCTCCATGTAAAAATGCTGTCTTGACATCCATTTGATACAAGTCCAAGTCAAGCTGCACGACTAAGGCCAAAACCAAGCCAAGGGTGGTCATCTTAACCACAAGAGAAAAAACTTCATTAAAGTCAACTCTATGCTCTTGTTTACAACCCTTAGTAATAAGTCTTGCCCTTATAAGCCAGTTTGGGGTACCCATTTTCATGGCAGAGCCTTCCTGCCACTAGGCAAGGAAACCAAATCCCAAGTCTCATTCTTATGCAAGGAGTCTATCTCGGACTGCATAGCCCTCTTCCAGGAGTGCCTGTCACCCCTGCTCATAGCCTTATCATAAGTGAAAGGCTCTCCTACATCTATAACCAAGACATAATGCATCGAGGGCTAAAATCTGTCAAGGAAGCATCTATCTCTAGTAGAACACTGCGTTGTCGTTGCAGGCTCTGCTGCTTGCCCAACATTCTGTCCAACACCCTGGCCATGAGTACTTGCTACTACTCCAGGCTGTCCAATTGGCTGTACGGGAGCTCATGGCTCCTCCTGAAATATAACCATGCGTATCTCCACTATCTTCTCTGGATACCTTTGCATCTTATCTTCATGGAAGACTACATCATGGTGGCTGCGGATGACTTTCTGCGCCTGTGAATCCCATAGATGGTAACCCATCTCTCCTACATCTCCATAGCCAAGGAATATGCATTTAACACTCTTAGGATCCATCTTGTTACACTTGTCCTTGGGCACACGACAAAATGCCTCACATCCAAAGACACGTAAATGCACATAAGAGGAATGCTTTCCTGCCCGTATCTCCTTTGGAACATGAAAATAAGTGCCACTATAGGGCGATCTATTAATGATATGCACGGTAGTCGTTTGCCTCAGCCAAAAAGTGATGGGATAGGCTTGCATGGCTAAGCTTATTGTGAACCTTTCATGGATGGTCCTATTCATCCACTCAGCCATACCATTCTGGGGAGGGGTGTAAAGGGCGGTCAAATGACGCTTAATACCCCCTCTCGTCACATGATTGCACCAAAGCATGTGATACATATTCACCCCCATTATCTGTCCTAAGGCATTTCAGCCTATGCCCAAACTGGTTTTCTATCAAAGCAAGCCATCTCTAAAAAACTACCAATACATTAGACTTCTACTTTATGGGATAAGCCCATACCTTATGTGAAAAATCATCTATGAAAGTAGCAAAATACTTTGCACCACCCATAGAATGACATGGCATGGGCCCATAGACATCAAAATGAACCAAAGCCAAGGGCTCACTCATTCGTGACATACTAGACTTCTTATGCGTAGACCTAGTTTGCCTACTATAAAGACAATGATCACAAGAATCAAAATGTGAATAGTTAAGGGGTGGTAAGTACTACAAACTAGAAAACATTTTCATTCCCTTAATGGACATGCGCCCCATTCGGGCATGCCAAGGAGATACATGAGGTAAAGATCCCACAGACAAAGCATGATCAACTGTAGATCTAGAAACAACTAAGGGGTAAAGGCTGCCAGCCTTGGCACCTCTCACAAGCACAAGCCTGCCATGAGTAATCTTCATTGTAGCGAGACTTACTGTGGCCACATGAATTTCATGTGGACTTTTGAGAGTCCTTTCCCTTATGATCATTATCATGCCTGCCATGTCTACCACCTCTAACGGTCAATACATGTGAAGAGCGGGAAGCATCATTGTTTCTCTTGTTGATTTCCTCAGCCAATAAATCACTCTCAACATCTTTGATTTTCAGCCCATCAATCTTGTTCGTGCATATGGCAGTATGGAAGATATCCCATGATTTAGGCAAGGTGCCAAGCAGAAACAACGGATGCAAGTTGTCTTTAAACTCAATACCCTTGTGTGACAACAGATTCTTCATGATAGCATGAAACTGACTGAAATGAGATGATAGGGATGTCCCCTCCTTCCTTCATATGAAGGTCCATTAACTGCTTCAGCCAATACATCTGTGACGTAGGACTCTATTGTGCATAAAGCTCATGAATCTTCTCCCATAAGTCCCATGCACTCTGATTCTCATCTTCAATAACATTATGATGGACTTCTTCTGAGAGTGACAAGATAATGGTAGACTTGCATAGCTCATCAACTTCCATCCAAACATCATCATCCATATCTTCGGGTTTAACACTCTTGAAATGCAAGGGTTTAATCTGCAACTTCTGCACCAAAACCTGCCATATCTTGGACTTCCAATATCCATAGTTGGTACCATCCAACTTGGCAATGTTAAAGAGAGCTGCGTCTTTCAGATGACGAGCCATACTGTCCCAAATCAAAGCAAAAATACGAAATTGCAGGTTGCTACAATTAGCAAAAAATACACTAAAACCACGCCTAAAACTAGCTGAAAGAGTGGATATCACCAAGAGAACCACTTGTCCACCAAATATGACCAAGATAACATCAAACAGTAAGCATTACCCTCATACAAGGGCTCGAAATCTGCAGATTTCAGCTTGCTGGAATAAATTACAGCAGTATGTAAAACTGTCCCAAAGTGAAGCAATCATTGATACATATGTCATTGCAACTGTTAGGTAGCAAGATACACCCAACAGTGAGTGTTAAGGGGCAAGAAGGTACCAAGAACTGTCAAACCAATAACCTGTCAAGCAAGAGACATCTCATAGGTCTAGAAGTCATGCATGTAATGGGTCTCAGGGTAAGAGAAGAGACCAAGCACAAGCACAATTGATAGAGCAAGAAGCTCAATGCATAACCATCCTAGATGTATACAAAACTGACAGACCTGTGATAGAGATAGGTGCCTTCTCCAAGAGGCATATCAAATCAGCCCACTTCAGACTAACTGCAGACATAAGCTCTTAAGAGAGCAAATGCATGTAACTGTCCCACAAGCTCAAGCTCAAGTGTAAGTAAAACTCTGTGTACATCCGAATATGCCAAGAGGCTCCCATTGGAAGTAAAGTCAGATGCAAATAGAGCAAGCAACGCTCAAATACATCGAGTACATAGCATCAGACATTCCAAATCCCAGTAGGATACATCCGGAGCATAAATCCCAAGCTATCTCAGACCTATAAAGCATAAGCCTGAAAGTAGTCAAATAGCATGTAAGTAACAACCAAATGTAATGCCCAGTACATCCAAAATGCTCAAATACATCCAAACACGAAGCTCCAAGTGATTGGCAAGCATGGGAAAACCAAGTGACATCCATATCTGACCAAAGCATAAATGCAAGAAGCCTAAATGTCAAGCAGTGAACAGTAGGCATAAACCGGTCCAAAGCATGCCAACTCAATCCCAATGCTAGTGAATGAAGACCAAGATGGACCTAGTCCAAGCTAAAAAGCATTCCGAAACCAAAAAGAAGCATTTGAAAATCTCCAAATACATCAGTATGATCATTCAAATCTCCACTTAGCACCCCGTATCCAAGAACTAATGCATACACCAAGTAAATGAGCTTCAATCCACTGTATTATAGTAGCAATTCTATCAAATGAAGCTCAATCGGTGCCGAAATCTACTCCAAATCAGTCCCAAAGCATAGATATAGCATCCCATAACATCCGGGCATCACTGGGCATCAAACGAGCAATGTCAAGAAGCATCAAATATTAAATGCCAAGTGCTGCCCTGTATGTGACAATCCTGGAACTATATATATAGCAATGGCTAAAAGTGAAAGCACTCGTATCGATCACCACAGCCAAGAACCAATGTCGGGGAGGCCGAAGATGATTGGGAAAGTTGCAAACAGTGCTAAGAAGCCAGGGAAGGAGCTAGAAATGCCAGGAGGAGATCAGCCCAGCTCCCTAAAAATGTGCCGCATTTTGCGCTGGCTACTCTTGGGGGCTTGGGTCTCTTCAGCAGTGCTATTGAGCACTTGGCAATGATTAGGGGGCTCTGATGTAGCCCTGCAAGGTGCCGAATGAAGGCCGAAAGATCGGGAAGGAGGCGGGAGATCAAAACATACCTTCAAATGAAGGTGCCATGGTTGCCATTGAAGCTTGAGTTGAAGCTCTTCAAATCCGGGCTGAAGAGAATGCCATGCAAGTTCCAATGCCTTTGCTCTGATACTAGTTGAAAGGGAAGTAGAGCCCAGGAGGAAGAAGCTTGTCGGTGAGAGCTATGGCGGATGGAGAGCAAGAGCAAGAGAGAGAGACGAAAGTCTGATCTCACCTATCATTATTGTGGGAAAGCAAGACATATTAGGCTGTAATGCCATAAGATACGTGATAATAAGCGCAAGGAAAAGGGAAAAGAGAAAGTGCAGGAAAAGTCTTATGAGCGCAATTTGTACTTGCAAAGTCCAGTGTAAAGATAGAAGAGGTTAATGTCATGCAAGCCACAGATTCAGATGAGGATTACATACTTGCAGCTTCTTCATGCGATACCTTATAGGCTTCTGAGACAAATTCTTATATGGGTAGTGTTGGCTTTTGGATTCGGCTGCGTCATTTCATGCGACACCTTGTAGAGATTGGTTTCATACCTATCGTACCATCTCTAGTTCTATGCATCTTGGTGATGACATGTCTCTTGACATTATGGGCATTGGAGATGTTAGGCTGCAACTTTGCATGGAAGATTACTCATGGTAGGCTTGTGCTTGCAAGAGGTGCCAAGTCTGGTAGCCTCTATCCCTTACTTGTATCTGGAGCTACATTGAATCATGTTTTATCTGTGGGTTCTATCCCCCATGTATCCCTCTGGCATGCTCGTTTGGGGCATATGTCCCTTAAAGGAATGAAAATGCTCCATGCTTTGCAGTATCTTCCACCTTTTGACTCTTCGCATTTTGATTCTTGTGATCATTGTTTGTATGGGAGGCAGACTAAGAATACACATAAAAAGTATGGTAAGAAACGCATGGGTGAGCCCTTGGCTCTTGTGTACTCAGATGTATGTGGTCCCATGCCCTGTCAGTCACTAGGTGGAGCAAAGTATTTTGTTACTTTCATAGATGATTACTCATGTAAGGTTTGGGCTTACGGATGCTTCCCGGGTGTTTCATATGACTATTGGAATGCAAATGAAGGTTGGCAAATGCTTTCGATGGTTTTGGAATATATTTTGAGCCTAGTTTGAGCTCCATATTGGTTGGCATTTACTTAACATTGGTCTACACTGGCATGGTTTGTGATAGAGGTTATACCTATGGTCTGTGTATGACCCATTGGTACATGCTTGATGCTTATATTACCTACACATGCTAGTTAAATTGTTTGGACTTGAATGCTACTGGAGCTTCATTTGGGCTTGATTTTGGATATTCTGGAGCTTATTTTGGTCTTGCTTTGGCTTATCAGAGATTGACTGGGATTATCTTCATGACATTGGATGCTATCATTGGATACTTAATCTCTCATATGCTCTGGATGTCTTATTGATGTATGATCTTGGATACTCCATCACTAGTGCTCTTACATGCTTTGTTTGAGCTTATTTTCTTGACACTTATGGATTTTGTTCCAGTGGGAGCGTCTTTGTATGCTTATCAAACATTGAGTAGTGCAGGTTATGCATATTGAACTTTTGGATCTTTGAGACCGGGATCTCCTTGTGGATGATGTATGGTTGATATGCCTTGGTCCATGTAGATGTACTTGGACTGATTCGGCTTTGTGTTCACTGAGCAGACACCGACTTGTATCAGGTCTTGACAGTGGTATGTACATTTTGCCCTATGGATTGGGGGGTGTACTGACTTTACTGATGGACTTTGTCTGACATACTTGGGTGTTGGCTCATGTCAATTTGACTGTTACATGCTTGTTGATGCCCGCTTGATGCTAGTTTTGCACTAACAATCAGTGGTTGACTTGGAATATTGTTTTTGCCTACAGTTAGCTCTCATTGTACACTACTACAAATTGTTATATCAAGCATATATCTCTAAATTGTCATGTATTTTTCATGTTGAATCATCCTGGTTTGATGTAATTTTGATGGTACTTTGTGGGCAACATCACTAAATACTCGTTTCTTGCCATTTTGCCTTGATTTTGGTGGTTTTTTTGTCATTTTCTGCAGTTTACAGCAAGCAGTTTTTGAATTGTCAGCACTATTTCAGCTTGCAGTATGGCATCTTCTTCCATTGATAGTGCTATCTTCAACATCACTAAGTTTGATGGTATGAATTATGCATATTTGAAGAGACAAGTTTGGCAGGTGTTGGTGTAGAAATCATAGATAAAGCCACTAAGGTTGAGTGGAGAGTAGTTTGAAACTATGTGTAATGACAAATGGATGGAGCTTGATGAGTTATGCAAGTCCACCCTCATCTTGTATCTCACTGAACAGGTGTATTACAATGTGGTTGAGGAAGCAAAAAGTGCTTGGAAGCTTTTGGATAAGATCAAGAACCTCTATGATAAGCAAAGTCTTGCAAGTCAAATGCATTGGTTGAAACAGCTTATGGATCTCCGTCTGAAAGAGAATGTGACCATGTCAGCTCATCTAACCTAGTTTCATGCTATTCTTAAGAACTTGGTTTTGCAAGGCATTGATTTCAAAGAGGATGTCACTCCATTGTTCTTTCTTGGAACCCTTAATGAGTCTTGGGATGTATTCCGCATTGCCTTATGTGCTTCTGCCACTACTCTGAAGCTATCTAATGTTGAGAACTCTCTTCTAGCAGGAAGAGATAAACCGAAAGAATTTGGATGCCTCTCGTGTGTCTCATGCTTTGACAGTTAGAGGCCGGCATGATGGAAATGCAAACAATGATTGTGGTAATGGCCATGGATAGGATTCACATAAATCTCGGTCCAAGTCGCGTGGCAAGTCGTGTAGTAAGTCTTGTGGGAGAAATGCCAATCTGACTTGTCATCATTGTGGGAAGAAAGGCCACATAAGGCCATAGTGTCATGAATTGCGCAATGAAAGGTGCAAAGATAAGGGAGGAAAAGAGAAAGTGTAGGAAAAGTCTTTTGATCGCAGCATAGTACCTGCTAAGTCAAGTGTTAAAATTAAAGAGATCAATGTTATGCAACCCAAGGATAGTGATGGGGATTATATCCTTGCAGCAGTTTCATCTAGTGCTTTGCAGATGACAGCGATACACTCTATGTATGCACAGTGTTGGCTCTTGGACTCAGGTTCGTCCTTTCATGTGACACCTTGCCACCCCCGAGAGTGGTTCCATTCATATCGTTCTGCTTCGGGTTCTATGCACTTGGGTGATGACAGGTCTCTTGAGATTGTCGACAAGCATTGGTGATGTTAATAGGCTACAATTTCCTTCTGAAAGGGAAGTAGAGCCCAAGAGGAAGAAGCTTGGTGGTGAGAGTTATGGCGGATGGAGAGAGAGAGAGAGAGAGAGAGAGAGAGAGAGAGAGAGAGAGAGAGAGAGAGAGAGAGAGAGAGAGAGAGAGAGAGAAGTGGGAACTCCAACAACCAAAAGAATCTCGGCCTGTGAAACCTTCACATGAGAAGGTAATGGACAACCAATAGGCTTAACATCTTACATACGGAAGTGCTCAAGGACTTTATGAATGTAGTCCCTTTGTGTGACAGATAGAGTAGTCCCCGAGATATGTCACGTGTAATGCACATACCAAGTATATGAGAGGCATGTCCCAGATCTTTCATCTCAAAGCTCTTCTTGAGCTGAGCCTTAAGAGCATCTAGCTCCTCATGAATTGTCCCTGCTAAAAGCATGTCATCCACATAGAGTATCAAAATCGGTAAAGAACCGTCATGGGCTTTCTTCCTATACAAGCACGAATCCATAACACTGCGGTTGTAGCCCAGTGACTTCATGAATGCATCAAACTTATGGTACCATTTCCTAGGTGCCTACTTCAAGCCATATAGACTCTTCTTTAGCTTGCACACTAGGTGTTCCCTGCCAAGGTCTGCAAAGCCCTTAGGTTGCTCCATGTAAATCTCATCATACAAGTCCCCATGTAAAAAAGCCGTCTTGACATCCATTTGCTACAAGTCCAGGTCAAGCTGTGCAACCAAAGCCAAGACTATGCGTAGGGTGGTCATCTTGACCACAGGAGAAAAGACTTCATCAAAGTCAACACCATGCTCTTGCTTGAAGCCCTTAGCAACCAATTGATCCTTGTATGCCGGCTTGGGGTGTCCAGGGGTACACTTCAACTTGTATACCCACTTGCATGGCAAAGCCTTCTTACCTTGAGGCAAGGAAACCAAATCCCAAGTTTGATCCTTATGCAATGAGTCAAGCTCAGACTGCATAGCCCTCTCCTAAGAGTGACAATTACCCCTATGTATAGCCTCATCATAAGTGAGAGGTTCTCTTGCATCTGTAACCAATACATAATCCATAGAGGTCGCAAAACGGTCAGGAGGTCATCTATCTCTAGTAGAATGCCTCAACCCAGGCTCTACTGCCTGACCAACATCCTGTCTAACATTAGCATGTCCAACATCTAGGCCATGAACATCAGGTAATGATGCATGCTATATAGCTGGCCGTGAAGTAGGTTGTATGGGAGCAGGTGGCTCCTCCTGAAAGATAACCTTGCATACCTCAACTACTTTCTCAGGTTGCATATGCATTTTTTCCTTGTCAAAGATGAAATCCCATATCCAATGAAAATGCATTTAACACTTTTAGGATCCAGCTTATTGCATTTTTCCTTGGGCACATGGTAGAATGCCTCACATCCAAAGACACGCAAATGATCATAAGAGGGGGGCTTGCCTACCCATACCTCTTTTGCAACCTGAAAGTCAATGCCAATGCTAGGTGACCTGTTAATGAGATGCACTACAATAGTAACTGCCTCAGCCCAAAAATGTTGTGGTAAGCTAGCTTGGCTAAGCATGCTACGGGTTCTATTCATGCATTCAGCCATACCATACAAGCTTGGAGGAGGACATCACCAGGCACCTTTCCAATGAACAGGCCGTGGCCAGGGAGCTGCTACTCGAATAGTGATCTAATGTGTAAAATTGAGTATTTCAGGGCAGTAAATCAGCTCCAAATGATGGCCAATCAATAGGCATACATTCCTTAAACATTCAGGGACCATTCGGGACCATAATCAGGCAGCAAATGTCAATGCTATCCAAGCATAAACATAAAGTGCTGATGTAACACTGTTTGTGGCTGCCTCTGGACTATGGAAAGTCTTGGATTGAGATCAATCAATCCACAAATAAATGCCAATGATAAACCACCAATACCAAGCATCAAGGGGGTGTTCACAAGTGCCAAATGAAGTGTTTTCCAGCTGCCAATGAGTGCCAAGGGAGGGCTGAAGTAAAAAACGAATTTTTGCAGGTCTTCAAGTTGCCACAAACAAGGATGATGTTGTTGGCTATGATGTTGGTCTATGTGGCATTAATGGGGTGGAAGGGGGGACTCAAGTAGGGCCTAAAAAAAGCCTACACAAAGCCTTGTCAAGCCTAATTAGGCAGGAGCCAAGATATGAAATGGGGGAGCTCCAAGGGTTGGCTATGGCTACCCCTTCCTACTGTACCCTACAAATTGAAATAAACACTCAAAAGAATGCTTCAATACCTATGAAGGAATGCCCTAAGTGTGCCTAAATGGGCTGGGTAGGTGCTTGGGAAGTTGGGAGCTCAGAGGAGTAGGATATGGCTGCCAAGAGTGAGAACGAATGGTGTAGGGATTCGAATGAATGCTAAAGGAGCCACGGACCAAGCTGAAATGCTCAAGCAACCATGCTTTGATACCAATTGAAAGGTGAGAAGGATCAAAGCTTGCATAGGAGAGCTATGGTGAGAGAGAGAGAGAGAGAGAGAGAGAGAGAGAGAGAGAGAGAGAGAGAGAGAGAGAGAGAGAGAGAGAGAGAGAGAGAGAGAGAGAGAGAGAGAGAGAGAGAGAGAGAGAGAGAGAGAGAGAGAGAGAGAGAGAGAGAGAGAGAGAGAGAGAGAGAGAGAGAGAGAGAGAGAGAGAGAGAGAGAGAGTGTGTGTGTGTGTGTGTCACAATGTGAGAACTCCAACAGTCACAATGTGTGACCGGCCTTCTCTTTATTTATTTGTCACCAAAAGAATAAAGAATAAAGTGATGGTGATGGGTGCCCACCGCCTGTAGTGTGTAGGTGCGGGTACTATTAGTGTAGTAATACATGGACGGTTAGGCAGAGGCGCCTTTACCCCCAACATGTAGCTTAATCTACCTTACTATCATGAGTCCTAACTTGAGTTATGCAGCGGGGCTGATTAGTCAATTCATGTAGAAGCCTCATAAGCCACATCTAGATGTAGTCACAGGAGGATTATGTGGTACGTGAAGAGTACTCTGGATTATGGGTAGCTTTATGAGTATGGGAAATCCCTTGACTTGATAGGTTACATTGATGCTGATTGGGTTGGTTGTGCCTATGACAGGAGGTCAACCAATGGTTATGCATTTGGTTTGGTTGATTTCTCTAGCACAGAAGCACAATAAAGAGGTGCACCATTAGCGACATGTGAAGCAGTTTGATTAATGAAACTGCTGAATGACTTGGGGATACAATTGGACAATAAAGTCAGATTGCATTGTGATAATCTCAGCAGTGTGATGTTAGCTAGCAATCCTGTCTATCATGCTAGATCCAAACATATTGAGGTTCATTACCATTTCATCAGGGAAATGGTACTTGTAGGGTAGATTGACTTGTTGCATGTGAAGAATGAATACCAAGTATTAGATATCTTTACCAAATCACTTGGTAAAGAGAAGTTTATTTACTTTAGACAGCTACTTGGAGTTCAGCAATTAGTTTGAGCTTTAGGGAGAGTGTCGAGACTTCAAGCTCAACTGTCATATGTATGTGTGTGTGACTGACATTACCTACAACTATGTCTAGTTGTACTCACATGCGGGACATTAAATAAGTCGGTGTTGACCTCTAACCATAGTTAGTCATGGTTAGTGATAACCTAGTTGTACTATCTCTTTCATGTTAGTAGAGATTGAACAATGAAGATGAATGAGATGAGCTGATTGCTCACTCTTTGGCTCTACTTTGTCTCTCTTATCTTTGAACAAAAATGAGCATCCACATATCAAAGAATAGATACATCCTTTCTTCTTATGCATATGCACATAGACATAGTGCCATTCAAGTATCTCATGATACCCTTTATTTCCTCCCAATTCTTCTTGCTAGGGTTTGCCATATACCTACTAACCACTTTCAATGTATAGGCAATGTCTAGATATGTAACAACCATAGAGTACATCAAGCTACCAATTGTGAATGCATACAGAATCTTTGCTATTTTAGCCTTCTACTCATCTAACTTGGGTATATCCTCTTGGCTTAGTTTCTAATATGGAGGCAATAGAACATTGATAGCCTTCCACCTCTCCATATTGAAATACTTCAATATATTCCTAATGTATTTAATTTTGAGATAAATAGAGTATATTTTTGTCTTGATCTTGCATAATGCACATACCAAGAATGTAGCCAACATTCCCCAAGTCCTTCATGTTAAAGGTCTCATGAAACCTTTTCTTTAAAGAATCCACATCCATATGGACTTCCTAGTAATCAGCATGTCATCCAAATATAGAATCAAGATCATAGGACTACTATCCCTACTATATAGATAGTAATCAATCTCACTCCTAATCTACCCCTGAGAGAGCCCTAAGACTGCATAAAGGCATCAAACTTATGATACCATTGCTTGGGAATGTGTTTCAAACGACATAATCTCTTAAGAAACTTACACATCAAATACTCCTTACCTTTCACGAAAAACCCCTTAGGCTCTTGCATGTAAATATCCTCGTGTCAGTCTCCATGCAAGAAAGTAATCTTTATATCCATATGAACTAACTCCATATCCTCTCTAGTAACCAAAGTAAGGATTGTACTAAGGGTGGTCATCTCGACTATTGGTGAGAAGATTGCATCTAATTCAATATCCTCCTCCTACTTAAATCCTTTGGCAACCAATCTTTCCTTGTACTTGGGAAATGCATCAGATGGAGATACCTTCAGCTTGTAAACCCACCTTCATGGCAATTCCATATAGCATTCTTTTTCAAAGAATCCATCTTTGGCTACATATCCATCTAGGGTCCATAGTATTCTCTCTAATGTTGGTCTCACTAATGGATTTTGGATTGAAGTTGTGAAGATAGTAGTGCATTTGATCAATAGATCTCCCAACAAGCCATTGAATGGCAAGACACTAAAGGAACTATAATATTGTAAGGAACCTACTTATAATTACTTGTGTGTTTTTGGTTGTGAGGCATTTATGCATATACCTAAGGACAAGTGACATAAGCTTGGCCCAAAAAATGTACATTTCTTGTCTATGGAGAGTTAGGTGAAATGGGCTATTGCTTATGGGACTCTAAATTAATGAAGATACTACATAGCCATAAGCCATTTTTAATAAGGATAAAATGCATAAGTAGCCCATTAAAATGTTTGATATTTATATGAGTAATATTTAAGGAGGATGGGAAGCTAGCACATGAGTATATTGCATGACCTATTTCACATGATACAAGGCTTGGGCAGCTTAGTAATGCTAAGATAAAGTTCCACAAGATGGTGCATAGCCTCATGTCTTATGGGATGGATAGGTGGGATAACCAAAGGCTCCTATTGTGCCAATTTTATGTAGGTTCATGAGGGCTTTTAGAAGGCTAAATAGATATACTCTATCTCTAGACTATTTCATGATCACAGATTATGATGAGCCTTCTTTATGCTATGACTAGGGATGACAATCATAAAATGGTCATGTTCGTCTTCTAAGACACACTATTTTGATTAGGACTCTCAGGAGCTATCAACTCTCTTCTAATACCATGGCTTGCATCAAAGTTCATAAAGGCATGTGTAACGTGTCCGTTTGACCACTTGTGGGACACGTCTTAGTAGCCCCTTCGGGAGGGGAGTCTAGAAAGCACCACCTGACACTCGCAAGGAATGTCATAGGGTTTGCGATCTAGGTCTTCCTGAGTCTGCCCCGAAGCAGAAGTACCCGGCTGTTCCCACTTAGGACCAACCTGAAGTCAGGGTTTCTTTCCTATCAGCCAAGTAACTAGGAAGTAGCTAGCATCGAGCTCCATATGACCCACTTTGAGTAGGAACAACATAGTTGAAGCAAATTTATGCTGCACTTGGTTCATAGAGAATGGGAAACGAGAGGGATGCACTGCTCAACCTCTTTGCCCGTAGGGCATAGTCCCATTCTGGTCCCCTAAAACGGCATGAATCAGGTTCTAACTTAACAATACCTAAAGTCATCCGACGGTAAATCCTTGTGAGAAGCCTCCCAGTTCTCTGGGACAACCCAGCCATAGGACGAACCTATTGGGGGATTCCATCCACCCACTTCCCTTGATAGGTTTAGTTGTCTAATTAGGTCCTACCACATTTATGTGCGACATTTAAAATCAGCTTCATTAATTAAGCCTTTTAGGGCACAGAGTTTGTTCACGTAATTTACAACACATGCACAAAAACAAAACAAGCAGTCTTTTTATCAAATAAGTTCCTTAACTTATCTTTAAGTTAATATTTGTCTCCTGCCCATACAGGAGAATTATGTATTCCTTTTGTCCAACAGAAGTACCCGGTCCAAATCACATGGCACCGAAATTTCCATCCTTTATCTAGAATAGGATCTTCCAATGTCCTAGACATTGGGTTCATGGGGATCTCCAACTCCATTCTGGACATGCAAGGGGTGTCCAGAGCTCCACTTGACCCACAAGCGGTCTAGGAGTGAGATGCCATTTCCATGGTTGGCCTTTTCACCACTCGACCATTGGCCTGTGAATCAAGTAGTGACCTCTCGGGATAATCCATGATGTGATCTTGGAAATGATCGATGCGTGCAAAATATCCTTCCTTAATTAATCCAATTAAAAGTCAAGCACAATCAAAGCAATCGATCCTAATATCATCTTCTAAAAAAACATTCCTTTATTCCCATGACAACTTGTCATTACAGATCCTTGCCATTCATTTGCCATCAACACAAGCCTTGGAATATTTATCCAAAGCACAATGCAACAATCCCTTGATTGAAAGAAAAACATTTAGGGTGTTGTTCAGTCAACCAACAAAACTAATTGTATTTTTCCCAAACAATACAATAATAGATGCGACAATAATTCCATCGCATATTCACTCTCCCCCTTGGGGCCAAAGAGTAGAATTTACTTAATATTCTCTCCTTTAGCCTAAGGCATATGCTAAAGGTTCCAATACTATACATGACGTAAGTCCTATCATTCCAATGCAAATTAATCAATCTAACAAGAGCATTTATGCCTCTTCTCTAAGTGACAATTATCTTTTAGCATTTTTCTACTATGGAACATTTTTTTTCTTGGCTTTATCTTCCTTTCTCTTAAGGCAAGGAGTCGCATGTCATCAACGTAAAGTTTACATAATCTCTCCCATGTATGTACCGTGTATATGCATTTGCGAACCTTAAATAATATTCTCCTCGATAAAGATTAATCAAAGACTCATCGATGCTCAATACTTTAGTGTCCCATATGTTGCTTATGCTATATATGGATTCATTACATAGCAACTAGGTGCAATTTAACTCCCTTTGATACAAACACTTCACAAAATTCATCTTTGAATATTTGAGATGCGATTTATCCTTTTCAACGACCTATTCTAGCACCACAATGTATGGATTCTAATGCATCTCTTGCGAGCATTGAAACAAGCATCTATTAATTTGAAAATACATTACTTACAACCGGTACCACAATTGGATTGATAGTGATGCCTTCGCTGGAAGCTCTGTTGCTAGTTGTAGGATTGCCATCCGCACGTGACATTCTTCGCTTGGAGGCCATCGTTTGCAAGTAGACTCAAGAGATTAAGAAGGTGGAATAGATTCAAGATGGGAGAGTGAAAGAGAAGGTGGTTAAATCGAGGATCAAGATAGAGGAAAATTGTGCAACCTCTCGGGGTAACTCTTCTCTCTCTCTCTCTCTCTCTCTCTCTCTCTCTCTCTCTCAAGCTCTCTCTCACGATATCTTGGAGGGATATACTCTCTCCCCCCCTCTCTCTTGTAGCCTTTCAGGGTCTCCTTATGGTCCCTTGTGCCTCCCCATGCCTCATATTTATAATGAATTAGAGAGGAGGGGATAAGTCTGAGAACAAGAGTGGAGGGGCTCTTAGAAGACTCAATGATCTGATGCTCAGATCATAAATTTGATGGTTGCATTGGCTCCAAAAGGGGGGGTAAAACTCCAAGACACTTTCTTAGAAAGCTCTTAGTTCACTCCTTCTTCTTTTCTCTGTTCGAAGTGCTGTCTACTGCCTGTAGACTGCGATCGCGGCGCGTGCGATTTTGCTAGTCACTTTTCTTTATTTCTCTTTTTATAAAATCTCCAAAATAACTAAAACATCACTTGTCTTTTCTTTTAAATGACTTTTAGTTCTATCTTTTTAGGATAATATCTAAAAAATATAATAGTTCCCCCCTCCCCCCCCCCACCCAAGAATCTAATATTTTTGGACCATTCAAACTATACACATTAATACTAGTGATTAATATGGCTCATAAGTCCCGTTCACATTGTACTTTTCGTGAAGGGTGGCTATGGTCCTTATCAATCCGAAAAAAAAGTCAAATTTATGACTCTCGATTTTTTTAAATATATTTTTAATTGATTGAAAATTATTAGCTATTAATACTAGTCAGTTTTTACCTTAGTTAGTCTTTAGTTAGTAATCTTACTAACTTATTAATTGACTAACTAACTTTCGAACTAACCAACTAACTTTTATTGCGTGGAAATATTACAGCATGTGAGATATACTATCCACTATTCTTAGTCATTAAGCAATTAGGCTTCTTGCCTCATTGGTTATCTGCAAATGTAAAGAACTTTTAAATGCATCCAACACATATAACTCTTATTGAGAAGAGGATAAGCCCAAATCTTCCTTGTGTCATCACCTATAAAAGTGACAAAGTACGGTACTTCACCCACAATGAAACCATAGGTATTGGCCTATACAAATTGCTATGAACCAAATCAAGAGGTTATGATATTCTACTCCCACTACCTCTCTTATATGATGTTTTAGTCACTTGTGTGAGTTTTATTTTATTCTTTTTGATTGGCAACTTTTTTCATTGGCGCTCATCCTAGTGCTTGATGAATTGGGTGGCATCTTTAAATAGCATGGGCCACAATTACTATGATTGAAGTACTTTTTTGGCTATGGCAATTGCATTGAGGTGTCCTCCAACAATCCCACCATACCTCTTATAACATAGCCTCAATCTCATTCTCACATATGCATCTCCTAAGAAGACCATCCTACCCTAGATGATACAATTGACCAATGATCAATTGCTATGGTTAGGTTTTAATTAAGAGGCATGTGAGTCATGCTTTCTTGATTGGTCTTTCTAGTAGACCTTTGTCAAGGACATGGACTATGTCATTTTCCCATTGAAAAATGTAGACAAGGAAGATAGTTCAAAAAACATAAAGCTTTCATTCCATTGATTGACATATATCATAAATATCAATACCATAATGAAATGAATGGTTGTTTAGTAGTTACAACATGGTCTTTAGCCATAGAAACATGCAAAGGAGATGCATACTAGATTTTGGCCCTTTGATCACAAGAAGAGATCCCTTGCAAATCTTCCACACATGTTCACCAAAGATAACTCTATAACCACCATCATCAAGTTTATCAAGTGTAGAATATGCCATATATTCTGCAAGACAAAAGAAGAACCATTTGGTAGTGATAAGTGTACATCCCTAATGCCAATAATGTTGCATGCATGGTTATTACCAAGGTGAATGTATCCTCTCTTTCCAGCATTATAAATAGAGAACCACTCTCTATGTGGAGTGAAAGGTAATGATGCTCCAAAATCCAACACTCAATTATGGTACATGCCATTATCCATGGCAACAAAAAATGCATTACCTAAAGAGGATATATACAAAATGTCACTATCATCACTACTACATACATTTATCTCCTCTATCTTTGCCTTGCTTTTTCTTACTTTTTGCCACCATCATCCTCATTTTCCTTTTTTTCCTTTTTTTTCTCTTCTACTTGAAGTAATATTTTTTTAATGTATCCCTTTTTATTATAGAAGTAGAATTCCACACACTTTTTGTTATGTGACATGCTCCTTTCTGGGGTACTCGGATCTAGGAAGGCATTAGTCACGTCCACTTCTTTTACAGGCTTTGGAGCTTTGTTGGACTTTGTTGCTGTTGAGGGAGCAATCCTTAATCCACGTCTTCTTGTCAGTATACTTTTGAACCTTTTTCGGCAACTGGGAGACAACATCAATAATTGTCGGAATGTGAGGTTTGGTTTAAAGGTATCTAGATCTCTGACCATATCGTATTCCTTAATAGGATCCACTGGCTTCTCTAATCGGTTAGGGAATGGGGCGGCACCCATTTTCATTTTCCTTGTTTCTTCCAACAAGGGCATCATGGGGACTTCTTTTGCCACTTGTGGCACTTCCTCCTCTTCTACCTCCTAGACCTCTGGTCCTGTCTCTGGAACTGTCTCTGTGACTCTTTGTGGCATTGTAGTGCTCTGTATGGCACTGTCAGGCTCTGTTCTATTCTGTTCTTCTGGTGGAAGATTGAACTTCACTGTTCTGGAAGGAGGATTATTTTCTTTCCAAATAGGTGGTTCCTTCTTCTTTGCACGTGTGATGGCAGCAACTTCCAATGCCACTAAATTGGAGGTAGGCTCTTGGGCCTTGGCCAGACTATTAGTAGCACTGTTTTTCACTGAGGCTGGGCTTGGACAGTCTTTTGCAGTGTGGCCTTCTCCTTTGCATTGACTGCATAAGGGCTTGTAATCCACTGACCTTCTGGGATTTGGACAATTTGGTGAAATGTGTCCCTTTTCTCCGCATCTGTAACACTCCACTTCTGGTCTCTGACCACTGCCAGATTGTCTTCCTCTGTAACTTTGAGATGGAAATCTTCTGGGACTGAAATTAGGACTAAACTCTCTAGGCTTGGGTCCAATATCCTGTGTTGTCATTTTGGATTCCAGCAAGTTGAATCTTGTGTCTTCTTCCTTCCTTCTCCTATCATGCATCTCCTTCAGAGAGCAAATATCCTCTGTATGGTTCTTCCACAAACAGTATGAACAGAAGGCACTAGGAATGGTTGGCTTTCGTGTACATTCAGTGGCTAAATGGCCTGCTTGATGACACTTACCACACCAAGTATTTGACCGCATCACATCTCTTCCTGCTCCTGCAACGTTGGATATGCTAGCGGTATTCACTTTCAACGTCTGTAGCTGCTCTGTAATCACATCCATCAACTCCCTTTTGATATTTGCAAATGAGTTGGATAAATAATCCTTCAAGCTTTCTCCTCCTGAGGTACTGGCAGTAGGGTTTTGAGGAGTCTCTATAATCATTGCATAAACAGGTTGGGCTGGTGCAGAGGGATCTCTGTTCTGATTCTGATTCATAGCTCCTATTTGAACTGTTGGCTGTTGGCTCCAGTTGGTAGGGTTCCACTGTTGCTGCTGATTTGGCATTGAGGAAATTGGTTGGGACCATTGTTGTTGTGGTTGAACCATCATTTGAGGCATTGATTGTGGCCACTGTGGATTTGGTGCACCATACTGTGATACTGGGGGCATTTGTTGGTAGGGATAGGGAACTGCCCCTGGGACTGCATTTGGTGGGTACATCATTCCTGGCATCAGAGGAGGTAGGACTCCTATTCTTGGATTCATCGCCAATCTAGCTTCCACTTCATCATACAATCTTGCACCTTCTGTTGCAGCTTGTAGTGTGGCTGGTCTTTGCAGCTCCACAAACTTACAGACTTCTGGTTGTAATCCTATGAGAAAAACCCCCTTCTGAATGCCATCATCTAGATTATGGTTAGTCCATCTCTTCAGGATGGATTCCATTTGTGAGACATAAGCTTCTACTCTTTCTCCAGAGGACTGACTTAGGTTCATAAATTCCTCTCGCATCCACTCTTCAAAACCTTCATGCCTGAATTTAGTGAGGAAGGCCAACTTTAGGTCGTCCCATGTGCCAAAAGTTCCTGTTGCTTGTCTCTCATACCACTGAAACGCCGCGCCCTTGAAAGTGGCAGGGAATATTGCAAACCAATGCTCAGGGGTTCTGGCATTGTTAGCTACATATGCTACCATAAACTCTGCTACATGAAGATCGGGGTCTTCATTGTACTCTCCCTTAGAAACTGGCAAACGGGACTACATTTGCTGGTTTGTCATCAATATTTCCAAGATGGATCTGGCTTGGAAGTGGACCTCCAGCAGGAGGAGGAAGGGCTTGATGTGCCATTGGGACTTCTGTAAAGAGTTCCGCAAGGGCGTCAAAGGCGGCTTCTGCTGTGAGCTCGTTCTCAGCTTTGATTTTGCTTTCTCTTTTCTCACGTACCTTTGGACTCGTTCTAACGCTTGCCTCTTTATTGCATCATTCATCAAGGGGTTGGCTCCACTATGTTGTTAGTGCTCCACAGAGGGATAACAGAAGGCTTCGGTCTCTGGAGGACTATCTTGCCAACATTTCTTCTACTTTTTCCTTTTCAACGTCTCTGAATTCTGCTTTCATGCCATTGCACAGAGGAAGGTATTCGGTTCTGAAGGTGTCAAAATGCATACGTCTGAGCATTGTGGTGGTGCCATCATCATAGTAATGTCAGCTTCTGATGGTTTCAACAGTGTATGTTGTGAAAAACACTCTGTCTACCAACTTCCAATGGGTTGCTAATTGAACAAACAGAAGATTGTCAGAACACCAAGCATCCCATGTATCTTACTGTTGAGCATCCACAAACAAATTCCAACTCTTTTCCTTCTTGTCTTCGTGAACCTCCACAGACCAAGACTCCTGAAGCTTCTTCACAATCTCCCACTTGATGATGTCTGGAAAATTCTCAACGAATGCCAAATCTTCCATGTATGGTCATTCTCTCTGTTTTTGCTCTTCAGTTTGTTCCCAAACAGTTTGCCACCAAGATGCAAGTTTCTGCTGCTTCAACAGGAAGAGGAAACTGTCCACCACATAGAGCATGCATCATGATGGTGATGTGTTTCCGCCATCGTGGGATGAACTTCTTGTGGAAAGTGGCTTTGATTATGAGAAATTCCAACTCTTCAGTGGAAGAAGGAACTTTACAAACATCCATTGAATTCTCCTCTTCTTGGCAATGCCATTTCCTTCATTTTCAGCCTCTTCTGGTGCTTGTTGATGGCAAGATTCCCCGGCTGCGCACCAAAAACATGGAGCCCCAAGAGGAACACCAAGGAAAAGAGAATTATCTTGCAAGAAAATATATCTTGTAACATCAAAAAGCTTTTTTTATTAAGGTTTATATAATCACAATGAAGAAAAGAACACCAGGCACAACAAATCTTCATGCAGTATCATGTAGATCTCCCACGGATTTGATAGAATCAACCATATTCTTCAATATCTTCACAAAATCCATCAATATAACAAAGAAAGAAAAGAAATACACCATCTTTGAATGGAAATACATCACATAGTATTCATCTTCAATATCTTCATAGTCTTCTCTCTCAATCTCTCACATACAATCACACTGTTTTAGTCATAGCTCACCACTGTCACTTCACTCCAGTCTTTACTTGAGTCTTCAGCAGTTACTTCTTTCACTTCTTTTAGCTCTTTTGCACTTATATTCATCTCTTTCCAAGGCTAGAAAACTTTCCCAAGCTACACATACATTCTACAAAACACATACAGAAGGTCTACAGAACAGTCATAGTATAGTACCAGAACAGCTACAGAATAGTTACAGTACAGAGACAGAAGCTCTACAGAAGATCTACAGAAGGTCATCAAAACCTCATAACTCATACTCAAACCATTCCAAACTTTCAAAAACTATTCAATAAGCTTTCACAAGATCTCAATCTTCATCAATCATTAATCCATCCCTCCTTACAGAAGACAATCAGAACAAAATAGAAGCTATACAGAAGGTATACAGAACCAATCAAGACCTATCAGAACATCACAGAACCTCACATCTCCACTAATAAACATGATGAGCTCAATAAAACCATTCCAACCTATCCAAAACACTCTCAAACCACTTCCAAACCAATCAATCATCTCATAAAATCAACCATTCAGCTCTCAAAAACAACAAAAATCAGTCAAAAAATAAGTCATGTCAACACTCAACACGAATGCTCCACCTTGAATGAAAAGCATCAAGTAGTATTCATCTTCAATAGTTTCATATTTTTGATAGTCTCTCTCACAATCTCTCACTCATAGATACATTGTTTTGTATAAACTTGGCTATCTCTCAATATCTCTCTCTTCCATACATGATCTCTCTCAATGGTACATTGGAATAATCAAGAATAAACATCCATAACCCTTCTTTGGTCATGGATACTCCTCCTAAGAGGTATGTCTACTATGAAAGGTCACCAAAGCCACTACATTGTCCTTTCACAGCTCAGTAGGGTCACTGTCACTTTAGTTTTTACTTGAGTCTTCAGCAGCTACTTCTTCCACTTCTTTGAGCTATTTTGAACTTGTATTCATCTCTTCCAAAGGTTAGAAAACTTCCCCAAGCTACACATTCATCCCACATAACACTTATAGAGGCATATAAAATATGAACATAACAAAAACAGAGGCTCTATAGATGCTCAACAGAAGCTTAATAGAAAGTCATCAGAAAGCCTTTAGCTCAACTAAAACCATTCAAAACCATTAAGAATAATTCCATAAAACTTTCAAAATACATTAATTGTTATTCCAACTTCTCATACAAAAATAAAATAGAGCAAAATAGAAGTTCAACAGAACCAATCAGAACCACTCAAACACTATAACATGACATCAATAGAACATCATATCTCCACTGAAAAACATCATGCGCTTCCCAAACCTAATCAACCTTATCAAAACACTCCCAAATCAACTATTCATCATATAAAATCAATAAAAAATCAACCATTTAGTCCTAAAAAATAATAAAAATAAGCCAAAAAATCGTCATTTCACCAGTCAACATATCCCCACACTTAAGGAAGCATCCCGCTCGCAACTTAGGAAAAAAGAATAGAAGTTCAAAATAATAGCTCAGCTTGATCTTCCATCACATCTTTAAGAAACATCATCCAAGCAGGACCCCAACTCATAACCTGTATCTAAGAAAGAATTGCACAATGAAAGGAAAACACCTTTATGCATTAACACAGCTTTTAAACAAAAAAGCATAAAAAACTTTTAAAAGATATAAGAGGTTTGTTCCACAACAAACATCTATGCATAAGATAGAATTACGGACCACAATCAATCAACTTCTCAATTAGCTCCATCTTTATCTTCAACTCCACGCAAGAAGGATAAAACACCACATATACACCATAAAACATATACAAAGCTCACATCATAGACACAAGATAATGTAGTCTAAATGGCACGTGCTTCCAAAAAATAAGAGCAAATAGAAATATTTTCATTAAAAAGAATCAGTACATCCAAGATAGTGTCCACATACTATGTAGGATGAATATATTTTTTCTTAAACTTCATACTCAACTTGAGATGTTCCAGACTCTTGTTCTCATTCACAAAATGTAGAGGCACATTCTGTGTAAACAACACATCCTTTCCAGCAAGACAATAAACATGGTAGGAAAAGCTTGTGCAAAATAATACATGACATTCGTCTGAGCAACAGTCACATCCTCATTAGGATTAATCATCAAGTTTGGAATACTCTTTTGAGTATTCAGGTGAGACTGTTGATACATCAAAGAAAGATACCAATAAAAATGAGACACCAAGCATATCGAAGTATCCTTAGAACAAGCATGTGCTCTAGCAAATTGAAGACAAGAAGTAGAACATTGCGTAGAAGTGTCCCAAGAACCAGGAATGATAGTCCAATTAAACATTGGTCCTATCAAAGAATCATTCAATGTCCACTGCCATTGATGGAGGATATCATTGTTATACCCAGGAGTGTCCATCACTGATTGTGGTAAGGAAATAAGAGAGGAATAGTGAGGATGGGTAAGATAAACTATAAAATGAAAATATTTGAAGGGATAATGATGATGGGAAAGAAGGGAAAGACATATTTGAAGGGATAATGATGATAATGAAGATATCTAAAGGGGTTTTTTTGGAAAAACAGAAGGAATAGGTGGAACAATAGGAGTAGGTTCAATAGGAGTAGGTGAAGATACAGGATCAACAATAAATGGGCATGTAGTAAAAATTGGAATGTGAGGGGAAACTACAGGGGTAAAAGATAAGAGAGGGATACTATCTGGATTAGAATTGAGGATATCAATATACAAAGGTAATTGATAAGAAATTAAAGAATAAGATAGGGTATCATGAGAATTATATCGATAGATGAAACATCAAAAATCAAAAGGTGAAAAGAAATCCTCAGTGAATAAGGGATTGTTAGCAATATGGTTCAACACTTGGGATCTCAATGGATGAATATCTAACTTATGAAAGACACTCTATCGATGGTGAGGATCCAAAACATCATTCTCCAAAGGAGGATTCCAAGCATAGCCTCTACACCACAATGTCTGCTGATGATAATTCTTTAGGCCATCAACCAAAGTTACATTTCAACAGAATATATATACATGACTACCTGCAAAATCACATCTCCTACATAAAGATTCATGTCCTCCTCACTCACATCAGGGATGTGCAGATTTCCTCAAAAATACATAAAAGATAATAATTGGGCCTCATGAGAGATTAACTCATCAAACAAATCTATCAAAAACTGCCTTAAATAAATGTACAAACCACATGTTCTATTAGACATGGGAGTGATTGAGTTTGATAGCCACTTCAAAGTCAAACTCTTGAAATCGAAGGAGTCATCTCATCATCTGGCCCTTCACATCAACTTTGTTCATTAGGAAGGATAGGGCCTCATGGTCCACATAGAATTAGAAGTGAGTCGACCGTAGGTAGTGTCCAAGGCAAATACCATTGCCAAGCATTCGAGCTCTGTCACTATATAGTTCCATTCTCTGTTGATTACTTATCGGCTTGCATAATAGATAGGTTGATCTAACTTCGAGGAGCCTTTTTGGCATAAAACTATGCCTAGGCCTTTGACTAATGCACCAATGTGCACATGGAACTCCTTCGTCTAATTAGGAGGTTGCCGTGGATGGGCGCTTCAATCAAACACTACTTCAGTGTATTGAATGCTTCGTCACAATCAGTAGTCCATGTAAACTCTGCATATTTTCTCAGGAGCTTTTGCAGGGGTTGTCTTTGTTGCAAAGTGTGCAATGAATCATCTGTAGTAATAGCCCACATGGCCAAGGAATCGCCTCAACTATTTGAGGTTAGTTGGTTCTATCAAAGTTACAATCTTCTCAATCTTTGCAGGATCTATTGTTATCCCTTGTGCACGTACAAGGTGTCCCAAAAGAACTCTTGAAGAGACTCGAAATACACATTTTTTGGGATTGAGAGAGATCTCATACTCTTGACATCTATCAAAGCACTTCTCCAAGTGTTCCTAATGCTCAAAGATTAGGCTATAGACACAAAAGTCATCTAGGTATATCTCAATGAAATCATGCATGATGGTTTTGGAATGCAGTCATCATCACTCGTTGGGAGCATTACAGAGCCCAACAGCATCACTCTGTAAGCATAGGTTCCCCATTTTGTTGTGAAGGTTGTTTTGGATTGATCTTTTTCTGCGATCTAGACTTAGTTGTATCCACTGAATCCATCCAAGAGGGAATAGAGCTCATGGCCAACCACTATGTCCACTAACATCTGGTTTGTGAAAGGGATAGAGAAGTGATCCTTCTTTGTCTTGGATTTTAGCTTCCCGAATTCTACACATGTTTGCAACTTTCCATTCTTCTTGGGTACTACCGTGATGATTGGCGAAACCCATTCACTATTGGCCACTATATACATAAACTCAGCTTCAAGGAGATTTAGCAATTTGATTTTCATGAGGGGGGAGTAATTTGGATTCATGTGCCTCTATCTTTACCTCACAGGCTTGGCATCACGCTCTAGGTCAATGTGATGTCAACACACCATGGGATCAATCCCCTTTAGATCTTTTCATGACTATGCAAACACGTCCAAGTTTTCTTTCAATAGGTCATATAGGATTGATAGCTCCTCTTCCAGAAGACTGACACCCATCTTTAGGTGACATTTAGTACCATCACCATCCATGAATGTTAATTTCTTTTCACCTTCCACTTCGCAGATAAAGGTCCCACGAACTACTTTTTGGGTACAAATCCGACTCCTTCAAGAAGGGAGTGGTCTCCTCTTCTAATCCACCACTAGAACTAATTTTCTCTATCAATGAGGATTTTGCTTGCTCCTTGGGATGTTGAAATGGTCTCATTGTTTTTTCAAGTTTGGTTTGGGAATTAGTTACTTTTTGGCTCGAGGACTTGCCTTCTAAGGATGCATCCAGAAAGGTCACCCAACAGGACCCTTCAGAGTTCTATTTGGGCTGTCGGACTAGTGGTTATTGGGGTAGCAAGATGTATCATCATCATCCTCTCTTGAGAAGGATAACTTTTGGTGACAAGAGCCATTGTTGAAGGAAGAATTATTCTTCTTAATCCATTTCTTGCACTTATTTTTAAATATGATGTGACTCATTTTGTATCCTTTGCCTATGCTTTTGCATCTATATATTTGGTCCTATCTCTAGCTCTACTTGTATCTCTATCTCTGTCTCTGTTATCGTCTCTATTACGGTCATGTAACAGGGAGAACAATACATCCATGCCTCTATCTTGCTATCAGAAGTGATTTCCAAAGTCATTCTTGGGTCAAGTAGAAGGTATTTACCCATTGACAAAGGCTTTGCTTATTTTGGGAGCTGGCTTATAGTGTCCATGATCAGGGACTACCCCTATTTTCTTAGGAAAGATTTGTTTGAAAACTTCTTCATCTCTCCATGTGCCATCTGTTATCTCATTGGAAGAGTCTGTTAAAACTTCAATGCAAGTGGATCCATTACCTTGTTGCAATCCAGACAACTTCAGCACCACTTTGTTGGGTCCTCTGCCTAGGGTTACGGTTCCCTTGAACCAATCCGTTTGTGCCCTTGCTTCAAAAAGCCATCAACACAATAGAGGGTATGAGGTCCCATAGGAATGTGGTTTTACCACCATATAGATTAGCCAATAGTCTCTTCTTGTGAGTGTTGTCTTCACATATGGGAGAATGCCCAAAGGCTTAATTCTACTTTGGTCTATTAGTTTGATAAGCCATTGTGTAGGCTGGATTTCTTTTGCAAGCCTAGATCCTTCATGGTCACATCCGTCATTATGTTCACTGATGAACCTCCATCAATCAATGTATCTACAATAAATCATCCTTCAATCCACAGACCGATCTTTGGAGTATTAAAATCCAAGAAGGCGAAGTGGTCACATTTGCACTTCTTCTACTATGTGAGGTACTTTGGCATCCTCTATCTCTTGGACCTCTAGTCCTATCTCTATAACTGTCTTTGTAGCTCTCGATGGCATTGCAATGCTCTGTACTATATTGTTTTGTTTCTCCTTGGGAAGATTGAACTTCACCATGTTGGCAAGGGGAATGTCCTCTTTTAGAACTATAATTGGTTCTCCTTTCTTGGCATGTCTTATTGCAGCAACTTCCAAATTCACCAAATTGGAGGTAGGTTCTTAGATGTTCTAATGGGTATTAGTGGTAGCTTTTATAGGAGCTGGAAAAATATTGACCATGAAAGGTAGATCTCAGGTGGGGTGGAAGCAAGAGCAAAGAAAGAGCTATGGTAGAGATGGAGCAAGAGAGCAAGAGAGAGAGGCACCGTATGTGGAAACTCTGATAGTCAGAATGTGTGATCGGCCTTCTCTTATTCAAATGTCACTAAAAGAATAAAGAATAAAGTGACAGTGATGGTCCCCTACCACTTGCAATGTACATGTGTATGGGTATTGTTAGCGTAATAAATACACGTGTTTAGGCATAGCCTTTACCCCCAACAACCTCCCACGTAAAGGCAAATGTACCCTAGTGAGGAGAAAATAAGAAAAAAGTGACAAATCATAAATGTACATAAGTACAACAAAATGAAGAATGGATGTAATCTCATCCTACACCCAATCATCTTCCTAAGGAAGGCAAACATTCCATTGAGAGACTTTTACTGAGCAAATCTACAAGGATTTTATCAGTTAAGATCTTGACAAGATCAATAAACTTTTCATCTACCACCTCCCTAATGAAGCGATAGTGCACCTCAATGTGCTTTGTCTTTGCACGGAAGACCGGATTCTTGGCCCACTAAATAGTTCTCATAGAATCTGAATGCAGTGTAGAGACTATATTAGTAATACCAAGGCTTGCAAGACTAGATGGCCTAACTAAAGAGCCTCCTTGCAAGCCTCAATGGCTACAACATACTCTATCTCTATAGTAGATAGGGATGTGCATTCTGCACCTTCTTGGACATCCAAGAAACAACACCTCCCCAAAGGTGAAGACATAGCCAGAGATAGTGGACTTTCTACTGTCTACATGTTCTACATAATTAGAGTCAGTGTACCCCAAAACTCTTATATCTTAGACACCATAACATATGTACATATCTATAGTGCCCTTAAGGTACCTCATGACACCCTTCACAGTATTCCAATGCGGCCTGCCAAGTATAGCCATATAGTATGCCATAACTCCCATTGCAAATGCTATGTTAGGACAAGTAGCTATGATGGCATATATCAAAGTGGCCATTGTAGATGCATATAAGGAGACTTGGCTAACTCGACCTTTTGCTCATCTGTTGTGCTGACTATGGATAGTTGGCTTGACTAACCTTCACATGAGAAGGTAAAGGACAACCAATAGGCTTAACATCTTGCATATGAAACCACTCAATGATCTTCTAGATGTACTTCTTCTACAACAAGTAAAGAAGCCCCTTACAATGAATGTGTGTGATGCATATCCCAAGAATATGTGAGGTTTTTCCCATGGCCTTCATCTCAAAGCTCTTGTTGAGCCAATTTTTCAAGGCATCTAGCTCATCATGAGAACTCTTAGCAATTAAGATATCATCAATATAGAGCACCAAAATCATAAGGCTACCATCACGAGCCTTCTTCGTGTATAAACACAGATCCATATGACTAGGGCTGTATCCCTAGGAATATATGAAAGCATTCAAGCTTGTGGTACCATTCCATAGGTGCCTGCTTAAGTTAATAAAGACTCTTTCTCAACTTACACACTAGGTGTTCCCTGCCTTCTTTCTCAAAGCCCTCAGGTTGTCGTATATAAATCTCATCATGCAAGTCTCCATGTAAGAAAGCTATCTTGATATCCATCTAATAGAGGTCTAGATCGAGCTATGCAACCAAAGACAAAACCAAGTTTAGGGTAGTCATCTTGATGAAAAGAGAGAAGACCTCATCAAAGTCAACACTATATTTCTACTTAAAACCCTTAGTAACCAATCTAGCCTTATAGGATGGCTTGGGACATCTAGAGGTACTCTTCAACTTGTATACCTATTTGCATGGCAAAGCATATTTCTCACTAGGCAAAGAAACCAAATCCCACTTATGATTTTATGTAGTGAGGCATACTCTAACTATATGGGCCTCTCCCAAGAGTGACTATCACCTTTGTGCATGGCCTCATCATACATAAGAGGCTCACTAGCATATTTGTCACCATAACATAATCCATAAAGGGTGAAAATTGATCAAGCTGCTAGTAAACCATTGCAAAACACGTTGTGGGGCATGTACCTCCTATCTAACATTATGGTCCTATGCCACTGGAGCATCAACTACTGCAAGCTATCTAGTTGATTTTACAATAACATGAGGCTCCTCTTGAAATCACCTTGCATACCTCAATGACCCATTGAGGCTACTTATGCATTTTGTCCTCACATGGAAAACAACATCATGGCTATGGATGACCTTTCAAGCACATGGATCCCATTGATGATAGCCCATATCACTTGCATCCCCATAACCAAGAAATATGCATTTCGTGGACTTAAGATCCAGCTTATTGTGCATGTTATTGGGAACATGGTAGAAAGCCTCACAATCAAAGACACACAAATGAGAATATAATGGAGGTTTTCTAGACTATACTTCCTCTATAATATGATAGTCAAGAGTAGTGCCTGGGGATCGATTTATAAAATATATGATAGTAGTAAATACCTTAGCCCAAAAGTATTGCGGTAACTTTGCTTGGCTAAGCATACTATGAACTAGCTTCTAAATCGTCCTATTCATGTACTCAGCCATACCATTCTGGGGTGGGGTATACGGGGTAGTCAATTGATGCTTAATATCCCTCTCCTCCCAAAATTGCTCAAAGGCTTTAGATACATGCTTGTCCCCAATGTTATATTGTAGGCATTTTAGCCTATAACCAGATTGGTTTTCAACAAAACCAATCCAACACTGAAATATAGCCATGACTTTGCACTACTTAATGACTTATAGGGCATAGGTCCACAAACATCATAATGGACAAGAGCAACACTCACCCATGCGTGTAATGCTAGACTTCTTATAAAAATTACGAGTTTTCCTACCATAAAGAGAATGAGTACAAGAAATAAAACTCTTATAGTTAAGGGGTGAAAGATACTGCAAATGCTAAGCATTTTCATTCCCTTTAATTACATGTGCCTAAGGTGAAAATGCCATAACAATACATGTGATACTACAGCCGCTGCCAAAACATAGTCATAGAACCAAATACAAGTAAAGGGTAAAAGGTGCTAGATTGGTGCACAGATCGGACGCCGTATGCACACGTAGTGAGCGTCAGAAGGTCCCCAAGAACAAAAGAACTCTACTTTTTGCACAAAAAACAATGAAGAAAGCTTGCACGACATGAACAAGAGACTAATTGGGTGCAATCTTCCCCCATGCCTTGTGTGAGCACTCCACAAAGCATGTATTTTATATATTATTAATCTTCAAGCTCAAAAAATAGCCCAATTTACAATTAGCACTCTTTAGCTGTTGTGTTTGCTTTTGAGCCACTAAAGAATTAAAGCTATTGGGCACCCAAGGAGTCAAGCAGTACCCAAATACAATGTCCAATACAAATATTTAAATCGTGCGTCCATGCGCATACAAAAATAATAAATAAATATCAAGTGCTTTAGTAAATAAGCGCGATAAAATATAGGCGCCATGCCTAAGATACGTGCCCATAAAAAATTGATGATAATTTGAATACATGCTATCCTTCAATGCTTCCCAATGCCACTGCTGCTTGCTCTACACATCAACTGAAGCATTCACAATTGTTAGAAAAATAATACAATTAAACCGACAAAAGTGAATACCTAGCAGTCTTCAGCTACATCAATAAATTGGTTAGAACTCAATCCTAACCTTAATTTATTACGAGTGCGCACTCTGAACTCATAAACGTTTATTAATTTAAATATGTATTTTGTGAAATCACCCGCTATGGAATCACCCACTTACATATTAAATTAACAAAACACCCGAAAAGGATAGGCGTCCCCATCGACTTTTCGCCCAAAGAATCCACCTTGTGTATGAGCCTCGGCAATAAAATTTTATGGAATCCATCACAAAACCTCGCGAAATCCACTGTGGAATATGCCTCCTGGCATCATACCCCCGAGGTGGGATAGCAATTGACCTCAATTGCTATTAGCTCAATGTGGAGCTAACAGTGTGGAAAAAACACTTAGGTCTCTAGCGTGCATCCATTGGGCTTCTTCAATAGGATAATTTTTAAACTTGACCAAATATCTAGAATATCTATGGCTAGTTCTAGTGGTCATAAAGTCAGTATCTATAATAGTTTCATGCTCAAGGATTTCAGTTTCTTCATCTAGTAAAGGAGGGTTTTCATAGACAGGGTGTATAGGTAATTGTCCTCTAAAAGGTCGTAATAAACTGATATGGAAGGTGTTGTGGATTTTCGAATGTTGTGGTAATTCTAGTTTAAATGCATTGTCATTGATTTTGTGTATGATCTTGGATGGTCCATAAAATCTAGGTGCTAATTTGACAACGGGGTGCTTATCTACACTTTGTAATCTTTGTTTTTCAATTCGTAACCAAACATAATCATCAACTTTAAAATTCATAGCCTGTCTTTTCTTGTTTGCTTGTTTTGTGTATGATTGCTGGGCTTTGGCAATCATATCTTTAACTTCATCAACAATAATAGCATGCATGTTAGCAATATCATCAGCAATTTGAATTTTGTTTGATAATGATGTAACAGGTGTAGGCAATCGATATCCATAAATAACTTCAAATGGTGCTTTCTTTGTAGCTGTATGTGGTGTGTATTATATGCAAACTGAAGTAAATGTAGATATGTATCCCATGTGTGTGGTTTTGAAATGGTGTAAGCATGCAAAAGATCTAAAATAGTACTGTTAGTAGCTTCTGCTTGACCATTTATTTCAGGATGAAATGCAGATGAAAAATCAATCTTTGTTCCTAAGTTAGCAAACAAAGTGATCAAAAAATTATTGCAAAATCTAGAACCACGATCAGAAATAACGACTTTTGGTAAACCATGGTTAGTGAAAACAGTTTTCAAAAACAATTGAGCAGCTTGAGATGCAGTTAAGGTTTTCTTGCATGGAATAAAATATGCTTGTTTGCTGAACCTGTCTACAACAGTCCAAATCATATCATGGTTAGCTTTAGTGTTAGGTAGACCAGTGATAAAATCCATTGAAATTTCATGCAAAACAAATGATCGCAATGGAACAATCACATATAATCTTTTTTCATAAAACATAAATCCATTAGTGTAAGACAATGAATCAATAGGAATCCAATTATTTGCAACTAGTTTATTCCAATCAGCTTGAAAAGTAGGATCTTGATGATAAGTATCTTTCATAGGAATAAGGGAATCAAATGATATCACAGAAATATTTTGAATTGTAGGTCTTCTACTCAAAGCATAAGCAACAACATTCTCTTTTCCAGGTTGATATTGTATAAGGGGATGAAAACTTTGAATAAAAGAGGCCCATTTAATGTGTTGGTCTGATATTTGTGATTGACTAAGGAGATGTCTAATGCTTTGTTGGTTAGTTTTGATCATGAATTCAGATCCCATTAAATAATGTTTCCATTGACGTAAGGCTTGTACTATGGCTAACAATTCCTTGTTATAGGTAGAATATTTAAGTTCAGATGGTTTGAGTTTGAAGCTAGAGTAAGCTATGGGATGAGAATCTTGCATAAGGACTGCTCCTATTCCAGATCCACTTGCGTCAGTGGACTACTAAGAAGAATGGTCTATTGAAGTCAGGTAATTGTAATACAGGAGCATGAGTTAAAGCATGTTTTAGCAAATCAAAGGACTTTTGTTGATTGTCAGACCAATTATACACGATACCCTTCTTTAAAAGTTTTGTCAAAGGTAATGCAAGTAATGAGAAATTCCTCACAAACTTTCTGTAAAAGCTAGCAAGACCTAGAAAAGAACGTAATTCATGTATATTTTTGGATATCAGCTAATTTAAAATTGCTTCTATCTTTTTAAGGTCGACTTTAATACCTTCTGATGAAATAATATGTCCTAGATATTCAATTTCTGTTTGGAAGAATTCACTCTTTTCTGGATTAGCATATAATTGATTGTCTTTTAATAACTTAAAAACTAAAGACAAACGTTCATAATGCTCATTCTCATTTTTACTGAAAACTAATATGTCATCAAAGAAAACAATGACACAATGCTGATGTTTCAAAAATATGCGATTCATCACACGACTGAATGTGGTTGGTGCATTGGTTAAACCGAAAGGCATAACCAGAAATTCATAGTGTCCAAATTGTGTTCTAAATGCAGTTTTGAATATATCAAATTTATCCAATCTTACTTGATGATATCCAGATTTAAGATCTATCTTACTGAATATGGCAGATCCTTGTAGCTTATCCATAAGATCATCTACCCTAGGAATCATGTATCTATTCTTAACAGTAATTTTATTTAGGGCACGATAATCAATGCACATACGATAAGTATTATTTTTCTTCTTCACTAATAAGATAGGTGCACCAAATGGAGAACTACTAGGTCTAATTAATCCTTTGTTAAGCAATGGTGCTTTACATGGTGGTTGTGTTCCAGGAATTAAATCTATCTTATGATCTTTAGGTTGTGAAGGTGGTAATCCAGGTGGTAAATCAAAAGCAAAACAATCTTGGAATTGGAAAAGAAATTGTGTATGCCTATGATACATATGTTTTTCTTTAACTTGAATTTCATTCACCCATATTAAATAGGATTTGCTACTTTTACGTAATGCACGTTTAGCTTGAGTATGAGTAAGCAACAGAAAATTATTGGAAGCGTGCATACCATGCAGCGTGATTTGTTTTCCTTGAAAATAAATTTTAATTAAATGCGTAGAATAATCTATATCAGGATTGTATTGATGACTCCAGGGCATTCCTAAGATAATGTCACTAGACTGCAAAGGTACAACTAAGAAATTTCTTCATTCAATATAATCACCAATTTCAATTTCTAAATTATGCACCTCTTGTGTTTCATTATATCTCGTACCTAGGAATGCAACCTTGATGCGATAATGTGTAGAAACAGTATGTAAATTCAATTCTTTGACAAATTTTGCAGAAATAAAGTCATGTGTACTCCCATCATCATGTAAAATAGTCTTTTCTTTACCATGCACAAAACATTTCATTGTTAATAAGGAATGGGGAGTTGGCATACCTGGCAAAGTATCAGAAGTAGTACCAATGTCGTCATCATCTTCCGTAAAGTCTGGCATTTCCTCACGTTCTTCATATTCTATTGCTCCCAGATAATTAATATGGACGGATGGCTTTTTGGATTGACAATTGGCTGTTAGATGTCCAGGTTGATGACATTTATAACAAACTATGGGTTTTGCTTTGGATACATAATTGGTAATGGCAGGAAGTTTAGGAATGTTGGGATTTGACGGAAGAGATGGCTTAGGGTTTGGATTTGTGTTTGATGGCAAGGTAGGTGATCGTGTCCAAGATTTACAGAATGAAGATGGAAGAAAACGACTTTGATTGAATCTTTGAAAATTTGAATTTAATATTTTTGGAACCAAAGTTACCATTAGTTGGGAATTGTTGTGGTTGCTTGTCTCGTCCGCGAATTTTGTCTTTAGTGTCATGGGCCAAGGAAATTGCATCTTGAAGGGTTGTTGGCTTGAACATATTGACCTCCGCATAAAAATGTCCAAGTAGGCCAGACATAAACTTGTGTTTATGAGTTGCTTCACGTACATCTTCGAGCATTCGTAGTTGCAATAGAGCATTCCAGAAATGTTCGGTATATTGTGAAATAGGTTTGCGATCCCTTTGTTGTAGAAGATCCCATTGCTTGACTACTTTTTTGTGGAATTGGGGAGGAAGGAAATTCTGCAAAAATTTCTTTTGGAAAGTCTCCCAAGTAGTGGGACAATCAACGCTTTTGCGGACCACAGTCCACCATAAGGATGCTCGGTCAACTAAATGGTTAGTGACACATTTAATTTTATCTTTCTCAGCATATGTTTCTTCATGGAAATAATCATCAAATTGTCTGATAAAAGCAAGTACAGTCTTTCCATCGCATGATCCATTGAAAGTACGAAATTTGAAGTTTCTTTCCGAATAGATTGGGCTTCAAGTGTTGCATCGATGGTACATCATATAAGATCTTCAGGTTGCGATCCATCTTGGTCAGTGGTAGATCGTTGCAGATTGGCCAATTGAGCTTGCAAAGCTTGTCGTGCTCTTCATTCCTCTTGAAGCTGCATCATAATCAAATCCAACTTTTGCTCCATTGTTGGTTTGGGTAAATCACCTTCAGCCATAAGATCGTCCATGTTTTGATCAGTCATATTGCAAAATTCCAAAAGACCTCACACACTCGAAACCTTGTTAGCTGGATGAACGTAGCTCAAAGGCGGGTTTACAAGGCTTGTATGTATGTGTGTGTGTGTGTGTATATATATATATATAGTTTGGCTTTTGTAGTATTTCTCCTTTACGATTGCAAAATTCGATGTCATAATCGTCTTCCAAGAAAGTGATTTTGCATATAGACTGCGTATAGTCTCTGCGTGTTAATGATTGTTTGCTATAATGTGCTTCTGTCAGTTCAGAGGTGTGAACAAGGGCTTCCAGAGGGTAGTGGACTGATTCGTGAGTTGCTGGATACAAATTGCCTTTATGATAGTTGTTGAAGATGACTTGCAGGACCTTATTGACTTGGGTAACTTAGATGACTTGGAGCTTTAAGCTTTTATGACTTAGCTTGGATTTTGAGGACCTGAGTATGTCCTCGCCCGATTCGACGATGGCCAGTTCGTGCTGCCTCCGCAGACGGATGAAAACGGATTATGAAGCTTTTAATAAGCTTCTTTTTGAAGCTTTATAACTAATCCTTTAAGCTTGAAAAGCTATGGATGAATTTTCTTATCTGTACTCAATGACTTGATGAGAGATCTTTCCGTGTGGCCTTCCACCTCTGCAGAGGCCGGTCCCTCGCGATTTGAGTATACAGTAGGGGGTTCTTGACTGCCAGGAACACGTTGGTATCGACCGTTCACCACTAGACTGACCGTAGGGCTCGATTGTTCCAGGAGCTTTGCCTTCGCGTGAGATGGTAAGTGATTGGAAGCTCTCAATCTCAACTTCGCTCTAATACCACTGGTGCACAGATCGGACGCCGTATGCGCGCGTAGTGAGCGTCAGAAGGTCCCCAAGAACAAAAGAACTCTACTTTTTGCACAAAAAACAATGGGAGAAAGCTTGCACGACATGAACAAGAGACTAATTGGGTGCAATCTCCCCCCATGCCTTGTGTGAGCGCTCCATAAAGCATGTATTTTATATATTATTCATCTTCAAGCTCAAAAAATAGCCCAATTTACAATTAGCATGCTTTAGCTTTTGTGTTTGCTTTTGAGCCACTAAATAATTAAAGTTATTGGGCGCCCAAGGAGTCAAACTATACCCAAATACAATGTTCAATACAAATATTTAAATCGTGCACCCATGCGAATATAAAAATAATAAATAAATATCAAGCGCTTTAGTAAATAAGCACGACAAAATATAGGCTCCATGCCTAAGATATGCGCCCATAAAAAATTGATGACAATTTGAATACACGCTATCCTCCAATGCTTCCCAATGCTACTGTTGCTTGCTCTACACATCAACTGAAGCATTCACAATTGTTAGAAAAATAATACAATTAAAACGACAAAAGTGAATACCTAGCAGTCTTCAGCTACATCAATAATTTGGTTAGAACTCAATCCTGACCTTAATTTATTATGAGTGCGCACTCTGAACTCATAAATGTTTATTAATTTAAATATGTATTTTGCGAAATCACCTGCTATGGAATCACCCACTTACACATTAAATTAACAAAACGTCCAAAAAGGATACACGTCCCCATCGACTTTTCGCACAAAGAATCCACCTTGTGTATGAGCCCCGGTAATAAAATTTTACGG
Source organism: Lygodium microphyllum (assembly GCF_053477565.2). Classification (NCBI taxonomy): domain Eukaryota; kingdom Viridiplantae; phylum Streptophyta; class Polypodiopsida; order Schizaeales; family Lygodiaceae; genus Lygodium; species Lygodium microphyllum. Next base: position 125,388,040 of record NC_141146.1, read on the forward strand.
AATCCACCGCAAAACCTCACGGAATCCACCATGGAATATGCCTCCTGGCATCACAGACTTGGCACCTCATGCCAAGACAAAATTCCTAGGCGTGAGATTTCATGAGAAATCACCAACAAAAGAGACAGCATAACCTACATCATCTAATTGTCCAAGCTTTTGGTCAAAGGTGAAACATTGCATATATCATACAAAGTAAACATACTACCTAAAGGAATTTATAGCTGGACATCTCCAATACCAACAATATCCAAGGTCACCCAATCTGACAAATCATGTCATCATGGGAAGCCCTGACCAATGCCTTTGAGGGCTTACATGGGGCACCGTCCCTTTCTACGGGCTCTCCCTCTGCTTTCTGATCTCCCATTCCGGAAATGAGTCCTGTCCCAGTTCATCACAACCAGTCTGTGTGATTTAGGGCGAGCAAATATCTACTATTGGTTGGAATATGCCCCGTGGTTGAAGCATGACAAATATTATCACAGGGGCCATCGCTCTATAATGATTACTATGCACTTCATGATCTACTAGTTAATCCTTGTCATGCAAATAATTCCATCCTGCCTCAGGGCCTAACCCTTGGTTCACTTTTTACAGGTTTCCTCACAGTAGCCGTCATGGAGCACCCAATGCAGCTGGCTTACAAGGACGTTATCCGCCATCGGAGGGAGCATATGGCACAAGATCCTCCACCAGAGCACTATGTGCCTACCCTTAAGAGGTATGCACCAAAAAGAGGCCCCAAGTGACACCGCCCCGGACGCAAGCCAAAAACTTGCCAAGCTAGGAAAATAAAGGCTCAAGAGAACGCTCGAGGGGTGGCAACCCCAGCCGTGCATGCCCTCACTAGACACTCAGGCACCAGGTGCTCGAAAGAGGAGAAGAAAGCTAGAAACAAGAGGAAATTTGATGAATTATTTAAAAGTATTCTTGAAATAGCTGTGGCTAGGGACTACACCATTTGGGTCCCCAAAACACCAACACCTGTGCCAATCCAAGAGTGCAACTCCTAACAACAACCAGCCCTATCACCAACTTCACCAACCCTACCACTAGCCAACCACTAACAACATGCCCCAAATGACCTTTGTCCACCCCACCACCAAAACTTCTTTGCAGAAAACCACAATTGTCCCTTCCACCCACATCTTCGGTGCATGCCAAAGCCTGCTACCTACAATGATGATTGCCATGGGACTAGCACTCGTCCAGGAGGGGGTAATGTTAACCCTCAAACGAACAAGGTGGAAAACCCAGAAAATCTAAGGCAGAAGACAAGGCCAAGGCAAAGGTGAAAGAGAAGACGAAGGTGTGCCAAGAAGAATTTGGAAACATAAAAAGTGCAAAAAAGTCCTGAATCAAGGAGAAATGTGCATGAGAAAAAGTGCAAGTCAATACTTTTGTAAAAAAGGTGTAGGGCACACCATGATTTATTTTAAGAGTGTTGGGCTCTCACCCGTGCAATTTGTAAAGGTAGATGGGCGGTAGGAAGGAATCTAGGAAGATAGGAGGACAATGGAAAAAAGGGCCCCGACCATGTAAAAAAGGGGAATAGGGGGATGACCGCCCAAAAGGGATTTAGGCTTTGTATATAAAGTGGAAAAGTGAATGAGAAGCTCATTCTTGTGTGTGGCCCATTTTACCATAGTAGTAGCATTCAACATTGCTGTTTGCATTTTGGCCTCTTTGCCATCCAGCACAACCTCTTTGGCTCCCCCTGCCTCTAGAGTTACCACGTCCTCCTCCATAGGACTAGTTTTCTTGAGTCTTCTGCATATTCTGATTTCTACCACGGCCTCCAGATCGGCCTCCTCTACCTCTACCTCTACCTCTTCCAGCATTTGAGTAGAAGACAGTTTCTTTTGAAGTTCCTCCTGAAGAAGATGCACCACCATTTCTCTGCTCCTCAGAAATTAGAAGAGCAATCAACTCCTCAAAATCAGGAAATCTTTCACGAACTGAAATGGATGTCCGAAACTATGCATAATCCTTTCCTAGACCATTCAAGGTCACAGAAACTAAATCATCATCTTCCACTGGCGATCCAATGGGAGCAAGTGCATCTGCAATCTTCTTCACCTTCATGTGGTAGTCATTGATGCTCATACTTTCTCTTTGCACATTATGCAACTCTTGCTTGAGCTGCATTTTCTTGGCTTGCATATTTGTGCTATACATTTTTGACAAAGTATCCCATGCCTCCTTTGGCGTATTTGCATCCTGAATATGCACAATCATAGAGTCTGAAATACTGATAGACAGCCAGTACATAACTTTCCTGGCTCTCTTATGCCATGCTTTAAATGCCTGCATTTGCTTTTGATTGGGAACATCAGGAAGAATTGGTTCTTCTTCATTTCCTGCAACAAATTTTCAATATCCTTTTCCCATAAGGAAATTCGTCATTCTAAACTTCCATGCTTGGAAGTTGTTCTTGTCAAGCTTTTCAGTTACAATCTGTGAAAGAGAATCAGACGCCATTACAAAACACTGCAAAAAATTCTGTCACTGCAAAAAACACAGCTTCACCCTCACAAGGGCAAATCTGCAAAACTGGCAAAAGTGGTATTTGACCACACAGTCACTTCCTAGTGACGATTTTGCATAAACAGGAAACAAGGATGATTCTGTAACTCCCAATGTCTCTGCATACAAGCATACGATGCAATTTTTGTGGTAACTTTTCACCGACCTGTAGAACAGTGGTCACACAGCATAAAACAGGGGCTTTTTCTGAGTGCGTGCAGAAAACTTCCGCCTCCAAAACAGGCCCCAAAATGGCCTCAAATAAAAAAAAAAGAGCAACCAAGGGCTGAACCTCTCCCTTGCAACATATACTGCCCTCTTGCTACACCGCGAAGGGCGTCTCAATCTGAGACAATGCACTCTTGCACTTTCCGGCTGTGCTACCTGCAGAGACTTGCTCCCAAAACAGAAAAATGAAAGCAACACTGGTCCTCTTACCAGAACATCGCGAACTTGGCTTGCTTTCTTGAGCTCCTTACCACAAACAAGGCTCTGATACCATGTCAAGATTGCGGAGAGAAGGAAGGAGTCTCACTTGTAGCTTTCTTGCTTGCACAATGGGGGAATACACACACAGGTGGAGGTTGAAAACAGTTTTCCTCTTCTTAGTTGTGTAAGCCAAAAAGAACTCTAGTACATAGAAATAGAAGAACCCTATATATGGGTCTCAAGCCAAACTCAACTAACTAAGGTGGCATATTAACTGAGCCACAAACTAGAGTAGATAAGGATAGTTGTCATCTAGCTATTATTCATGGGCGGTGTACCACTACAACTGACAAGTCGGTGACATAAATGCACAACGGTCACCCTGGCATATCATGAGTGGAGCTCGATATCTCAACAGATTCTACTTGTTGGAATCCAAGATGACCACAAAGATATCGAACCAAAGCCTAGAGAGTTTGGTCCTAATTTCGGCCCAAGGAGATTTCCCTCTTAAAGTTACAGAGGACGACGGTCTGGCATGGTGGCCAAAGATCAAAAGACGAGTGTTACAAATATAGAGAAAAGGAACATATCTCACTGAATCGTCCAAACACTAGAAGGTTCATGAACTACAAACCCTTATGCAGTAGAGATGCAAAGGAAAAAGGCCATACAGTAAAAGATTGTTCCAATCTAGCTCCTATGAAAGCCACCACTAACAACCAACAGAAGACCCAAGAACCTACCTCCAACTTGGTGGAATTGAAAGTTGCTGCAATAATGCGTGCCAAGAAATGAGAACCCACATTTCCAAAAGAGAACATATGCAAAAATGGTGAAGTTCAATCTTCCAAAAGAGAAACAAAATAGTATATGACAAAATGCTACATTACAGAGAGCAGTCTAGTGCCATAGAAGGATACAGAGACAGTTATAGAGATAGGACCAGAGGTCTAAGAGGTAGAGGATGCATAACTACCCCCAATGATAGAAGAAGTGTAGATATTGCCGCTTCTATAGGAAAAAGGGAAGATAAAAGTGGGTGTTGCCCCATTCCCTAGCCGATTGGAGAAGCCCGACGATCCCATTAAAGAGTATGACTTGGTCACGTGAAGGTGGATACCAATCTTCCAGAAGAGGAATTGTTGATTATGCATGATCTACTAAAGGAGAACTTGGATGTGTTTGCATGGTCGTATAAAGATCTAAAGGGGATTTATCCCATAGTGTGTTAGCATCACATCAACCTAGAGCCTGATACCAAGCCTATGAGGCAAAGACAAGGGCGTATAAATCCAAATTACTCTGCTTTGGTGAAAGATAAATTGTTGAAGCTCCTTGAAAAGCTAAGTCTATCTGTCCAATGGCCAATAGTGAATGGGTTTTTCCCATCATGCTAGTATCTAAAAAGAATGGAAAACTATGAATATGTGTGGACTTTTGCAAAGCTGAACTCCAAAACAAAGAAATATTGTTTTCCTATTCCTTTCATAGACTAACTACTATATACAATGGCTAGACATGAGCTCTATTCACTCTTGGATAGATTCATTGGGTATAATCAATTCCAGATAGCAGAAGAAGATCAATCCAAGACAACCTTCACAACAGAATGGGGAACCTATGCTTATAGAGTGATGTTGTTTGGGCTCCATAATGCTCATGCTACCTTTCAACAAGTGATGATGGTCGCATTTCAAAATAATATGCATGATTTTATTGGGGTATACATAGATGAATTTTTTGTCTATAGCCTAATCTGTGAGCATTGGGGACACCTAGAGTAGTGCTTTGACAGATGTCAAGAGTATGTGATCTCTCTTACCCTGATAAATGCGTCTTTGGAGTCTCTTCAAGAGTTCTTCTAGGCTACATTGTCTCTGCACAAGGGATAGCAACAGACCCTGCCAAGATTGAGAAGATTGTAGCTCTAAATTCGCAAACCAACCTCAAATAGTTGAGGGGATTTCTTGGCCATGTGGGATATTATAGAAGGTTCATAGCACATGTTGCAACAAAGGCATCCCCCTTGCATAAGCTCCCGAGAAAATATGTATAGTTTACGTGAACTGCTAATTGTGACGAAGTATTCAACACCCTGAAGCAGTACTTGATTGAAGCACCCATCTTGCAATCTCCTGATTGGATGAAGGAATTCCATATACACATTGATGCATCAATAGAAGGGTTAGGTGCAATCTTATGCCAAAAAGGCTCCTTGAAGTTAAACCAACCCATTTACTATGTAAGCCGTAAGGTAATTGATCAAGAAATAAACTACATAGTGACAAAGTTAGAATGTCTTGTAATGGTGTTTGCCTTGGAGAAATTCCGACACTGCCTACTGTCAATGCGCTTCAAATTCTATGTGGACCATGAGGCATTGTCCGTCTTGATGAACAAAGGAGATGTGAAGGGAAGAATGATGAGATGGCTCCTTCTATTCCAGGAGTTTGATTTTGAAGTGCTTACTAAGCCTAGTCCCTCCCATGTCCTTGTGGCTGATCATCTGTCACGAATCCCTCAGAGCAATGAAGCGAAGTAGGGCGACCCATACCTCCCTGATCCTTCTCTCTTCTTGGTTGAAACTATAACCCCCCGGTACATAGACATCGCCAACCTTTTGGCTACTCAATAGTATCCTCTTGGTATCTCTAGTTGTGAGAAGAAGAAGCTTCTATTGGAATCAACCCCTTACACCGTGTTAGGTGGTGCTTTGTACAAGAGAGGCAAAGATGAAGAGTTGCGCAAATATGTCGCAAGAGCTAAGATCGGGATAGTTTTAAAAGCATGCCATGACAAGCCATATGGTGGAAACTTTGCAGAAGAGGTGATATTGCGAGAAAGGCTATGCTCATAGGATACTGGTGGACAGAGGTACTCACTTTCTCAACAAGATTATGGAGGAGCTGAAAAAGCTGTACAAGATACGCCATCGCAAGTCCACACCCTACTACCTCGAAGCCAATGACTAAGTCAAAGTTACCAATTGTATCCTTTGTTTGATCATCTTGACAAGGACAATTGCTGCAAATTGGGATGATTGACTTACAAAGGCCCTCTTGATGTACAGAACCTTCCATAAGGCTGCTACAAGACAGACCCCTTTCCAGTTGGTGTATGTGGTACAAAAGTCGTTTTCCATGTAGAGCTAGAATTGCCTTCTTTGCGAGCAGCTATTAAAGAACACCTAGGTGATGGTGAGTCCCTACAATGCCATCTCCTACACTTGGAATGTTTGGACAAGACTTGCAAGATGGCCCTATAGTGTATGGAAGCTACTCATGCTTGACGGAAGGGTTATCATGATAGCTTCATTGAGCATAAGGAATTCAAGGAAGGTGATCTAGTCCTCACCTATAATTCATGATTTGGCAAGTTCCTAGGAAAACTACAATAGCATTAGATGGGCCCCTATAAGGTACTTGTTTTCAACCTTAACGACTCTGTCCAAGTGTAGGCCATCGATGCTTCTGAATATCCCTTCCTAATTAATGGATATTACCTAAAGAAGTATTTTCCTCCTTGGGGAGATTCTCATCCAAATGAGGTGGCCTTGTTCTTCTAGCCCCTCACAGCCACCTCCCACTCCTACTTTGCTCCCTTCTTGTTTGGTCTAGCAGAGGTGGCAAGAATGGTTTTGATACATGGTATTCTTTCCATTCTCCTCTTTATAAATGTGTGTGTGTGTGTGTGTGTGTGTGTGTGTGTGTGTGTGTGTGTGTGTGTGTGTGTGTGTGTGTGTGTGTGTGTGTGTGTGTGTGTGTGTGTGTGTGTGTGTGTGTAAATCGATCATGGGAAAAAATGACTTCGATCCCTATTATAGCAACCTATTCTTCAAGAAAAGGTAGAAACATCCTCATGGATAGGAAAATAATTTTAAAAAATCAAAACTGTTATGGGAGAAAAGGAAGAAATTCCATGTCATAACATGCCTCGTTCCAAGAAAAGGTGGCAAATACCCTTGGATGGGATGTTGGCTGTGGAAAAGGTAGCAACACCCTATAATATAGATTAGTTGAATCATTAGTCAACCTTTCAAGATGGAGTTCCAAAACTGCCTCCCTTGGTGCATTGTATCCTACAACTCTATCAATGCATCTGACTTCTACAGCAGACAATATCTCTCAAATGTTATCAAAGCTCCAGATTTGTTGGCTACCAGCTTGGTACACCTCTTCATCAATCGATATAAGTTGATATAATCAATGATGAAGTTGATCCTCATCAACAATCCCTCAAGTGATGCAAGCTTTCATTCTAACTGGATGGGGATATGATTATGGGATGCCCTTTTTATTTATCAAATGAGTGTGAGATAGAGGGTAGGGTGAGTGACCAGTGCTTGCACTTTTAAATCCAAAGAGGTGAGATGTGTGAATGGAGTGTTGCATGCATGGGCTGGGCCTCTCAATGCATAATGCACAATCTATTCATGTGCATAGCACTATAAGGCTCCCTAACCTTCCTTCTTGCACGTATGCAAGCACAGGGTGGGATGCACTGCTACACCATCAATTGCTCAGAAGGTATACAACCTTCGCATAAGTGGCACTAAGGATTACATCAATGGGTGTGAGGAACTCGGTTTCCCTCTTGTAATCATCAACAAAGCGTGATATAGAGGGGGGACTAAGCACAATTGATTTTCCTTTCATTAACTGAGAGGTGAGGATTGAGAAATGTTACGACAATTGGCATCACACATATTTCCATTTTTCTATGCACACACGGGACCAAGCCTCCACCATCACTATACACATATCACTCTATTCAGTGCATTGCACTACAAGGCTCCCTGACCTTCCTTTTTATACCTATGCTAGATGGGTTGGGACACACTGATGCATCATTAATTGTGCATGCTGGCATACTCCTAAACCATCCCTCTTATCAATTTCTAACGCGGGTCTAATTATTCTCCTTGAGTGATGTGAGTTACGGGGTGAGCAACATATCTATACTCCCAATATGAGTGATCGAGATTGAGTGTGGTCTTCTTTGCTATCGGCGGCTTACCGGGTTTTCATCAACAATGTTACCTTCCTATGTATTGTTGCATGGTCCCTGCCATGCCAAAAGTGTGCTGTGGTGAGCCTTGGCACCTTCTATGGATGACTTTGACTCCCCTGCACATATAGACAATGATCTACATTGACCAATTGAATGGGCCAAGTATTTCTAACCCTACCTCTTGCATTCATTTATGTGTATGTCATGTCTTCAAGTGTGGGGATGTATGGGTATGGTTCATGGTCAAGTGTTAAGTCCCTGTTGATTAGTCAAATTGATTTTTTCACATCTTAAGTGTGGGGACACGTCCCTGTGCGTCTCATTTGCATATATTCATGAATACCTTGTTAATTGATCCTTATACAATCTCATGTTTTCTTTATGCCCCACTAAGGTTCCTTCCTCCCCCACGCAGCCTATTTTACCCCATTTTTGTGATCTTCTCTTGCCCTTTTGGTTGTATCATTTGGCTTATCCCCCATGAGAACACACTCTATGTTCACCCGAAATTGTAATCTGCCCCATGCAGTAAATGAGAATGAATACGAGTGTAGCACTGCCTTGGTGCCTGTTTTAGGCCATAAAGAGCTTAATGTAGTAGGCAAACATGTGTAGGAAATTTGGGATCAACAAAGTTTAGTGGTTGAGACATATAGATTTTTTCTTCTAAGTGACCATGCAAGAATGCAGATTTGACATCGATGTGGTGAAGAATTAATTTAAAATGAGCTGCCATGGAAAGTAATACTTGTAAAGAGGACAAAGAAAGTACAGGAGAGAATGTACTTCCTTAATGGAGGCCTTCAAATTCTTCGAAACCATGAGCCACAAGTCGAGCTTTGTACTTGTTGATGGAGCCATCTGGTTTGAGCTTTTTGCGAAGTACCCATTTGCAGCTTATGGCAGATTCTCCAAGAGGAAGGGGTACCAATTTCCAAGTGTTATTGTGAAGTAGAGCTTTGTATTCATCAAGCATTGCAGCTTGCCATTGAGAGGCTTCAGTACGTTGAAGTGCTTGAGTAACAATAGGGAAAATTGGAGCTTCAGGAATAGTGATTGGAGGTGAATCTCGAGCTTATCCAAGGGCAATGTTGGCTTGAAGATGAAGATCATGTAAGTTTTTGAAGCAAGGAGTTGATTTTGATTTTACCTCTTTACTGTCGGAGTCGGAAGTATTGAATAGAGTAATCGGCATTGATGGAGAAACTGGAGATGGAGGCCGTAGAGTCGTAACAATGAGAGCCATAGGAGAAGTATTTCTTGATGTTGAAGACATAGCTACTATGCAAGCAAAACTTCAAGGTTTGTGCTCATTAGTGGATGGAGCTAATTGTGGAGTAGAGGCATGGAGAGGAATTGAGTTTTTGCGATGAAATGAAGCTTGTGGAAGACATGAAACCTGTTGATTATAAAGATTTTCTCCTTCATATTGGAAGCTTTGAGTTTTGGAGAGAAGGGAGTATCCGACGGAGTGTGAATTTGTTTATTGTAATTTGTGGTAGGCTGGTTTTTAGGATAGGTAGCAGTCGAGCTACTATGGTGTGCCAATTTGCTGTTGTTTTGTAGCCATTGACGTCACCTGTACATGTTTGTCGTGGAGTGGAGTAGCTAGCAATTTTGGACTGATTGAAGAGTCAATCTGTTGTGTGTCGTGAAGTTGTTGTGTGGCATTTAATATGCAAGTTGCTGATTGATAGTCAGCACCATTTGAATGGACAGCAAGCGTGATTATCACCGGTCGACGAGCTGGAGCTATAATGGTTTTTGAAGTTTTTAATAAGGTTTGATATTTATTAAGGTTTGAAATTTTTGGAGATGAGGGTTGTTCGCATGACTTAACGGACTTTGAACCTCTAAAAGGAGATAAGGATGATGATAAAGGTGAAGAGCTGGTGTGGCTAGAACTAGAAGGAGAGGATTCTATCGAAGATATGTTGGGCCTTGTATAATGCATGTCTAATGTAGGACATTTGTTGACAGGGAAAAGTGTGAGAGATGGACATTGTGTTGTGTTGGATGGAAGAATATTATCTTCATAAAAGATGGCACTTTGGCCATAAATAAAGACCTTGTCAGTTGGATCCTAGAAGCGATAGGCCTTGTGACCATGTGGCTCTCCATATCCTGTAAAAATTAGTTGTGTGGCTCTAGGAGAAAACTTGGATTTGTGATCTTGATTGACAAGAAATGCAGTGCATCCAAAGACCTTAAGATGTGATAAGTCAAGAGGGTGACTAAACCACAATCTGTAAGGAGTATTATTTTGTAGGGAGTTGGAGTACAACCTATTTTGAAGATATGTTGCTATAGCAATTGCTTCCTCCCAATGTCTTTTCCTAGACGAGCTAGTGATAGCATAGCTCTTGCAGCATTGAGTAGTGTACGATTCTTTCTTTCGACAACTCCATTTTGTTGTGGATGATGTGGTATGGTAAGCTCATGTTGAATGCCAAAGGCCTTGCAATAATCTTCGAATTCATTTGAAGTATATTCTCCTCCATTGTCTGTACGAAGAGCTTTGAGTCGTAACTCGTGCTTATTTTCAACTGCTTCCTTATATTCTTGGAAGTTGGAGAAGACATGTGACTTCCTCTTGAGAAAATATACAACATTATATCCTGAATAATCATCAATAAGCACCATAAAGTATTTTGCGCCAGTGAGAGAGATACAAGATTTATTGGACCACAAATGTTGGAGTGTACTAATTGAAGTGGGTGAGTCGTAATGGAGTAAGATTTGGGGTAAGGAACATTTGTGGCTTTACTGAGAGCACAAGTTTGACAAAATAGAAGTTGAGAGAGAGAAAGTGGAATGCCGCTAACAAGCTTCTTGTGAATAAGTTGTTGGAGAACATTCTGAGAGGCATGACCGAGCCTAGAGTGCCATAGGAGTGCGTTCTATGATATACTTGTGAGTGAAGTAGAGTTAGCTGAAGCATTTGAAGGAGGTTGTAGAAGTGAATGCTCAAGTGTATAAAGCCAAACTACTTTGGGGCATGTAAGTTTGAGAGAAGGTGAGAGTAGCTATAAGATGCAATGGTCTTTGTAAAAGTGAGCAATGAGAGAGGATTGAGAAGTGAACTCACTGATACTTAATAGATTTTTTTTGAGATTGGGAACATAATAGACTCTATGTACCTTGATTATGTGATTGGAGGAGCTCCACTTGAATTGTGCCATAGCCTTGAGCTTGTTGAATGTTGTTGTCCCCCATGGCAACATGAAGTGGAGTAGAGATCTCTTTGAAGTCAACTAACCATTCCTTGTGAAAAGTCATATGATGAGTAGCTCCAGAATCTAGAAACCATGTATATTCTTCTTTGGAGTTTGATGAAGGTGCCCAAACACTTGTGGCGAGGCTGATGATTGTTTCTGGTTGCTCTTTGATGCCATAATTGCCGATGCTAACAAAGTGAGCATGACCTTTTGATTGATATTTGTTGAATCTATTTTTTTTACGACAATCGTTTTCAATATGACCTTGTCTTTTGCAAGCATTACATATGAGATGATAATGAGGGTTTCTTTTTAAAGATAGGGATGGTGAAGACTTTGGTAAGAGTTGGGCTTATGTTGAGGACTACCAAGAATCCCTTTGAAGTTGGACCGAGAAGAAAACTTAGGCTTTTGTTGAAAGTGTTGAGCTCTTTTGTGAAAAATTTTTGGGTTGTAAACAGTTACAGTTAGAGCCTTGGATTCTTGATGTGAAGAAGTATAAAGAGTATCTCTCATGACTTGCTCTTGCTTGATTCTTTTAATCAGTGGGCTGAAGCTTGAGTTTATCAATGGAGGTTTGAGTAGTAATAAACGATCTCCAAGATAGAGGCAAAGAAGAGAGTAGAAACATGGCTTGTAATTCTTTTGAGATGACCAAACCAGATATTATGGTTTCATCTAGCAAAGATTGCCACTGTTCTAAGAACTTAGTGGCATATTGATCTTCATGCATAGTGGCAGTAGATAGTTTTGTAAACATGTTCATTTGATAAACAATATCGGTGTGTTCATATGTATTTTTGAAGAATTCCCAAATACGTTTTGCAGTGGGTATTGTTCTTACTAGTTGTACTTGTCGATCTCCACAATGGACAAGTATTTCCCTTCTCGCAGCTGCATCTCTTTGCATCCAATCTTCCTTGTCTGCTCCTTCTTGTTCAGGGCAATCTTCCTTGCCATTGATAATATTCCATAGGTTTGCTTGGGATAGGTAAAGTTCCATCCTTAGCTTCCACACTTGATAGTTGCTTCCATTGAGTTTGTCGATCTTGATGTGTCGATTGTAGAAGGTAGTAGCATTGACGAGAGCCATTGGAAGAATGAGAGTAAAGGAGGACGAGTAGTTTGTGAATTTGAGGAGAGTATGATAAGCTAGAAAGATAGGACATGGTGCTCTGATACCATGTAGTGAAAACTAGGAACTTGAAGATTAGAGGATAATGTGCACAATAAGAGATAGAGATAGAGACAATATAGAGAAAGGAGTGAACTATAGTTGAGCATTTCATTGCTAGTGGTTGTATATATACAAGGTACATTAAATGAGGTAGGTGAGCTTTATCTCCAAATATCTGAGATATTTACAAAGTGGATATCTATGAGATCCTTTTGTCCACATATTGACTTGTCCTTATCTTATCCAAACTTTTATCCTTATCCACAACTTTATCTTAACAAAATGGACCCAACATTGGCTCTGATGGCTCTCATTGAGCTCCTAAATATGCCAAATGGCCCCACATGGCCTTGTGACCAAGAGCGCCTAGGTACGATAAATGATTCTTCTAAGTATTGCATCTGTAAATGCGATTTCAGATTGTAGTCTAACTAATTAACCCTTCGCACTCCAAGCAAAGGAGTTTTCCACACATAGGTGACTATGTTACCTTGAATCACATACACAAAGAGCACTAGAGCACCCCCTAGCTCTGATTGATGGGGCTGCTACGACTCTTCTACACCCAGGGATGGCCCCAGGATGCACCATCATTTGAAACATATAAAACATCATGGCATACTCCTTTCTCAATAGTTATCATTCCAATATAATTTTTATAACCTCACATAATCTTTTCCCCAAGAATAAATGTGCTAACATATAGTTAGGGATCCTATTCCACTACATGTGGGGCAACATGAGGTTTTTCACATATGTCTATGAGGTTTATTCCAATACCATTCTTTTATGCTCTTTCCATGCAAGGTAAAATGCTCTAGAGTACACAAACAAAGGAAAAACATCATCTTGTTCCATGTGTACAATCATACCTTTTCATGCTTTTCACCATACATATTGCAATGACGTAGAAGATAGCATCGAGAAAATCCGTGCTACTATCTTTCTTATACTAAAAATTTGATCTATATAAATGTGAAAAAGATTAGAAAATCAACACATTTAATCTCATTTTCCCAGGCTTCTCACCACCCCTTATCGACAAATTTTACAAGCGTTGTCGTATTCGTAGGTATGTAGTGAAATGAGAAAACTACATATGAACGCACCTTAACACACAATATGAGGCCACACTAAAGCAGTCTCCATGACATGAAACCCATACAAACATTGTACAAACATATATTTATTATTCCACAATATTGAGATCCATCTAATCATCAAATTCTCCTCAAAATCCTATTTTTCACAATTTACTCAATTTTGCTCATATGAACATCTTTTAAAAACCAATTGTTATTATAAAAATCATGTTGATAAAAAATTTAGAAAACATTTTTCTAATTTTTTCTCCATAAGAATATTTTATATGCACATATACAATTACTTTTTTTTATTTCAAATAAAATGAGACTTACCATAAGATTAGGAGTAAATAGCCAAGAATACTCCTTCCATCTTTGATAGTTGGAAAAACAAAAAATCATGGGAAATGAGGGGCCACCAGAAAATGCACACCCCCCTTCTTACTATGGAGTTTTTGGGCTTTTTATGCTCTTACTTACCTAATTACCACTTATCCAGTTCATTTTCTACGTGTTCACACTCTTGACAAGTGGTTTTTTTAAAAACAAAGGGGCAAACGAGCTTGGATTTGAGATTTGAAGCTACCAAAATGCGCCTAGCATTATTTTCTATTGAGTTGACCTCCTATATGCTAATTCTAGCCTCTAGATCAAGTAGCTACTTTGTAATGCTTAAGTTGTGCCTCTTTGAATGGATTGTTTAATGAACTCCGATTGACAAACAAATGCTTCCAATGTGTTCCTGACCACCCATTTTTTCCCAAAAAACTATGATGCCTCTTTATTTTTACCGCAAATGCTTCATTTGTTCATTCAATTTTGGTGCCTAGTCACACCTCTTATTGGTGACCACGGAAGAAAGGGAAACTTAGGCTATTGAACCCATGGATTGATCTGCACACAAATAAAACTTAGCAAGCATCAAGCTACTTTAATAAAATACACAACATAACACAAAACACAGCTCTCACCCTACCCCCTGAAGGTATGAATTCCACAAGAGATAGGCCAAGACTAATCTGACAAAGAGATCAAGAGCTAGTTACTAACCAACTACTAAAACATAGATCGATTAAAAGATCTATCAAAGAGATCATCCTAAGTGGTGGTCAAACCCGCCTGCCTGACTTAGGATAATTGTACTAGAGACTTCTACTAGGCGAGTATTCCTATCACTTGGTCCACTTGAATCCATATATTTTTCCATTTTTCTCATTCTCTATTCTTCATTATTTAGGACTCAAATGTGTAAAAAGGAGGAGCTAAGTATTTGTGACCCAAGAAGAACAAGGCATTGGCCTCAAGTTTAGTCTCATTACCCAAGAACCTACCAAGCTCTCGTGAGGTGACACTAAATTCTTTTTTCTTGCTCACTTTTATTTTCGCTTCAACTATCCTTAATTTTCTTTTGGCTAGATGCTATCTCTAGGAAGCCAAGGCATCGGCCCAGCCCTAGGTCTGCTAATTGTCCCCAAGAACCTACTAGGTTGTTGCAAGGCGATAAACTTTTGTTCTTCTAATTCTTCTCTTTATGCTCTTATTTCAAGGGTTAAAATCCCTTTTTACACATCTCTGTATTATACATATTTCAAATACGTTTATCACTTTCTTGCTCAAACCTCACCAAACATATCTAACCTAATCCTAGGACTTCATGCCTTGATTGTTGGTCCCCAACAAGAAAGAAACATACCCAAATACACATACACATTTTGGTTAAGGGAAAAGAAGTCAAAAAGAAAAGACACCACCTAGACTGGACACAAGAAGCTTCCACACAGCAATTGGCT
The DNA here is from genome assembly GCF_053477565.2 of Lygodium microphyllum. Lineage (NCBI taxonomy): Eukaryota > Viridiplantae > Streptophyta > Polypodiopsida > Schizaeales > Lygodiaceae > Lygodium > Lygodium microphyllum. The sequence goes on from NC_141146.1 coordinate 125,403,281, forward strand.
GCCTCTAAGTGCTTCTTCAAACTTGTCTAGTGCAACATTAAAACAAAGAACCATCAAACGCACCTGCACCAACCAGACACATGGCCCTCTTAATCTAAAATCGAACCTCTTGGTCTAACATAATAAATCAATACAACTTACACCACATCCCCCCTTGGAGTGGTATTGGACATGCAACAATATGCTCCATTCCAAGGGAAAAATAGGGCTCCTAGCCCTAAACTAGGTGCATCAAATTATGACCCATACCTCCTGTATATATAGTAAGAGGCATATGCATAACATGTCATCTAATGAGCCTATAGGTCCAATATAATAAAGGTAGATGGATCTCGGCTACTTTCTACATTATCCAAACTATCCACCACTTGCCATATAAAGCATGTTCAAATAAGAATCCCCATAATCAACCAGTTCTTGTCTCATCATCAAGAATTATATCAAAGCCATGACCATAGTTGAAAAAGAGGTCTTATTCATAAGCATAATTCACTAATGAATCAACAAACCAGTTCCAATGTCACAGGACCAATTGAAGAGACACTCTTTCAAACTCGACCATCATGTCTATAGTAGTGTGATAATACATATGAAGGATGGGATTGCGTATTGTATACATCTCTTTTAATTGATTCGATATCAAGTAGTAATCCCCCTTTACTAATAATTGGCAAATACTAACTCTCTTAGCAATGTTCAGTCCCATCATTAAGGCTTCATGTTTAGCCATATTGTTAGTAGATCCTACCCCAAGGTAGGCAACTAATTTCATCATGACCCTAGCCGTGGATCTCTAATGACTATCCCAATGCTTCCTTTTTTATTGGGACCCCTAGAAACTTCATCAAAATATAATGTATAGATCCATAAAGGGTTTACATAGCTAACCATTATCAATGCCTCTATTCCTAACTATGATAATTGAATTTTAGCATATTCAGAGACTGGAGCAAAGGCTTCATCCCAGCTTCTTCATTGAAACATATAGGAATACATGTCAGGATACTTGAGAAGTGATGGAAAAAGACCTTAATTTCCCAAACAAATGTCCCATCTTTTTGCTCAATCACCTTATATCCTTTGCTCCATTAAATAAGCCTTCCCTGAATAGTATCTTTGTTTCGAGTATGGGTGCTCTGAATAGGGGATTAGCCACCCCATCAACCAATTTTAATCTTTCTTGTAGATTTCAAATCAACATGACATAAACCTACAAGGACATTCATCTCATTAGTTTGCTTATTGATAATAAGGCTTAATCTTGTTAAGAATGAACTTATTCTTAGATTCCATCCCCTGTAAATCTTCTAATAATGTGGTGGACTTATTTTTACCTATTCTAACTATTTTGTAGGGGCCATTCCACTTAGGCTCTAAATTTCTAGGAAAAAGCTCCCTATGCATATCATAATATAGGACCAATTGTCCTTTTTTAAAGGTGTACTTCTTTGCTTTCATGTCATGAAGAACTTCATATGATGCTTGGCTACCTCCTAATGTAATAAACTTTGAAGTTTAAGCTCATTGAGATGTGCTACAATTGTAAAGTGTTCCAAAATTGCATCTTCGTCTCCTAGAGAATGGTTGATTGCAAATCTTATTGTAGGTAACTTGATATCAAGGGGTAATACACACTTCTTTCCATAGACTAATTTGAACAAGATATAGCCAATAGCTTGTTTAAAGGCCATGTTATACACCCATATAGCCATATATATATTCCTGTCCCAATCTCGTTTCTTTTTTTAAATGATACTTGACAATATTCCCATAAGCTACTTATTGGTACTTTCAACTTGCCCATTCACTTGTGGATTTTAAGGTGTTATTTTATTATGCTTAATCTACCAAGCCTCAGCTCACCTTATTTAGGAAATGAGTTTCACAGTCTGACACCAACTCTTTTAGAGGACCAAATCGATAGATTATCTATTTAAGAAGGAAGCTAGTAGTATCCTTTGCATCATCCTTCCTTGTTGCTTGTGCTTCTAACCATTTCATAAAATAGTAAGCCCCTACTATGATATACCTCTTTTGTATAGAGGATGACGAGCTAATTGGACCTACAAAGTTAATGCCCCACTTTTTGAATGGTAATAAAGCCATAATAGGAGTTATTGGGCACTTTCGATTCTATTTACTATCATGTCTATGGTATATATTGCATCTCTTTATATATGCAAGTGCATCCTAGAAGATGGATGGCAACCAATATCCGGCTTTGAAGGCTTTTTGTGTAGTCAACGTCCAAAAAAGTGCCCTCCATAAGCGAAGTCATGACACTCTTCCAAGATCAATGGAATTTCATCAAGCATAATGCATCGACGAATAAACATCATCTATCCCTTGCCAATATAGAGTTCTTGTAATTAAGGTAAACTTTAAGGCTTGTTGTTTAATTTTTCCTTTCTTGGCCTCCAATATCTCCTATAGATAGATAATGCATTATTGCAGCATACTAAGATGGAATGGAGGCCATGTCTATTTTAAACAAACCCGCAAGGTTGCTAACTTTAGCCAATACTTCTTTCAGCTCCCCAAAGTCTACAAGACACTCTATAATGCCTTGCAATCTCGGCGGCTTACTCTTAATCTCATAATCAAATTCTTGCAAAGTAATTAACCACTTTGCTATAGGCGATCGGGTGATTGTAACTTGTTCAATAATAACCTCAGTCCTTCTATCTTTGTATAAAATACTACCTTCTTGTACAGAATGTAGTGCCTAAATTTCACCGTGGCAAAGACCATCGTGGGACACAATTTTTACATATATCTCTAATTAATTTTAGACATACCCAATTTGCAATTGGCAAATGCAATTGGGTGGTACTATTTTTCACCCCATATTTGAGTTAAGCAATAGTTGATACTATACCTCATGATGACTACTGAAAACACATAGAACATCTCACTTCTTTTAGGTGCTTTCAGGATTGGCATTTTAGCCAATTCTCACTTTACATCCTCAAAGGATATTTTGCATATATCACTCCAAACAAGTGAACATTTGAAGGATAATAAATTTGTGAATGTAAATGTCCTTTTAACTAGTGTATTAATAAATAATTGGTATTATGTGACCAACGATAGGAAACTATACACTTCCTTGGGGTTTCATGGTGGACTCATAGCTATAATGACTTTAAAAAATTTTGGATCGATTACAATTCCGATTAACCTAAATGTGGTCCAACAATAATATTTAGGGCATGCCAAAGACACATTTCCTCAAATTTAGAGCAATGTAAAACTACTTGTAGTGCTCAAAACATTTCCTTAAAATTATTAACTATCGATCCCTAGTAGTAGCTACCCCTAGATCATCAATGAAAAATTTTAGCTCTTTTGGAGAAATGTCACCGAAGGTTTTGTCAACTGTGCATTATCAAGAACTTGGTACATTACATAATCCAAAGGCCATGACATGATACACAAAGGTTCCTAATACGGTTATGAATGTCGTCTTTAACATATCTTCCTTCGTGATGGCCATTTGATTGTAACTGGCAAAACAATCCATAAAGGAGTATATATCCCTACTTGAGGATTTGATCAATGAATGGCAATGGATATTAATAATCGTTTGTTTTTTAAGCTCTCTAAAATCTCTAAAATCAATGCAAAGCCGAATTTGATTAGTCTTCTTCTTCCTAATAACCACACTAGTGAATACCACTCCATGTGTTGCTATACGAAAAATATCAGGCCAGCCTTACATAATTTTTGTAACTCTTCGAATAGCCCATTTTTTAACTCAAAAGGCATGTGCCTCATTTTTTTCCAGATAGGTTGACTTTTCTATAGGGAAATAGTATGCATGGATAAACTAGGGAAAATACCCCTCAATTCATCATAACTCCAAGTGAATACATCATGGAATTCCTAGATTAAGTGTTGAGAATTTAGGCAATCACACCCAGTGTAGCCTCTTTGTGTGGAGTAGTTGGGCTAAGGATATGCATGTTTGCTAAATCCTATAAGCACAGTGGTGGAAAGTGCTATCTATCCAAAAGACTATAAAGCATTGTACTTGCCTATCATTTGAATGCAGTATATCATAGTAATTTTGTCATTTAATTCAAGTGTCATTATCCACTTACACAAGATTGTGTTTATGAGTCCAAGCTTCAATCTTAGAACCTAATTCACTTGTGTAACAGTCAGTTGTTGTCATATCTATGTCTTCATGAGTCTTGTCTTTATCTTCCATCCTCCATTGCCATGCTCTAGATCCATACTTTTTAACATGCTATCAGAGCCATGGTGAGCATGGCTTAGCTCAACAAACTTCTCTCTTAGCTTCTCTCCACCTCTGCTCAATTAAAGTCTAGCTAATGAGATCATTTCTCACCTCCATCTTCATTCTTCCATTTATGTCTACCATAGCCAGTAGGACCTACCCTTCTTGGAGCTCTCAAATCTCTCCATATAGTCAATATCTCATCTTCCTTCTATGGACCTCTTCCCCACTTCAAGGTGCTCCTTTATGGCACCTCAGAGTGTGGCATTGCTTAATTTATGCTCCAACATTGCGTGAATTTGAAGTTCTATATCTAGATCTACTCCTTTATGGCACCTCATAGTGTGGCATTGCTCAATGTATGCTCCTATATTGCGTGAATTCGAAGTTGTATATCTAGATCTACACCATTACAGCTCATAAAATCTGTGCTACATCTCTAGGCAGCAATCTTGATGAATGACATGGGGCTTTTGAAGACCCATACCTAAGCTCTCTCCCACTCAAAGGATTTTCCAAATGATCACCTCATGCCCCTATTTGCAAACCCTAAAGGGCAGCCATAGCCATTTCAGCATCAAGCTCATGTTTCCTACATTTCCTCTCTCCTACCACTTAAACCAAGCCATTCAACCATCAAATTAGCAAGGAGGGAAAGATGTGAATATTTCTTGCAGATCATTGAGTCAAACTCAAGAAAATAATATTCAAATTCAAATTAGTATCTTTTGATACTACATTGCCATTGCTTATGTCTTGACACATCCAAAGCCAGCTCATTTTTGAGAATTTTGATGTTGATTTGCTGTTGTTCTAGTCACTGCAACATGGGAAAATTTCTCTCCACCATGTTACTTCAAAGGAGTTAGGTTTTATACCTAGCAAACACACATAAAACTTATCCTGATGAAGAACGGCTTATGGGCCATCACTAATGGACAAGAGAAGAAGCCCCGGGATGCAACTCTTGCAATTGCTTGGCAAAAAAGTGATGACAAGGCTCAAGCCATCATAAAGCTTGAGCTGGATGACAGCTATATCCACCATATGGATACATGTGATACGTCCCATGACACTTGGAAAAGATTGGATACTCCATTTGGTGCACAGTCAAAGTCTTCAAAGTATGGTTTATTAATTGAATTTTTCATACTAGACATCACTAACACATCTTTTGCAACACATCTGAATTACGTGGAAAGTCTCTTAATCCAGCTTGCAGGGATCAACATTAAAATGGATGAAGATGTACGCATTGGTGTTTTGTTAAAAAGTTTGCCTCCATACTATGATAATGTCTCCACTATTTTAATCAACATCCCAAATCCTAAACTTGTTGACATTTAGGCCTCTCTGTTACAAGAAGAAAAGAATATAAAAAATAAAGAAGAGCCAAGTACTTCTAAGAATGAACAAATGTTGTATGTTAGTAAGCAGTACAAAGGCAAAAATGACCAGCTAGTTTGTGACTTCTGTAAAAAGATTGGACATGCTGAAAAGTTCTGTCATGACAGAAAGAGGCATCAAAAGGCCTATCTTGTAGCTGCAAAGAAAGAAGAAGATCATGAAGGTGAAATAGAAGAACAAGAAGACCATTAGGAGCAGAAGGACAAGCCTCACTAGTCCTTCTATTCATACTGCTCTGATAGACTTTTTTGAAGACTTATATAACTTTTCCCTAATGTTCCTTTCATAAGCTTGTAAACTCCTCATGTAACCTAGCACTATAGCCTCTGTACACTTTGTGAAGCCCCTGTTATAGCTTTTGGATGTCCACCATGTCTTTGGTATCTACACTTGTATGTGTACACACATATCTATGTGCAGAAAGATGGAATGCATGCTTATACACCTGCTCATTGTCTCTTGTTTCTTCTCTCGCTTGACACACACCTTGTTTGCAAAGGGAGTCAAGGGGAGTGAGAAAGAAGAAAGTTGACACCTTGTATTGTACTTCCATATAACCCCACAACTCATTATGGGACCATTGCAATTAGATACATTGCACTTAGAGCACATTGTACAAGTATCTCATTCATTAGCATGTAGTTCACTGCGTTGTGCACTAGTGCATATATACATGCTCTAGTGTACATGTGCATTTTTGCACATACTCTTGGTCCCCACCTCTAGTAAGCAGGCCTAGCATCACCTAGGACATTCATCTCATACAACAAAACTAATTAATCTCATTAATACATTAGGCTACCTTACATTCCAATCCTAGTCTCACCCTATGCATAGTGCACACTTGCACTAGTACACCCACCCACAATTACTTATACAATGTAATGTAGGAAAATTTCCCATGCATCTAGGATACTATTACAGCCATGAAATGGGCTGACATATGTAAATATACCCTATAATTAGAGGATTAGGGTTAGCTAGGTTAGGCTAGGGTTAAGTATAAAAGGTGGAGATGTAACATGTGAAGGATGTTTTTTGCCATTTCAAGCAATACATGCTTTGAGGCTCCTTCCTCCCACCAACTAAGAGGGTGCATGCTCTTAGCCACCAAGATATGGGGTGCATACCATGTCCCACCTTGACATGAGGTGAGTATTCATGTTGCAGCTTACATCTTTGATTCTCAACCTTCCATGGCAATATTATTTCAAGCTTAGCTACCTTGGCTATGGCTACCTTGCAAACATGGTGTATTTCTTGTATTTCTTTGCAATAATGGTGTATTTCATGAATTTCCAATTATTTGATTTGCTGTGAGAACTGGTTTATTACATTGGTATCAGAGCCTTGCTTTGATCCAAGGTAGGCTTTAATTCCATCATTTTCATGATTATGATCCAAGGCAAGCTTTAATTCCATCATTTTCATGATAATAATCTGGCTAGGAAGGTCATTTTCATGGAAGATCTAGTTACATGCATCATTTCTATGAAATTGGAGTTGAAGGCATAGTTACATGGTTTGGTTTCTTCTTGACGGTGACTAGATAGGTTGTACTACTTCAAGCTGTGGTTATTTTAGTTCTTCTTGATAATATGGGGGCAAGATGGAGGTTCATAGCTCCTTTAGCAGGTCGTCATCATATTTTGTCTTATTTTGAAGGACATTTGTCAAAAGAAGAGCTAGGGAAATTAAAGGGGACTAAAGTTACCTCTACTTTTTGAAAGTAGGGTTCATCTTCTTCTTCCTCATCTCTCTCAAACTTTTCTGTGAGCTTCAATGGTGGATTTTGATTCTAATCTCTCTCTCTAAACTCCCAATGCTACAAAGTTCACTCTAACTTGATGCTATAAGGATCAAGATGTTGAGATATCGAGCTCCACTCGTGATATGCCAGGGTGACCGTTGTGCATTTATGTCACTAGGTTGGTACACCGCCCATGAATAATAGCTAGATGACAGCTATCCTTATCTACTCTAGTTCGTGGCTCAGTTAGTATGCCACCTTAGTTAGTTGAGTTTGGTTTGAGACCCATATATAGGGTTCTTCTATTTCTATGTACTTGAGTTCTTTTGGTTTACACAACTAAGAAGAGGAAAATTGTTTTTAGCCTCCACCCTTTGTGTGTATTCCCCCATTGTGCAAGCAAGAAAGCTACAAGTGAGACTCCTTCCTTCTCTCCCACAATCTTGACACAAGAAGCCTAATGATTACCAATATCGTTAATGTTCAACATGTTCATATTGTAGGCCTTCCTTATTTCATAGATTTGCAAGTGTGTGTTGAAAATGCAGACTCAAACCTTGTATGGCTTCATTAGTCTCTTCATCTTTCTTTTATTCATCTCATGTAGGGCAAAAGAGGTGCATAAAGCTATAAGTTGTAGTTTTCAATGGTGGCAAGCGAGGAGCCAGTTTATCCAAAAGAATGTAGCATATGCATTGTAGCGGAATCAACCGCTTCAACAAGCAAAGCACTATTCTATCGAGAGTGGACTTACAACAACGGGCTACATTTCAAAACAATACAACTCCTCGTTCTTCCTACGTTGAGCACATCAATTGCTTTTCTCTGAGACACCTGCATCAAGAAGCCTGTGAAGGAATATTATCTTTGGGGGAACACTAGCATTGATGCTTCCTTTTGGAGAGGATGACAGTTCTAGAACTTTGAACTCATTGGTTGGAACACTGGTACACACACAAAGAAGCTCCAGGTTGTCCACAAGCTCTTCCCAGGCATCTTGAATAGATGCCAAGCTCTCATCAAAGGACACCTGCTTGCTTTTCAGCTCGTTGAACTTGGTTTCCAAGCTGTGATTCTTGCCTCTCTGATGGTCTAGTTTCTGCGCAAGCTTATGATTCTCATTTGAGGGTCTCCCATGAATGGTGGTGGTGGGTGCAAACTCGGGGTAGGGCATCATCCGTCTACCTCTTGGAGGATTCAACCGAAGGGAGATCCACATCTGTTGGAATCAATTTATAGAAGCCTCCAAAAATACTTCAACACTTGAAGGCCCTGAGTGCATCGGACCCTCATCACAGCCTCTAAGCCATGTGGTCTTGTCAAATTCTATCACAGATCATTGTATAACTTTAGTTGAGTTGGAAGCGAGCTTAGAAAAATAGAGAGGATCCGCCCTCCTTCACCTTCATTTGAGCAAGTCGATCTTGTTCTCTATGTCTCATTTGCTGGTATTGGTGAAAGATTCCGAGAGCCTGTAGGGGTGATCGAATCTCAAATGGTTCCCATCTTCTTTCAATTTTCTGAAGATCAACATTTGTCTGTCCATTTATCTCCATCATCCTCCTCCTCTTCATGTGACATTGAATTCCAGCAATTCAAGGATCATGATTTTGGAGTGTTTGTGATTTTTGCATCCTTTTCAACCTCGCAGCTATGGCACAACAGGGTTCTATGGCACAACAGGGTTCTTTTCTGTTAGAGACAAGGAAAGATCGCAATCCTTCTGTAGAAGTCCCATTTTGTAGCTTTGCAAGAACTGTCTTGGTAATCTTTTCATAGACATTGGCTCCTTCACTCTTTGAGCACGTCATTCTGCAGGCAGAGCTACAAGTGAGACTAGGCTAAGCAAGCTGCTGTGGAGAGGGCCAATGTAGAGGCTCGAGAGAGGGTGACTGAAAGGGCAGCAATTGAAGCATAGGAAGACAACTGTTGATGCACAGGAAGACAACAATTGATGTGTCTCTCTTGACTACCGAAGAAGGCATCTTTGGTGAAGAAGGCATCTTTGCTTGGTGATACGCACCTGGGAGGAGAAGACTTTGATAACCACACGGTAAATCATTCTCTGCATGGTAAATCATTCTTTTCAAGAATACAAGAGGAAATACAAAAAAAGGGGATCATTATAGGCAATACCAGAGCCCTGCAGAGGTTGAGAACAGCCTGTGAAAGGCTATGAGCAATGTTCATGTTGTAAATGGACTTGAGTACAAGATGTCTTGGATAGGGAGGATTTCTTTCATCGCAGGAAGCATTGGCGGACAAATGGTATCCCCAGCTTGACAGCAGCACTCTACATAGCTCTTATCCTACACGACAACGGCATTAGCATCATGGCTAAGAAGATTGCAACATTAGTGAAGGTTGTTAATGGTCAAGTGGAATCTTACTAGCTTGCGTTGTTTGCCAAGTTTCTTGAGAAAAGAAAAAAAAAGTATCAGTCATTGGGCATGGTTGCCATGATGGAAGACTATCTACTCAAGCAGATGGCTTGGACATGAGCTCTTGATCTGGAAAAACTTGACCTTATTGCAATAAAGCCAGTGTGACAAGTTTGATCCAACAGTAAATATATGAAGCATTTCCAACTGGATGAATTGATGCTCACTAAACTTGTGGCAGCAACATCAGACATCCATGGAAAGATGTATTGCTTTGCATAGGTCACCTTGAGAACTCTCAAAAGCAAACAATCTGTCTGCCAAATTTTCTCACATGCCTTCTATCACCTGAAAGGCTTCCATAGTTTGAATCCTTCCATCAAGAGGAGCCTAGTAACAACCCTATTGGTTTGCCATCAGTCCAAATTTCACACTTATTCATCTCGATATTTGCATCATTGTTCTTGATTATCTTCATTATCTGGTCATCAACAGGATGGAGCTATGGTTTCTTAATCATTTGGTAAAGAGTAAATGGGGTGATGACTTGCTAAGGAGCTTAAGCAATCTCTACTTCAAGGAGCCACAAAGGCTGGACTCTACTATGAGTTAGCACATCTTGTGCTATCCTCTGATTTTGAATTGCAACAAATTTCCTTACTAAGCAACAAGTGGGGAGCTTAAGGAAGCTCTAAGAAATGCCTACTCAATCTTATCATGATACCTGATGTTGGATTGTTGTCCAAGGTTGTAAACAGACAAGTTTTAAATGGGAATATGTGTAGACTTGACTACACAAATATTGGCTTTGTTTGACTGTTTGGGGTCCACCAGTAGTGGTAACAAAATTGTCCTGATGCGCTAGATCATGAGCATTAGCTCAAATTGTCACTCAGTCAGACATGACATGCTTTTGGTGTGCAGCTGAATGCCTTCTACAAAGGTCTCATGTTCATATTTGATGTTGATGTTGAATGTAAATATTTATTTATTGCAAATTGTGTTTGAAAGTGGTCTGAAGGGCTTAATGAAGCTCTAAGAAAGGTTACTTAAGCTTCAACAAGTTTTTTAGCAGCAGGCACAACCATATACACAACAACCTCCTACTTATTCACAATAGTCTTTACAATATTCTCATCAAGGTTTAGCACAATAGTAGCAGGTTGCAATGCTTGGTGTACAGTAGTAGAAGTAGCAAATGATACCTCATTCTGTTGTACAACAGCAAAGTGTTCCTACAGTTGATCAGTGGTATCAACAACAGTATCAAGAGTATTATCAACTATATGAACAATATCAACAGCAATATGAACAAATGTAGATTCAACAGCAGCAAGCTTTTCAGCAGAGCAGATGCCAGGTGATCGATACCATTGTTTGGACTACACTAAAGATTAAGAAGAATATGCAAGGTATCATGAGCACAATGAGCATTGGTATGACCAACAACATACATACGACAGTGATGAGAACTCCATTGAATTGCAGCATGCAAGTGAAAGTCATGATATTTTTGGATAGCAACAACATGTTGATCATTATGTTTATGATCAGCTTCAAAAGTGAGAACACCCTTGTAGTCATTTTGGACACACTTCCATGAATGGGAATCAAGTGGGAAGGCCACAAGGAATTGAGAAAGGTTTCAACTCTTTTGATATTCAATCAAATGGATAGTCATACATGAATGGGCAGCAGCATGTATATGATCATGATCTTGGATATGAGCAGCATTATGCTAGTGAACATGGGCAGCATGTTTATCAGTACCTCTATGATGATCAGCCATCCCATAGTCAATATTATGATGATGATCAACTATTTCCTGGACATCAGCATTATGTTAGTAGAAATGAATGTGGTCATGACTATGGAAAACCATTTTATCATGAAAAATATGACAGTTATAGTGGCCAGCATGATGTTATTCGAGGAAAGATCTTAACCAATGATGGTATTAGAGGACTACATGCACAAGGCTTATGTTTTAGATGTACTAAACCAATATCTTCTAATCATAAATATATATGCAAGAAAAGGAATGCTAAAGTGTTGTTGGTTATAGAGTTTTCGGATAATGGAGAGGAAGCTGAAGAGGAAGTGGATTGTAAAGTCCAAGATGGACAGTCTTACAAATCCTTTGAAGTTGCTCATGATGCTAATCAGCCTATTGATGATAATGATCTCTACTATTATGGTACACACATGTTTGTTGAAAATGATGGTGATATTGATGACTTTGAGGTATATGGAGCTGATTATGCAGATCATGGGTAGGATTGTTCTTATCCTTTTGACCCAGATGGTGGTCAATATTGTGTTGACAGTTTTGATGCTAATTTTCCTATCTTAGATGGCTATTATGATGGAATACCCTTTGATCCAAGTGAGGATTAGGTTCATTGGACTGAATAGTACTATTACTTTGGAATCCCATACAATCCAAGTTGATTTTGGGAGAATGTCATGTGGCTGGAGATAGGGGACAATTTGTTGTCTTAATTTTCTGTGAGAAAATTAATCAATATAGCTTCATCAAACAGGGAAAATTTTGTTATGGGCTGATAGCTTATGTTATGAACTTCGTTTCTAGCATTCATATGCCCCATTTGGATACTCCTATTGAAAGTTATGAACATTTTTCTATAGCTACCCTATTCAGCCTAGATTCACTGTTTCATGGCAAATCTCCTATCCTATGAAGACCATTCTTTGAAGATCCACTTTTGGAGTTTGTCATAAGTTTTGTGTCCTATATTCTCTCCTATTACATGTAAAATAGTACACGGCGCAGCGAACAAAATCTGAGAAAGAGATAGAGAGTACACAACAGATAAGAGGAGAATCAGTAAGTTCTTTAGCTCCAAACAACTAATACAAAGATGGCTCTATCCACCCGTGCGCTTCCACTGTGTGAAGCTTAGATGGCAATCTAGACAGAAGATAGGTGAAGAGCTTAAGGCTAGCTGGAACAACAACTCTGACTGGGTGAAATATGAATGATCGATGGCTGTGAAGGGTTTAGCTTTTATAGCCCGCGAAGGCTGTTAGGTCCGCCTGACCGACCTACCATATGAGCCTCCACTAGTCATCCAGGGAATATTCCCTTTACCATCAGGCCGGGGGCGCTGCCTTGGACCCCTGCCAAGGGGGCCGCTGGCCCCCTTGGGGCCCCCTAGCCAGGGGCCGCTTTCGTGGCCCCCGGACCCCAAAATAGGGGCCCCTTTTAACTTCGTTACCCCGCAACTCGATGCAATGCGCCTCAAGTTGCTACCAGCTTAACCACTCCGTCTAACCCAAAGATTAGACCCACAATGGTCACCTTTTTGCCATCCGGTCACATAGACCTCATCTAATATACAAGTCAAGACTCAACCAATGTCCGGGCTCACATTTGGTTTCTCCTCATAATGGGGGCCTTACAACTTTGAGCACCATGGATCATTGGTGACACCTAATGAGGGTGGGGCATTGATCATATCTAACACCCCCCCCTCAATGTCCATCCATAGGTGAACTATCTCCTCGGCCCAATGCCGAGTCTTTGAAGATGAACTTGAAGTAGATCCTTCGTAAGTGCTTTGGTGAAGATATCTGCTCCATTCTCCTCAGTTGGACAGTAGACTAGTTCCACTATCCCATCCTCCATCAAATCATGCACAGTGTGATACTAGATCTCTATATGTTTGGTGCATGCATGAAACACTGGATTTTTGGCAATGGCAATGCAACTCTGATTGTCACATCTCAGCACAATTGGTTCTTCATCCTGCACTCCCATATGCCATAGAATCCTTCTCAACCATACAGCTTCACATGCAGCAAAACAAGCTGCCTTGTACTCTGCTTCGGTAGCCACTGTTTGGCTGCTTCTTACTAATCCAAGAGAAAATTCCTGAACCCAAAGAGAAGCAATAACCAAAAACTGACTTCCTGGAATCAATGTCTCCTGCCCAATCTGAGTCACAGTTCCCCACAAGAGAAGTTCCGAAACTGTGTGTGATAGCATAGTCAAGAGTTTCCTTCAAGTATCTGAGTACCCGCATCCCAGCCTTCCAATGACTCTCATGAGGTTTGTTTGAGAACTTGCTCAAAACACCAACAGCAAAACTGATATCTGGTCTGGTGTTACACAAGTAGATCAAACTACCGACCAACCTCCTATACCTCCCAATGTCTGCCTAGTGCTGATGTATCCTCGATGAATAACTTTGCATTCACCTCCATAGGTGTAGCTATCTCCTTGCACTCGATCATGCCAAATGCCTTCAAGATCTCCCATGCATACTTCTTCTAAGAGATGAAGATCTTTCCTGGCTCTTGCCAGACTTCAATCCCCAAACAATAGTGCAGCAAGCCCAAGTCTGTCATTTCAAACTCAGAACTCAAAGCCTTTCAAGTTTGGTTGATCATATCTTCATAGTCACCTGTAATAAGAAGGCCGTCCACATATAGGATAATCACTACATACTTTTTACCTTTCCTGTAAACATACAAGTTAGCATCTGAGGCACATCTTTTGAAGTTTAGGTTTAAAAAGAACTTATCTATCCGTTGGTACCATGCTCTAGGGGCTTGTTTCAACCCATACAATGCCTTCTTTAGCTTACACACTTTGTTCTCAGAATGGGGGGCCTCAAACCCTGGTGGCTGATCCACGTACACCTCCTCCTTAAGGTCACCATTTAAGAATGCTGACTTAACATCCATTTGGTACACTGGCCACTTCTTGTGGGCAGCCACTGCAAGTACCGTGCGAATAGTGGTAATTCTGGCAGTTGGGGCAAATGACTCTTGAAAATCAAACCCTTCAACTTGTGAAAATCCTTGGGCAACCAATCTAGCTTTGTACTTTTCTAAGGTACCATCAGCCTTGTACTTTACCTTCTAGATCCACTTGGTGCCAATAACCTTCCGCTTTGCTGGTTGATCCACTAGCTCCCAAGTGTCATTCTTCATTATGCTGTCATACTCCGCTTGCATAGCAGCCTTCCATGATGGATATGCAAGTGCTTCTTCTAAGTCAGTTGGCTCCTTTACTTCTCTCATAATCTCAACCATCAAGGCCATATTGACTATGTGAGCAGAAGCCCTCCTTTGCTCCTCTATTCTTTGAGACCTCATTGGTCCGTCTACCTTCTCCTCAACAGATGCAGGCATAGGATTATTGTGGTCATAGAGCTGCTTCACCCAGCGCGGCAATGGCTTTTCTGGTGGGGTGATGTGAGGTTGGTGAACTTTTTCCTCATCATCTGAAGATGATGCTTCCTCCTTCTTAAGGATAGGGACAACTCTCAGGACAGGTTCATAGTGGGCTACTTCGCTTGATGATAAAGTGGAAGAACTTGCCTTCTCCTCCTCCACTGTATGTGGCTCCTCCTTGAACACCACATCACGGCTCACGATGATCTTCTTTGCCTCTTGGTCATATAATTTGTAAGCCTTCCGCTCATCACTATAACCCAAGAAGATACATTTTCTGCTTTTTGGTTTTAACTTGTTTCTCTTCTCATCTGGAACATGTGCATAACATTCACATCCAAAAATTCTAAAATGTGTGAGACAGATGGTTTCTTACGAGTGTAAGCCTCATGAGGTGTTTTTCCCTTGAGAGCCTTTGTGTAGCTCTGATTTAGAATGTAGACTGCATTATTAACAATTTCAGCCCAAAAATAGTTAGGCAATCCCTTGTCCTTTAGCATGCATCTTGCCATCTCCACAATGGTGCGATTCCTACGTTCCACAACACCGTTCTGCTGAGGTGTGTGAGGCGTCGTCAATTGATGCTTGATCCCTTTGCTCTTACAAAAGCCTTCAAACTCCTTTGAGTTGAACTCACCACCACCATCTGTTCTAAATTTCTTCACACTTTTCCCTGTTTCATTCTCAACAAGTTTTAGCCATTCTTTAAACTTACCAAAAGCTTGAGCCTTATCACGAAGGAAGTACACCCACATCTTCCTACTGTAGTCGTCGACAATCAACATAAAATAAGAAGATCCCCCCAAGGCCTGTGTAGGCATCTTACCACACAAGTCAGCATGCACTAACTCTAGAGGAGCCTGTGCTCTATTCTTGCTTTCTTGTGGAAATGCCTTTCTCTGTTGCTTGCCCATCATACAAGCTTCACATGGTTCCTTCAATTCAGTTATTGTAGGTAGGTGAGCAACCATACCTTGCTTTTGCATCTCCTTCAACACTACCGATGTGTCCAAACCTTTCATGCCAAAGCTTACTTGTGCCCACTCCAGCGGTGGCTGTAAGAGCACTTAGCTCATACAAGTTGTTCCTTCTCTCTCCTTTGCCAACAATTGTGCTAGCACTATCAAGAATTTCTACACCTGTCTTCTTGAACCTCACGTCATGACCAATATCAGTTATGGCAGCACAACTGATAGCAGATTTCTCTTGATTTCGAGAACATACAACACATTTGAAAGCTTTTTGACTTCACCATTTGCAGCAATAAAAGAAATAGTACATGTGCCCACAACAGGGCATTTAGCATCATTTCCAACCGTCACAGTGATGGATTCTTGTAGAGGCTGCATAGAACTGTATAGACCTTTCTTGTTGGTCATGTGACGGGAAGCCCCACTATCCAACACCCATGAGTCAGTGGTAGATTCTTCTTGCGCCGAGGAGCACACTTCCTCAATGGCTGCCATGAATAATTCCAACTCTGCTTCATCCCTATTGGCTGTCTCTTTCCCTTTACTTTTAAGGGTACCATTCTTTTCATCTGTCTTCTTGACACAACAATTTGCAATTGCATGTCCTTTCTTCTTGCAGTAGAAGCACTCTCCTTGAAACTTCTTCTTGCCGCCCTTCTTCTTTTTGTCACTATCATTTTTGGTGGAGGAACCACCTTTGCCTTTTGCATTGGCAGAGAATGCAGCATCTCCATTGTTGCTTCCTTCTCGAGCTTTCAGCCTCAACTCCTCCTCCATCAATAATGCACAAAACTCCTCAAAAGTCAAAGCTTGAGGTCTCACCTGAGTATTAAGGGAAGTTACTAGTCCATCAAACTTTTGTAGACAAATCCGAAGACACCTTCGAGCTAGCTCTTCACTAGTCTTTTGTATCCTAGCGCCAGTCATCTATTCACACATATTCTTAATCCGAGTGATGAATGCTTCAACAGTCTCTCCTTCAGCAAACTTCTCTACTGCTAGTTGATTCTCCAAGTTTTGAATCCTTGTTTGGTTTCGTGTTTCATACTGACTCCTTAGTACATTCCAAGCCTCTGACACTTTGGTTGTATGCTGAATCAAAGTTAAAACACTGTCAGAAAAGCTTGTAACTAAGGCACACAATGCATCTTCATTCCTTCGTTTCCAAGCTCGTAGAAGATCTGCATTTGGAGGAATCATCACACTAGGATTTGATGAGTCGAGGGTAGGCTGTAGTTCTGCGTCAGTCCCTAGCACAGTCTCCAGAAGCTCATAAGAATCAAGGATAGTTGTAATTTTGAACTTCCACAAGGTGTAGTTTGTACCATCTAACTTGCCTTCACTAAAGGTTGGTGGACGAATCCTCAGTTTTTGAATAGCCGATACAGCAGCACCACCTCCTGCACCGCTTCCTGATGCACCAGAATCGCTTCTGGAAGTCGACATAGTTTCTCTTTGTTGTTGAAGCCTTTGTCTCTTGCACACTCTCCGATCTCTAGAGCCCCCTGGGCTTTGATACCATGTAAAATAGTACATGGCGCAACGAATAGAATCTAAGAAAGAGATAGAGAGTACACAACAGATAAGAGGAGAATCAGTAAATTCTGTAGCTCCAAACAATTGATACAAAGATGGCTCTGTCCACCTATGCGCTTCCACTGTGTGAAGCTTAGATGGCGATCTAGACAGAAGATAGCTGAAGAGCTTAAGGCTAGCTGGAACAACAACTCTAACTGGGTGAAAGATGAATGATCGATGGCTGTGAAGGGGTTTAGCTTTTATAGCCCGCGAAGGCTATTAGGTCGGCCTGACCGACCTACCATATGAGCTTCCACTAGTCGACCAAGGAATATTCCCTTTACCATCAGGCCGGGGGCGCTGCCCTTGGACCCCCGCCAGGGGGGCTGCTAGCCCCCTTGGGACCCCCTAGCTAGGGGCCGCTTCCGCGGCCCCCGGACCCCAAAATAGGGGCCCCTTTTAACTCCTTTACCCCGCAACTCGATGCAATGCGCCTCGAGTTGCTACCAGCTTAACCACTTCGTCTAACCCAAACATTAGAGCCACAATGGTCACCTTTTTGCCATCCGGTCACATAGACCTCATCTGATATACAAGTCAGGACTCAACCAATGTCCGGGCTCACATTTGGCTTCTCCTCATAATGGGGGCCTTACAACTTTGAGCACCATGGATCATTGGTGGCACCTAATGAGGGTGGGGCATTGATCATATCTAACATTGCATGTATCCATCCTTGTATTCATTGTAATTCCAGCTTTGAGGACAAAGCTTTTCCAGGAGGGGATGGTTTGTAATGTAGGAAAATTTCCCATGTATGAAAATTTTCCATGCATCTAGGATACCATTACAGCCATGAAATGGGATGACATATGTAAATATACCTCATAATTAGAGGATTGGGGTTAGCTAGGTTAGACTAGGGTTAAGTATAAAAGGTGGAGATGTAACATTTGAAGGATCTTTTTTGCCATTTCAAGTGATACATTCTTTGAGGCTCCTTCCTCCCACCAACTAAGAGGGTGCATGCTCTTAGCCACCAAGATATGGGGTGCATACCATGTCCCACCTTGACATGAGGTGAGTATTCATGTTGTAGCTTACATATTTGATTCTCAGCCTTCCATGGCAATATTATTTCAAGCTTAGCTACCTTGGCTATGGCTACCTTGCAAACATGGTGTATTTCTTGTATTTCTTTGCAAGAATGGTGTATTTCATGAATTTCTAATTATTTTATTTGCTGTGAGAACTGGTTTATTACATACAATTGGGCACCATCCCAGTGTATTACATAGTGCACTTGTGCACAGCACTAGCACATAGTGCATAGTGTGAAATACATGGTGTATATGTGCACATGTACCATGTTCGTTGCACCCCTAACCCACTAAGTGCACCCACCTTACCTACCCCTACACCTTCATGCATCCATACTCATTTCACAACACTCTAGTACACTAACCCATCACCACAATGCACAATGCATATTGCATGCTATACACATGCACAATGCATTGCACCTACTAAACATGTATGCTAGTACACCCATCATCTTAGACTATCCTCAGGAAGTCATCGACATGTATCCACACATATTTCATTACACATTCACCCTAGTGCACATTTCTCTGCTCACTGCATAATGCACATGTGCATACCAAACTACCACACCATCACTTGCTAGTGCATGTGTGCTAGACCAAAATAATGATGCAATAATGTGTGAATCGAATGAACTACCCCAATGCATGATGACACACCTGCACACATAGTACAGCATTTAAAGCCTCGCATCCATTGCATTTAGGCTAATGGACATAGATCCACACATGAATGCACTTGCATCCACACACTTCCTAGTGCAAACAATAGGCATACAATCCATAAAAAGAAACATATCACCACAACATGTGTGTGTGCACAACCTCATTCAACCAAGAAAATCAAACAAGCCACAATCAATAACAAAAAAGAAAAGGGTACACAAATAAAAAGGAAACCATTACAAAATTGAACAACTGAAAGGGACAAACGACAGAATTGAGGAAACCCAACTAGAAACCCACCCAAACCAATAAAACTCAAACCAAAGAATGCTTAATTTGTTGGATAAATCTTATGATGTTGCAACTTAAGGTGGTAAACATTCACACATTTTGATTTAAAAAAGAAAAGCATATTTGTGCATTGTGTACATTAACATATTGTAGGACACAAGCAAAACTCATAATCTAAGAACCTTTTCTTTTTTAGACATCTGAGAAACCATAAAGATGAACCTTCAAAAATAGGATAGGGAAACAAAACAACAAATAACTAAAAGTACAGAGTCACTAGATTTTGATCCAACAATAAGAAATCTAGGACTTGAACCCATGACATAGGTGATGTGCTTGTGAATTGGACATGATCTTCCGACTCCCACTACTAGTCAAGACCTTAGTCGTAGTCTACCTTTCGATATAGAAAATTCCCCCATCCATGACTTTATCAATCAAGTCATCCAACTAGTCAACTAAGAGGCCATGGAGACCATATTGACAATAATGGAAAAAGTTTAGAATTTGGGAGGAGCCTCATATAACACAATTGATAGTTTCTAGCATGCTTTGGACTTGAATGTCTCAACCGTGACCCCAAATCCATGGAACAAAAACTTTTAGAGCTTCAAGAGAAAGGGGCAAATACTCTAAACTAGCTATTGGACATCAACAATGATACAAAACAACAACTTGCGATCATGCAAGAAAAAATGGATAGCATCCAAAGGATACTCTTGAATGTTGAAGCCACATGATACTCTAGAATGGATATCATATCTCATGCAATGATACTTGTTTGATGGCATGGATATGCTAGAGATAGGGAATGCACATTGCTCAAAGCCTCTTAACTAGCATGAAGAGCACACCAAGAAACAAAGATCAAGTAAAAATCCCATAAATAGCTAGGTAATTGGACAAGTATCATGCTAGGGACCCGACACTTATAACTTTGTACAATAGTTTGAACAAGTTTGTGATGTGAACAAAATTATGGGTGATGCTAAGCAAACACAAGCATTGAGAGTGTGCCTTGGAGAAAACATGTGAATTTGGTTCACCAAGGTTGATGCCACCAAGAAAGCCTCATTTATACTACTCAAGGATCTTTTTATTAAATGCTTTGTAAGGGTTGGTTACTATGATAATCTTATCATTTGGTTGATAAATATTATGCAACAAGAGAAAGAGAGCGTATGGGACCATGGCTCTTTAAGAATATCCAAGTTTCCGAGAGATCCACTACCAAGATTCTAACCAAAGCTTTCACCAAGGGTATTTGAGATGATGAAAGGATCTTTAAAAGCATGGCAGGCAACTTGGGTCTTAACCACTCTAGCATCAATGATGTACTTGAAGAAGAAATCCATGTTGATGACCTACACTAAGAAAGAAGCTAAGATAAGAAAGCCATAGATACCAGACAAGACCCTCGACGAAGTTGTGGCGATGCTGAAGCAAGAGACATGCAAGGCCTAATGGGGTTTATGTGAAGAAGAAATATTAAGAGATCTTGAAGATGGTAGAAACCTCTAAGCTACCTTCGCCATATTGTTAAAATACATAGTGCATTCATTGTGGTTGAGATCACCTCCCTTTGGAGTACTCAAGGTATGTATGCACTTGCACAAATTATGGATGTTTTGGGCATGAAGCTACTTACTGTAAAGCTCCATGAAGACTTCCAAGGCCTAACCTTGATTTTAGCTACGCATAATAGAACCGAGGTCTCAACTATGCATGCCAACCTCAATTAACACCACCCTTAGCCTTACTAGCTCCCCATGAGTTTAAAAAAATAGTGCTAAGAAACAAAATCAATGCCTAAGGGATCTCCAAACCACCAAGCTTGATTGTTACTCGTCCTCCTAGTGATTCTCCTACCATCTCATTGAAGAACCAATAGAAGAAAAGAAGCATACTAACCCCTTTATTTGATATGACAAAGAGTGTTATCTTATCTCTCCTACGATTATAGGTCCATGCCTTTCATGACAAAGAGAGTTATCCTATCTTAAGATTATAGGCCCATGCCTTTCATGGTTAGGATGAGAAAGTGGGCAAGAAATGATTCAGTCGTGAGAAATGAGAGGTTGCTAGACCTATGAACAATTGGGGCATGTGTCCTCATACTATCCATAGAGATAAGAACAACCAAAGGAAAATGAAGTAGACCAATGGTGCCTTGAATGTGAGAATCACCCATACGTATCAAGATTGCCTACAATGAAAAACCAATAGTAGCATGGCAATCGTACCTTTAGTACCCTTGAATCTCTTCACCATTGAAATGATCAAGGGTGAAGATATCATCCCTATTCAGGTCAAATACCATCATAAGAGCATAGAGCAAGAAAGCTAGACTCACCATTGAGGGACCGTTGTGACCATAGTGAATGAGTCAACAATAGGCAAGAATAATGCTAAGAAAAGAAAGTGCATTGCTCTTAAGCTGAAAAGCAAAGGTGAAGGCTTAACCACTGTATAGGGAATAACCTCTATCTTGAGTGTAGAAAGCACATGATCAACCTCCCAACGAGAGAAGGCTACTACAGTAAACATAGGACTCAGGAGAATACCCCGATCCTAAGCTGTTAACAATTGGCCACAATAGATAAGGTCTAAGGAATTTGTGAAAGAAACACAAAAAGAATTGGTGTGGCTAAGACAACTTTTGCGACCATTGGCCTCTAAGGTCTCACTAGCCTCCCAACCTCTTAAGTACACCTAATCTAGAAGCCTTGGGGGTCAATACCTTTTGGGAAGGGGCAAAGTGTCATGTCTTCCTCCTAGGGTGGAAGACTTTGGGGACTCTATTAGATGAGGAAAATTTGATATGGGAGCTCAAGTTAGCATAGTTAATGAAAATCAGCTCCTTGCCTAGGGAAACCTATCCATTTTAATTTGATTATCATTGATGAATTAAAAGTCCACTTGCAAGGCGTATTGAAAGATTGGCTAGTCAAAACTTTTGGATTACAATTTTTGGTTAATGCCATTGTGATGAAAGGGGTGAACTATGATCTTTTTCTTAGACGTCCTTGGATGCACAATGCACAACTTATTAAGGACTAGTGTAATGGTCTAGTCTTCTTAGGGAATAGGAAGGATGTAGTATGGGTTGAAATGGAGGCTTGGAGAATGTCTCCAGTCAATCTTGATGCAATTTCCAACATGCTACATGAAGATACTAACTATCTACCTATCCAACGACCTCTCAAAAAATATATTTTTATCCTCGAAGATGAGCAAGACTAGATACACATCCTCACCACTCTAGAACTAGCATTCATAGAGGACTTAGAGTATCAAGAAGTCTATCAATGATGAGTCAATAGAGAACACAAAAGCCCACCATTCAATCAATTATTCCTCCTCAATTAGAGTGTGCCTCAATGTCTCTCTTTATGATGACCCCTGGCTTAGTGCTGAAAATCTCTACCAAGGGCTATCATATCCCTACAAACATGCTTGAGCTATTGTAAGTTATTAAGCCAATGGAAACCATGTTTCCATGGTATAATCAAAGCTAACCTCTTAATATTTGAGGAGTTTCTTAGTAACCCTAGTTGGCAATGGACTACCCTTCATCAAGTCTTTCTTGATTATAACAATTACCTCTTAGTCTCCCTAATGCAAGAGTAGGGTGTAGCCAAGGACAACAGTGAACTTGAGGAGGATGAACCTACAAGCGACAAAGGTAAAGACTATACTCACATTGACTCTATTGACTATGATACAAATGGGTGAATGATAGAGCAAATCTTGGCAAATCCCAAGCCCTCATAGAAAAAAGGTTTGCTTATTAATGTAGGCATAGTAGCAGACTTAAATTAGAGTTGGAATGGTCGGACCACTTAGAGATATTAGATTACGAACAAATGGGATATCAACCTACAGAATCGATTCCCACCTCTAAGGATCATGGCCAATGATTTTTTAAGTCTTTTCTCAAGAAATTGATTATAATTTGGCAACAAGGTCCTCAACTTGAGAGATACCTTATCATATGTTGCTACTTATGTTTGTATGGATGTCTTTGGATACCCATACTTTTCCTCTGTAAAACTAGCCATTTTTGGTAATCCAATCTCAAATGTTGTCCAAAAATTTTCAATATTAGGTGATCATTATCATTTTGGGGCTCAAAATTTACCCTAATTTTCACTTGATTTATTCAAGGACCCACATTTTAAGTGTAAAAGGAAAAAATTGACCTAAAAGAAAAATATTGCTCATGGTCAATAGTGAAAAGGACATAGCCTTTGATGCTACACTGATGGAGAATAAAAACTCAAGGATGAATGGGAGTAATGACTCATATCTTAAAATTCCATCTCCCTCCAAGTCTCATAAGGCTAAGGCAAAACTCTTGATCCATTTCAAGTGCAAACACCTAGAAAAATTATTTCATTAGATAATGACTCAGAAACCAAGAGCTCAAAAAAACCACAAGATTACCCCAAAAGATTTACAAAATACAAGAAAGAAGATTGAATCATTGTTTTACTTGATGCAAAGAGGGAATACCAATTTAGTGAACCAATTGAGGGCCTGGCAAAGATGGAGGTGATAAATTTCCCTAAACTAGGAAAATCACTAAACCAATTTATGTTTCCAAGGATCTCAATGCAAAAGATGAACAACACCTTATTGATCTACTCAATGAGTATCATGATGTGTTTGCTCAAAACTACTTAAATCTTAGGTACATATTTCCCTAGATACCAAGCTTGTCAAAGAACAACTCTATCCCATGAATCCTCATTATGCACATCACATCTAAGAAGAGTTGGAAAATTTACAAAAAGTAGGATTCATCTACGAGATTGAGCATGTAGACTAGTATCACCCATTGTTGTGGTAGTCATAAAAATGATAAGACTCGAGTATGCATTAACTACAAAAAGCTCGATGTTGCGAGGAAACAAGACCATTATCCACTATCATATATGGATCATATGATTGAGCGAGTGGCAAGCAAGGAAGCTTATAGCCTCTTAGATGGGTTTGTGGGATATAATTAGTTGCAAGTTTATAGAGATGATCGACCTAAGACTACCTTTGCCACTAAATGGAAAGTGTTCACTTGTATCATCATGCCATTTGGTCTAAGTGACGCACCAACCACTTCCAACATCTCATGTGCACTATTTTTTGGGAAAGTGGGTAGGATTCCCAAAAGAGGGTGAGAACCCTAATTCACAAGTGTGAAAACCCTAAAATTCATGTGGGATATAAATGCTAATTCATAGGGGTGCAAACTCTAAAATCCACAATGGGGTGCAAACTCTAAAACGCAAAGGGGACACTGCCCTAGAGAAGGGACAAAACGCTAGCCCTAATCTTGGTCTATATAAGGATGCGACATCGCAATTGTATTTACGCTTTTGGTGTATCCATGCTGCAAAAGCTCTCAATGCAACTATTAAACAACCATTTTCTTCTTCTATTTTGGCATCTTGTCTCCATTGTTGAGAGTGAGAGGGAGAGAGAGGGAGAGAGAGTAAAAGATGTTTTGAGTGAGGGACTAAGGAAAGTAAAGCTCTACATCTTCTTCATACTTTTGTTTTTTTTCTTCACATACACGGTAAGAGGATTGAGTTTGGAGTTGTGTGTGAGGTGAGATTGCAAGAGATTGAGGCATCTGATGAGGTAAAGCTCTTCTCCATCATATTTCTCTCCTTATTCTTCTCTATCTTCTTATCTTGATATCGGCATGCTTGGTGTGAATGCAAAGGAGCAATGACATCGCATTGTGTTGGTTGGATCACAGAACTATTTTCAAGTCTTCAAATTTTCAAACTACAATGTGGGAAGGTAAGATAGGTGAGTTCACTACACCTCAATGCTAGTCTTATGTTCTTACTCTCTTGGGATAGAGAGAAGGATGCATGATTAGTTAGGGTGGAGTGTCGAGAAGACAATATGATAAATTGTCACCAAAGGGAGTAACTTATGAAAGAATATAAGTTCTCCAATATCCCAAAAGCTAAATGTACAACAATTGAGACATTAAGCATACTTCTATTCTTTTAGAATCTATAACTCACTTTGGAAACAATCTCGCGCCTTGTCTTCTTGACACTTCACCCTAATTAACCATGCATTCTTCTCTCCAACCTAAGAAAGCAAGAATACAAGACTATATTCAAGGTGTAATGAGATCACCTATCTTACCTTCCCACCTTATAGCCCAAAATCTTGAAGGTTTGAAGATAGTTCCACAATCCAAATATCATGATCTAATATTGTTGCTCCTTTGCATCCACCATCATGCATGCCAACGATGAGAGAAGAAGGTGGAGAAGAAGAAAAGTAAGAAAAAGACATAGAGCTTCACCTTTCCTCGCTCCCTCACTTAACATACCTCTCAATGTCTCTCTCTCCCTCACTCTCAACAATGGAAGTAAGAGGATAGAGTCAAAGAAATGAAAAAAAAAAAGCATTAATAGTTGCACCGAGACAAATATTTGGTATCATGGATGCAATAAAAGGGTAAATACAATTGAGACCTCCCGCCCGTATGTAGACCAAGACTAGGGCTAGGGCTAGATCCCTTCTTTAGGGGGCAATGCCCTATTTGCACTTTAGGATTTGTGTTCCACTTTGCATTTTAGGCTTTCCAAAACTGTGAGTTAGGATTTGCACCCCCTTTTGGATGTCCTACCCACTTTATGGTGGGAACTAGGCTGACCATTCCTTGAAGCACTCTTGTACCTTAAACTAATTACACCTAGCCTATGCTATTCTAATTACAAATACATGTGCACAACCCATAGAATCGATACGGGTGCAATAAATACAACTATGGATGATGATACAATATGTAGGGAGTGAGCTCGCTCTCACAAAATAATAAAACCATGAAGTCTCACAAGCAATACAACTGCCCAAAAATAATATACTATAGCTCCAAAAACAATATCCTTCTAAAAATAATTCTAGCACATGATTTGATTGTCTTAGACTTTCCTTGACTTTGCAAATAACCCCGATTTGAGATTATGAAGAAGTTATTTATTTCTCCAAATATTTTACCCTCTTGAGGGGTATAGTGTATACTTGATTTTTTGCCCTACAATTTAATGCACATGGGAATTTATACAAGCCCAAATGCCCTACTCTAGTATGAGTTATGGAGAGTCTACTAGGTGGAAGATTAAAGATACTTAGCATGTATCAGCATGAGAATTGATTACTTGGTATTGGCAATAAATTGGTACATGAGACATTATGGGTCTATCAACAAAAGTGGTATAGATGGTACCAAAGAAAAGGGTGGCCATTGTTTCACAAACTCCTATTTTTAAGTCTAGATATTAGTAGTACCCCAATGTTCGTGAGAAATACGTAATTTACCAACCCAAGATAAGCCACCAACTTATGAGAATATAGATCTCGAACAGTTTATAGAGAAAAGATTTATGATATTATAGCCTAAATCATTTGTAGGTTGATTTTGAGTCTCAACAATTTATGAATCATTATTGCATTAATAAAGAAAATCCTTCCTATTCTTGAGAGAAACTTGTGAGATGTGTATATGATATATTAATGAGTTATTTTGATAGATAATTAATGAAGTCCATCATATGTAGTTAATTTTTTAAATTACATAGGCGACAACTTGTCAATTACGTGTGTTAGAATTCCAAGATAATTTTATGTGTATCTTAGAGAAGGCACGCCTTTGGACATATGCCTTAGTCTATAGAGAGGCTATCGTTGGAGTGTGACTTAGGAAAGGATCAACCCTTCATTATATTAGCATAGAGTCATGCCCCACTCCCATGCAAATTGTGATTAATTTAGTTTTGAGCTGTCACACTTGAATCCCAAATGCATGTAATGTGAAGGCGAGTCAAAGGGCCATAAGAGGGGGCTAGATGCTTAGAAAGAGTTAGAGACCCTAGAGGTCATGTATAAAAGAGGTGGAAAAGGAAAAAAAATAACTATTCATATTGGTGCAAAGTTGAGGTCTCCTTATTCTTACTTATCCTTTCATGTTATTGTTGTGAGTGAAAGAGAGTGAGTATGAGAGTGATGGACTTACTATAGAGAAGCTCTTGCTATTTCTCTTCTATTCTTTCCTTCCATGGGAAGAGGCAAGGACTTCAACCATTCTTCTTCATAATTTCCTCTTCACATCACGTGCAAAGTTTGGTGTAAAGATGTGAAGAAGCCAATGAGAAACATGTTAATCATAGAGCGTACTTACCTAGATCTCGTGAGGAATTGGGAACCCAAACCTTATACTATTGAAATGGCTTGAAGGACTTAAGTTGATTGGACTTTATAAGTACAATTATATTCAAAAAGGCAAGGCAAAATATCTAAACATAAAAAGTGTGTCTATAATTATTTCATTTTGGCTATCCCTTGATAGAATTGTTTGGGAGAGCTAAGTTAAAAAAATATCTACTCTTTAAGTACCTCAATCTTTCGACACCTTATCGATTCTTAGAGACTAAAAGTAGTCCTCTTACTTTTGTAAGCAAAGAACTTGAAGAGATACATAGGTGAACTCTTGTATTTATCCCTAATAAATAATGATATCTTTATATTCTTAATTATATTGGGTGTATGACGATCTTATAGAATGTTGAACATGCTTATTTCAAATTCATGGTATTTAGGGTAATGTATTAGATTGCTTGCCAATCCTTGAGCATAGAATTTGAGAAAGTGTGATTATAATTCTTGAGAATCTTTCAAATCTACACTACATCTAAATCTAGTAGGCATTGCCTTAAGGGATGCCATGGATAATATCTTGTAACTTCTTCATGAAAAATCTCGACCATGTTGGAGATCTCCAAGTGGATGTCAAGAGAATATGCTTAATGGGAAGCTAGTTTGTTGCGTTGTGTTTGAAGGACAAAGGACTAATGATATTATGCTTATTAATGGGGAGATAGTGACCTTATATTGTTGGGTCTATGATCAAGCTACTTGAGCCTTACCCCCCAATCAAATTGTGGTACATGAAGGAAATTACCGAAATGGATATGCCATTAGAGGAAACCCTCCTTTATCAACAACATATAAATCCTTAAAAATAATAGAAAAAACTCTTACTTTTATTATAATGCAAATATATGAAGTTCATTATTATATTTGGACAAAATCCTCTTCTAAAACAATAAAAATAATATTATTTTTTTTCTTATTACACATGCATAAAAGAAGAAGGTTTAAATCCTTCAACAGCCGAGTTCTAAAGTATTACTTTTTTGTTAATCAGACTCGCTAAGGCTTCAAGATGAGTAACACTTACAAGAAGCTTTAAGAAAAGAAATTCCTCTTGAAGTAGACCCCACTACCAAAGTTTAATAGAGAAGGATCCAAGGTGGAATATGATGTGGAAGATTGGATCAAAGACATGGATGATTACTTCAAGAGTGCCAAAACCACTGCTACAAACCAATCCAAGAATGCATGCCTTCGTCTCACTGACAAGGCCAACCTACGGTAGAAACAATGATGTCGAGATAATAGGGTAACCAAAGATTCCCATAGCTAGGAGCAAATCAAGAAAGCCATCAAAGGACAATACTTGGCCCCATCCTACAAATCCATCAAGATGAATTAATTTTGCATCTTTTTCCAATTGAACTTGGCCTTGGAAGGCTAGTAATCAAAGTTTTTGAGTCCCCCAAAAGTGCAATTGGATTTGATAAAAATTTGCACAAGAGGGAGCCTAGCTCTCGTTTACAATAGTCAATTTCTTTTCCAAGGCCTAGTGTTTTTTTTTTAAATTCATAGCTCTCATGTTCTTCATTCTCTTCAAATCTTGTCTCTTCAATCAGTAAACATGCGCAATCAATGATAGCAACTTAGGAGATTGTAAGGTTCTACTAGGGTCTAAATCCTCATGTAGATAACCATCTTGAGTCAATGAGATCCCAAGTCTTGAAGATGCCCTCATGCGAGCCAAGGCCATAGCCGAGGAGATCGCTTAGAATAGTCAAAGAAATCGTACAATGAACAATAACTATATCATGAATTATATAAACCTAGCTCTCGTTTACAATAGTCAATTTCTTTTCCGAGGCCTAGTGTTTTCAAGAAAAATTCATGGCTCTCATGTTCTTCATTCTCTTCAAATCATGTCTCTTCAATCAATAAACATGCGCCATCAATGATAGCAACTTAGGAGATTGTAAGGTTCTGCCAGTGTCTAAATCCTCATGTAGATAACCATCTTGAGTCAATGAGATCCCAACTCTTGAATATGCCCTCATGCGAGCCAAGGCCATAGCCAAGGAGATTGCCCAGAATGGTCAAATAAATCATACAATGAACAAGAACTATATCAGGAATTATCTAAACCTTGGTTTCCAAGCAAACAATGCCAAGACTAATGGGTGAGATAATGCAATCACCCAAGACCCAAGAGGTTTAAGCAACAAGTAGTGCTATCAATGTAGAAAAGCTAAACATCGGAAGGTTGATTGACTTAATTTTTCTCAAGACCTCAATCCAAATTAGCTAGCTAGACGAGGCCATGAAAATGGGAATAATACCAGAGACCATGGATAAGCAAGAGCAATCGGAGCTCAAGTAAACTCTATGATAGACTAATTAAAAGAAGAAGAGTATGACTTGGGAGAAGAAGTCAAATGAGAAACCATTCATGTGATCATTGAGAACAAAGGAGCTGGCTGTCAATGCTCTATCATCTAGATACCAATGACTTATATGGGTAAGTCCTTCAACATCGTAATTGATTGTGGAATTACTAGTTCTTTTCTAGCTCTAAGTGTAATTAAGAGGTTGCATCTAGATTCCAAGGCTATAAATAATATGATTGTAGAGAGTTGATAGGTAGGAAGGAAAACACCTCTACTAAAGCTATAGGGAAAGCTCAATTTAATTTATATGGATAAAAAATTAAAGCCGAATTCTGAGTCTTGCACTAGGGTGTTATGATTGTCTATTGGATATGGAGTGGCTCGAGTAACATAAATCCCAAATCCTATGTGCTAAAGAAGAGGTTATCTTCCAAGACTTGGGAGGCAAGACCATAACACACAAGGGAAAGCTAAAAGGACTAGGCTCCAATAGGCCAAAGCTAGTCAACTTTGGAAGGGGCCAAGAAAGGGGCAACCCATTTGTATGATCAGACTGACTCAACAAGGTTGAAAAGATTAGGAAGGAATGTTATCTTCATGGGTCAATGGCTTTGACAATCTTTTCTCAAAATAACTAATGCAGCTACCTCCAAACCAAGAGGTTGACCATGAGATAAAGAGCGGATCGTGTATCCAAAAGACTATATAAGATGTCTGCACTTGAAGCTATTGTGCTTAAGGAATAGCTATGAAAACTAATTGAACAAGGGTTTATCCACTGGAGGAACTCACCTTTGGAAGCAATTATTCTCTCCCAAAAGAAGAATGAGGGATCCCTCATACTTTGCATTGACTTTAGAGGACTAAAACAAGTGCAGGGTAAGAATAGGTATCACATACCTAGAATTAACAAACTCTTGGACCAACTACATGAAGCCCGTGTTTTCTCAAAGATACACATCAGATTAAGACACTATCAAATCCAAATTAAGGAGATAATATCTAAGATATTCTTCAGCACTAGATATAGGCATTATGAGTTCTTGGACATGTCATTCCAACAACATTTAATTGATTGACGCAATACATCTTTTGATCATACGTAGATGACTTTACGCTATTTTTCTTTAATTATATGTTGATGTATTCCAATTCTCCTAAGCATCATGAGTTTTATCTAAAGATTGTGCTTAATACCCTTTGCAAAAACCAACCCTATGCCAAGAAAAGAAAGGGTATATTTTGCATAGGTAGGATCAAGTACTTGGGGTATATTGTCTCTATCAAAGGGATATTGATAGTTGCTACAACATGAAGAACATTCTAGATTGGATACTTCCTAAAATAGTCAACAAAATATAAGGATTATTGGGATTGATGAGATTGTATTGAATCATCATATCAAGGATTATTCCCTTATCATAACATCCCTAACTAATCTCTTGAAGAAGAATACCCCAATTATATGGTTAATCAAACACGAAGGAAGCTTTGATAAACATGAGGAGAATGTGTAACCACTATCAAAGTCTTGAAACTTCCTTATTTCAACCAAGATTTTGAGTGATCAGTGATGCAAATGGACTTGCAATTGGAGGAGTGTTGGTACAAGAAGGAAGTCATGTGGCTTATACCTCATGGAAGTTGAAACCTTATGAATCTAACCATGCCATGCATGACCTAGAGCTACTTGTAGTACTTCATACATTAACTCTACTCTCTTTGAGCCAGGTGCAATGTTAACCAACTCCCACATTTGATTAGTTGCAAAGTGACCCTTCTTAGATGGATGTTAGGGGTGACCATTCCATGCTTGTCTTAGTTGGACTCTCAAATTCTATCCTCTTCTTCAACTTCAATGCATGCTTGCCTTTGTGGTTGATTAATGACTTCCAGACACCTTCTAGCCCTACTCTTTCTGCAAGTCGTTAATCCTCCATTCTCTTATTGAGAACATCCTTCAGTCAAATAAATTTATTCTCGCTTGGTTTAAACTTAGCCTTAATCAAGGGAGCTTCATTAGTTGTATGCAATCCTTGTGGGTCCTAAATGTCTATCTATCTAGTTGCCACTTTATCATAGGCAAGTTTCTCATTAAAGATGCTTGGGTATAACCAAATGATTTGGAGGAGAGCTGCATCTCCCTTGCAACTATGTTCCATTTTCCATTCCTATATGTTGATCACACTTTTCCATTGTTGGACAATGGCTCTCATGGTGTTCAAAAGGACCTCAACTTGCATCCTACAATGAAATTGTCTTCTCATGAGAGGTCCTCCCATGCTCCTCTAAGGAGGGAGCTTGTTATACGCAATATTTAGTGATGACCACCCATGATTGCACCTCTCCCATATGAAGGCCAAGCTTAAATAATAATTTTCCTCCCCTTCAAGCTAAGGGATTCAAGGTCAAGGCCTCCATCTCTCCTAAGTGTGTTGATCACCTCCTAGGCTATAGCAAGTCACTTGGCCTTTCCTCCATAACACCATATGGAAGTCCTTCAAAATATTCACCACCTTTGGCCAATGGGTGGCAACTAGCATAAAGGCAATGGTCATGGAGAGTACCTTGTTATTAACTACCAATCTCCTCTTGAAGCTCAAGTCAAGCTAGCTGAACTATTTTATCTTTCCTTTCAATTTTCCAAGATCTATCATTCTTAGATGTGGATCTACATTGTTGCGAAAAGCAAAGCGATCGTCGATGCAACCTTGCCTCACTAATCTACTTAGCTTGAAAGGTGCCAATAATAGTCTATTGAGGTAACTATTGTAGCTGCATCTATGAATAAAATGCCACCATTTTTTAGCATGTGGGCCAAACCTTGTCTTATTTAGCACATCAATTATGAAATCCCATCTAAAATTATCATATG
Source organism: Lygodium microphyllum (assembly GCF_053477565.2). Taxonomy (NCBI): domain Eukaryota; kingdom Viridiplantae; phylum Streptophyta; class Polypodiopsida; order Schizaeales; family Lygodiaceae; genus Lygodium; species Lygodium microphyllum. Next base: position 125,436,250 of record NC_141146.1, read on the forward strand.
CATTACCTGAGTTCATGTTGAGGAAGAACAAACGTACCCCTTTTTTCTAGTGCATACTCTGTTAGGACTTTCAAGTTGAGGATCATGTCTTGCATTTCAGCCTATGGAAGGAATCCCTATTGGGCTACACACATGGTATTTGGAAGTAAAAAGTTGATCCTCAATGCTATAGGCATTTGCTATTACCTTGTAGCACATAGTAAACATTGTGATGGGGCACCGTTTTGCTTGTGTTTGCTTCTCTTGATATGTTTGGGTTGTATTTTAATTCTTCTAGCATCAATAACTTATAAAAGTTTCCCTTTCTTCATGCATGTGTTCACAAGCTTGCACGCATTCTTGCCACAAACTTCTTAGAGTGCTTGCTCCATACACCTTGACTAGGAGCCAATTTGACCCTAGTGATTTCCCTCTCTTCATCTTCTTTATGACAAACTCCTATAAGGAGTCATAGCACTATTGGCTTGCCTCCATTGTGTTTCCAACAATTAATGAAAAGTGCTCGAAAAATACAGTTGTTATTAATAACTCATTATAGTGGGTCACTTCTTCTTGGTCCTTGATCATGGGGATCATCTCCTTCGTTTGCTTCCCTTGTACAGCTTTGAAGAAAGCCAGAGCAAGGGCATAACCATCAAGAATATATCTTCCCAACAATTGCATCTTAGTAGTTTTGAATTTTCCCTACTCTTGATATGTAAGGTAACCTTCAATATCTTGTAAGAGCCAAATCAAAATCATATCACTAGGAATAACAAAGAGAGCTTGCAAGATAGCAGAGTCTACATTGTGAAGAACCAGTTATATATTTCCTCTTGAGAAATCTTCTATCTCTGCCATGCTTTTTTGTAAAGTTATTTATAATAGCTCAACACTTCCTCAATTTCTTCATTAGGCCAAGAGTCTTAAGGCTCAATCCTTTCTAGCAAGCTTTCCCTTGTACAAATGTCTTGTTTACTAGGATCCCTCAACAAAATCATTTTTATATTTTACTAGGTACCTATAATATTGATTTTTAGTTTTAGTTGTGGTGATCAAGAATAACTTCAAGTATTAAAAAATGTATGTGTCTTCATCTAACAAAGGAGAATCATCTACAACTGGAGTTATTGGTGTGGTTCCCTTAAAAGGTTTCAATAAAATAATATGAAAAAAAATGAATCTACCAATAAGGAGGAATACTTAATCTAAATGCATTGTCATTGATCTTATGAGCAATATGGAATGTCCAATAATATATTGGAGCTAATTTAATTTTCAGATGCCTTTCTATGGACTCCAATCTCCTCTTTTCAATTCGTAGCCAAACTAAATCATTTTATTTGAATGCAATAGCCGTGTGTTTCTTGTTTGATTGAGCTACATATCTCAATTATGATTGCTTAATCTAATTAATTACTTCTTCTAAGATTTTTATATGATCACTAGCTAAAGTATCAGCAAGTGAAACATTAATAGCTATAGTGATTATAGAAATGGGTAATTTCCTACCATAAACAACAAAAGGTGCTTTACCAGTAGCAAAGTATTTGGTGTTATTTTGTAGGCAAAGTAGAGGATAGATAAGTGTTGATCCCAATTGTTTGATTGATTAATTTTGTAGGATCTAAGAAGACCTAAGAAGGTCAATGATAGTATTATTAGTTGCTTCATTGATCATTGCTTTCAGGGTGGAAAGCTAAGGTGAAGTCCATCTTAGAACCTAGGATTTTAGACAATACTACCCAAAAGTGATCACAAAATCTACCACCATGATAAAAAAGTATTACTTTGGAATGTTGATGAAAAGTTTAGCTGCTTGTGGTGCAGTCAAGGTCTTGTAAATTTACAAGGGAGAAAGTAAGCTTATTTACTGAATTATCCACTATAGTCCATATCATATCATGGTGTGCAGCTGTCAATAATAAAATCCGTAGAGATTTGTTCCCATGGTCCATTAGGTTTAGTTAGATTCATATGTAATCCATCGGATTCTCCATGATGATGTTTAATGTACTAATATATCCTACACTTAAGTATACGAAATCTGCCATCAAGCCCCTTCCACTCAAACACAAATTTTGCAATACCATACTTCATTTGTTGGTTAGTAAAATAGTCTTTACAATATCATGCTTTATTATAGGTCTATAAAAATATTCTTTACGTGCAACTATAGTTTACTAAAAGCTTTAATGAAAGCAGGCAACAAAAAAAAACATGCTATTGTCAAAAGATGTCGTTGTGCTGATGTCATCAAATGGAATGGGAGAAAGATGAATTTAGGAAAGTTGGTAGTAGTTTTTAATTGGTCTCATTAAGAGCTTTAAATCCATGATGACAATTTTTTGTCTCTCCCTTCCTTAAGGAAAACCATCAATTGATCCAATACCAATAGTAGATAGGTTTTGCAATATATTCACATGGTTTTATGAAGCAAAAGGATGGAAAGAGCCTTCTAAAGGGTCCCTTTTTCCAAGCCATTAACAAGAAGTACAGAGTGAATATTGACAATGATCCTTTGAACTAAATACCATTGTATAAAGCCTTCGTTTAACAAATAAAAGAGGGATGTGTGATTGTGGAGATAGTGTAGCCCTCAAAAATGAATGTATGCATTCACTATGATGTTGATACATCCACCAATAGCCTTGCTTTGATACCCATGTTGAGATCCTTCACCATACAATAGACAATAGTAACTGAAAATTCAAGGGAACACAAATTGCAAGAGAGTATAATAGCCCATCAAGAAGTAATCAAGGTTACTGATGTCCAAAACTCATAAGCATAATTAGACATTCATAACCTTGAAACTACTAGAGTCTTTCACATAAAGGAAGCTCCCCCTCGTCCCCATAAGGATCAACCTAAAAATGGGGACCTAATTTAAATGCTATAGTCTTCTATCAACCATCTAGCGTTAACTTTTGAGGTGACTACATTGCTATAGTGTCCTTGAGTTTACAAACATAGGTTCCATAGTTTCTTGTGATTTCAAACAACAAGCATCATGAAAAATGCTCTTGTGTGTAAGTATTTATATAGGCCCTGAGTTTACAAACATAAGTTCCATAGTTTCAATCATGATTTTTTAGGTCTCTTACTAGATTAACTCGCTTTAGGCATCAACGATGCATCTATTATTGGAGTATCAAGAGTTTATCCCTGAAAAATCAATCTTTATATTTAGCCTTAGTGAAATACTTGTTAACATATGTCCTAGCGAAGTTAGGATAATATCCCCTTTAATTCCTTCTGTGAGGTTGCCAAGTTATCTCACAATGAATTCTCTAAACCACAGTTCATTACTAATATGAAAACATATGTTTTGTTTAAGGATTTCTATACGAGGACTAGCTGCCATCATGAGAGGGTAATTCTAATTGAATTTCCTCCTAAGCATCTAGTGTTTTGTACTTCTATTCAACATCTTGGGTATCCATAAGGATCTCAAAATGTCTAGTAGTTGCGATTTGTTTAGATCATCAATGTTGTTACCTAGATTTTTCTATCGTTATTTAAACGAGATCACTTTGAAATATGAAGAAATAACATGGACTTGGGGTTGCAGAATGGTGTTGTCACTCATATGTGCTACCTTGCATCCAGCTCCAGTGTTGCTCTGCTTAGGGGCCATCTTGTCGGTATGCTCACTTCTTTCTTCTCCGATCTTCGTCAAACTTGTAGCCTCGAACTGAGGTTCATCAAAGTAGAAGAATAAGTTCGAAGAAAGTGTAGGCGGAGTTTGAGCAGTGAGAAATTTGGCTTAAGAAGATAGACTTACTAATAAGGTTATGATAGATTTTTGGGAGGGATTTTTTATGTATTTTGTGGATAGGGAATAAGGGGGACAACAAGGTAAGGTTGTGATAGAGTAGGCGGATGGGTATGAAGAGAGTGACAAGGCAATTTGGTATGATGGGAATCTCTGAAACTATTGAGCATGAACCAAAATATGATCCTCAAGTGCCAACCACCTTGATCTCTTACTCCTTCTATGCATACTTTCTCCCTCCCTCTCTCACTCTTTATAAGTGCAGTTGTGTGACGTTTTGTAAATATATTTTTTATTATTTTTTTGGGTTAAAGAAAGAAAACACAAGCATACACCCAAATTTGAACAAAAACTTTTTAAGAAAAGCTTAAACCTTTAAAAACTTTTAGGCTTTTCAAGTTTGTAAACTACAAAAACTTTAAAAAACTTAAAGGAAAGCTTTGAACATTGGGAAGCCTTAAGCCTATATAAAGGGGAGAGAGTTAAGTAGTATGGGTCATTCTCTTCATTACAAAATTCGTCTCTTATTTGAGGAGAGAGAAAGGTCATACACAAGTGTGTGGAGACGTGTACGTCAGCTCCTCGGTTATTGTGTTTGCAAGCTAAAAGGTTAGATTTAAATATTATTCATTCGTTCTTTTTATGATTAGTTTAAACAATTTTTTCATTTATCTTTTTAATTTATTAAGGTTGGATTCAAATCTTTGTCATTCGTTCTTTTTGGGATTAGTAAACAGTAATGAAAGAAAATAATATTTTGAACGTATAGCGAAAACGAAAGCGTAGCAAACTTTCGAATAACGTACTGAAAAAATGAAAACGTAAAACTTCAACAAATCGGATATTTTGAATGGACGAGAATGGCATTTTCTTCCATAAATATTTAATTACAAAGAGATTTGTACCAACTCTTCAGCATGCTATATAGCATGTTTTCTCATTTCATATCCTTCGTCTTTTTAGTTTTTTAAGATTATATTCAAATCTTCGTCATTCGTTCTTTTTAAGATTAGTAAATAGTAGTGAAACGAAAATGAAAGAAAATGATCTTTTGAATATATGGCAAAAACAAAAGCAAAATGAACTTTTGAACGTAGTGAAAAAAAATAAAAAATATAAAACTTCAACAAATCGGATATTTTGAATGGACGGGGGAATGGCACCTTCTCCCATAATTATTTAATTACAAAGAGATTTGTGTCAATTGCTCGGTATGCTATATAACATGTTTTCTCATTTCATTTACTTTTTTATTTCATTTATTTATTTTATTAAAAATACTATTAAGAAGAAAAAAATTCATCATCCTTGCAAGTCAAAAAATTAAACTATCTTTTTTTTAATGAAATTACGAAGTATAGCATGTTTTTTCATGAACAAATGTACTGCAGTTTTATGATAAAAATATATTATTCTCATTAACATCAATGGACATTATGAAGAAACAAATTCACAAGGCATCTTTCAAGACTTCTAAAAAAAGGGATTCTATGGCTTCTAAAAAAACATCACTAAAATTGTTTGCTCTAACTTGGTACGACATAAAAAATTTCGAATTGTCTTGGGCAATAGAATGTGAAAGCATCATTGAAATACTAACAATGTGCACATCATGTGGTATAGTCACAATGCAGCATCATGTTGTCAGCTCGCAAAAGAACAATCCATATACAGAAGAAATACAAGTTACAACAGCTTTGTCAAGCATTATTCTCATCCCTGCATGCCAACAACTGGTGCATAAATCAGTTGGATGCGTACATAGCGAGTGTCAGAAGGTCCCCAAGAACAAAAGAACTTTACTTAAGCTAAAAAGAAAGAAGGAAGAGTTGCACGACATGAAGAAAAGAGACAAAATGGGTATAATCTCCCTCCATGCCTTGTGTGAGCGCTTCACAAGGCATGTATTTATAAATTTATTTATCTCAAAGCTCAAAAAATAGCCCAATTTTACAATAAGCATACTTTAGCTTTTGTGTTTGCTTTTGTCTAAATAAAGAATAAAGCGGTTGGGCAGCCCAAAAGTCGAGTTGTACCCAAATATAATGTCCAATAATGAAATATTTAAACCATGCGCCCATGCGCATACAAAATAATAAATATTTGTCAAGTGCTTTAATAAATAAGCGTACCTAAATAAATATTAACATCACACATTGAATAACAATATGCGCGTCCATCAAAAATGATAATTTCTTCTGGGTAATTTGAATATACACTATCGCCCAGTGCTTCCCAATGCCACCGTCGTGTGCTCTACACATCAACTGAAGCATTCACAATTGTTAGAAAATAATAAAATTAAATAGACAAAAGTGAATACCCAGCTACAAAATAAGTTAATAGGTTGGAACTCTGTCCTAACCTTAATTTAATACGAGTGCACTCTAAACTCATAAATATCCATTAATTTAAATATGTATTTTGCGGAATCACCCACCTGCACATTAAATCAATATGACGCCCGAAAATAACAGGCATCCCTTGCAACTTCTCGCACAAGGAATCCACCTTGTGTATGAGCCCGGCAAATAAATATAGTTTTACGGAATCCACTGCAAAATCTAACGGAATCCACCATGGAATAAAAACCTCACAGAATCCACCGCCGTGGTCTCACAGAATCCACCGTGAAATATGCCTCTTGGCATCAACAACACGGAGTCAACGTAGTGATAACTAAATGCCGACCATGTCTTGTACAGAAAGAGAAAAACAAATATGTGGTGTCACTCTTACCAGACTACACAAAACGAATTCTCAATACAAAGTTGTTACATCTTTAACTATTGAGCATCATTGATATATCCATCTTGGTTTAAAATATGACAAGAGCAATTACGAACAGAATCTTGGACCGTCGATCTATTCTCGATAACCCTCTAGTCTCTTGAAATAATGGATCGCTTTCGCAACCATCTACTAGAATTGACTTGAGTACATCTGATATTGCAAATGTGTTTGCTTTCAACATGCTACATAATCCACTAATCCAAAAGTACATGGCTATAGCAAAACATCCACATCCAAGGACAGGGCTTTGCATCCTCAACAACAGGCAATCCATCGAAAGGATTATAGAGCTCCATCATGAAAGCTTTCCATTCGATCCAATGCTCCAAGCGGATCACGAGAATGAAAGATGTTATAGTTTGCTCGAAATGTAATCAAGCCAAGTTGACAATAAGCATTTCAAAGAGCAGATCTCAGCACAAGTTCACATGCATTATATTACAGAATAATAACCATCTCGTTAAAAGGACGAAGACATTCAAGACGAATGGCTTGGCTGCAAGAACCTCACCCTGCCCTCTGCAGTACCACTTCACCCACCTTTTAACGGACACTTCAGAAATCCGGCGATCCGGTTGGATGAGAGAGAGAGAGAGAGAGAGAGAGAGAGAGAGAGAGCGCTAAGGGATAGTCTGCTGCCACGAAGCCTGCTCTTTTAGGGAAGGCCTGCAACTGTTCTTTAGGCTTTTTTTACAACACTAAAAACCTTTGCAAACGTTTGATCTGATCATGTGGAGCAGTGGACGGTGAAATTTTTATTTTCTGACCTCGCCTACTCTGCGCCAAAAAGAAGATTTCCCCAAAATTCACAGACACCGCATTTCCGACAGCGAGCAAGTTGGGTGCCACTGTACTGGCCCGCTTACCCTACTCTCTCTCTCTCTCTCTCTCTCTCTCTGTGTGTCTGTCCCGGTCCAGCAACGCAATGCCAAAGAGAACGAAAACGGTCAATAGCCTTTAAGCCTCGGAAGTTGGAGGCTTGATCAAGGCTTTACATAGTCTTATCTTGGTCGATTATGCCGCGTACTTTACGTGGCGCATATAGGCTTTTCGCCCGTCGATCTGATCAGATCAGTGTGATCACGAGTCTTTCGAATTTGCGAGCTTTATTCGGCGGTAGCGGCCGACTTTGCGCAACGATCAGTGAGTGGGTCGAGGTGGGTTGTCGTGAGATGATGCCCGGGGGGCGACGCTCCTTTTGAACATGTTTTTTTTTTATAAAAGAAAATGTATTGCTTCACTAGCAGTCTGGGCCAAGCAAAATGCTTTGCCCAGAGTAGCTTGAAGGTGGTTTCAAGACTAAAAGCATCTACTTTGCCTAATGCAAGATTTCTTCTCCATTCCTCATTGAATTTTTGTTGGTGCATTGGAAAGAATGATTGCATGCGAACAAAATTTCCACATCTCTCAATCTAAACCAGTGAACATGGCATTCGCACGCCTCAGTCGTCTGGTTTCAAAACAAAAGACACCCACTTGTCCTCTTTGTTCTAGAACTCTGGCAGGCCTATTTGACATCCTGCCATTAGCAAACTTTTGCACAGGCATAAAAGAGAGGAATCATGCTCTTGTAACTATCATCCTTTTATAAAAACACATTAACACAAGCAGCCACAACTTCAGTATTGAGTCCTATCTTATTTGGCATCCTTTGCACTCTCATCTTCCATCACAGACACACCACATAAGGCTCATCTTTCATGGCTGAAATTTCAATTAAGCTCAAAATATGAAACTTCCAAGCAAATCAAGCTCCAACACACAAACTGCCCTTTCTAAACTGCTCCATGTAGAGTCTGGTTGAAGAGGACTAGTGTTGCCATTGCAGGATTGTATACGTATCCTTTCCAATGTGAATCCTTTTGATTCACATATTAGAAAATGTCAAAGCCATTGGAGGGGCATTACATCAAAGCCAAGTTTCTTGGCAGTAAACATGCAACCCTTTTCTTTAACCATTCATGAAACTTTTCCATCAATGTCACCTCCAAGACATACACAAGCCAGAGCTACAATGCAAACAAATCAAAATACAGGAAGCAATAAAAAGGTCAGGTTGTGATTCTGAACTTTCAATTATCCCCTAAACCTAAACTAGTGCGCATGCAAGTCTCCAAAGTAGGAATACATATTTTTAAGTATAACACAATGGATAAGAATCCTGCAACAGATGTTAATCTTCATCATCATTGCAATGAATATATGGATGATTTGCTAGAGCACATGAAAACAACTTAGGTGCCATATGTCACTGCTACAAAAAAGGCTCCATATTTGATTTGACTTAGAATCTCCACATTCGGTTGGACTGATAATGTTGAAATTCTTTTGCTAGTATGTATGACAGGGACAATAACATTGACTATGCCTGATGTCGAAAGATAGGGTTTTATGCAATTTCTAAGAGAAAACGACCAAACAGTGTTCACAAGCACCGTGCCATCATCTTTGCAGAGTGCTGATACTCCGTATGCACAGGAGTTCACCAACCCAGAAGGTAGCCAAAACATAATATAGCCCGCAAATAGTTGCTTGTGTTTAGTGAGAGCAGTCTGAATCTGAGAGTGCTGCACAGTTAACCATACAGGAAGAGTTCAAACATCTTTCACAAAAAGGGGCTGCCATGTCACTACAAGAAATGTAGCAGGGATTGCTACAGATCTCAAATAGAAATCAGGAAAGAAAAGACTGCTCTTTGTTTTGAGGCTTGCCATGTGTTATTACAAAAATTACTGGCTTGTGCAACCTGAGCAGCAAAAAATGAGAATACAGCAAAAACTGGCAGACCAGATTCTAGAATGCTCAGATACTCCAAGCTTACAGGAAACACACTTTCGCTCATTTGTAATGTTCAAACTCACTCCACCTAGCCTGGTCTCTACAAACAACCCCCACCTAACCTAGTCCCTACAGTCTCATACATATACACATGTGACACAACACTTCATTCACCATTGGGATGTAACTATCAACATAAGTCAACCTTCTCCCTTATCCATAAATACAACTTTTCAGAGTTTTGATTATAAAAGTAACTACAAGAATGATCCGGCTCACAAGATGTCACTACATTTAGCCCTGGCACTAGGCCCAAAAACTAGATCTAAAACGATGGCACAAAACAGACCGTCAGCTTTGCTGTTTGCTCAATGAATGCATCAAAACAATCCTTTTTTCTCATGAATATTCAAACCAGACCTCTTCAATTTATGAGCGTTCCAAAACAAAGGACAGACTAGAGCAAGCGTTGCAGTCTGACTGATATTCAAACCAGACCTCTTTGATCTACTAGTGTTCCAACAAATGACAGACTAGAGCAAGCATTGCAGACTGACTATTAGATTTTGAATAAACCAATGTGCAAAAGTTGTACATTAGAAAAACTTTCATATTTGAACCTGAGAAATCTTTTAAAATTACACCTATCCAGTACTTTACAAAGTCCCACAGACTCTGTAGAACCTCTTGACTGGTGGCACAATGGGTAGGGAGAGTCAGAGAAGCTGCAGAAAATTGTCATAATGACATCAATCGATGAAGTAAATCATTCACAATTGAATCATCGGAAGCACACACTTGGACAATGTCTTCTCAAGGCAATATTGCCGTCAGCAGTATGTATACATGCGTATGTTTCAAGTAAGTGTTTCAAGTAGTGTCTTAAACATCCAATCAGCAAACTACTCAGAATGTTACCTTTACCTAATCTTTCATGCTTGCAAGGTTTCTGAGCATTCCTGTCAATGGTGGAGTTCCCTTCAACATTATTTCTAGCCGAGATGTATTTGAAGCATGGGCAAACAGGGACAAACCAAAGATGAACAGCTCCTTTAGATACAGCCGAGAGGATAGAAAGCCATGCCATTGGTAAGGTTCCAAATCAAAGAAAGCATCAAAAAATCGTCTGGTTCCATGAAGATCGAGTGACAGCAGCACATCCATGCCAAAACAGAAAAACTCTCTTTGACGCCTCCTTTCAATGGGCCACAAGTCCCTCCAAACTCCAGCAGACAGTTCATCAAGTCCAGCTTCTTCATTCTCAAGTCTCTGAACTATAGCATTTGCCACGATTGGCGCAGCTGCAAGAGTTCTTGCTACCATGTAACCGGTAGATGGATGAACCATGCCTGCAGTGCCTCCAATGCCCACCACTCTCTGTGGGAGAATGGGAAGGGGTCCTCCCATAGGGATAACACACCTCTCATCTTCTTCAATGCTTTTAATGTTGATGTCAAGGTGCTTCAACCGCTTCACCATCCTTTTCTGGATCTCCTCCATCGGAACACCTGGCCTTGCCACCAAGGATGTCTCTTCCAGAAATATCCTGTTTGAAGAGAAGGGCATAGCATACAAGAAAGTTGGAAGCCGTCGATTGCTTTCCTTCAAGACTGGATCACCATGGAGGTGAGAATCACGCCAATCCATGAAAACCATCTTGTCTATGTCAAAAGGATGACTGTCAACCTCTGCAACAATCCCATATGCAATCTGGTAGCCAGGGTTGTAAGGCTTATCGTACTGCACCAGGCATCTTGAGAAACCTGTTGCATCCAGGACAACATGGGCTTTAATCACTAAACCATCACTGCATTGCACTAAAGAATAATCCGCCTCGTGTTTAACATTGGTAACCTTGGACTGGTGAAACTTGACACCATTAGCAATACAACCCTCCATCATCTTGGCTTTAAGGCGCCTCCGATCAACACGGCCGTACGGCCTTTTCAATGACTTCTTTGTGTTGTCATCCAGATAAACCACTGCACTGGCCCAGGTGGTGTCAAGGCAATCTAGAAGGTCCATTGCCTCAAATTCATCTACCCATACACCATAGTTGTTTGGCCAAACACTCTGAGGAGCAGGATCAACACAGCAGACACTGACACCGGCAGCAGAGACTTGTTTGGCAACAGCAAGGCCTGCAGGACCTGACCCCACAACCACTAGATCTACCTTGTTCTGCTTCATCACATCAAACTGTGGAAGATCATACATCAAATTTTCTTTCTTATTCTGCTGAGGAGCAAGCTCAAGCGGAATCATTGCTGCAAGCGCTTCCACTTTTCCACAAGGGAACCGTTGCAATCTGGCCCTGAGAGCTGATTTGAAAAGTGCTGTTTTCTCTTTCAGGCATGGCAATTTGGGAGGGGTTCCAATCCTTTTGCAAGCCACATCTGCCTCATTAGAAAATTTGCTTGGCCGGTAGTGGCTCACAATTCCTTCCATGATGTGGGCAGAGGTATATGACTGTGTGAGGTGAAGACTCAATATCAGTAGTCAATTGACCAAAAAGGGGAGAAATCTCAGCAGCAGATTATGGATCCTGACAGCAGGATGTCGCCTTCTTCATGCTGCAACATTCACAACGTTTACGATACTCAAGAAGAATTCTTCTTAATTGCAGACAGAAACTGCGATTACATATAGCACTCAAAGAGAGTTCTTGACAGATTCTTCATGAAACAATCTTTACATATGTAATCACGCAGTTCATTCGACAGATTTATCACGCTACAACCTTCACAGAAGTAATCATACTGTTGCACAAAAATGTGCTGCTAACTATATCACTCAAGAAGAGTTCTCACAGATCTGATCACTGAGTAGAGTTGTTGACAGAGCCGATCAGCATACGGGGGGAGAAACAGGGTCAAAACAGGCGAGAAACAGAGCAGTTCCAAATAAGGCACGGAAGATATGGGTTGCTATGGCAAACAGGGGATGAGACACGGCCAATTCCAATACTTAAGTGGAATTGTTGACAGAGTTGATCAACAAACAGGGGCGAGAAATAGGGGAGAAACAGAGCAACTCCAAAACAAGGAACAGAAGACAAAGGTTTTTCCCGACAGATTACATGCACAAGTAAGTGCAGGGTTACGCATGATAAACCGTGAGAAAAGAATATAAAGATCAGGAGTGGAGAGAGAAGGGGAGTGTTTACCTGTGACTTTGAGGAGCCTGCAGAGAGAAAAGGACCCAAGAGACAGGGAAAGGCACTAAGAAGTGCTCTCTCTCACCCATTATGATTCCCTCGGGCCTCCAGAGCAGCCATTCGAGGGAATCCCCAACCATCAAGTAAAGCCAGGCGAGAGAAGGGACTTGGACGGAAGTGGGTATATGGTGGATAAGCCCCCCGTCTCGTGTCAAAGAACCGCATCAATTATCACTCCCGGAGACGTGTTCAACGTGTGCCAATCGTATTCCTTCACAAAGCCTCCCTCCCTTATGACCCTCCCTTAGGCTGGTTACACACCAAGTAATGGACGGCCAACCCCCGCCCAGAGTGTGGGCATGCACTTTTTGAAATTGGGCACAAACATGGGCGTCATACTTTTACACACCGAAGGGACACAGTTTATAAAAAAATAAAAAAGAATAAACTTATAAATCTTTTGATTGGTTGCAAATGCAAAAAGTACACCCTTGTCCACCACTTTACAAAGTGGGCAAGGGAGACTCCCCGTCCAAAAGTGGGCGGGGAGTTCACCTGTATAAAAGGTAAACAACAGGTCATGTCCTCTCCAGTGTGTAAAGAACTGCGGACGCCAACCTTTAAATAAGTATTTTGATTGGTCAAAGTTTAAAAAGTGGGCGGCCCTTTTTTGGTGTGTAACCAGCCTTAGTGTCTTCCTTGTTTCACTATGTAGGTCGAGACCGATAGAATGACATCTGATCTTAAATTCTCATTCTCATTGTAAATGAAGCACATCAATACATTTTATCATCATGTACACCTCACAACACTATGATCCCAAAGTGAGCTTTGCATTCAAGAAGAATACCTTTGGGGCTTTAACTCAATCTTTATTAGCATTATCAAGCTTCTTAGATGCATAATGTCCTCAAGAATATTATCAATTCTTGGGCTTGAAAGTTACGTCATTGTTACTAGTTAGCATTGCCCTTTAGGGCATATGCTTATACAATGATGTATAGTGAATAGGTGGTGCTTGTTCCAAAAAATTTACCCACCATTTAACTTTAGTTAAGTGACTTACTTCAAAGCTTATGTGTATGGATATGTTACTTTTGAAAGGTGAGAAGGATCGAAGCTTGCACGCGAGCTATGGTGGGAGAGCAAGAGCAAGAAAGAGAGAGACAAGAAATGGGAACTCCAACAGTCACAATGTGTAACCGGGCCTTCATTTATTCAAACTGTCACTAAAAGAATAAAGAATAAAGTGACGTGACGGGCACCCGCCACCTGCAGTGTGTAGTAGCGGGTACTGTCAGTGTAGTAATACACGGGGCGGCACGGCGGAGGCGCCTTTACCCCCAACAACCTCCCACTTAAAAGCGAATCTGCCCTAGTGAGAGAGAAAAGAAAAAGGAAAAGACAGTACAAATGTACATAGGTACAAGGGATGAGGAAAGGCGACATCTCATCCAACGCCCATCAACCTCCTGAGGAAGGCAAAGCGCTCAGTAGTGAGGCTCTTCGTGAGTAGATCTGCAGGATTCTCGTCAGTGGAGATCTTGACAAGGTCAACAGACTTGTCCTCCACGACACCACGTATGAAGTGATACCTCACCTCAATGTGTTTCGTCTTCGCATGGAAGACTGGATTCTTAGCCAACTGAATGGCACTCATAGAATCCGAATGCAGTGTAGGTGTAGCATCAATCCCAAGGTCAGCAACTAAATGGCCTAACCATATGGCCTCCTTGCAAGCCTCAGTGGCTGCAACATACTCGGCCTCGGTGGTAGACAAAGCTGTACACTTCTGAACCCTGGACATCCAAGAGACAGCCCCTCCAGCATAGGTGAATACATAGCCAAAAGTGGACTTCCTACTATCTGCATGTCCTGCATAATCGGAGTAAGTGTACCCCACGACCCCTGTATCCTGGCTGCCATAGCAAATACACATATCTGCTGTGCCCTTCAGGTACATCATGATACCCTTCACGGCATCCCAATGTCTGCTGCCAGGTGTAGCCATATAGCGTGCCACAACACCAACTGCATGCGCAATATCTGGACGAGTGGCTATCATGGCATACATCAAACTGGCCACGGCTGAAGCATAAGGGATCTTGGTCATCTCGGCCCTCTGCTCATCTGTCTGCGGACAATCGGCCTGTGATACCTTCACATAAGAAGGTAATGGACAGCCAATAGGCTTTACGTCCTGCATGCGGAAGCGCTCAAGGACTTTATGAATGTACTCCCGCTGTGAGAGATACAAAAGCCCCTGATGCCTATCGCGCTTAATGCGCATCCCAAGTATATGTGAGGCCTGTCCCAAATCCTTCATCTCAAAGCTCTTCTTCAGCTGAGATTTAAGAGCATCTAGCTCATCATGAGCTTTCCCTGCTATCAGCATATCATCAACATAGAGTACCAAGATAAGCAAACTGCCATCACGGGCTTTCTTCGTGTAAAGACACGGATCCATAGCACTCCTGCTATAGCCCTGTGACTGCACAAAGGCATCAAACTTATGATACCATTCCCTAAGTGTCTGCTTCAAGCCATACAAGCTCTTCTTCAACTTGCACACTAGGTGCTCCCTGCCAGGTTCTGCAAAGCCCTTAGGCTGATCCATATAGATCTCATCATGCAAGTCCCCATGTAGAAAAGCCGTCTTGACATCCATCTGATATAGATCTAAGTCAAGCTGTGCAACCAAAGCCAAGACTAAGCGCAGGGTGGTCATCTTAACCACAAGAGAGAAGACCTCATCAAAGTCCACACCATGTTCCTGCTTAAAACCCTTTGCTACCAATCTAGCCTTGTATGCCGGCTTGGGGTGTCCAGGGGTACTTTTCAGCTTGTACACCCACTTGCATGGCAAAGCCTTCTTGCCCTTAGGCAAGGCAAACAAATCCCAAGTCTCATTCTTATTCAGGGAGTCTATCTCAGACTGCATAGCCCTCTCCCAGGAGTGACTGTCACCCCTGCGCATAGCCTCATCATAAGTGAAAGGCTCTCCTGCATCAACAATGCATAGAGGGCTGAAATCTGTCAGGTGGACGTCTGTCTCTAGCAGACCGTCTCACCGCAGGCTCTGCTGCCTGTCTAACTGCTTGTCCAACACCCTGGCCCTGTGGAGGAACTGCTGCAGGCTGTACTACTGGCTGTGCTGGAGCTCTAGGCTCCTCCTGAAAGATCACTCTGCGGATCTCAACCACCTTCTCAGGCTGCCTGTGCATCTTGTCTTCATGGAAGATGACATCATGGCTGCGTACTATTTTCCGCGCCTGCGGATCCCATAGGCGATAGCCCATCTCTCCTGACTCACCATAGCCAAGGAATATGCATTTAATACTCTTTGGATCCAATTTGCTCCTCTTGTCCTTGGGTACATGGCAGAATGCCTCACATCCAAAGACACGGAGATGCGCATAAGAGGGTGGCTTACCAGCCCAAACTTCCTCTGCAACCTGGAAATCCAATCCACTGGAAGGCGATCGATTTATGACATGCACTGCCATACTAACTACCTCAGCCCAAAAACTCTGGGGTAGGCCTGCATGGCTAAGCATAGAGCGCACACGCTCCTGAATAGTCCTGTTCATGCGCTCAGCCAAACCATTCTGAGGTGGGGTGTAAGGGGCGGTCAACTGACGCTTAATACCCCTGTCATTACAAAACTGCTCAAAAGCATGTGAGACATATTCTCCCCCATTATCTGTCCTAAGGCATTTCAGCCTATACCCAGTCTGGTTCTCAACAAGAGCAAGCCATCTCTAAAAAACTGCCAAGACATCGGACTTCTGCTTTATGGGATAAGCCCACACTTTCCTAGAAAAATCATCAATGAAGGTAACGAAGTACTTCGCGCCACCCATAGACATGCAAGGCATAGGCCCACAAACATCGGAATGCACCAATGCCAAGGGCTCACTCATGCATGGCCTACCCGATTTCTTATGCGTAGACCTATTCTGCTTACCATAAAGACAATGATCACACGAGTCAAAACATGCATAATCCAAAGGCGGAAGATACTGCAAACCAGATAACATTTTCATTCCCTTTAAAGACATATGCCCCAAACGAGCATGCCAAAGTGATACATGTGGGATAGAACCCACTGCCAAAACATGGTCAACTAAGGACCCAGATACAACAAGAGGATAGAGGCTGCCAGACTTGGCGCCTCTAGCAAGTACAAGTCTGCCACGAGTAATCTTCCAGGTAGAATTCCCAAAACATACATGAAATCCTGCATCATCCAGCTATCCTGCAGACATAAGACTGCGCGTAAGCGCAGGTACATGACGTACATCCCTAAGCAAAAATGAACTGCCTGTGGAAAACTGCAACTGAATATCACCCATGCCCACAATGTCAAGAGACCTGTCGTCTCCAAGTCTGACTAAACCAGATATAGTGCGGTAAGAGTGGAACCACTCACGGTAAGGCGTCACATGGAAGGATGCTCCAGAATCTAATAACCAGCACTGTGCATACATACTAGATGTCTCAGTCAAGTGTGAAGCATCAGAAGAACTAGCTGCAAGTATAAACTCATCACCACCATCGGACTCCTCAGTCTGCGTGACATTAATTTCCTCAATCTTGACGCTGGACTTTGCAGGTACTATGCTGCGATCAGAGGACTTCTCCTGCACTTTATCTTTCCCCTTATCCTTGCGCTTCTCATTGTGCAACTCATGACACTGTGGTCTAATATGGCCCTTTTTCCCACAATGATGACAAGTTACATTTGCATTGCGCCCACGCGACTTACTACACGACTTGCCACGAGATTTAGACCGACCCTTCTACGAGTCACGACCACGGTTATTACCACGATCATTCCTGTCATTCCTCCCTCTAACTATCAAAGCATGACTACCACGAGAGGCATCCAAGTTTTTGCGATTCACCTCTTCCTGAAGAAGAGCACTCTCAACATCTGCCAATTTTAGAGTAGCACTAGAGGCACAAAGAGCAGTACGGAAAACATCCCATGACTCATTCAGAGTCCCAAGCAAGAAAAGAGGAGTTACTTCCTCTCCAAAGGTGATATCCTGCGAAGTCAGGCTCTTCAGTGTAGCATGGAACTGGCTCAAGTGAGCAGACATAGTCGCATTATCCTTCATGCGCAGATCCATAAGCTGCTTCAACCAGTACATCTGACTCGCCAGACTTTTCTTATCATAAAGATTCTTGATCTTATTCCATAGATCCCATGCACTCTGTGCTTCCTCAAATACATTATAATGTACCTGTTTAGTGAGAGACAATACAATCGTGGACTTGCATAGCTCATCAAGTTCAAGCCAGTCATCATTGTCCATAGTTTCAGGCTACTCCCCACTCAACCGAAGTGGCTTAATCTGAGATTTCTGCACCAAGACCTGCCAAATTTGACTCTTCTAGTAATAGTAGTTGGTACCATCCAACTTTGTAATGTTAAAGATGGCACTATCATGCGAAGATGACGCCATTATGCAGGCTGGAAATGCCCAAACAGTCCAAAACGGCTTGCTGTTTTACTGCAAAAACTGCCCAAAAATGACCAAAACGGGATCCAAAGGGCGAGCAAAGTGTGCCAAAAGTTGCTGCCTACTTAGTACTAGGTGCAGTACACCAAATCAGGATATTTCAGCATGAAAAGTACACCTCTGTCCACCAATAACTGCTTGCTGTAATAAATTGCAGGTATGCAGTCTAGAGAGCAAACTGTCCCAAAATAGGATCCAATGTCAAGCAAACAATGCTAGGTCCAAAGCCGGCATGAAACGGACATAAGCAAGGCCAATGACAGTGAAAAGAACATGAGCTCAACACCGAAGCATGTCAAAATAACATCTGCCAGTGAAAGGCACACCCCCAGACACTCTAGGCAAAGTGTTCCTGTAACTGCCAAAACTTGACACAAATAGGTGTCTGCTCAAAGAGAAAGATCCAAATATGAGACTCAGCTCATAAGCATCTTGCGAACCAAGAGTATATCAATGCATATCCATAAAGATCGGAGTATGATCCCAAAGTCTCAATGCGTATGTAGCTGCTCAAGACATAAACTGCTCCAAATACATGTTAGTGCTCCAATAGCATGCAACTATCAAAGGTCAAGCAAGCATGTAAAATGTTCCCACTGGCACAAAAGGCGTACAAAGCAAGCTTAGAAGCTCAAACAACCCAAGAGAAAGCACCAGTGATAAGTGACCCTGTCAATGCATCAAGCGCATCCAAGAGAGCATGACATACATGAAGCACCGGTCGTATTAACCATGAAGCAATACATAAGCCCAAATAAGCTCTCGATCAACTCAATGACATCCAAATAGCAACCAAGATCAGTAATCAAGTAAGCCGGGAATGCTCAAATACATCCAAATCCAAGCTCCAAATGTCAGTATGGCATACACGAACCAAATAGCATATGCCACGAACCAAAGCATGTAATGCAAAAGCCTAACTGTCAAGCAGAGACATGAGGCATAGGCGGTCCACGAGCATGCCAAGTCGGTCCAAATGCCAGTGAAGACGGAGCTAATGCGAAGCTCAAAAGCATCCCATAATCTCATACATATGCTCCAAGCCGTCCCCAAATGTCAGAGACATCATGCCAAAGCTCAAAGCATACATCCGGTATCGGTAGGTAAGTGCCAAAGCATGTAAAGTACCTTCAGCCCACTGTTATTCCAGCATGTATTTACTGTTCTAAACAGTAGATTTCAGCCCCGAATTGAAGTCAAAATCATGGTCAAACCAAATGCATACATCCCCAATACATCCGGGTAGGAAGTAGACCGCATACGGGCCTCAAATAAGGTAATCGGAGGAGAGTATAAGCATCAAATGTCAATGCCAAGTGTGGCTGCCCTGTTTCCAGCACTGTATAACAGTAAATAACAGTCCCAAATCAGCCAATATTTCAAGCCAAAATCATGGCATAATCATGTGCATACATTCGCAAGGCACTAGGCATCATGTAGACCGCATACAGGCATCAAATAGCACAACCGGAATGGAGTATAAGCAACAAATGCTAATGCCAATGGTGCTGCCCTATTTTCAGCCTGTTATGACAGTTTATGACAGTCCCAAATCTGAAGAAATCAGCCCCGAATGATCAAGACCAATGCCCAAAGCTTGAATGACATCAAACATGAAGTCTATAGCCCTCTTGATCAAGGTAGAGAGCAAGAAGCAATGGCCAAGTGTGGAGCTGAAGTAGATGAGTGCTCACAGCCTGGAAAAAAATGATGCAATCTGCCCTGTTGGTGCTGAACTTGCTGCTGCTCCACATGGGCTGAAAAGGGGGTAATGGGGGGCTCAAACATGGATTGGTAAACATGTACATAAATAAACAATAAATTTTGTGACCGTGTATAGATAATACCAACACACACAAGCAATAATAGTCAAGCACAGGGAGAAGAGTTTGGGTTTGATAGGCTGAGCTCCTCAGGTCCTCCTCTCACCACATGTCTAGAAGTTGTGTGACCATTCCCGCCTCCAGGTGGAGGGCGTGCAGCCCTCACTGCCACCATGGAAAGCCTTGACCAACATCTTTGAGGATGTAGATGGGACGTCATCCCTTTCTACAAGCTTTCCCCTATTTTCGATCTATCCTTCCAGGGAGCCCTACTCCACTCCATCACAACCAGTCCATGCAACTAAGCATAAGCCATGATCTACTAATGGCTGGAATATACCCCGTAGTGTCTAGGCAAGATGAACTTCATTACGAGGGTCGTCCCTCTACAACAAACACTGCATGCCTCACCGCAACCCTTGTCATATGCGCTTGATAATCCATTGTTTAATCCCTTCCATGTGAATAATTCTATCCTTCCTCAGGGCCTAACCCTTGGTTCACATTTTGCAAGTTCCCCCATAGTAGCCGTCATGGAGCACCCAGTGCAGCTAGCCTACGAGGAAGCTATCCACCGTTGGAGGGAGCATACGACGGCACAAGCTCCTCTGCCAGAGCACTATGTGCCTACCCTTAAGAGGTACACACCGAAAAGAGGCCCTAAGCAACACCGCCTCGGACGCAGTCCAAAAACTTCCCATGCCAGGAAAACAAAGGCTCAAGGGAATGCCCAAGGGGTGGCAACCTCGGCCATGCAGGACCTCACCAGACACTCGGGCACCAGGTGCTTGAAAGAGGAGAAGGCACCTAGAAATAAGAGGGAATTTGATGAATTATTTAAAAGCATTCTTGAAACAGCTGCGGCCAAGGACTACACCATTCAGGTCTTGGTCGATATCTTCCTTGCTCAGCCTGATGGGAGCCCCTCACCGACACAGCCCCAATCGTCCGACCACCCGAACTCACCCCACCTCATACAAATAGAATAGCCCCTATGTTGTATAAGCTACTTAACAAAGGCCATCTTGCCATAACTTCTTATCCTTAAGTGGTTAAAGGGGCAAGCTCCCCCCAACTGTACAAACCTCCCTTACTACTAATACATGTCACGTCTTTAACAAGTGTCGATGATATGCATCGCAGTCAACACCATAGGATTTTGATAAAGTGATATCTTTTTGTATTGCATTTTTTCATAATAATTGATGCATGTGACTTGCATATACTCTCACGAAGTGTTGAGTGGATGCAGGACGATGCAGGTCTTTGTACGAAAGTGTTTAAGGCCCAAGTCACCGCAAGACCACCAACCTCACAAAGAGCCATGACGAAGCCTCACCGCCGAAATCGAAAATCATCCTTGCCGATCGCCCACATCACATGGCCCAAAGCATGATCAGTGGCCACTCTCTCTTTCTGGATACCTAGCACTCACGGCAGTTGTTACCTCAATTGTACCAACATTGCATGGTACAAAGAGGTTTTGCAAAATCTCCAGTGTATCTCCCCATCTAAACAACTGTTTCTCTAGCAATGAGGCTAGGTCACAATCATCGCTATAATATCCATTTCCAGAGCCTTCGAATCTTGACATTTTCCAACCCATTGAAAGGCTGATAGCCTCAATGTATTGCAATGGTTGTACTTAGGTTATTCTCTTTTTTTAAAAGAGAAAGAAAGAAAATAAAATAAAAAGCACTCACAATCACAGCATGACACCTAGGGGTCCTCAAATTTGGTACGTCTAGTGACCTTGGTTGGCTGGCTCCGTCCCTAGTCCCCTAGCCCTCTATGTAAAATTTTACACGGCGCAGCGAACAGAATCTGAGAAAGAGATAGAGAGTACACAACAGATAAGAGGAGAATCAGTAAATTCTTTAATTCCAAACAACTGATACAAAGATGGCTCTGTCCACCCGTGCGCTTCCACTGTGTGAAGCTTAGATGGCGATCTAGACAGAAGATAGGTGAAGAGCTTAAGGCTAGCTGGAACAACAACTCTGACTGGGTGAAAGATGAGTGAGAGATGGCTGCGAAGAGGTTTAGCTTTTATAGCCCGCGAAGGTCGTTAGGTCGGCGTGCCGACCGACCTACCATATGAGCCTCCACTAGTCGGCCAGGGAATATTCTAGGGAATATTCCCTTTACCATCGGGCCGGGGGCGTTGCCCCCGGACCCCCGCCAGGGGGGCCGCTGGCCCCCCTGGGACCCCCTAGCCAAGGGCCGCTTCTGCGGCCCCCGGACCCCACAATAGGGGCCCCTTTTAACTCCCTTACACGGCAACTCGATGCAATGCGCCTCGAGTTGCTACCAGCTTAACCACTCTTTCTAACCCAAAGATTAGACCCACAACAGTCACCTTTTTGCCATCTGGTCACATAGACCTCATCTGATATACAAGTCAGGACTCAACCAATGTCCGGGCTCACATTTGGCTTCTCCTCATAATGGGGGCCTTACAACTTTGAGCACCATGGATCATTGGTAGCACCTAATGAGGGTGGGGCATTGATCATATCTAACACCCCCCCTCAATGTCCACCCATAGGTGAACTATCTCCTCGGCCCAATGCCGAGTCTCTAAAGATGAACTTGAAGCAGATCCTTCGTAAGTGCTTTGGTGAAGATGTCTGCTCCATTCTCCTCTGTTGGACAGTAGACCAGTTCCACTATCCCATCCTCCATCAAATCACGCACATAGTGATACTGGATATCTATATGTTTGGTGCGTGCATGAAACACTGGATTTTTGGCAATGGCGATGCAACTTTGATTGTCACATCTTAGCACAGTTGGTTCTTCATCCTGCACTCCCATATGCCATAGAATCCTTCTCAACCATACGGCCTCACATGCAGCAAAACAAGCTGCCTTGTACTCTGCTTCGGTAGAAGACAATGCCACTGTTGGTTGCTTCTTACTAATCCAAGAGAAAATTCCTGAACCCAAAGAGAAACAATAACCAGAAACTGACTTCCTGGAATCAATGTCTCCTGCCCAATCTGAGTCACAGTTTCCCACAAGAGAAGTTTCGAAACTGTATGTGATACCATAGTCAAGAGTTTTCTTCAAGTATCTGAGCACCTGCATCCCAGCCTTCCAATGACTCTCATGAGGTTTGTTTGAGAACCTGCTCAAAACACCAACAACAAAATTGATATCTGGTCTGGTGTTACACAAGTAGATCAGACTGCCGACCAACCTCCTATACCTCCCAATGTCTGCTAATGCTGATGTATCCTCGACAGATAACTTTGCATTCACCTCCATAGGTGTAGCTATCTCCTTGCACTCGGTCATGCCAAATGCCTTCAAGATCTCCCATGCATACTTCTTCTAAGAGATGAAGATCTTTCCTGGCTCTTGCCAGACTTCAATCCCCAAACAATAGTGCAGCAAGCCTAAGTCTGTCATTTCAAACTTAGAGCTCAAAGCCTTTCGCGTTTGGTTGATCATATCTTCATAGTCACCTGTAATAAGAAGGTCGTCCACATATAGGACAATCACTACAGACTTTTTACCATCCCTGTAAACATACAAGTTAGCATCTGAGGCACATCTTTTGAAGTTTAGGTTTAAAAAGAACCTATCTATCCACTGGTACCATGCTCTGGGGGCTTGTTTAAGCCCATACAATGCCTTCTTCAGTTTACACACTTTGTTCTCAGAATGGGGGGCCTCAAACCCTGGTGGCTGAGCCACGTACACCTCCTCCTTGAGGTCACCATTTAAGAACGCTGACTTAACATCCATTTGGTACACTGGCCACTTCTTGTGGGCAGCCACTGCAAGTACTGTGCGAATAGTGGTCATTCTGGCAGTTGGGGCAAATGACTCTTGAAAATCAAACCCTTCAACTTGTGAAAATCTTTGGGCAGCCAATCTAGCTTTGTACTTTTCTAAGGTACCATCAGCCTTGTACTTTACCTTCCAGATCCACTTGGTGCCAATAACCTTCCGCTTTGCTGGTCGATCCACTAGCTCCCAAGTGTCATTCTTCATTATGCTATCATACTCCGCCTGCATAGCATCCTTCCATGATGGATCTGCAAGTGCTTCTTCTAAGTCAGTTGGCTCCTTTACTTCTCTCATAATCTCAACCATCAAGGCCATATTGACTATGTGAGCAGAAGCCCTCCTTTGCTCCTCTATTCTCTGAGACCTCCTTGGTCCATCTGCCTTCTCCTCAACAGATGCAGGCATAGGATTATTGTGGTCATAGAGCTGCTTCACCCAGCGCGGCAATGGCTTTTCCGGTGGGGTGATGTCAGGTTGGTGAACTTTTTCCTCATCATCTGAAGATGATGCTTCCTCCTCCTTAAGGATAGGGATAGCTCTCGGGACAGGTTCATAATGGACTACTTCTTCGCTTGATGATAAAATGGAAGAACTTGCCTTCTCCTCCTCCACTGTATGCGGCTCCTCCTTGAACACCACATCACGACTCGTGATGATCTTCTTTGCCTCTTGGTCATATAACTTGTAAGCCTTCTGCTCATCACTATAACCCAAGAAGATACATTTTCTGCTTTTTGGTTGTAACTTGTTTCTCTTCTCATCTGGAACATGTGCATAACATTCACATCCAAAAATTCTGAAATGTGAAACAGATGGTTTCTTACCAGTGTAAGCCTCATGGGGTGTTTTTCCCTTGAGAGCCTTTGTGTAGCTCCGATTTAGAATGTAGACTGCAGTATTAACAGCTTCAGCCCAAAAATGGTTAGGCAATCCCTTGCCCTTTAGCATGCATCTTGCCATCTCCACAATGGTACGATTCCTGCATTCCACAACACCATTCTGCTGAGGTGTGTGAGGCGTCGTCAATTGATGCTTGATCCCTTTACTCTTGCAAAAGCCTTCAAACTCCTTTGAGTTGAACTCACCACCACCATCTGTTCTAAATTTCTTCACACTTTTCCCTGTTTCATTCTCAACAAGTATTAGCCATTCTTTAAACTTACCAAAAGCTTGAGCCTTATAACGAAGGAAGTACACCCACATCTTCCTACTGTAGTCGTCGACAATCAACATAAAATAAGAAGATCCCCCCAAGGCCTATGTAGGCATCTTACCACACAAGTCAGCATGCACCAACTCTAGAGGAGCCTGTGCTCTATTCTTGCTTTCTTGTGGAAATGCCTTTCTCTGTTGCTTGCCCATCATACAAGCTTCACATGGTTCCTTCAATTCAGTTATTGTAGATAGGTGAGCAACCATACCTTGCTTTTGCATCTCCTTTAATACTGCAAATCCGATGTGTCCAAACCTTTCATGCCAAAGCTTACTTGTGCCCACTCCAGCGGTGGCTGTAAGAGCACTTAGCTCATACAGGTTGTTCCTTCTTTCTCCTTTGCCAACAATTGTGCCAGCACTATCAATAATTTCTGCACCTGTCTTCTTGAACCTCACTTCATGACCAAGATCAGTTATGGCAGCAACTGATAAGAGATTTCTCCTGATTCCGGGAACATACAACACATTTGAAAGCTTTTTGACTTCACCATTTGCAGCAACAAAAGAAATAGTACCTATGCCTGCAGCAGGGCATTTAGCATCATTTCCAACCGTCACGGTGATGGATTCTTGTAGAGGCTGCATAGAACTGTATAGACCTTTCTTGTTGGTCATGTGACGGGAGGCCCCACTATCCAACACCCATGAGTCAGTGGTAGATTCTTCTTGCGCCGAGGAGCACACTTCCTCAATGGTCGCCATGAATAATTCCAACTCTGCTTCAGCCGTATTGGCTGTCTCTTTCCCTTTACTTTTAAGGGTACCATTCTTTTCATCCGCCTTCTTGACACGACAATCTGCAATTGCATGTCCTTTCTTCTTGCAGTAGAAGCACTCTCCTTGAAACTTCTTCTTGCCGCCCTTCTTCTTTTTGTCACCATCATTTTTTGTGGAGGAGACACCTTTGCCTTTTGCATTGGCAGAGAATGCAGCATCTCCATTGTTGCTTCCTTCTCGAGCTTTCAACCTCAATTCCTCCTCCATTAATAATGCACAAAACTCCTCAAAAGTCAAAGCTTGAGGTCTCACTTGAGTATTAAGGGCAGTTACTAGTCCATCAAACTTTTGTGGACAAATCCGAAGACACCTTTGAGCTAGCTCTTCACTAGTCTTTTGTATCCCAACGCCAGCCATCTGGTCGCGCAGATTCTTAATCCGAGTGATGAATGCTTCAACCGTCTCTCCTTTAGCAAACTTCTCCGCTGCTAGTTGATTCTCCAAGTTTTGAATCCTTGTTTGGTTTCGTGTTTCATACTGACTCCTTAGCGCATTCCAAGCCTCTGACGCTTTGGTTGTATGCTGAATCAAAGTCAAAACACTGTCAGAACAACTTGTAACTAAGGCACACAATGCATCTGCATTCCTTCGTTTCCAAGCTCGTAGAATATCTGCATTCGGAGGAATCATCACACTAGGATTTGATGGGTTGGGGGTAGGCTGTGGTTCTGCGTCAGTCCCCAGCACAGTCTCCAGAAGCTCATAAGAATCAAGGATAGTTGTAATTTTGAACTTCCACAAGGTGTAGTTTGTACCATCTAACTTGCCTTCGCTGAAGGTTGGTGGACGAATCCTCAGTGTTTGAATAGCCGGTACAACAACACCACCTCCTGCACCGCTTCCGGAAGTCGACATAGTTTCTCTTTTCTGTTGAAGCCTTTGCCTCTTGCACGCTCTCCGATCTCTAGAGCCCCCTGGGCTCTGATACCATGTAAAATATTACACGGTGCAATGAACAGAATCTGAGAAAGAGATAGAGAGTACACAACAGATAAGAGGAGAATCAGTAAATTCTTTAATTCCAAACAACTGATACAAAGATGGCTCTGTCCACCCATGCGCTTCCACTATGTGAAGCTTAGATGGCGATCTAGACAGAAGATAGGTGAAGAGCTTCAGGCTAACTGGAACAACAACTCTGACTGGGTGAAAGATGAGTGAGAGATGGCTGCGAAGAGGTTTAGCTTTTATAGCCCGCGAAGGTCGTTAGGTCGGCGTGCCGACCGACCTACCATATGAGCCTCCACTAGTCGGCCAGGGAATATTCCCTTTACCATCGGGCCGGGGGCGCTACCCCCGGACCCCCGCCAGGGGGGCCGTTGGCCCCCCTGGGACCCCCCAGCCAGGGGCCGCTTCTGCGGCCCCCGGACCCCACAATAGGGGCCCCTTTTAACTCCCTTACACGGCAACTCGATGCAATGCGCCTCGAGTTGCTACCAGCTTAACCACTCTGTCTAACCCAAAGATTAGATCCACAACAGTCACCTTTTTGCCATCCGGTCACATAGACCTCATCTGATATACAAGTCAGGACTCAACCAATGTCCGGGCTCACATTTGGCTTCTCCTCATAATGGGGGCCTTACAACTTTGAGCACCATGGATCATTGGTAGCACCTAATGAGGGTGGGGCATTGATCATATCTAACACTCTACACATCCCCCACAATTGTTCAGGGCACATCAAGGGCAGGACAAACCTAGGGAGCTTGTCTCGCCTATGGTTAGACCTATCACCCTGACCCAATTTCACGATTCCTTTTTGCACTCCGCCTTAGTATCATTGCAATCGATCGTGGTAAGCACCGCACGACCGGCCATGAAAAGTACACCGTACTCGTCGAGCAAGTCCAATAGCTACCAGCTACCGAAAGTGCGGTGTCCCTGTGTTCAATTATGCTACATCGTGTTGTCACAACGCAAAGGATGTCTCATACAACTTTCTGTGTACTTCTCCTCAACATGGACAACTTTGCTTCATCCACATGTTGTTATGAGGAACCAGACCCACGGTCTTCTAACTACGTAATATCTAAGTATGCATAAGCACTCACATAATATATGCACCCAAATATATACACAATATGGGTCCTCAAGTGCCGAACAATACTCTCAACTTGCTTAGAATTCGACCTGTCTCCCAAACTAATCAAACTACGTCTTGTGCACGATAAGAAGACTAGCACTACCCCCAGGGAGAGACCACATATGCGAGGTTTTCAATCACAGGTACTAAAGACTCCATCAAATGCATCATCATCTCTTCATCATCACTCAATTCTGACCTCTTAACCATTCCTATCATGCAAGCCCACCAAACAATCGGCCTATGCAGAATCCCCACAAACCACCACCTGTGCCAACCCCCAACACAATTCCCAACAACGAATAGCCCTACCCCCAGCTGCAACCACCCTACCACCAACCATCCACACCAACAATGTGGCCCCAACGATCTTCATATGGCCACCACTAGAAATCCTCCAAGGCAACCATAGACGTCCTTGCCACCCACGTCTTCAGTGCATGCTAAAGCTTGCTACCTACAATGGTGAGTGCCATGGGACTGGCACTCGTCTAGGAGGGGGTAATATTAACCCACAAATGAACAAGGTGAAAAAGCTGGAAAATCTAAAGCAAAAGACAAGGCCAAGGCAAAAGTGAAACAGAAGATGAAGGTGCACCAAGAAGAATCTGGAAACACAAGTGCAAAAAATTCCTAAATCAAGGAAAAAGGTGTATGAGAAAAAGCATGAGTCTATACTATTGTAAAAAAGCGCAAGGTGCACCATGATTTATTTTAAGAGTGCCAGGATCTCACCCGTGCAATTTGTAAATGTAGACGGGTGGTGGAAAGGAAGCTAGGAAGATAGGGGGATAATGGGAAAAAGGGCCAGCCATGTAAAAAAGGGGATAAGGGGATGACCACCCAAAAGGGATTTAGGGTTTTGTATATAAAATTGAAAAGTGAATGAGAAGCTCATTCTTGTGTGTGGCCAAAAGCGGCTCTCCTCTTCTTCTTCTTCTTCTTCTTGCTTGCTTGAGCTTATGTTTGAGGGAGGGAGTGTGAGTGTGAGGGAGTGATTTTGTGAGGGTGAGGGACCGGGGAGGAGAAGCTCTCCATCTTCTCCTCTCTTCTTCTCTTCTCTTCTCTTCTCTTCTCTTCTCTTCTCTTCTCTTCTCTTCTCTTGATCACGACAATGGAGATTAGAGCGGGGAGCTTGAGGATGGAGCTCACTTGAAGCTTGCACTTGGATTGTGGAGCTACCAGAGTGCTTGGGAGAGGAGGTAACTCGATCGAGCATGGAGGTAAGCTCACTATACCCATAGAGATGGATGGCGCGTTAGCTATGTGAGAGGTAGCCATTAGTGCTCGGCTTAGAATGCTTGAAGCAATAAGTGGTCCGTGAGTCTTGGCGATTGAGCGAGAGCTTCCACAAACCTACTAATGCTAAGCTCATCCTATTTGGGGGGTCGACACTCATTGTTGGGAAAAATGCAAATTAGTAGCCTCTATCAAGACTGAAAGCCTACCAATGATCTTCTACATATTGCCTAACACTAAGGCTACCGGTAAGGAAATGCTACTAGGATGTACATTCAAGAAACAAGCACACTACAATGTCGATTACGACTCACATCATATTCTCCTTGCCATTGGCAATGTTTGAATAGTGATGACTTTCGACAAGGGCAGCGTAGCTCCATCTAAGCCTCCAGTAATGCCACCAGTAGAAGAACCTAGTGCCAAGCCTAAGGAGGGGGGTTGTGACTTGTCCTACCCCACTAAAGAAAACCGGCCACAATCCCTAGTAAACACACCCAAGTCCACTGAACATTAGCTCAAATGGGTACCCAAACAACAATTGCCACCATCTAGGAGCCAACCCGCATGAACTCATAATCCTAGAACCTCATGCCCTAGACCTAGGAGACAAAGCTGGTGCTACAGAAGTAGACGAATAGCCAAGCCCTGATGGGTTCCCAAAGCCCTATTGCACACTCAAGGCTACTATGAAGGCAACAAATGGATTTGGTTGCCTAAGGCCACAAGTGGCATGCATGTCCCTCAAACATTACCTTCTAGCTCATCTCCACAAGACAATACGCCAGCTAGGAATGCAAAACCACTTGACCAAAAAGGTATCAAACCCATAGGACCACAACAAGTTTATCGACCAAAACCACAACCCTCTACACCGAAACAAACTCAACTTGACGCCTCTCATTGTCAAGATTGTGGGAGAGAAGGAAGGAGTCTCACTTGTAGCTTTCTTGCTTGCACAATGGGGGAATACACACCAAGGTGGAGGCTGAAAATAGTTTTCCTCTTCTTAGTTGTGTAAGCCAAAAGAACTCAAGTACAAAGAAATAGAAGAACCCTATATATGGGTCTCAAACCAAACTCAACTAACTAAGGTGGCATACTAACTGAGCCACAAACTAGAGTAGATAAGGATAGCTATCATGTAGCTATTATTCATGGGCGGTGTACCAATCGCATCTGCAACTGACAAGTCGGTGACATAAATGCACAACGATCACCCTGGCATATCACGAGTGGAGCTCGATATCTCAACACTCCCCCTCGAGCTCAATCCCAATTCCTGCACACCAAGTAGGTCTCTGAACTTGCGCAGCTTCTCTGTGCCCAATGCCTTCGTAAATATGTCAGCTACCTGATCCTCTGTGCTGACATAAACTAGATCAATAGGACCTAGTAAAACCCTCTCCCACACATAGTGATAATGCACCTCAATGTGCTTTGTTCTAGCATGATAGACTGGGTTATTTGCCAAGTGTATACTACTCATGTTGTCACAATAAATGTCAACTGGCCCATCTATAGGCTGATGCATATCATAAAGTAGCTTATGCAACCAAGCTACCTCACATGCAGCCATTATTGCACCCTTGTACTAAGCCTCTGTGCTGGACAAGGCAACTGTAGGCTGTTTCTTGCTGCTCCAAGTGACTGCAGCACTCCCAAAAGAGAACACATATCCACTGGTAGATCGTCTGTCAGAAATGCTACCAGCCCAATCAGCATCAGTGTATCCATGCAACTGTATCTGAACCCCAGTCTCATAAAATAGTCCATACTGCAATGTGGACTACACATACTTGAGTATGCGTCTAGCCGCATCCAAATGCGGTTTCCTTGGAGCCTGCATAAACTGACTTACCAATCCAACAGCATAGCTCAAATCTGGCCTGGTAATAGTCATATAAATCAAGCTTCCTACTATGCGTCTGTACATAGTAGGGTCTTCCAGAAGCTCACCTGCATCTGCGCTCAGCTTCACATTCTACTCCAAAGGAACTGAAATAGGCTTACAGTCTGTCATCCCATATTTGGACAGCATGTCCAATCCATACTGCCTTTGCAAGAGCTGTATCCCACTTGGTGATCTAATCACCTCAATGCCCAAGAAATAACGCAGCTCTTCCAAATCCTTCATCTCAAACTTCTGCTTCAATAGCATTTTCACATGAAGGATATCTTCATCACTGTCACCTATCATAATCAAATCATCAACATAAATGACAAGTAGCATAATACATTTCTCTATTTTTCTCACATAAAGTGAGAAATCTGCCTTGGAAATCTGAAAGCCAATAGTGACAAGATAATGTCCTATCTTGTCAGACCATGCTCTAGGTGCTTGCTTCAAGCCATATAAGGCTTTCTTCAACTTGCAAACAAACTCAGGATGAACAGCATGCACATAACCTGGTGGCTGCTCCATATAGACCTCTTCTTGCAAATCACCATGCAAGAAGGCATTCTTTACATCCATCTGATGTAAAGACCATCCCTTTGATGCAGCCATAGCAATGACTGCTCTTACGGTTGCCATCCTTGCAACCGGACTGAATGTTTCTTCATAGTCAATGCCATATGTTTGTGCATACCCCTTGACTACTAATCTTGCCTTGTATCTGTTCACAGAACCATCTGCATTGTGCTTCACCTTATAAACCCACTTACAGCCAATTGCATTCTTACCTTTAGGCAAAGGTACCAATTCCCATGTAGCATTTGCTTCCAAGGCATCCATTTTTTCATCCATGGCTTTTTCCCATTTTTCTTTTCCCATGGCTTGCTCAAAAGAAGTGGGTTCTGGTTCCTGTATCACTTTGACCATATATGCATAGTGAATGGCTGTAAATCCATCATATTTCAGGCTATCCACACGATACTTAGCTCTCGTAGACCTGCGCAAAATAGGTTCACTCCCAGGTGCTCTCAAAACATCCCTGGTCTTCCTTACTCCAGGTGTAACAATAGAAGGAATACCCAACTCATCATCAATACTCTGTTCTGAGCCACTGGATTCACCATCCACATAAGAGTGACTTGCATTCACATCAAACATGGGCTGATCAACCTTCTCTTTTCCTTTTCGTGATACCTGCATACCACTATCTACATTACTTTGAGAAGATTCTCCTGATCTCAATCTGCCTGTCCATGGCAAAGAATGTGAACCACAGTTAGAGGACGCTCCAGGTCCACTAATATTTTGTGACTGCTGCTGTGAATTCTGTGTAGCATTACCATTTTGTGCATCTACATCATCAATCACATTTACTGGTTTATACCAGCTACTCATCTCATCGAAAACAACATCTCTGCTCACTGTAAACTTATGAGTAGAAGGGTTATAGCATCTATACCCTTTTTGCTGCAGAGAGTAACCAATAAAGATGCACTTCTCAGCTTTTGGATCCAACTTGGATCTCAACTCATTTGGCACATGTACATAGGCAATGCAACAAAAAAAATTCAAATGAGAAATATCTGGTTTCCTACCAGTATACCTCTCCTCTGGAGTCATCCCATGTATTGTTGCAGTGGGAGTCCTATTCATTATATAGACTGCTGTAGCAACTGCTTTAGCCCAGTAAAAATCTGGCAAGTCTTTTTCGTTGAGCATGGCACGAGATACCTCTCCAATATGCCTGTTTTTCCTTTCTGCAATTCCATTTTGTTGTGGGGTATGACTGCATGAATATTACTGCTTTATGCCA
Organism: Lygodium microphyllum; assembly: GCF_053477565.2. Classification (NCBI taxonomy): domain Eukaryota; kingdom Viridiplantae; phylum Streptophyta; class Polypodiopsida; order Schizaeales; family Lygodiaceae; genus Lygodium; species Lygodium microphyllum. The sequence goes on from NC_141146.1 coordinate 125,468,911, forward strand.
TGCTCCAGCAGGAACCTTGCAAACTCATTTGAGAGGTACTCTCCCCCTCCATCTGACCTTAGGCATTTTATTTGCATGCCTGTTTCTTTTTCAACCATAGCTTTAAGAGTTTTGAAATGCCCAAAAAATTCACTTTTCTTTTTCATAAAATACACCCAAACTTTTCTGCTATAGTCATCAATAAAAGTGACAAAATAATGACAACCTCCAAGAGATGCAGCTTTAGTAGTCCACACATCAGAGTGGATTAATTCCAATGGCTTCTCACTCTCTTGAACATGTCTAGGAAATGGTTTCCTTGCCTTTTTTTCAAATTGACAGGCTTCACATACCTTATGCATTTCTGCAACCTTGAATTTAGGCAATCCTGCAATAATATTTTGGGCCTGCATTGATTTAAGTCGTTGTACATTAACATGACCAATGCGTTTATGCCAGATATCAATATCTGAAACTACACCGGTCCCATGTGCAAACATTGTTGCACTCAATTCAGGCATGTCTGCATCCAACGTAAACATTCTACCCTTCTTCTTTCCTTTTGCTATCAAGCGACCTTTATTTTTCATATCCTCAACAAAGCATCCATGAGGATTAAATCTGACCTACAAGCCCTACTCAACCATTTGACCAACAGAAACCAGATTCTTGGTGATATTCGGGACATGAAATACATCAGACAAGTATTTTTTTTTCCCATCCTGCATAGACAAAGGAATTTTTCCAATCTATACAATAGGATGTGCAGTATCATCACCAGTCTCCACAAATCCTGGTTTTTCCATTTTTCTTGCATCCTCCATCCATTCTACATGACCTGTCATGTGGTTTGATGCACCTGAGTCAACATACCATACATCGTTGCTTTCTTCTGCACTTGTCACAGAATTATTCATGTGCTGCACCATAAACAAATGCTCATTTCTATCATCACCCTGTCTACTAGAAGATGCATAATTCCCTTGTTGTAGTTTTCCATTCATGATGTCATTTTACTTTTTATAGCAGTCTTTAGCCATATGACCCATTTTACCACAGTAGTAGCATTCAACATTACTGTTTGCATTTTGGCCTCTTTACCATCCACCACGACCTCTTTGGCTCCCCCTGCCTCTAGAGTTACCACGTCCTCCTCCATAGGACTGGTTTTCTTGAGTTTGCTGCATATTCTGATTTCTGCCACGGCCTCCAAATCAGCCTCCTCTACCTCTTCCAGCATTTGAGTCGAAGACAACTTCTTTTGAAGTTCCTCCTGAAGAAGATGCACCACCATTTCTCTGCTCCTTAGAAATTAGAAGAGCAATCAACTCCTCAAAATCAGGAAATCTTTCACGGACGGAAATGGATATTCGAAACTGTGCATAATCCTTTCCTAGACCATTCAAGGTTACATAAACTAAATCATCATCTTCCACTGGTGACCCAATGGAAGCAAGTACATCTGCAATCTTCTTCACCTTCATGTGGTAGTCATTGATGCTCATATTTTCTCTTTGCACATTATGCAACTCTTGCTTGAGCTGCATTTTCCTGGCTTGCGTATTTGTGCTATACATTTTTGACAAAGTATCCCATACCTCCTTTGGCGTACTTGCATCCTGAATATGCACAATCATAGAGTTTGAAATACTGATAGACAGCCAGTATATAGCTTTCCTGGCTCTCTCATGCCATGCTTTAAATGCCTGCATTTGCTGTTGATTGGGAACATCAGGAAGAACTTGTTCTTCTTCATTTCCTGCAACAAATTCCCAATATCCTTTTCCCATAAGAAAATTCGTCATTCTAAACTTCCATGCCTGGAAGTTGTTATTGTCAAGCTTTTCAGTTACAATCTGTGAAAGAGAATCAGACGCCATTACAGAACACTGCAAAAAATTCTGTCACTGCAAAAAACACAGCTTCACTCTCACAAGGGCAAATTTGCAAAACTGGCGAAAGTGGTATTTGACCACACAGTCACTTCCTAGTGACGATTTTGCATAAACACGAACCAAGGATGATTCTATAACTCCCAATGTCTCTGCACACAAGCATACGATGCAATTTTTGTGGTAACTTATCACCGACCTATAGAACAGTGGTCGCACAGCATAAAACAGGGCCTTTTCCTGAGTGCGTGCAGAAAACTTCCACCTCTAAAACAGGACCCCGAAATGGCCTCAAATCAAAAAAACAGGGTCGCATATACTGCAGCATATATTGCCCTCTTGCTTCACCGCGAAGGGCATCTCAACTTGAGACAATGCACTCTTGCAATTTCCGGCTGTGCTACCTGCAGAGATCTGCTCCCAAAACAGAAAAATGAAAGCAACACTGCTCCTCTTACCAGAACCCCACGAGCTTGGCTTGCTTTCTTGAGCTCCTTACCACGAACAAGGCTCTAATACCAGGTCAAGATTGTGGGAGAGAAGGAAGGAGTCTCACTTGTAGCTTTCTTGCTTGCACAATGGGGGAATACACACAAAGGTGGAGGCTGAAAACAGTTTTCCTCTTCTTAGTTGTGTAAGCCAAAAGAACTCAAGTACAAAGAAATAGAAGAACCCTATATATGGGTCTCAAACCAAACTCAACTAACTAAGGTGGCATACTAACTGAGCCACGAACTAGAGTAGATAAGGATAGCTATCATGTAGCTATTATTCATGGGCAGTGTACCAACCGCATCTACAACTGACAAGTCGGTGACATAAATGCACAACGGTCACCCTGGCATATCACGAGTGGAGCTCGATATCTCAACACTCATGTCTCAACTGCTCCACAAGCAGAAAGGAGTGCACCAATTGAGGCACAAGACCAACCCATCACACAAGTAGTTGACAAATACCCTATTGACTAGTCCATGAAGTAGGCATCAGTTGTTGCTAAGTTATTCAGTCCAATAAAACCCCAACCTCTCGCACACCTTAGACCCTCCTATGCATGGAGACCTATCCTTACTTTGGCCTCGAACCTAGCCATGAATACGGGGGACGACCTGGTCACATGCATCAAACGCTTGGATGCCATCTTCACCATGTTGCTAAAGCTATGAGGGTTTGGATTTAGGCCTCCTTGATGAGCCATTAGCAATGGATGTACACTCCTTGCCATGCACCTACCTGGGAAGAATATGAATTCATGTTTGTCAAGATTCCCATGGCAGCCGAGGAATTGATTGCCAACAAGATTTCTCAAGAGCAAGCTCTCAAACAATGGTCGATCACCTCCTATAGCAAGAGCAAAGTCTCTGCAACAAACCAAGAGCTAGAAAAGATGAAAAACCTAGTCAACTCTTATGCTTCCTTCCTACAAAAATGGTATGCTCTCCATCTCCAATGGGAACAAGAGGGCTACCAAATTATGACTAACGTTGAGCAGAGACGTGCAATCAAAACCTCTACATATGACCCAACCTATGTTGCCCCTACCTTGTTTAGGGTCTTGGCCATCACTCACAATCGATCATTAGGAGATCATGTTATGGTCCACCCCTATTTGGACCAAATCCTGACCAAGGAAGAACTACACATCACTAGCAGGATGAACTCTGGTGACTTCCTAACTAATGCCATGACCTACATTACATGCGTAGGCATTAGACCATTATCACCATATTGGGAAATATGGGAATTTTCCATAAGTTTGGGACATGTGGTTAAATCTTTGGATTTGTCATAACTTGAACACTATAACTCTAAATTGAGCGCTCTATAGCTCAATAGATTCCATTTTTCAAGCGCTTTCCAATGATAGGTCACATCATATGGTTTTGAGAAACTTATGGGCATGTTATCCGGGTGCCACCTTTTTAGCATTCAAAAAATGGGAATTGGGAGATTCCCAAACTCACTAATATTGTGTTCATATGACATGGACCGTTACACCCACTTAGAGTATAACCCATAGTTCTATGATTGGCTAATGAATAAATAAAGCCCAGTCAATTGATGCATTTCATGCCCTTAACCCTTCATCCTCCAATTCTAGTCAGTTGATGGATTTCATGCCCTTAACCCTTCATCCTCCAAGGTAAGGTGGACAAGAAAACATGACTCGAACCTCAAACTGGATCTCAAAAGCAAAAAAGGACAAGTAAAGTAAACTTGTACTTTGAGACAATTTTTCATGAAATTCTCGATTGGAATGTGTGGACTGTTAAAAGCAAAAATTTTCATTCTATACTTGAACATTTCATTGTTCTATAGCATACATTTGTAACCCTCTTATCTTTTTGCAAAAAGTCATTTAAAGTGAACTAATAGTGAGTTGTTGCATCATCATGATAGGAACTTGAGATGGTAGGGCACCATGACAAAGGTAGCAAGCTGCCATTCTCAAAAGAAGAGCATGCCAAATATGACCTAGCTATTGAAACAATAGCTTTTAACTAGCTCAAATATAGAAGCATCCAGAACCTAGAAGGCAAGGTGATAGAGGAGCATGTTGTGAAATAGATCATTGACTAGTGCAACCTTAGCAAGTATTTGGAGAAGATCAGCCAAGCCATCGATTACAGCAAGTGCATAGAGTTCTTGTGATCCTTTGACACCAACATGAACCATGGTACAGTGACGGTGAGGTAGGAGAGGAGGCCCGAAGAGTAGAAGTCGAGCTGAGTCTTGAGAATAACTAGTGGATAGGGCTTTGGGGCTTGTCAACAAGCCTGAGAAGTACCCAAAGAGAGATGTCTACAGCATGTTAGGGATGGATAGGGTCTAGGTGTACACAAATGACGGGATCATTTTAGTTGACATCCCTAACCCCGACATCAAGCTACATGCAAAAATGGTCCATGCATTGTTCTCTAGTTAGAGATACAATGCTAAAGTATGACTACGTGAGAGTCTTGCGGTGGCTAGATCCTTGGATGAAGTCAACTGGAATGGCTACATGCACAAGACCATCGAGTCTTCAGCAAAGGTGCTAGCCACGGGCCTTAGAGTAGCAAGTGGGGAGTCTCCAGCTTCCACACAACGAAGAAAACAAGAAAGAAACCAATGGCCAAAGGGAAAACATAGTGTTCGGGGGCATGCTAACCACCATAATCTAGGAAGTAGTGGGAGATGTAGAGAGGAAAGAAGTGGTGGAAGAAACACATGAGCACTCACCAGCCCATGGATCGCCCATGCTTTCACCCATTAAGAAAGGAGCAGACCGAGCTGCAAAGAAGGAGAAAGCTCGCCTCTAAGCCCAACAACAACAGGTGGGTTCGAGCGATAGAATTGTAAGTGAGCAAGGTGAGGAGGGATCTGTCCCATTGAGCCAGGGAGGAAGGGGAAATTTTGTGTTGAGAATTCCATGCAAAAACAAGGGAACTACAGGAGAAGGAGACAAAGACTTAGAAGCTGCACAGAAAGAATCAAGATAGCTAGAAGAGGAGCGAAGGAGGAAGCAAAAAGAGGAGGAAAGGCTAAAAAGAGAAGATGATAAGCAAATGGCTCTTGCCCTCAAATTGTCTATCGAGAAAACCTCCCGACCCAAAGAGTTGGCAACAAGGAGGAGCCTAGAAGACACACCAAGCACCAACTCCACAGTGACAGAAGCAACTCAAGGACATGTAGTGGTAGGCAAGGGAAAGGCTCCATTACACCCACCACCACCTGTCATGGTTTCCATGCCTACCACCACACAAGAAACCACAAAAGCCACAATGAACCAAAGAAATGTGATGGCTTGGGTGTAGTACCTAGTCAACACAGTGCACCAACTTGGCCCAATGCCAAGTGGATGAGCCCCAGTGCCGGAGACAAAGAGGCCAACAACTGTAAATGCAAAGTCAAGAAAAGGCTCAAAGAAGCCCCAAATAGAAGCCTCAATGACATCCATACCCTCGGCTATGCCAATGCCCACAAATTATGACGAATACGTAAAAGAGCTACTAGCCCAATTGAAAAAGGTGAAGGAAGAGAGGAAGGCAATGTTAGCAGAGTTGGAGGCGGAAAGACAGGCATTCTCAACTTATGAGCTAGAAAAGATGAAGCAAATAGCCACCCAGCAGAGCCAAATAAACAAGCTAAAGAAGGAGTTGGAAGCAAAGAAGGAAGAAGAGAGTGCAAAAGAACCCCATGATGCGAAGGCAAGAGAGGAGATATGGCTGGAGATGGATTTCTCAGCCCTCTTACAACAAAATAAGAACATGGAGGAGTACCTTGAGCAACTGGGCAAAATCGAAGATGAGCTCATCGAGGAGCTAGAAAGAGTGAAGACCTAGGCCTATGTAAAGCTTTGTAAGTAGAAACAACAAAAGGAACGACTTCTCAAAGAACTACACGATGCCAAGGCACAAAAAGATGAGATGTTTGATAGAGGTTGAAAATCGACTCCATATGACCCTCCTAGAGCAAGAACGACTAGAAGAGCGGCTAAATAACTACAAACAACATAAGGAGAAGATGCTCGAGATCTAGAAGAAGCAAGAACAAATGGTAATGATGATGTCTCAATGCCAGACTTAAGGCATAGAAAGGATGGAGAAGAAGGCCATGGCTTGGGGAGAAAAGATTGTTGGAAGGCTTAGTGTTGCCGAATGCCTTGCCTTGATGGAAAGTGAATGAATCATGGCACTAGCAAGGGGCAGAAGTAGTGGAGCTAGGCATAGAAATCCAGCAACAAGCCTTCCTTAATACTGTGCTGCATGTAACCCCCCACGTTCAAGGTGAGAACACGGTAGAAGGGCTTAAAAGGAAGTTGGAAATTAGAAGAAGAGCTTTAACGTACAGTCTCCAAGAGTGCACCCCCGCAAGCTAGTACTAGACTAAGTGCAGAGCAACAATGACAATACTTAAGGCAAGCTATTGGGCTCTCGACAAAGGAGCTAGACAAGTTAGGGTTGAAAGGTGAGAAGGATCGAAGCTTGCACGCGAGCTATGGCGGGAGAGCAAGAGCAAGAAAGAGAGAGACAAGAAATGGGAACTCCAACAGTCACAATGTGTGACCGGGCCTTCCTTTATTCAAACTGTCACTAAAAGAATAAAGAATAAAGTGACGTGACGGGCGCCCGCCACCTGCAGTGTGCAGTGGCGGGTACTGTCAGTGTAGTAATACACCGGGCGGCACGGCGGAGGCGCCTTTACCCCCAACAACCTCCCACTTAAAGGCGAATCTGCCCTAGTGAGATAGAAAAGAAAAAAGAAAAGACAATACAAATGTACATAGGTACAAGGGATGAGGAAAGGCAACATCTCATCCAATGCCCATCAATCTCCTGAGGAAGGCAAAGCGCTCAGTAGTGAGGCTTTTCGTGAGCAGATCTACAGGATTCTCGTCAGTGGAGATCTTGACAAGGTCAACAGACTTGTCCTCCACAACACCACGTATGAAGTGATACCTCACCTCAATGTGTTTTGTCTTCGCATGGAAGACCGGATTCTTAGCCAATTGAATGGCACTCATAGAATCCGAATGCAGTGTAGTTATAGCATCAATCCCAAGGTCAGCAACTAGACGGCCTAGCCATATGGCCTCCTTACAAGCCTTAGTGGCTACAACATACTCGGCCTCAGTGGTAGACAAAGTCGTACACTTCTGAACCCTGGACATCCAAGAGACAGCCCCTCCAGCATAGGTGAATACATAGCCAGAAGTGGACTTCCTACTATCTACATGTCCTGCAGAATCGGAGTCAGTGTACCCCACGACCCCTGTAGCCTAGCTGCCATAGCAAATACACATATCTAATGTGCCCTTCAGGTACCTCATGATACCCTTCACGGCATCCCAATGTCTGCTGCCAGGTGTAGCCATATAGCGTGCCACAACACCAATTGCATGCGCAATATCTGGATGAGTGGCTATCATGGCATACATCAAACTGCCCACGGCTGAAGCATAAGGGATCTTGGCCATCTCGGCCCTCTGCTCATCTGTCTGCGGACAATCGGCCTGTGATACCTTCACATAAGAAGGTAATGGACAGCCAATAGGCTTTACGTCCTGCATGCGGAAGCGCTCAAGGACTTTATGAATGTACTCCCGCTGTGAGAGATACAAAAGCCCCTAATGCCTATCGCGCTTAATGCGCATCCCAAGTATATGTGAGGCCTGTCCCAAATCCTTCATCTCAAAGCTCTTCTTCAGCTGAGATTTAAGAGCATCTAGCTCATCATGAGCTTTCCCTGCTATTAGCATATCATCAACATAGAGTACCAAGATAAGCAAACTGCCATCACGGGCTTTCTTCGTGTAAAGACACGGATCCATAGCACTCCTGCTGTAGCCCTGTGACTGCATAAAGGCATCAAACTTATGATACCATTCCCTAGGGGCCTGCTTCAAGCCATACAAGCTCTTCTTCAACTTGCACACTAGGTGCTCCCTGCCAGGTCCTGCAAAGCCCTTAGGCTGATCCATATAGATCTCATCATGCAAGTCCCCATGTAGAAAAGCCGTCTTGACATCCATCTGATATAGATCTAAGTCAAGCTATGCAACCAAAGCCAAGACTAAGCGCAGGGTGGTCATCTTAGCCACATGAGAGAAGACCTCATCAAAGTCCACACCATGTTCCTACTTAAAACCCTTTGCTACCAATCTAGCCTTGTATGCCGGCTTGGGGTGTCCAGGGGTACTTTTCAGCTTGTACACCCACTTGCATGGCAAAGCCTTCTTGCCCTTAGGCAAGGCAACCAAATCCCAAGTCTCATTCTTATGCAGGGAGTCTATCTCAGACTACATAGCCCTCTCCCAGGAGTAACTGTCACCCCTATGCATAGCCTCATCATAAGTGAAAGGCTCTCTTGCATCTGTAACCAAAACATAATGCATAGAGGGCTGAAATCTGTCAGGTGGATGTCTGTCTCTAACAGACCGTCTCACCGCAGGCTCTACTGCCTGTCTAACTGCCTGTCCAACACCCTGGCCCTGTGGAGGAATTGCTACAGGCTGTACTACTGGCTGTGCTGGAGCTCTAGGCTCCTCTTGAAAGATTACTCTGCGGATCTCAACCACCTTCTCAGGCTGCCTATGCATCTTGTCTTCATGGAAGATGACATCATGGTTGCGTACTATTTTTCGCGCGTGCGGATCCCATAGGCGATAGCCCATCTCTCCTGACTCACCATAGCCAAGGAATATGCATTTAATGCTCTTTGGATCCAATTTACTCCTCTTGTCCTTGGGCACATGGCAGAATGCCTCACATCCAAAGACATGGAGATGCGCATAAGAGGGTGGCTTACCAGCCCAAACTTCCTTTGCAACCTGGAAATCCAATCCACTGGAAGGCGATCGGTTTATGACATCCACTGCCGTACTAACTGCCTCAGTCCAAAAACTCTGGGGTAGGCCTGCATGGCTAAGCATAGAGCGCACATGCTCCTGAATAGTCCTATTCATGCGCTCAGTCAAACCATTCTGGGGTGGGGTGTAAGGGGCGGTCAACTGACGCTTAATACCCTTGTCATCACAAAACTGCTCAAAAGCACGTGAGACATATTCTCCTCCATTGTCAGTCCTAAGGCATTTCAGCCTCTACCCAGTCTGGTTCTCAACAAGAGCAAAGCTAACGCTGAAAGACTGCCAAGACATCGGACTTTTGCTTTATGGGATAAGCCCACACTTTCCTAGAAAAATCATCAATGAAGGTAACAAAGTACTTTGCGCCACCCATAGACATGCAAGGCATAGGCCCACAAACATCAGAATGCACCAATGCCAAGGGCTCACTCATGCGTGGCCTACCCGATTTCTTATGCGTAGACCTATTCTGCTTACCATAAAGACAATGATCACACGAGTCAAAGCATGCATAATCCAAAGGCGGAAGATACTGCAAACCAAATAACATTTTCATTCCCTTCAAAGACATGTGCCCTAAACGAGCATGCCAAAGTGATACATGTGGGATAGAACCCACTGCCAAAACATGGTCAACTGAGGACCCAGATACAACAAGAGGATAGAGGCTGCCAGCCTTGGCGCCTCTAGCAAGCACAAGTTTGCCACCACGAGTAATCTTCCAGGCAGAATCCCCAAAACATACATGAAATCCTGCATCATCCAGCTGTCCTGCATACATAAGACTGTGCGTAAGCGCAGGTACATGATGTACATCCCTAAGCAAAAATGAACTGCCAGTGGAAAACTGCAACTGAATATCACCCATGCCCACAATGTCAAGAGACCTGTCGTCTCCAAGTCTGACTGAACTAGATATAGTGCGGTAAGAGTGGAACCACTCACGGTAAGGCGTCACATGGAAGGATGCTCCTGAATCCAATAACCAGCACTGTGCATACATACTAGATGTCTCAGTCAAGTGTGAAGCATCAGAAGAACTAGCTGCAAGTATAAACTCATCACCACCATCGGACTCCTCAGTCTGCGTGACATTAATTTCCTCAATCTTGACATTGGACTTCGCAAGTATTATGCTGCAATCAGAGGACTTCTCTTGCACTTTATCTTTCCCCTTATCCTTGCGCTTCTCATTGCGCAACTCATGACACTATGGTCTAATATGGCCCTTTTTCCCACAATGATGACAAGTGACATTTGCATTGCGCCCATGCGACTTACTACACGACTTGCCACGAGATTTAGACCGACCCTTCTGCGAGTCACGGCCACGGTTATTACCATGATCATTCCTGTCATTCCTGCCTCTAACTATCAAAGCATGACTACCACGAGAGGCATCCAAGTTTTTGCGATTCACCTCTTCCTGAAGAAGAGCACTCTCAACATCTGCCAATTTTAGAGTAGCACTAGAGGCACAAAGAGCAGTGCGGAATACATCCCATGACTCATTCAGAGTCCCAAGCAAGAAAAGAGGAGTTATTTCCTCTCCAAAGGTGATATCTTGCGAAGTCAGGTTCTTCAGTATAGCATGGAGCTGGCTCAAGTGAGCAGACATAGTCGCATTATCCTTCATGCGCAGATCCATAAGCTGCTTCAACCAGTACATCTGACTCGTCGGACTTTTCTTATCATAAAGATTCTTGATCTTATTCCATAGATCCCATGCACTTTGTGCTTCCTCAAATACATTATAATGTACCTGTTCAGTGAGAGACAATACAATCGTGGACTTGCATAGCTCATCAAGTTCAAGCCAGTCGTCATTGTCCATAGTTTCAGGCTACTCCCCACTCAACCGAAGTGGCTTAATCTGAGATTTCTGCACCAAGACCTGCCAAATTTGACTCTTCCAATAAGAGTAGTTGGTACCATCCAACTTTGTAATGTTAAAGATGGCACTATCATGCAAAGATGACGCCATTATGCAGGCTGGAAATGCCCAAACAGTCCAAAACTGCTTGCTGTTTTACTGCAGAAACTGCCCAAAAATGACCAAAACGGGGTCCAAAGGGCGAGCAAAGTGTGCCAAAAGTTGTTGCCCACTTAATACTAGGTGTGGTACACCAAATCGGGATATTTCAGCATGAAGAGTACACCTCAGTCCACCAATAACTGCTTGCTGTAATAAATTGCAAGTATGCAGTCTAGAGAGCAAACTGTCCCAAAATAGGATCCAATGTCAAGCAAACAATGCTAGGTCCAAAGCCGGCATGAAATGGACATAAACAAGGCCAATGACAGTGAAAAGAACATGAGCTCAACACCGAAGCATGTCAAAATAACATTTGCCAGTGAAAGGCACACCCCCGGACACTCTAGGCAAAGTGTTCTTGTAACTGCCAAAACTTGACACAAATAGGTGTCTGCTCAAAGAGAAAGATCCAAATATGAGACTCAGCTCATAAGCATCCTGCGAACCAAGAGTACATCAATGCATATCCATAAAGATCGGAGTATGATCCCAAAGTCTCAATGCGTATGTAGCTGCTCAAGACATAAACTGCTCCAAATACATGTAAGTGCTCCAATAGCATGCAACTGTCAAAGGTCAAGCAAGCATGTAAAATGCTCCCACTGGCACAAAAGGCGTACAAAGCGAGCTCAGAAGCTCAAACAACCCAAGAGAAAGCACCAGATAAGGGACCCTGTCAGTGCATCAAGCGCATCCAAGAGAACATAACATACATGAAGCACCGGTCGTATTAACCATGAAGCAATACATAAGCCCAAATAAGCTCTCGGCCAACTCAATGACATCCAAATAGCAACCAAGATCAGTGATCAAGTAAGTCGGGAATGCTCAAATACATCCAAATCCAAGCTCCAAATGTCGGTATGGCATACACGAACCAAATAGCATATGTCACGAACCAAAGCATGTAATGCAAAAGCCTAACTATCAAGCAGAGACATGAGGCATAGGCGGTCCACGAGCATGCCAAGTCGGTCCAAATGCCAGTGAAGTCGGAGCTAATGCGAAGCTCAAAAGCATCCCATAATCTCATACATATGCTCCAAGTCGTCCCCAAATGTCAGAGACATCATGCCAAAGCTTAAAGCATACATCCGGTATCGGTAGGTAAGTGCCAAAGCATGTAAAGTACCTTCAGCCCACTGTTATTCCAGCATGTATTTACTGTTCTAAACAGTAGATTTCAGCCTCGAATTCAAGCCAAAATCATGGTCAAACCAAATGCATACATCCCCAATACATCCGGGTAGAAAGTAGACCGCATACGGGCATCAAATAGCTCCAATGGAATGAGGCATAAGCAACAAATGTCAGTGTCAGGGGTGCTGCCCTGTTTCCAGCACTGTTATGCAGTGAATGACAGTTTCAAAACTGAGAATGATTAGCTCCCAACCTCAATGTCAAGCCAAAACATCAAAATGACATCCAAAAAAGGCTCAAATGCCCTCCAAATAGACCAATGATGAGTGCTCCATGAGCAACAAGGCATTCAACTGTAAAACGTGGAGGTCAAAGTTTGAAAATGGGCTCCATATTCAGTGCGTTGAGGCCTGGAGTGCTGCTGCCAATCACGTGGAGTTATGATGGTTGGGGGGGCTCAATGATGGCCCAAGGTAGGCACATACCAAGCCATGAAGGCCCAATGCAAAGGGGAGGGAAGATATGAGCTATGGAGCTCAAGAAGAGTGGCTGCCCTTTGTTCCTGCCCTGTTTCAAACTGAGAATACACTCAAATGCCTGCAAATGCTGAAGCAATACCTCAAGGGCAAGGCCTTGATGAAGCTCAAGAAGGCCGGGATGGAGCTCGGGAATCCGGGGAGAGTCAGGAGCTCGAGAGGTCGGCTATGGCTGCCGGGATGGAGACCCAATGCGTGAAGCGAGTCGATGCGAAGGTCGGGAAGCACCGAGTCGAGCTCGAGCAAGAGAATGCCAAGCTCTGATACCAGTTGAAAGGTGAGAAGGATCGAAGCTTGCACGCGAGCTATGGCGGGAGAGCAAGAGCAAGAAAGAGAGAGACAAGAAATGGGAACTCCAACAGTCACAATGTATGACCGGGCCTTCCTTTATTCAAACTGTCACTAAAAGAATAAAGAATAAAGTGACGTGACGGGCGCCCGCCACCTGCAGTGTGCAGTGGCGGGTACTATCAGTGTAGTAATACACGGGGCAGCACGGCGGAGGCGCCTTTACCCCCAACAAGGGTTGGGAGAGCATGAACAGCAAATGCAACACCCCAGTGAAAAAGCCAAGAGAGCCGATGCAAGAAGAGGGGCCGACTTTGAGCAAGGCCAAGATGAGGAAGAGCAACAACATGAACCTAGCCCACCACGGTAACAAATGCCACTTGAAGATCCTAAGGGAAGTGCCATTCTAGAAAGGGTGGTGGGAGCAAAAAGAAAGAGAAGAGAGATGTGGAGCAATCATAGAGAGCGGAGGCTAAGAGCCCAACTACAACAAGTTCCCAAAGTCCAGATCCCACAAAGAGAATGTTATCCTGTAAATTGGGCCCAAGAACTAGCTGTCTAGAAGTAGTGGGAGAACAAACGCCAACATTTTGAGTTCTCCTTCCACTACCCTCTCTCCTTAAATAGGGTCATATCTCTAAGAGTGGTGGAGTAGGTGATCAAGCTCGCCCAACTATTAGAAAACCAATGGACAGAGGAAAGAGCAAAATACCCTACAAAGTGGCAGAGAGAGGCTATGAACTACTGGTAAGATAAGTTTGTTTGGAAGATCCTAATAAAGACCGTCAGTGGATTAAGAAGCCCAACCAAAATGGTGGTGACATGTCTGGGACTCCAATCTTGATGCTTGGATGGCCTTCTGTAGCACCATATCTAAGGAGTGCAATGATCCCACCTACATGCCATATTCATAGAGAATAGGGGTAGACTATAATCCAAATGTGCATGGTAGGTATGATTTTCCCAATATCTATAATATGAATGCAGAGGGTCCAGAGGAGTGCTCAATCTTTACTGATGAGGGGGACATCCACCCATCCATCACGCACTTCCTCAACAAGTTTTCATTCTACCCCAACCCTGCATTTATCATTACCTATAATTGCCTCAGGATACTTGAGATTTTGCTCAAGCAAAAGCCCATAGCGGAAGAGGCCCGGTTGCCACTACTCTTTTTTTATCTCAATGAAGGAATTGATAGTTACATGATGGCCCGACTCATGATGAGGGCCACTCCCCTACCTTCCTTTTGTATGGCAGTCCTTGAATATATGAACGATAGCCACTTCACCAAGAGCAGTCACCCCTTCATGACAATGACACCCTTAAATGTACACATCAACATAAAAGGCTACTTGCAAAGAAGACCCTTCATTACCAAGTATCTTAGGCCGCCTCGCAATGTAGCTCCTAAAGAGCATCGGGGATGAAGTCTAGTGAACCCCCCCTAATATATTAAATATCAAAAGAAAAAGGGAGAGAAAGAAAGAAAGCAAAGAAAAGACAAAGGGGAAGCACAAGAAAATGAAGAAATGGAATCCTCATGTACCATCAAAGTGCCATAGGCACTACACCTAGGGACAATTATATACCTAGCCCCTTCCCCCACTTCACACTTAGGACACATCAAGGGTAGGACATGCCTAGGGAGTTTACACCGTTAGACCTATCTCCCTAAGTCACACCCACAGCACCTCCCCTTGCATGATCTAGGTCCTCAAGTATGGGAAAACACCATAGGCTTTCCTGAGGTTCATGACCCAACTCCCAGTTCCACTGGCACAGACAACATGCCCTACACGATGAGGTAGGCACACCCGCAGGTCGTGCACTTCCTTTTCCTTTTCAGATACATTTGATAACCCACGAACAACCACTGACCTCGGAGACCCCCGTCACCCATTCAATCTCTTCTTGGCCTCCACCACCTCAATCCATTTTGTTATGCTTCTTCTCCATGGCCAATCTACCCAAATCCCCATCATCGACCCATAGGGAAAACCTTCAACCACTAGAGCCCTCATCAATAACTACAACGGGATTGACACTCAGCTAGGAGAGGGGTAATGTTAACCCCAGTGGAAATGAAGTGAAAGAAAATCAAAAGACATAGGGCAAAGCAAAAAAAGGCAACCTAATAGAAAAACAAGAGGAAAAGAGTCAAAAGCGCAAGAGCAACTTTAAAAGGCTCAAGCGAGTGCAAAAAAGAAAAGGTACATTTTAAATATAAAAGCGTGCCTTAAATTTTTGTAAAAGAGCACCAAGCTCCCTCTTGTGCAATTTGTAAATGTAGATGGGCATGGGTGAAAAAACAATGTAAATAGGAAGGGAATAGGGAAAGAGGACCTAGGCTAAAATGGTTGGTCATGTAAAAAAGGGATGGGCGGCCAAGGAGGACATAGGGCATGTATAAAAGGCAAAAAGTGAATGAAGAAGCTCATTCTTGTGTGTGGCCAAAACTAGCTCTCTTCTTCTTCTTCTTCTTCTTCTTCTTCTTCTTCTTCTTCTTCTTCTTCTTCTTGTTCTTCTTGCTTGTGCTTGTGCTTGAAAGAGGGAGTGTGAGGAAGTGAGGGCCTGAGTGTGTGAGGGTGAGGGACCTTGGTGGAGGAGCTCTCCATCTTCTCCTCTCTTCTTATTCTCTTCTCTTCTCTTGTCTCATGCACATCAATGGAGCTTGAAGCTTGGAGCTTGAGGATCGAGCTTGCTTGAGCTTGCACCGTGGATTGTGGAGCTAGCAGTGAGCTCGTGGGAGGAGGCAACTCAGTCCGGCATGAAGGTAAGCTCACTACACTCATAGGTGGGAGAGTGCACACAGCTCTATGAGAGGTATCCATTGCACTTGGCTTGAAATGCTTGAAACAATAAGCACTCTGTGGGTCTTGGCAGTCGAGTGTGAAGAAGTTGTTGGAGGGTATTTAAATTATAGAGAGGTCATCTAGAAAATTAAGTATATTCTTGAAGACATTTTCTTGGAGTTCAATCATTCCATGATGAATTTTCAACCCTAAAAATCCCACTCTTTAGCAAAGAGAATTGATTTGATAGGTGAAAGAACCATGCCAACATTATTAATCACTTCCATAAACTGTTGTAAATGCTTGAGATGTTCTTCGACAATTTTTGAAAAAACCAGACTATCATCAATGTAAACCAAGGAAATAAAACAATGTGAGAAAATTCCACTAATCCATCCTTGGAAGTAGGTAAGGCTATTTGAATGCCAAAAGGAATAATAGTCCATTGGTAATGACCACGCAGTGGAACACAAAAACATGTTTTGGACCTCTCGAAATCCTTAATAAGGAGCTGCCAAAATCATGATTTGAGATTAAATTTGGTGAAAATATCTACCTTGTGAAACCTCTTGATTAGAATATCTTTAATTGGAATGTATATCCATGACCAATAAGATTTTTTTTAAAAGAATTATAAGTTATCACAAATTTGTTTTTTTACATTTCTTTTATTTAGAATGCCTATTGACATGGAATGCCTACTAGTACTAGGGGGAGTTCATAGCTACTATCAATCCTTTTTAGAGTAGCTCTTGGATTTCCTCTTTGCAAAGCTCTAAAACATCTTTCCACATAGCTTTGTGCACAGATTTTGTTGGGATGGCATTATCTTTGAGAGGAAGATAAATAGCAAATTTTTATCTTTTTTCTTAGAAGAGCAAAGGATCTTCGAACATAAATTATCTGAGAGCTTCCTTCATTTGATCTATCTCCTTCTATAATTTCTTCATTTTGTGATGAAGCCATGTTTTTATGTGGTGCTCTTTTACTTTGTTGGAACTTTGATTATCATGTAGGTGCTTCTATCATCTCTATCCAACAAAGGAAGGCTGATTTTCTTTTCAACAAATCAAAAATTAATGTGCTCTTTCAAAAAGTATATGGTACAAGATGTTGTAAGATATCAACGCCAATACCTCATATTCTTCATTAGTTGGATTTCAATTGGGAATTTGATTTCTCTAAGATAGAGAAATGCTTTGGTGACTACAAAAAGTGTGATTCTCTTGTTGTTTGAGAGCTCTATTATGATAGGGCTTCATTAGAATATATTCAATGGGAACATCTCTCTTCCATAGTGACCATCGATTATTATGATGATGAAGTATATTCTTTATGTGTGCAAATTGATTATATGGGAAAATCTACTACAATTTCTCTCAGTAAATTAACATTCCGAACCAATGACTCAATAAATAGATGAGTATCTAGAGATGCTCACATCCTTTCACAATTGGGTAGATGAAGAGTATTCACAAGCATTTGATGAAATTGATAGATTTTTGGCAAACATGCAAGTAGAAAGGGAAGATAGGCTACTTCTGTCTATGCCTCTCAAGATTGCTCTAGGTGATGGAGACAAACATGACATTTAGAGACACACAAAAGTAAATACACTTCTCATGTCAAGGGTGAATCTCTAGCACAAGCCTCTAGTTCACAAACTCCCTCGTGGTATCTAATGGATCAAAATGCACAAAACATGCTATACTATAGGATCTCATCTTCAAATGAAGATAAGATGACATTATTTTGATTATAGTTTTGTGCAAATCAACCCAATGAATAGAGAATGATGAAAATGAATATTTCCTAAATGCTTATCTCGGTGTTTCAAAAATCTCATAGTAGAATGTGTTGGATAACAAAGAGAGATGTTCCCATTGAATATCTTCAAGGTTTGACATTATCTAAGGAACATAAATGTGTTGGATGCTTTGGAGAATTGTATCCATTTCATTTTCTTCAACTTCCTTTCATTTGATAGAGATTTGAAATGACAAAGTGTACATTCAAAGTAGGAGTTCTAAAGAGATGTTCCCAACCTTTCTTTTATCTTTTCTCTTAAAAAACATTCCAATCTACTATAATAACACTTTTTATTAATGAAAACTTGGCTTTTAATGTAGCTAAAGTAATTGGAGAGAGGAATGATATCTATTGCAATGTAACCTAAATGCAAATAGGGATAATTTTGGCATTTTTGTATTTTATGCATAACCATAGAAAAAATATTAACATGTTGATCATTTGAAGAGGAATCACCTATGGTGAGAATGCCATGATCTTCAACATACATAGTTGAAGCATAAAATTTGAAGATAATATTTTCACCATAGATGTTAGTAGCATCAATTCTTGGAAGAATACATTTGGAAACTGGATTTACCTTGTTCATGTTGAAAAATTGTGTTAGATATGCTCAATGCCCCACCCTCATAAGGGGCCACCAATGATCCATGGTGCTCTAAGTTGTAAGGCCCCCATTATGAAGAGAAGCCATGTGTGAGCACCACATTGGTTGGTGGTCCTGACTTGTATGCCAGATGAGGTCTATATGACCACATGGCAAAAAGGGGACCTTTGTGGATCTAGCCTTTGGGTTAGAGAAAGTAGTTATGCTGGTAGCAACTAGAGGCACAATGCATTGAGTTGTGGGGGGTGGGAGTTATTAGGGACCTCTATTTTTGGGTCCAGGGCTAGTAGCCCCCTTAACGAGGGTTTGAGAGGTAGTGTCATTGGCTCGATGATAAGGAGAATATTCCTTGGCCGAGTAGGGAAGGTTCATAATGTGGTCGAACAGGCCGACTAGACTATCTTCCTAAGCTTTAAAAGGAAGACCCCTCTAAAGTCATCATCAATGTATCTTTCACCTAGTCAGAGTTCTTCTAACTAGCTTTAAGCTCTTCGCCTATCATTTGTTTGGATCACCATCTAAGCTTCACAGTGGAAGTGCACAAGTGAAAAAATCCATTTTATATTAGTTCATTTGAAATTAAAGCAATTTCTATTCTTCTCATATTTTCTGTGTATTCTCTACTCCTTGCTCAGATTCTATCCATTGCATCGTGTAATTTCTACAAATTGAAGAGAATGTGTTCTGGTACTGAAAATGCCATATGGAGGATTTATTGGACAAGAGAAATTATACGCTCTTACATGGCCTAAAACCTTAAATGCTTCATGCATTATGCTTCAACGGCAACATGGCTAGGTGGTTATGACCAGGCTCACAAAGTTTAAGCAACCTCAAAATGTCATTAATAATCTTAAAAGATGGATTAAGAAACCTTAGAACCTTAAAATAAATAAGGCCAAGACACCAACACATAGCAATAGTGAGCAAGCATGTGAGACACAAAGAGAAGTGAAGAAATAAAGAGATGAGCACAAAGAGGATACAAAAACACACTGTAATTGTGTTATATAAGCAATTCCCTATTTTTAGTGATATTTTTTAGATTTTTAAGCTTAAAATTTAGCTTTAAAATATTTTAGAAATAAAAATGATTTTTTTTTTAAATAGCAAAAATTTCAAAGCATGTGATTTAAGATATCATAGAAAACAAATTTTCTAAAATGGTATACCACATTATCAAACCCAATTGTGATTATCCCTAAAGCTTTAAAATCCTTTAAAAATCAAATATTTTAAGTATAGTTGAAAGAATTTGGAAAAATTATGAATGATAAAAAATGTGTGATACAACACGAATAGGGGTTTCAAGCTTTCCAATGTATCAAACATTTTTTGTTCTTCATGATTTTTCCAAATACTCTTGGTTAATGTGGCTTGATACAATGGTTGCTACAACTACTTTTCAATGCCAGTCTATGGAAATATTAGCATAAATAATTTGAATAATCTTAAGATAATAATGTTTAGAAAAATTTTAGCCAATCCTTTCCTATTTATTCTATCTATCACTACATAATTTGGATCCAAAATAGACTATCTTTTTGAAGAGATATTGAATGTAGTATATCTTCACTACATATGATAGTTTATCTTCTTTAGCTACAAAAAAAAAAGGCAAGAGGTGTTGAATAGTTACATCTTTTTATTTTTGAATAGTTACTAAATGTAGTGTATTTATCTTTTTGAGTTACAAAAAAAAGATAGAAGAGATATTGAATAGTTATATCTATTATTGCAAGAATTTGACTATCGGTGCCAAAAAGAAGTCATATAGTTAGATCTCTCAATTTTCATTACGTCCAGTATTAAGTTCAAGTCCCATCTTTGTCATATCTTTTGATAGCTCTTTTCATGTAGTTAGATCTCTCGATTTTCAAGACATCAACTATTAACTTTGAGTTCCATCTTTGTCATATATTTTAACAACTTTTGTGAATGAATAGGACTGTTGGGACAACCAAAACATGTTAGACTTTGGATATTTTGACTAAAAAAGAGAAGAGAGACAGGGACTCTATTATCTGCAAATGGAGGAGACAAGAATACCATGTTATTGTATATGTGGAACACTCTCTTTGTCTCTTTTCTTAATCTAGGGATTAACAAATGTGCATTTTTTGACATTTTTGGCCCTAATGCTTCGAGCAAGCCAATATTGGCATACTACTAGCTTACTACTAGAGAATTAATAAGTCTTTTAAATAGTGTAAATGACACAGAAGAGCAAGAGCACATCTATGATCATCATCCCACTGATCATTAAGAAACAATTGCTAGTCATCTCAAAAGACATGTTTAAGGTCATGAGGGTGATTCCTTCCTACCACTCAAAACTCTACCTAAAGAGCCTCAAGTAAGAACTAGAGCAAAAAACAAAGGAGAAAGCCTATTTGAAAAGGAATGGAAGGTAGTTGATGATGAATGTTGAACAAAGGTGCATCTTTGAAACTTCTTTGTGATCTAACATACCTAACTTATACTTTCCTTAGAGTGTTGGTTAGAGTGCATATGTTTTCCTTAAACAAAAATATCCAACAAACATTCCCTGCTTAATAAAATATTGACCACAAAGAAGCTACATATGTTGCTAGTCAATTAGAACAAGATGACATGATATCCAATGTGATTGCCTATATCTCAATGTTGGCCAATGCTCCATATGTATGGGAGATGTATGCCTGCCTACACTCCAATCCATAGTGGCTTATCATGTGCTAAAGTGAGCATGGACTATAATCACTCATTTGTTATGTATATACATAAACAAAGTAAAAATTTAATTAATAACACCCAAAATAAGAAACCCTTGTATTAATGCTCACAATATCATGTAACACTACAAAGCATTACACATGTATTGAGGGGTATAATAAAGGTCATCATTATCCCTAAATGCACAAAAGTAAGTTACAAACCCTTTTGCAAGATATTGCTTAACTAAACTTTGTTGCATCATTTTTAAAGTGCACATAACATGCCTTAATCTTAAATTTGTTTTTTATTACATATAATGGTGACCCAGGAGAAGATAATCAAGGAGACTATGGATTTTTCTCAATTCCATTCACAAACAAAGAATAGGCAACTATAATATTTCCACGCAATTAAAAGTTAGTTGGCTAGTTCAAAAGTTAGTTAATCAATTAATAAGTTAGTAAGATTACTAGCTAAAGACTAACTAACGTTAATAACTAATAATTTTTATTTAATTAAAATATATTTTTAAAAATCGAGAGTCATAATCCAACATTTTCTCATATTGACAAGGACAGTAGTAGCCACCCTTTACGAAAGTTACAACATGAATGAGAGTTATGAGCCATATTAATCACTAGTGTTAATGTGTATAGTATGGATGGTCCAAAAATATTAGATTTTTAGGTAAAATTAACATATTTTATATATTAATTATTATAAATATCCTAAAAAACTATAAAGACTTCTAGAACTGGATGTCGTGTAAAAAAAAAGTAAGTGATTTTTTAGCTAGTTTTGGATATTTAATACAAAAAAAAGGATTGGTGAAATCATGCACGTCGCGATCGCAGTTTACAGGTAATAAACAACACTTCGAATAGGAAGAAGAAAAAGGAGTAATCTGGAAGATTTCTAACCAAGTGTCTTGATGTTTTACCCCCCTTTCGGAGCCAATGAAACCATCAAATTTATGATTTGAGCATCAGATCATTGATTTTTCCAAGATCCCCTCCATAAAGAGCTCTTCTTCTCAGCTGCCACAACCCCTCTTCTCTTGTTTAGCTATAAATATGAGGCATGGGGAGTAGCTAGGGAGGCACAAGGAAGCACAAGGAGACCCCGAGAGGCTCTGTGTGTGTGTGTTACCCGAAGAGGCTGTGAGGGAGAGAGTTAGCTCAATTCCCCCTATCTCGGTATTCAACTAAGCCATCTTCTCTTACGCACTCCCATCTCAAATTCATTCCTCCTTCTTTATCTCTCAAATCTACTTGCGGACGATGTCCCCCAAGCGAAGAATGTCGCATGCGGATGGCAATCCCACAACCAGCAATGAAGCTTCAGGCGAGGGTATCACTGTCAATACAACTACGATATCGGATACAAGTAATACATTTCCAAATTGTTAGATGCTTGCTTTGATTCCCGCATGAGATACATTAGGTCCTGTACTATGCCGCTTGAGAATAGGTCATTGAAAGGGATAAATTCCATCTTTATAATTGTAGGATGTATATTCAAGTGCAAGAGTTAAAAATATGAAAAAGAAAATTACACTCATCCGTGAATGATAAATGCATCTACACCTAAGTGGCAGATGAAAAATGTTATTACATCTATTCTTGCATTGGATGGAAAAATGTAATTGGTTTTGTTGGTTGATCCAACTAAATGCTTTTACATTCAACCGATTGTTGGATTGTGGTTTGGATGATTATTCCAAATGCTTGTGATTGATGGTAAATTCATGGCAAGGGTCTGTGACGACAAATTTTTCTTGAAAGATGATATTAGGGCTGACTGCCTTGATTGTGCTTGATTCTTAACTGGATTAATTAAGGAAGGATATTTTGCACGGGTGGATCATCTCCAAGATCACATCGTGGATTAACTCGAGAAGGGCAATGCTCGATTCATGGGCTGAAGGTTGAGTGGTGAAAAGGCCAAACCATGAGAATGATGTTTCACTCCTAGGCAGCTTGCAGTTCAGGTGGAGCTCTGGATACCCCTTGCTAAGTCCGGAACGAAGTTGAAGACCTCTGTGGCCCCAACGTCTGTGGCACTGGAAGATCCTATTCTAGATAAAGGATGGTATTTATGGTGCCATGTGATTTGGACTAGTACTTTTGCAGGGCAGAAAGGACATGTAATTTCTCCTGTATGGGCACGAGACAAAGATTAACTTGAAGATAAGTTAAGGAGCTTGTTTGAACTTGTTTGTCAAAAGGAATGCTTGCTCTATTTTCATGTCAATGCTATAAGTTACGCAAACGAACCTTGTACCCTAAAAGGCTTAATTACGTAAGCTGATTTTAAATGTCACATATAAATGTGATAGGACCTAATTAAAAAAGTAAAGAACGCCTATTGAGGGAAGCAGGTGGGTGGAACCCCTGATGGGTCTATCCTACAGCAGGGTGGTCCTAGAGAACTCGGAGGCTTCTCACAAGGTTTACAGTCATTCGCAACCTTTAGGTATGGTTAAGTTAGAACTCGATTCATGCCATTTTAGGGAACTAGAATGGGACTATGCCCTACGGGTAGAGAGGTTGAGCAGCGCATCCCTCTCGTTTCCCATTCTCTTTGAACCAAGTGCAACATGGATCTGCTTCAGAATGGATAGCTCTGCGTAAAGTAGGATGTCCAAGACCCGATGCTAGAATGTTGTCAGGAGACCTTGACCACTAGGAACCCAAATTTCAAGTTGATCCCAATGGGTTCAACTGCAAACGTTTCATTGCAAGGCACACTCGAGAAACCCTAGGTGACAAACCCTGTAACATTCCATGGGAGTACTAGGTAGCGATGCTTAGATTTGTCTCTCGATGGGCCGCTAAAACGTGCTTGGACATAGTCGATAGGCGGACACGTTACAACAACATATGGGCTTACTAATGAAGCATAAATAGCTCAAGCTCTAATAATTTGAGAACCTTTATCATGTAGTAGAGAGAAACCTGGCTACCAAATAGCTCATAAATGGATGTGGCCTGCACCACTATGTGCAATAGTTGGGTAATAACATCGACCATTGGATGTACACAAATTTTTGAAATCTTAAAGAGTATGAACTAGAATGGGAATTGTTGATTTGGAGACACCTCAAGGAATGGTGGAACACCCCATCACACTTATAGATAGAATAGTCAAAGAACCATTGGGTATTAATAGGAAGTCCAATCTAAATGACAACATCCATAAGGTGGTGAAGACCACCTTAAGATAGGAATACTTTCTCGCACTAAACTAGGATAGATCATAGCTAATAGCCATACAGGAAGACGAATTGAAGCTTAAGGCCCAAATATTCCAAATTATATCATTAAGCATGCACTACAATATCACATTATAAGAATTATGAAGAGCCTCATGGAAGACAACTTGACTAAAATTATTACAAAACAAAACTTATATAGCTATTGCACAGAAGTTGTCCATGTAGTTATAAGATAACAAGAGTACCTAAGTGGATACAAATAGTGTTTCGTGTAAAATACGAGGGGAAAATGCCAAACTGACCATGATCCACCTTGACATCACACTGATGCAAATTATTAGAGAGGCTCTCAACATCCTCATGCCCCATCTCTACTATTTCACCAAATTCTAAAACCTACAAGAGATCCTCAAAAGAACTCAAGACTAAAAGAAGAAATGATCTGCTAAGGAAGTGGATTAATGGGGATGGGGAAAGAAAAGGATGCAGAGTCCAATTTAAAAATGAAAATTGAGAAAAATGAGAAAGATAAGTCAAAGACAACTAGAAAAAGTAGGGCAAGATAGACCAAGTAGAAGATGTGGGAATGAGAGCAACACTGGAGCAATCTAGTAAAGAGTAGTAAGCTTTCCAAGCCCATAGATAGAAGAAATAGGAGAATTACAAAGCAATAACCATAAGATCTTATAATGATCAACTGTGACAAGAGAGAGCATCCATACAACAAGTCTTCAAAGAGAGGTTGCAAAAGGCCTAGGAACAAGTAGCAGCAAGTGTAGGGAAGTGCAAACAGAATGTGCTTGAGGAAATGCTATCCGCACAATAGAACATGCCCTAGGAAATCCTAGACTTCTTATAGGGCTAAGATAAAGTGGTGAATTAAGTAGTTGTGAAGATTGACTACTTAGAAAAGAGGTCAAGAGATGACACTACACTACTTCCATAGTCAAGAGACCACCTAACACTAAAATAGAAACAAGCCATCCCACCAAGATACTGAGAGCTTTGTCAAGAGCTCTAAGAAGACAAGGATGGAGCAATCAAGGAGCAAAAAAGGGCACAAAGGTTGAAGAATGAGGAGAAAGTTGTACACTAAGCAAATATGAAGGAGGTAGCACATGAGATCCTTGAGACAACTCGAGATATCACTACTATTGAAGAAACCTTTGTGAGAAGTAGGAACAAATGATTAGGAATCAACGAACAGAGGTTGCAAGCCTAATGGAGAAATTATAGAGTCAACTACCATTAGGAAAGTAGGTTAATGATCTCTAAGTACAATTAGCACTAGAGCCTAGACAAAAATTTCTATGGCCATCATTGAGCTACAAAATATCAAAGTAGTCCCATGAGAAATTGGAACATTTCTTTGAGAATAGACACAAGGAACTATTACACAAAAACCTTACAAGTTGATATTAAGCAACTATAAAAAAGAGGAATGTTGAGGTAGTTAACCATAGAATAAAAATATTAAGTGAAAATTCAAGAGAACACAAATTACACTAGAGTAGAGAAAATAGAGAAAGCATGCATGACACAAGATTTGGTACAATCTCTACACATATTTATTTTTTTAAAAATAGATTTTGTGTTCAAAATACATAAAGGACTTCTCTTTTGGGATCTTGCTTTTCTTTTCCTTATGTGACATGTTTTTGCCAAGAAAAATCAAACTATAGTTCTATTGTATGATATTTTTAAAAAAAGTAATATCTTAGCCATTTTAGGCTTTCTTTCAAGAAATTACAAGCAAATAAATTAACCTTGCACTAGAAATCTCCTACAAAATACAATAATTCCACATTGATGAGGCATCCAAAAATAAATAAAGTTCGTGTGCTATGACCTGCTCTATATTAATTCATTGTGAATCTGCACTACATCAACAAGGAAATGCAAAACATCTACATATTGCCTCATGGAGTGATTCTGTACCATTGCATATTAATGTGATTGTAGGTGGTAGGCATTTATTAGATAATGGAGTTAGCATTGATTTCTAAATCTCAAAAAGCCAATCATCACTTTCATCTAGAAGAGCAGTGAATGTTTTCATCAACAACTAGGGGTGCCCTTGTGAGCTTCTTGAGGAGACATCTTGCCTTTTTTCTTTATACTACTTATTCCTCTTCTCTTTTTTGTGACCTAGGGGCTGGTTTGCTTTCTTTACTTCAAATAGGTTTAATCTTGTCCTTTGGGGGTTCTTTGATCAAGGGGTAGTGGCCTTAATTGCATGTTGTAATGGTTTCTCTTTACAGTTATCCTTGGTGGATTTATCCTCCAACTTCACTATTGATTTTCATTTCTTCTCTTCCTCTACCTTTTGTTGTGGTGGCTTTTCTTGTACATGTGTTGCTTTGTCTACTTGCTCAAACTTCTTTGGATAGTCTATAGCATAGGGTCTGGCCTAATAGCAAAGGTAGCATGAATCTAGAAACTAGGAGAAACTAACCCCCATCACCATCTTGATGCCATTTAAGTCAAACAACTCCATGCAAATCAATGTTTCTCATGGCCTATTCCACATTATGCACACCGCGTTGATAAGAGTAGGGGTGTATTGTAGTTTTTCCAATGACTTAGAAAGGGAACTAACCTCCTATCCAACCAACAAATGTAATCCAAATAGGGAAATTGTGTTGCAATGAGTTCTCCATTGATAAATGTGAGAACCAAGGCAAGCATATGCAAATTTACCTTTATTGCCAATTGCAAATGCGCACAGTATGTATACATGAATTTATCAAGCAAACTCGTCTTCTCTAGGATTTGGCCCATGAAGAAGAAATAGATCCCATATATGGAAGAAGTTGCATGTTGGTTCATAATCCACTAGAGGGAGAAGGTAATCAACACTTTATGAGCCTTGGCCTTCATTTCTACAGCATGTGCCTTTCTCTTCCCAAAGAATTGCGTGATCTCATGTTGCATCATCTTCTTAATCTCCTTCATGTTAACTTTGCCATGTTTCAGTGTTGATAGGAAGTTAAGCTCCATTCCTTTCTCTCCTTTGATTCTTCCTTACCCCATCATCTACATGCTCACCCTTTGTCTCTCCCCATTTCCACTTGCTTCCATACACACTTTGCATGTTTAAGTCATTGTGGACATTGCCCATGTCATAGGTTGCCTCACCTTAACTCTAGCTAATGCCTATTAATTGTGGCTACCACCATGTCCTCCTCACATGCAACACATACCTCCACTATCTCCTGAACCTTCCTTGATGGAAAGGTAATATTCTTGAAATGTTGATTGCATGTGCAAGTTGTAACTCCCCATCTATTTTGTTATGGTGATACAAAATGGTCTTGAATTTGTATACTTTTTTAGAGTAACCTAAGTCAATTATTTGTATTATCAAAGTAATGTCATGATCCATGCATGTTCAATGATGGGTAGGCTCCTTGTCATGTTTACAAGCTTGAATTATCAATTGACGTGCACAATCTTTTGAGTTTTGATATTGGCCAAAGATTAGAAACTACTTTCAAAACCACACTTTTTGTAATGGTCCCTCTAGCCCTGAAAAAAAAAGAACAATACAGAACAATACTATCTCATCTAATGCTAGACGATTCCCCCTATTTTGATGAAAAAGAAAAGGACTTGTAGCAACTCTTGCCATGTTATTTAGGTAGCCTAGTTGCATGCTTATAGTTACTACGTACTCTAGGAAAGTAACAATGTGATTATTATGAAAAAACATCAAATGTCAAATCTATTGCCTTGAAGCCTTTTTGGACAACTTTCTTTTTGGTGTGTTATATATTTTGCAAGGTACTTTTAAAAGCTTAAATTTTATGTAGTACACACAGCTTTAAGATACTCATGTTACTTTGACTTTTAGATTTTACAACTAGCTTGTAAAGTTAAAGTCTCATATATGTACCACTTAGGAAAAAGATCATGAACATACAATGCACCATGCTAGAACTTGACGAACAATCCAAAATTTTAATCTTAGTGGCTATAGTGAAGCTTCAATTACTTTATGAAGAGATTGGAAGGATATACTATTCTTCTTATCCTAAGTGTATCTTTATTTTGAAGGGAAAATTTTGTGAAGGATAAAACCCCCTTTGAAAGGTACTACAACGTTCAACCTTTCATGAATGCACTTATCTCATTACACCATAAAATGTGACTTGCTTTTGCCTTGCATATTGCCAATAGCAATACATGATAGAATGTGCCTTACTAGTTATAAGAGCATGGAAATTTTGTATCTCAAGGTAAAGGGGTCAATTAGGTGAGTCTCCCCAAAAGCAAGATGCACCCCAACCCAATTTAGTGAAGGATTGCACAAAAAATGTATACTATTACTATATTATTTTGGTTGTAGGTTCGGGAAGCCCCTTGAACCTCCATAGGGCTTTTCAAACGTACCCCCTTTTCTAAACCTCCCTTTTTGTAAATTAAAGCCCCCCCTCTCTCTCTCTCTCTCTCTCTCTCTCTCTCTCTCTCTCTCTCGTAATCTCACCCTTTCTCTTCCCCCTCCCCTTTTTAATTGAACCCCCCCATATGTAGGGCCTACTCTCTCTCTCTCTCTCTCTCTCTCTCTCTCTCTCTCTCTCTCTCTCTCTCTCTAATTAAAATCAAACTTCTTTTTAAATCAAAAGTTTCTCTCCCTCCCTCTCTCTCTTAGTTAGATTAAACTTTTAATCTAAAAGTTTCTTTTAATTAAATATTTTTAAAAGCTTTTTTGATAGTTTTTCACACACTTTGAGAGGAAGAGAGAGAGAGAGAGAGAGAGAGAGAGAGAGAGAGAGAGAGAGAAGAAGAAGAAGAAGAAGAAGAAGAAGAAGAACAAAGAGAGAGAATCATAAAGAGGAATGATAACTTTTAAAAGAGAGAATAAAAAATGGGAAAAAAGAGAGGGAGAAAGAAGAGAGAGAGAGAGAGAGAGAGAGAGAGAGAGAGAGAGAGAGAGAGAGAGAGAAGAAGAAGAAGAAGAAGAAGAAGAAGAAGAAGAAGAAGAAGAAAGAGGAAAAGAGGGAGAGTGAGGGGAAAAAGAGGAAACATAATAATCTTTTTTAAATTAAACTTTTTTTAATATAGTTTTTATTTAGAGAGACAGAGACAATATATAATTTGAGAGAGAGAGGGGAAATAGAGAAAGAGAGGAAGGAGAAAAATAGGGAGAGAAAGAGAGCGAGAGAAAAAAACTTGAAAGAGAAAGAGAGAAAAAGAAAAATGAGGAGAGAGTGAGAGAGACAAATAACAAAAAACCGAAAGAAAGATACAAAGAGAGAAGAAAAGAAAGAAGAGGAGAGAGAGGGGAACAGAGAGAGAATTATAGAGAAGGGAAAGATAAAATTTAAAAGAGAGAAAAAAAAAGAAAAAAGAGAAGAGAGTGAGTGAGAGAGAGAGAGAGAGAGAGAGAAGAGAACAAGAAGAAAAGCAAGGAGACGAGAAAAGGAGAGAGAGAGAGAGAGAGAGAGAGAGAGAGAGAGAAGAAGAAGAAGAAGAAGAGATAAGATGAACATAAAAAGAGGAAAGATAAAATTTAAGAAAGAGAGAGCGAAAAGAAAAAATGAGAGAGAGAGAGAGAGAAGAAGAAGAAGAAGAGATAAGATGAACATAAAAAGAGGAAATATAAAATTTAAGAAAGAGAGAGCGAAAAGAAAAAATGAGAGAGAGAGAAAGAAGAAAATCTAGGAGAGAAGAAAAGGAGAGAGAGAGAGAGGAAAAGAGGGAGAGACTGGGGGAAAAAGAAAAGAGAATTGTCTTTTTTAAATTAAACATTTTTTGATATAGTTTTTGACTTAGAGAGAGAGAGGAAATAGGGTAGAGAGAGGGGAAGAGAGAAAATAGAAAAATAGGGAATATATATATATATATATATAGAGAGAGAGAGAAAGAGAGAGAAGACAGCAAGAAAAAAACTTGAGAGGAAAAGAAAAATGAGGAGAGAGAGAGAGAGAGAGAGAGAGAGAATAAAAAACCGAGAGGAAGACACAATGAGAACAAAAAAGAAAGAAGAGAGAGAGTGAGTGAAAGAAAGGAAAAATGAGGAGAGAGAAATAGAGAGAGAAGGAAAAGAGAGAGAGAGAGAGAGAGAGAGAGAGAGAGAGAGAGAGAAGAAGAAAGAGAAGAAGAAAAGAGAGAATTTGAATACAAAGAGAGAATTATAGAGAGAGAAAATATAATATTTAAAAGAAAGAGAAAAGAACAAAATTTAAAGAGAGAATGAAGAGAGAGAGAGAGAAAGAGGAGAAAAAAAAGAAAAAAGGAGCAGAGAGAGAAAGAAAAGAGAGAAGAGAGGGGAGAGGGGAGAATAAGAAAAAGAAGAAAGAGGAAAAGAGAGAGAGAGAGAGAGAAAAGAGAAGTTTTTTTTTTAAATTTAAACATTTTTTGAGAGGGGAAAAGGGAGAGAGAAGAAAAAGGGGGGAGAGAGGGAGGGAAAAAGAGAGAGGAAATATAAAATTTAAAAGAGAGAGGGAAAAAAGAAAAAAATGAAAAAATAGGAGAAAGGGAAGGAGGAGAGAGAGAGAGATAGAGAGAGAGAATATGAATATAGAGAGAGATAATTATAGATAAGGGAAAAACACAATTTACACACTTTAAAAGACACTAAGGGGGGAAAGGAAGAGAAAGAAGAAGGACAAGAAGAGGAAGAAGAGAATGAGAAGGAGAGAGGGAGGGAACATGGAGAGAGAATTATAGAGAGAGGAAATATAAAATTAAATAGAGAGAGAAGAAAAAGAGGAGAGAGGGGGAGAGAGAGAGAGAGAGAGAGAGAGAAAAGCAGGAATAGAGAGAGAAGAATAAGAGAGAATATAAACATAGAGAGAGAATAATAGAGAGAGGAAAGTTAAAATTTAAAAGAGAGCGAGAGAGAGAAAGAACAAAATTAAAGAGAGAATGAAGAGAGAGAAAAAAAGAAAAAAAGGAAAAAAGAGGAGAGGGAAAGAGAAGGAAAAGAGGATAGAGGGGGGAGAAGAAAAGGGGGGAGAGAGAGGGGAGAGAAGAAAAGGAGGAGGGGAGAGAGAGAGAGAGAGAGAGAACCATAAGAGGAAAGAAAATAAACTCAAATAGGAAGTACAAAGAGAAAATTAGACATAGGGGATTGGGAGAGAGAGAGAGAGGAGAGGATAAAAAAATTAGCAACAGAGAGGGAAAGAGGAGAGAGAAAGAGGCAAAATGGATTATTGAGCGAAGTTTCCATGCGGTAGCATGGCAACTTTGCTTGCCGCTTTGCAACACGCGAAGCAGCCTAGTGTTCTGTGCACACAAAGTGTGAGCGAAACGCTAGTCTCTTTTAATAGCTAAAGCTATTACACAAATTCTTATGAATGACATATAAGTTTAATAAGTCAAATAAATTTGAGCCATGCAAAAATATTTTATATTTTAGATTTTGTAAAACCTTGAAACAATACATACTTGAGTGTCACTCTATTGTTGGCCCCTCATTGTCACTCTTTTGTGAATCCTTCGTATCTATACTACATTATTATTTGAGCTACAGGTTCGGGAGGTGTCAAAGCACAAGGGAGTTCCCAAGCCTAGCTCCCAAACCAAACCGCTCACATGATTGGATTAATTGCTCACATGATTCGGGGTAGAGAGAGGTTAATCACTCACATGATTGGATTAATCACTCCCACGATTAGGGGCAGAAAGAGATCTCTTTTCACCAACTCCTCCTCTCACTCTCACTTTCACAGGCATCAGGCAGCAGAAGCACAAAAGGAGCAGGCAGCAAGAGAGCAGAGCACACGAGCAGGTCAGGCATCTCTCTCTCTCTCTCTCTCTCTCTCTCTCTCTCTCTCTCTCTTTCTTTCACGGTCTCCAATCCTACTGTAGGTACACCACGCAGTATAGCAATCCCATGCAGTCCACAGCAACAATGTGACCAGGAGAGCTGGCACTTCGCGCAGTCATGCAATTCGCAGCATGCACTTCGTGTAAAGTGCATGCTGCGGACTGTGTGACGTGCAACGTAGTCCACAGCGTGCGGCGCCATGTAGTCCGCAGCATGCAGGTGCCACGTAGTCTGCAGCGTGTCGTAGCCGGCAGTTAGGGGATAGGCGGCTCATGCAGGCCGGCAGTCAGGGGACAGGTGACGCATGAGGTGCAGGCCAATGGTCAGGGGGACAGGCGGTCAAGGGCACGAAACGCACGTCTGATGGTTAGGAGCGCCAAAAGTGCACAGCCAAAGTCAACCAAGTGGTAGCATGGCAAAGTCAACGGTGGCGTGGCGTCACTATCCCGCGCAGCACGAGTGACTGTCCAATGGAGAGAGTGTGTGTGTGTGCGTCCCGCGAGGAGAGAGAGAGGTAGAGAGAGAGAGAGAGTGTGTGTGTGTGTGTGGTGTGTGTGTGTTAGGTTAGGTTAGGTTAGTTTAGTTAGTTGTAAGTTGTTAGAGAGAGAGAGAGAGAGAGAGTAGGTTAGTTTAATTTTTAATTGATTGTTGGTTAGTTTTTTTAATTGTTAGTAACTTAGTAGGTTAGTGATTAGGTTAGTTAATTTTTAATTGTTGGTTAGCTAATTTTTAATTATTGGTTAGTTAATTGTTTAATTAGTTAGTTGTTAGTAGCTTAGTAGCTTAGTGGTTAGGTAGGTTAGGTTAGTTTAGTTAGCTTAGTTAGTTAGTGGTAGGTAGGTTAGGTTAGTGGTTAGGTTAGGTTATGTTAGGTTACTTTAGTTAGTTGTAAGTGGTTAGAGAGAGAGAAAGAGAGAGAGTAGGTTAGTTTAATTATTATTTTTTAATTGTTGGTTAGTTAATTGTTTAATTTTTATTTTCTTAATTAGTTAATTGTTGGTAGCTTAGTAGGTTAGTGGTTAGGTAGGTTAGGTTAGTTAATTTTTAATTGTTGATTAGTTAATTTTTAGTTTTTTGTTAGTTAATTGTTTAATTAGTTAGTTGTTAGTAGCTTAGTAGGTTAGTGGTTAGGTTAGTTTGGTTAGCTTAGTTAGTTAGTGGTTAGGTAGGTTAGGTTAGGTTAGGTTAGGTTAGTTAGTTGTAAGTGGTTAGAGAGAGAGAGAGAGAGAGAGAGATTTTAATTAGTGGTTAGGTAGATTAGTTATGAGTTATTTAGTTGTAAATTAATTGGTAGGTTATTGTAAGTTAGTTGTAAGTAGGTTAGTGAATTAGTAGCTTACTTGGTTAGTGGTTAGGTAGGTTAGGTTAGTTTAGTCTAGTTGTTAGTATAGTTAGTTGTTTTCAAAGAGAGAGAGAGAGAGAGAGAGAGAGAGAGAGAGAGAGAGAGAGAGAGAAGGTTAGTTGTTTGTAGCTTAGGTTAGTTGTTAGTTAGGTAGGTTAGGTTAGTTTAGTTGTTTTGGGGTTAGCTTAAATTGTTAATAGTTAGATAGGTTAAGTTAGTGGTTTAGATGTGTGTTTACTTTAGTTGTTTAATGTTAATTGTTAATTGTTTATTTTATGTTATTAGTTTGGTTGGAAGGTTAGTTGTTAGTAGCTTAGTTAGTTAGTGGTTAGGTAGGTCTAGTTTAAATTGTTAGTTTGGGGTTACCTTAAATTGTTTTCTTAGTGGTTTAGTGTTAGTTTAATTTTTAATGAATTGTTGGTTAGTTAATTTTTAATTATTGGTTAGTTAGTTGTTAATAGCTTAGTAGGTTCATTGTTAGTAGATTAGTTAGTTTTAGTTGTTAGGTAGGTTAGTTAGAGTACATTGTTGTAACTTAGTTATGGGTTGATGCGGTTTAATTTATTGGTGTTTTGGTTTGCTTGGTACAGTTTTGTTTGTGGGATTGGTCATTGGGGCAGTTTTTGACGACTATTATTTATCTGGTGTTTAATTTTTAATTGTTTAATTAGTTAGTTGTTAGTAGCTTAGTAGGTTAGTGGTTAGGTAGGTTAGGTTAGTTTAGTTAGCTTGGTTAGTTAGTGGTTAGGTAGGTTAGGTTAGTGGTTAGGTTAGGCTAGGTTACGTTAGTTTAGTTAGTTGTAAGTGGTTAGAGAGAGAGAGAGAGAGAGAGAGAGAGAGTAGGTTAGTTTAATTTTTAATTGATTGTTGGTTAGTTAATTGTTTAATTTTTTATTGTTTAATTAATTAGTTGTTTTTATTGGTTTGGTGTACGGGTTGGTTCGTTGGTTCGTTGGTTACGTTTCTCTTTCTTAGTTGGTTAGTTAGTTAGTAGGTTGGTTAATTTAGGGTTAGTCGGTTAGTTTAGTTAGTATGTTAGTTGGTCAGGTATTAGCAGGTTCCATCTTCTTCTCTCACCTCTATCTCTCTTTCTTCTTCTCTAACCTCTCTCTCTCTCCTCCTCTCTTTATCTCTTTCTCTCTTCTTCTTCTCTATCTCTCTCATCTCCTTCTCCCTCTTCTCTCTCTCTCTCTCTCTCTGTCTCTTTCTTAGTTGGTTAGTTAGTTAGTAGGTTGGTTAGTTTAGTTAGTATTATGTTAGTTGGTAGTTATAGAGAAAAATCTTCATATTCTCTCTCTTTTTCTCACTTCTCCTCCTTTTTCTTCTTCTTTCTCTCTCTCTTTCTCTCTTCTTCTTCTTCTCTCTCGCTCTCATCTCCTTCTCCCTCTTGTCTCACCTCTTCTTCTTTGTCTTCTTCTTCTTCATCCCCCTGCTCTCTCTCTCTCTCTCTCTCTCTCTCTCTCTCTCTCTCTCTCTCTCTCTCTCTCTCTCTCTCTCTCTCTCTCTCTCTCTCTCTCTCTCTCTCTCTCTCTCTCTCTCTCTCTCTCGCTATGTCTCTTTCTTAGTTGGTTAGTAGGTTGGTTAGTTTAGTTAGTATTATGTTAGTTGGTCTGGTAGTTACGGAGAGAAATCTTCATCTTCTCTCTCTTTTTCTCGCTTCTTTTTCTTCTTCTTATTTTTTTCTCTCTATCTCTCCTATCCTTCTTCCTCCTCTGTCTCTCCTTCTTCTTCTTCTTTGTCTTTTTCTTCTTCATCCCCCTATTCTCTCTCAATGTCTCTCTTTCTTAGTTGGTTAGTTAGTTGGTAGGTTACTTTAGTTTAGGGTTGGTTGGTTAGGTGTAGAGAGAGGGAGAGGGAGAAGCAAAGAGAGAGGGTTAGTTGAACTTTGGCGGTGTTAGATATGGGAGTTTTCGTTGTTTCTAAATTTTGAGAATATTTTATATATCCCTCAAGGTTAACGCGTGTTTTTTTCCCAGTATGGAGGCTTCTGCAGCAAACAAGGATATGTCTGTAGAAGATACTATATAGTGCACTCCTAACGTGAAAATGAATGTATGCAAAATAAAGGAGGTCACAAGGAAGAAGGCAGTTTTTCATGCACTTAAGCATGTTGGAGGACATGATGGTTCCATTGGTTCCTTGAGGTTTATTTGTTGCTTGGATGGGATTGAAAAGCAAGTGAAGACACTATTTCGACGTCAAAGAGCTTCGATTTCTATTTGTAAGAACATTGGTGACCATCTACAGAGGATTGAGAGAATGTTGGAAGAGAAATACGAAGGGCACCTTGTTGATGGAGTAATGATACAGGGTGAGTTAGAAGAGATCAAGGTTTATATAGGTGACATTTATGAACATATCCAAAAAAATTGGTGGCCGCATGCTGGATCTTCGAACGATCAAGAAGAGAAGTTGAAAGATCTTCTTAATAGTCCTGGTCGTATAGAGGATGGATTATGTGAGTTGATTGCTCACAAAAACGAGAGCTTGGTCGCACCGGAGAACATTGCTCTTGATGTGCAACTTACTTCTTTGAAAGTGAAAGGGAAGTGGAACCCAAGAGAAAGAAGCTTGGCGGTGAGAGCTATGGTGGATGGAGAGCAAGAGCCAAGAGAGAGACAGACTCAAAAGTGGGAACTCCAACAACCACAATGTGTGGCTGGGCCTTCCTTTATTCAAACTGTCACTAAAAGAATAAAGAATAAGTGATTGTGACGGGCGCCTACCACCTGCAGTGTGTAGTGGCGGGTATTGTCAGTGTAGTAATACATGGGCAGCTAGGCGGAGGTGCCTTTACCCCCAACAACCTCCCACTTAAAGGCGAATCTACCCCGGTGAAAGAGAGAAAAAGGAAAAGATAGTACAACATGTACACATGTACAACAAGATGAGGAAGAAGACGTCATCTCATCCAATGCCCATCAATCTCCTGAGGAAGGCAAAGTGCTCGATAGTGAGGCTCTTCGTGAGCAAGTCTGCAGGATTCTGCTCCGTCGGAATCTTGACAAGGTCAACAAACGTGTCCTCAACGACCTCGCGAATGAAGTGATACCTCACCTCAATATGTTTCATCTTCGCATGGAAGACCGGATTCTTGGCCAACTGAATGGCACTCATAGAATTCGAACGTAGTAGAGGCATAGCACCTGTCATACCAAGGTCTGCAATCAAACGGTCTAACTAGATAGCCTCCTTACAAGCCGTTGTAGCTGCAATATACTCGGCCTCTGTAGTAGAAAGAGTCATACACTTTTGTGCCCTAGACATCCAAGAGATAGCCCCTCTAGCATAAGTGAACACATAGCCAGATGTGGACTTTCTACTATCTGCATGTCCTACATAATCAGAGTTAGTGTACCCCACGACTCCTGTATCCTGGCTTCCATAGCAAAGGCACATATATGCTGTGCCCTTCAGGTACCTCATGGTACCCTTTATGGCATCCCAATATTTCTTGCCAGGTGTAGCCATATAACATACCACAACGCCAACTGCAAAAGCTATATCTGGATGGGTGGCTATCATGGCATACATAAGGCTGCCCATGGCTGATGCATAGGGAATCTTGGCCATCTCAGCCCTCTACTCATCTGTCTGCAAACAATCGGCCTGTGAAACCTTCACATGAGAAGGTAATGGACAGCCAATAGGCTTAACATCCTGCATGTAGAAGCATTCAAGGACTTTATGAATGTACTCCCTCTATGACAAATAGAGTAGTCCCTGAGATCGATCACGTGTAATGTGCATACCAAGTATATGAGAGGCTTGTCCCTGAACTTTCATCTCAAAGCTCTAATTGAGCTGAGCTTTAAGAGCATCTAGTTTCTCATAAGCTGCCCCTACTAAAAGCATGGCATCCACATAAAGTACCAAAATCTGTAAAGAACTATCACGGGCTTTCTTCGTGTACAAGCACGAATCCATAGCACTGCAGCTGTAGCCCTGTGACTGCATGAATGCATCAAACTTATGGTACCATTCTCTAGGTGCCTGCTTCAAGCCATATAGACTCTTCTTTAGCTTGCACACTAGGTGCTCCCTACCAAGGTCTGCAAAGCCCTTAGGCTGCTCCATGTAAATCTCATCATGCAAGTCCCCATGTAGAAAAGTTGTCTTGACATCCATCTGGTACAAGTCCAGGTCAAGATGTGCCACCAAGACCAAGACTAAGCATAAAGTGGTCATCTTGACCACATCAGAAAAGACTTCATCAAATCAGCACCATCCTCCTGCTTAAAACCCTTAGCAACCAATCAAGCCTTGTATGCCGGCTTGGGGTGTCTAAGGGTACTTTTCACCTTGTATACCCACTTGCATGGAAAAGCCTTCTTACCCTGAGGCAAGGAAACCAAATCCCAAGTCTGATTCTTATGCAATGAGTCAAGCTCAGACTGCATAGCCCTCTCCCAAGAGTGACAATTACCCCTATGCATAGCCTCATCATAAGTGAGAGACTCTCCTGCATCTGTAACCAGTACATAATCCATAGAGGGTGCAAAATGGTTAGGAGGTCGTCTATCTCTAGTAGAATGCCTCAATCCAGGCTCTGCTGCTCGACTGACATCCTGTCTAACATCAGCATGTCTAACATCTGGGCCATGAGCATCAGGTGAGGCTGCACACTGTCTAGCTGGCTGTGGCGTGGGCTGAATAGGAGCAAGTGGCTCCTCCTGAAAGATAACTCTGCGTACCTCAACCACATTCTCAGGCTGCATATGCATTTTGTCCTCATGAAAGATGACATCATGGTTGCGGATCACTTTCCACGCTTGCGGATCCTATAGACAATAACCCATTTCTCCTACATCTCCATAGCCAATGAAAATGCATTTGATACTTTTAGGATCTAGCTTATTGCATTTGTCCTTGGGCACATGGCAGAATACCTCACATCCAAAGACATGCAAATGATCATAAGAGGGGGAGGGTTTGCCTGTCCATACCTCCTCTACAACCTGAAAGTCAATGCCACTGCTAGGTGACCTGTTAATGAGATGCATTGCAGTAGTAATTGCCTCAGCCCAAAAGTGATGTGGTAAGCTAGCTTGGCTAAGCATGCTATGGACCCTTTCCTGAATGGTCCTATTCATGTGTTCAGCTATACCATTCTGGGGTGGGATGTAAGGGGCGGTCAATTGACGCTTAATACCCCGCTCATCACAAAACTGCTCAAAAGCATGTGATACATACTCAACCCCATTATCTAACCTTAGGCATTTTAACATTTTTCCAGATTGGTTCTGTGCTAATGCAAGCCAACGCTAAAAGTGTCTATTGGATTTTCTCTTTATGGGATAAGCCCAAACCTTACATAAGTAATCATCTATGAAAGTAACAAAGTACTTTGCCCCACCAAGTGACTGACAGGGCATGGGCCCACATACATCTGAGTGCACAAGAGCCAAGAGCTCACCCATGCGTTTCTTACCAAACTTTTTATGCGTATTTCTAGTCTGCCTACCATACAAACAATGATCACAAGAATCAAAATGCAAAGAGTCAAAAGGCGGAAGATATTGCAAAGCACGAAGCATTTTCATTCCTTTAAGAGACATATGCCCCAAACGAGCATGCCAAAGGGATACATGGGGAATAGAACCCATAGACAAAACATGATCCAATGTAGCTCCTGATACAAGTAAAGGATAGAGGCTGCCAGGCTTGGCACCTCTTGCAAGTACAAGCCTGCCCCACGAGTAATCTTCCATGCAGAGTCTCCAAAAGACACAAAGTACCTTGCATTATCAAGCTGTCTAGCTGACATAAGACTGCAAGTCAACGCAGGTACATGGCATACATCATGCAGAAAAAAAGAGCTGCTAGAAGAAAACTGTAGCCTAACATCTCCAATGCCCACAATGTCAAGAGACCTGTCATCACCAAGACACACAGAACCAGACATGGTATGATAGGTATGAAACCAATCTCTACAGGGTGTCACATGAAAGGACGCACCCGAATCCAAGAGCCAGTACTGCGCATACATAGAATGTATCTCAAAAGTCTGTAAGGCATCGCATGAAGAAGCTGCAAGTATGTAATCATCATCTGAATCAGTGGCCTGCATGGCATTAACCTCTTCTATCTTCACATTGGACTTTGGAGGTACAATACTTCGCTCAAAAGACTTTTCCTACACTTTTTCTTTTCCCTTTTCCTTGCGCTTATTGTCACGCATTTTATGGCACTACAGCCTAATATGTCCTACTTTCCCACAATAATGACATTAAGATCAGACTTCCATCCATGGACTTACTACGACCACGTGATTTGGACCTAGACTTCTGAGAGTCCCTGTCCTTATGATCATTATCATGCCTGCCATTTCTGCCACCTCTAACAGTCAATGTATGTGAAGAGTGGGAAGCATAATTGTTTCTCTTGTTGATTTCCTTAGTCAATAAAGCACTCTCAACATCTTTGATTTTCAGCCCATCAAGCTTGTTCATGCATATGGCTATATGGAATACATCCCATGATTCAGGCAAGGTGCCAAGCAGAAACAACGGGTGCAAGTTGTCTTTGAATTCAATACCTTGTGACAACAGGCTCTTCATGATAGCATGAAACTGACTGAAATGAGATGAAAGGGAGGTCCCCTCCTTCATGCAAAGATCCATTAACTGCTTCAGCCAATACATTTGTGACGCACGACTCTGCTGCACATAAAGCTCTTGAATCTTCTCCCATAGATCCCATGCACTCTGATTCTCATCTTCAACAACATTATGATGGACCTCTTCTGAGAGTGAAAAAATAATGGTAGACTTGCATAGCTTATCGACTTCCATCCAAATATCATCATCCATATCCTCAGGTTTGACACTCTTGAAATGCAAGGGTTTAATATGCAATTTCTACACCAAAACCTATCATATTTGGGACTTCCAATACCCATAGTGGGTACCATCCAACTTGGCAATGTTAAAGAGAGCTGTGTCTTTTAGATGACCAGCCATACTGTTCCAAATCAATGCAAAAAAGGTAAAATTGTAGGTTGCTATGATTAGTAGAAAATGCACTAAAACCATTGTTAAAATTGGCTGAAAGAGTGGATTTCACCAAGAGAAGCACATGTCCACCAAATATGACCAAGATAACATCAAATAGAAAGCATTACCCTCATAGAAGTGCTCAAAATCTGCAGATTTCAGCTTGTTGTAATAAATGACAGTAGTACGTAAAATTGTCCCAAAATGAAGCAATCACTGATACATATGTCACTGCAATTGCCAAGTAGCAAGATACATCCAAAGTGAGTTTCCAGGGGCAAGAAGGTACCAAGAACTGTCAAACCAATAACCTGTCATGCAAGAGACATCTCATAGGTCCAGAAGTCATGCATGTAATGGGTCTCAGGGTAAGAGAAGAGACCAAGCACAAGCACAACTGATAGAGCAATAAGGTCAATACATAACCATCCAAGATGCATACAAAAATGACAAACCTATGACAGAGATAGGTGCCTGCCCCAATAGGCGTATCAAATCAGCCCACTACAGACAAACTGCAGACATAAAGCTCTCAAGAGAGCAAATGCATGTAACTGTCCCATAAGCTCAAGCTCATCTATAAATAAGACTCTGTGTACATCCGAATATACCAAGAGGCTCCCACTGGAAGTGAAGTCAAATGCGAAGAGAGCAAGCAACACTCTAATACATCAAATACATCGTATCAAACATGCCAAATCCCAGTAGGGTACATCTAGAGCATAAATCCCAGGCTATCTCAAACCCGTAAAGCATAAGCATGAAAGCATTCAAAGAGCATGTAACTGACAACCAAATCTAATGCCCAGTAGATCCAAAATGCTCAAATATATTTGAAAAATGAAGCTCCAAGTAACTATCAAGCATTGGCAAACCAAGTGGCATCCATATCTGACCAAAGCATAAATACAAGAGGCCTAAATATCAAGCAGTGACAATAGGCATAGACCGGTCCAAAGCATGCAAACTGAAGCCAAATGCCAGTGAAGAACAACCAAGTCGGAGCTTAATACAAGCTTAAAAGCATTTCGGAACTACAAAGAAGCATTTGACAACCTTTAAATACATCGATATGATCATTCAAACCTCCAGGAAGCACCCTGTATCCATGAACCAATGCATACACCAAGTAAATAAGCTTCAGTCCATTGTATTACAGCAAGCAATTCACTGTTATATGAAGCTCAAATGGTACTCAAATTTGCTCCAAATCAGTCCCAAAGCATAGACATATCATTCCATAACATTCAAGCATCATCGAATATCAATAGGCATCAAACGGGCAATGCCAAGAAGCATTAAACAGTAAATGTCAAGTGCTGCCCTATTTTGACAGTCCAGAGACTATATATACAGCAAAGGGATGAAGGGAGAAGCACTCGAATCGATCATCGGGAGTCAAGCACCAATGCTGGGGAGTAGCAATTCTCGGGAAGGTTACCAAGAGTGCCGGGAAGCCGAGGAGGAGCAGGGAAATGCCAAGGAGCAGATCAGCACAGCCCCCTAAAAATGCGTCGAAAATTGCACTGACTGGTCTTGGGGGCTGGGGGATCTTCAACAGCCCTTGGGGGCACTTGCCAAGATCAAGGGGGCTCCAATGCAGCCTAGGAAGAAACCAATGAAGGTACAGAATCTCAAGGAGGAGGTGGGAGATCAAGCGTACCTGCAAATGAATGTGCCATGGCTGCCATTGAAGCTCGAATTGAAGCTCTTCAAATCCGGGATGAAGAGAATGTTGTGCAAGATCCAATGCCTTTGCTATGATACCAATTGAAAGGGAAATGGAACCGAGGAGGAAGAAGCTTGGCTGTGAGAGCTATGGCGGATGGAGGCAAGAGCCAAGAGAGAGAGAGAGACTCAAAAGTGGGAACTCCAACAACCACAATGTGTAGCCGGGCCTTCCTTTATTCAAACTGTCACTAAAAGAATAAAGAATAAGCGACTATGATGGGCGCTCACCACCTACAGTGTGCAGTGGCAGGTACTGTCAGTGTAGTAATACACGGGCAGCCAACGGAGGCGCCTTTACACCCAACAGAAAGTTTATCTTAATAGATTTTCACCAATGTTAATGCAAATGAATCGTCGTGCATGCTCATCTT
The DNA here is from genome assembly GCF_053477565.2 of Lygodium microphyllum. Lineage (NCBI taxonomy): Eukaryota > Viridiplantae > Streptophyta > Polypodiopsida > Schizaeales > Lygodiaceae > Lygodium > Lygodium microphyllum. The sequence continues at coordinate 125,511,467 of NC_141146.1, forward strand.
TTAGCACTGGAGAACATTGCCCTTGATATGAACTAGAGAACATTGCTTCTTTGAGGAGTGGTTCACAATAGGTTTTTGGCAATGTTAACCAATGCTTCTTTGCCATGGTTTGCTTAGTATATGTAATCCCTCCAAGACTTCTTAAATGAATTGTTTAATGAAAATCTCCATTTTGAAACACATTGTCTGTGTCTTGCAAATTATAAAACTACTTTTAAACCATTTTAATAGTTCCTCTTTCTCTCTATTTCTCTCTCGATTACTACACAATTTTGCTAATGTACTTTTGTAGCTTAGATTGGATTAGATACATAGAATGATTGAAGCTTTCATATGTTGGGACATTTTGTATAGTTTGATTTTGCAATTAGGGTACATATGCCTCTCTCTCTCTCTCTCTCTCTCTCTCTCTCTCTCATATTTAGGTGGCTTATGTGTAGCTCCCTCACTGTGTCTCACTCTCTCTCTCATTCTTCTATCACACACATATAGATACACTCTCTCCTCTCATTCTTCTTCGTGTTTTTCGTCCTCCTCTTCTTTGTCATGTTGGGACACTTTGTATAGTTTGGTTTCAGCAATCAGGGTACATATGCCTCTCTCTCTTAGTGGGTTGGTACATATGCCTCTCTCTCTTCGTTATTGTGAGTTGGTAACTTATTGTAAGCCATCTCAAAATATAGTCCTATGGGATTGGCACCAATACGTATTTCGAGACTCGGGACACCTTCCTAGTTGAACATGTTGTTTTCTCTCAAGATTGTGCAAATATACATGAATGAACATCCATTGGCGGCAGGGCCTTCAGGCAATGCATGGCTAGTGCTTTGTGAGGGCCATGTGTGCATGATGGCACTCATGCGTAGCGTACATATATTCTTTCATGCATTTAGGATTTGTGGTTGCGAATGTGTCTATCGCTTATGTCTTGAATAGCTTTGAGATTTATTTGTTGTGTGACTCTTATGTTCTCTTTAAAGTTTGGTGTAGCCATGGAATAAAGCAAAGGCATGGGAGATATTCCCGACATAGGGCTTTCGACTCTATTGAATGTAGTGGATTCAGTTGAATTAAACAAAATGGCAATGACATCATCTCTTCGACGCTTGCCAGCTTGGAGCCATTCGCATGGGTATGGAAGATAGTTGCTTTAATTGTGCTTGCATCAAAGTGCTACTATATATATTTTTGGAGATGATTGTTTATATATATGATTGCAACCAACGTATGGGCTCTAATAGAATGAATGTGCAAAAAATGAAAGAGATGGTAAGGGGACAAGAGACGCATGTTGCTAAATGTACAAGAGCTACAAAGATTTAGAGAAACATGAGGGCTACTTCAAGTGCTTTGGACTTTAAAAAACTTGAGGCCAGGATGAATGAGTTGATGGAAATGCAAATGAGTTTATGTGCACGTGTTGATCGTGCACTTGCCATGTACTCAATGGAGATATATGAACAGGCTAAAGGTTTGTATGGTGTTGTGTGTGAGACAAAGCACACGCAGGGTGTTCTCCAACAAGTGTCGACTGATCTAGGTGGTGAAGTAAGGGCACTTTCAGCAATTATTTTCGAGACAGGTAGATTAATGAATCTACTGATGAATGATATGTGGGATTTGGTCTGGGGGCTTGGAGATGACCATGAACCTGTGATTTGCCAGAGGGGTTGTTGGTTGCCATTCTTGCAGTTTCAAATGAATGTTAGTAGGTTTAATGCTTTGCTGCAATAATTGAGCCATCAGATGGATGGTCGCATCTAAGGAGAAAGAATTGCTTGGGATGGGACTTATAGGTCAGATTGTCTTGCATATTTTAAAGTGCTTGGGCTAGTACTTTTTATGATAATATATGCTTCCTTTTTGTAAAGCCTACATGGAATGTGCTAAGATGTTTAACACTTTTGATATAACAAAGCGTATTTGAGTAAAATGTATTGAGTGTGTATAACGTGATGTCTCTTTCTTGAGGTTTACATGGAGCAGTTTTGATAGTCCAGTGATGGTTAGTGTAGATTTACATTCGATGTATTGCGTACATCAAATGTATGCAATACATTTAGTTTTGAAATCAAATCATGCCTTTGATAAAGTGTGTTGATAACCATTTCAGTGGTTGCATGTTTAATTTATTTTATTAGTTAATTGAAATCGATCAATTATGCATGGTTTATATCTAAATTCTCTATCTTAGCAACAAGGCTCTCTCTCTCTCTCTCTCTCTCTCTCTCTCTCTCTCTCTCTCTCTCTCTCTCTCTCTCTCTCTCTCTCTCTCTCTCTCTCTCTCTCTCTCTCTCTCATGGGCGGGCGCAACGTCTTTGTAGATAGATACATTGACGGGGTTCCTGGCATTGACTCAAATAAATTGACTTGGTATTGTATCTTGATATTTAATCTTAATATTTAAACATTTAAATATTTAAATTATAAATGTGTCTGTACGTATATACTAATCCATATCTTCGATGGAATTAGTTGATAACAGATTTTGTAGCCATCCAATCAATATGGGGTGTTAGCATTGAGCAATTGGTAGAGACTATGCGTTGCATGTTCGTAGGGATGTGCTTACATCCACAAGGTACGAGCAATGACAGGTTGCTAGGCTCAAGGCTCGGAAAGGGATTTTAGATCATGGTAGACTCATTCCTAGGGATATTGAAAACCTATCTCTTCATCAAGAGATTCTAAGTGGTCATCATGAACTAGGCCAACCATAGTTTGGTATAGACTTGGTTAATATTTTGCCATTAGTGGATAGAACGATTAGTGGACCTCAAGTCCGATGACAGTTTGGTGTGGATTTGATGAATGCTTTGCCATCGGTGGGTGGTTGCAATGGTCTTAATCATGTGATTATCGAGTCACACATTAATAATGTTTCAATGTCTAAGTGCCAGAATGGGAGAAATCTTACTTGAGTGGTTTGTGAGAGTGTGTCTCGCAATGTTGAAATTGTAAATGGAGATAATGAGCCAATTGAACAACATGTTGGTATAGACTTGGCAATGATGCACGTTGATCGAGCAATGCCTTGATATTGTTACATCAACAGATGGTTGTAATTTTGGGAATCACCACAATGTGGAAAATTCCATGGTTAATGACTCACGTGTTCATAATATTGTTGTTTTTTATCCCCATAGTGGTGGATTGTGCTCCATTTTACATGCTTTGCTTGCAAAACAGATGTTCACCCAGCGACATCAGTACTGCTATTTCAAGAGCCAAATGTGCATTCCATGGGAGGTCTTTCTGAAATGTGTGAGAGGTGTTTAGCTAAGTTGTGGAGATGTGAGACTTGGGTGCAAGGGTTGATTTTGTTTAGAAGGCACGGCTCGAAATGGAAAAGTAATGTTGCCACCATTGCAATGTCCACCACAGCCATTGCATGATTTGTTGCATGGTATGCACCCTCAAAGTAAGATATTTAAAAATAACATACGAGTATACAACAGTGCTCTTGCATTTGTATCACTCGGAGCTAATGTTGACGAGCTACCTATTATCGAGAATGGTTACACCTTTAGAGTGCATGGCTCTATTTATCACTGTATAGGTACTTTGCTTCCTAATGTGCAATGTCAAGAAAGGCCAAGATTTGCACAACTCTATGTTTATGATATCGAGCATGAGTTGCTTCATAGGCTAGGGGTTATGCATGATTTATTACCGAATTTGCTAGGGAGCTTCAATCTATGATACATGACACAACATATATGCACAACCTTTTAGGCCTGTGGGTTTGCAACTGCAAAATAATCCCGTGCAAGAACTAAGAATGAGTATTTTTGGCATTCAAAGAACCAGTAAACAATACTCTACTCTTGTAGCAACTGAGGTTGCAGCTATCATGCCGGGGCAGGGTGATGAGGATACTCTTGATCGTCGGGATATTCATATTTACACTTGGGGTGGTCGATGTGTTGCTATTTCAAACTTGCATAGAGCATATATGCCAATGCTATATGTCCTCCTTTTTCCTATGGGAGATGATGGTTGGCATGTAAAGATTCCCTACAGTAATGTTAGTATTCCTGTTAACATAAATGAATTGTCCAATAAAAATTGTGTTACCTAAATGCAAATTTATGCATTCTGTCTTCAAGTGTGCCAAGATACTGAAGTGTACATATTGTGTGGTGGTCGACTATTGCAACAATTTATTGTTGATGCTTATTGTAGTATAGAGCAGTGTAGGTTAACTTGGTGTCACCAGAATCAATCAGCGTTGCGACCAAAGGCCTACAAAGGCCTGACAGACATGGTGGGGGCAAACAATAATGGGCCAATACAGATTGTTGGTGCCTCTGTTGTCAAGAGGATAGTTTTATAGGCATCATTCACGGGTGGTTGTTAACCCTCAAACGAACAAAGGTGGAAATTCTGGAAAAGCTGAAGCAGAAGATAAGGCCAAGGCAAAAGTGAAACAGAAGACGAAGGCATGCCAAGAAAAATCTAGAAACACAAGAAGCGCAGAAAAGTCCTAAATAAGGGAAAAATGCGCACAAGGAAAAGCACAAGTCAATACTTTTGTAAAAGAGCGCAAGCACATCATGATTTAATTTAAGGAGCATCGGGCTCTCACTTGTGTAATTTGTAAATGTAGACGGGCGGTGGAAAGGAAGCTAGGAAGATAGAATGACAATGGGGAAAAGGGCCTAGGCCATGGTCGGCCATGTAAAAAAGGGCCTAGGCCATGGTCGGCCATGTAAAAAAGGGGATAAGGGGATGACCGCCCAAAAGGGATTTAGGGTTTTGTATATAAAGTTGAAAAGTGAATGAGAAGCTCATTCTTGTGTGTGTCCAAAAGTGGCTCTCCTCTTCTTCTTCTTCTTCTTCGTGTTCTTGCTTGCTTAAGCTTGTGCTTGAGAGAGGGAGTGTGAGAGTGTGAGGGAGTGAGTGTGTGATTGTGTGAGGGTGAGGGACCGGGGAGGAGAAGCTCTCCATTTTCTCCTCTCTTCTTCTCTCCTCTTCTCTTCTCTTGCCTTGCTCGCAGCGATGGAGCTTGAAGCGTGGAGCTTGAGGATGGAACTTGCTTGAAGCTTGCACTTGAATCGTGGAGCTATCGGAGTGTGCGGGAGAGGAGGTAACTAGATCGGCATGGAGGTAAGCTCACTACACCCATAGATATGGACGGCACGTCAGCTATGTGAGAGGTAGCCACTAATGCTCGGCTTGGAACGTTTAAAACAATAAGCGGTCAGTGGGTCTTGGTGGTTGAGCGAAAGCCCCCTCCATTTTGGTTCCATTGCCGGGACTAACGGATTCAAGCCTTGAGTGCTTGCGCGCTTCGAATCAAGCATTGATACTAGTTTTCCATGAACCGGTGCTTGAGGTAGATAGGTAGGAAGCGAGGGAGTTTGAAGAGGTATTCGATCTCCTAGCAAGTAGGTTTTTGTTGTTTTGGACTTGGGAAAGCATGATGGATTAGTGTAGGTATTTTTCTTATAATTTTTTCTTGCATTTAGGAAGGATAGGAGCACAACATTGGAGCAAACAGTAGGGTTTTCTGTTGTTGTATAATAGGCTGAAACAGGGGCACAAATTCAAAATTTTGGTTGGAAGAGTATGAGAGACTAACTTTTGAGGTCATAGCAAGCTGGGATGGGGTAATAAGAGGCCCAGGAAACTAGGAAAGACTACATTTGACATCCTGCATTCTGAGAAGAGAGTGAGCTTGAGAGCCAGGGAGAGAGCAAGAGAGAGAGAGCTGCGGGGAGATCGTTGAAGCGCTGATCGATTTGAATGCCACATTGATTCCATGTATGCCTGGCAGTTCCTTCTATTGTTTTACACCTATTTGGAAGGCACGGGACGATTCCGTGGAGTAGGCATTGACCTTGAGGCATCGCGCGCAACCCGCAGGCCGTCGTTCGCGCCGTCAAACCAGTCCGTCCGATTCCCAGAATTGGACCACCCTGTCCAATCTGATTCCTAGAATCGGACCACTGCGAGAATAGGACCCAGTCTCAAAATCGGACACTTGGACCCTAAAAATTGAACTTCAAAATCGGACACTCGGACCCTGGAAATCGGACACAAGTAAATGGACAGCTCAGAATCGGACGCCTCTCAAAATTGGACATCCGATTCCAGAAATCAGACATGACCAAAATTGAACCACTCGGCCTATTGGACCAACCCAAAATTGGACGTTCGATTTTGATAATCGAACTCCTGAAAATTGGGCATCTGAGAATCGGACAGAAAACTGTCAAAATCAGACAGGTATCTAGAACACAAATTTTGACGCATCTAAATCCCGAAATTGACCTCAAAGGCTATGTAGAGCTAAAGGCACATCACAGATCCATCACTGGGCTGAAACTTAGAGCAAGTAGTTCAAAATTTGGCTATAAGCAGTTCTCCAAATTGCACATGGTGTTTACCGTAACAGCCCTGCAAGCCGGGGGGGACTGCCCCCCCCGGACCCCTACAGCTGCCCCCTCTGCACCTCCCCCAAGTAGGTTGGAGAGAAAATGCGTACGTCGTGACAGCTCCTCCAAATTGAACCCTAGTGTAGTAATGGCTCTACACGAGCATGGATTCTCACTTGCAAAAGAGCAACCAAAAGCCCATACCCGAACAGAGAGAAACAGAGACCCTAGAATATCAATGGGCCAATCTAGCCAACAAGGGCAAAAAAGCCACACTGCAAAAACACATATGTGTTGCATTCGGACTACATCTAGTCAAAGCGAAAAGCAACAACATCAAGCTACAAAAGCGAGAATAACTAGATATGACAGTCCTGACGATAAATGCTCCTTGAATAGCACTGCACTGATGACCCAAGACATTGGTGGAGAATCCACATCTGATCGTGCAATTGGGGACTCAAGGGCATTTGTTAGAAGGCTCAAATTTACAAGCCAAGACCCAAAAGACGAAGCCATAGTACCACCTACTTATCTTAGGGTCAAACTCACCGTGAAAAGAGAGTACACTATCGATGCTTTGATTGATGAAGGATCAGATTTCAATATCTTGACCCATGAAGCATGGACCCTACTAGGCCAGCCAGAGCTCACACCAATTAATGCAACTCTTAGCCCTTATGGGGGACACCCACAAGTGCTCATAGGGAAGTGCAGAATCCTTGCAACAATTGAAACTGAAAGCTTGCCTATCCTATTTCATGTTCCTCCAAATAGTGCTAGCTGCGGGAAGGAAACCCTCCTAGGAAGACCCTTCAAAAGGGCAACCAAGTGTGAGGCTGACTATGTAGCACAGAGAATACACCTGACACTACCGCGTGTAAGGATAGTCACAACCTTTAGTAAGGGTGACCTCATCGAACCTCGAGGAAAAGGTAAGGAAGGTGCTGACATAACAGTCAAGCCTACTAACAAGAGCAAGGGCTTGTTGGAAGAATTGATACAAGCACAGGTCGAACAATGAGAACCAGTGAGTGAGGCCATACCTGAAACAAGAAGGTCAAGAGACAATGCCAAGGATGGGCTTTGGACTAACAAATATTGTAGAAGACCCCAAAAGAAGCTCAAGCCGTATAGACGATGCATCGATGGAGGGTCAGCACAACACCACGATGGATATCCAAAGCTTGCTATGTGCTCAAGGGTATTACGTAGGTAACCGATGGATTTGGGTGCCAAAACCCCTTGCTAAACCTCCCTTATCGACTGAAGGCCAGATCATATCAAGAGCAAAGAAGCGTAGAAGGAGATCTAAACAAAAAACTAAGTCTCGAGTCAACAACAGTGGAGTGACCGAGCCCCTCGTGGAGGTCAAAATCAGGAAAACCAAACAGGGCCAATCGGAGGGTAGATCCTCAGCCTAGCGTGCTTGACAAGCAGATATCAAATGTAATCGTTAAGGATACGCAAAAGCCACTAGTGCCCAAGGATCTTTTGGTTCCCCAAGAGGATAGCAGGCATCATAGGCACAACATTGCTCATGGCAAGGTTAAATGCTCAACAAAGCAGATAGCAAAATCATCTAATAGCCACGAGCAAATCTCCCAGCCAGTGTCAAAGCCACTTAAGAGTCCCAAGTCTCCTACACCCTCTTCCCCTAAACGGACACAGGAAGCACAATAGTCGTCAAGTGCGGCTACTCAATCCCAATCTCTACCTACATCAGAGCTTCCAAAGGTCCAAGAGGTAGGACACGACACCACCCTTAGCTGTCAACCTAAGGATGTGTCTGTGCAATCCACCGTGGCTAGCTCAACTGATACTCGATCTACGCAAGTGAATGCTTTAAGGGCAACAAAAGACACAACCTCTTCCAATCGACCTAAGGACTTGACACTGCAATTTATCCATAGTAGCAAGTCCACTAAACTAGCTGCTACTACTTCCAATCAGGGATTATAGCAGTCACAGCCCTTGGCTGTGACAATGCCCCTTGCAGAACGTGTCCTTAGTAGTTTACCTGTGGAGGAGGTATCGCAACCAACTTCATTGACAACGCCAGCACTTCCAAAGTGCCTAAAGTCTAGGCTGGAGGAGTTAAACAGAAGGGAAGAGCTAAACTCTCCAAAAAGAGAGGCAGTTGTACCCTCACAACCTAGCAAGTCTATTCAGCAGGCCACGGCTATGTCCCATAAGGACACACTAGAGAAAGAGAATGCTGAGGCCCAACCAAGCACATCAACGGTTGACCTAGTCCAAGGTCCTGAGTCGTTGAGAGATGCACCTTCACTGACCAAGAAAAAGAGGAGAAAACAGCGAAAACAACAACAGTTACAAGTGGTTGTGGACCCCAAGAACATTGGCACCAAGAGCACTGGAGAGCTGAGGAATAAAGCATCGAGTCCATCTACCAATGACCCCATTGACACCTCTCCTAGTAGTGGTGAAACCTTAGACACACCCATGTGCTCTGAAAAATCAAAGCAGTCATTACCATCAACGGTTGCTTGCAACACTCAATCCACCGACAACAGAACTCGCATTGACCAATCAAGAGTGGATACAATGTTATCACAATAGGATGATAAATTTATACCAGTCACATCCAAGGAGAACCATGACGCAATAACAAAGCCTCAGGAGAAACATGGAAACCCCAAGAGCATAAGAAATCCTAGCGTTGACCAATCTTGCTCGTCTAGGCCTGAGCCCCCAGCTATGCTAAAGCCTAGGCAAACTCCTAGAATCTTGCATGAGATAGCAACCGAGCAAGCCCTCGTTGAACATAGAAGTGTCACAGAATGCTTAACCGAGTTGGATACTAAGCTCAAAGTGTTCGCACGTGTCTATGTCCTGGCAAACATGGACGCATTCCCTAAAGAGCAACTTGAAGAATACTTGTCATTTCCCTTATCCTGGGAAGAGCAAGAACATCTTGATGAGCACTATAATAGGCTCCTGTATGAACGCATGCAACTCATCTTTGACGAGGAAGCCGATGAACTACGCTTAACTGTAACATTCAATGATGTGCTCTGCCAACCAAATCTCTTGGAGATAGAGCTACTAAAGTGACAATTAGAGGGTCAAGTCAATATTTGAACAACGTTGGTGTGAAAACTGTGTTGCAATGGCCGAACTAAGAGCCCAGATCATGATAGTCTCAGAGGAGCGATTGGCCAAATGACGGTCTCAAAGAGACCCAACCTATGTGGCACCAACTTCCTTTCGAGTGCTAACTGCCATTCGAGGTACGGACTTATTTGAAACTAGCCAAGAGAACTCTCTGTCTGATAAGGTTCTCAATGAGGAGGAGTTACATGTTGCCAGTAGACTCGGGCAAGGTTCCATGTTACTCGATGTTGCAAAATATCTATCGGTATTGAGTAAGCTGCCACGAGTACTGGATGCGTGTGCCACACTCCATTACAATCCAAAGTTCTACAATTGGCTTTTATCCTTCTGAAGCGACATGGATTCGTAAACATGTACATAAATAAACAATGAATTTTGTGACCATGTATAGATAATATCAATACACACAAGCAATGATAGTAAAGTGTAGGGAGAAGAGTTGGGTTTGACAGGCTAAGCTCCTTAGGTCCTCCTCTCACCACACATTTAGAAGTGGTGTGACCATTCCTGCCTCCAAGGGGAGGCATGCAACCCTCATTACTGACATAGGAAGCCTTGACCAACATCTCTTATGGTGTAGACAGGGAACCATCCCTTTCTATACATCTTTCCCTCTTTCCAGTCTATCCTTTCGAGGATAAGCCCTGCCCCACTCCATGACAACTAGTCCATGCGACTTAGCATGAGCCAATATCTGCTAATGGCTACAGACCAAATGAACATCATCATGGGGGCCATCCCTTTATAACAAACATTGTATGCCTCACCTCTCCCCTTCTCGTCATGTGCACTTGATAACCCACTATATAATTCCTTCCATGCAAACAGTTTTATCCTGCTTCAAGGCCTGATCCTCGGTTCGCATATTGCAGGTCCCCCTATGGTAGCCGACATGGAGCACCCAATGCAGTTGGCTTGCAAGGACGCTATTCGCCTTCGAAGGGAGCATGCAGCACAAGCGCCTCCACCAAAACACTACGTGCCTACTCTAAAGAGGTACGTGCCGAAAAGAGGCCCTAAACTACACCACCCAAAACACAGGCCAAAAACCCCCCAAGCCAAGAGGACGAGGGCTCAAGGGAGCACACGGGGTGTGGCAACACTAGCTGTGTAGGCTCCCACCAAACGCTCAGGCACCAGGTGCTCGAAAGAGAAGAGGGCAGCTCGGGACAAGCAGGAATTTGACGCATTGTTTAAAAGCATCTTGGAAACAATTTCGGCCAGGGACTATACCATCCGGGTCCCAGCTGACATCTTCCCCGACCAGCCTCATAGGAGCCCCTCACCAGCAGAGCCTCAGTCACTCGACCACCTGGACTCGCCCCGCCTCATACAAATAGAGTAGCCCCACGTTATGTAAAAAGGCTTATCAAATGCTACATGGCCATGACTTTTTGTCTCTAAAGGGTTACGTACTGACATGTTTCCCGATTGTACAAACTTTTCATATTTACGTTTACTATGTTTCATGTCTTTAGCAAAAGAAAAAGATAATCAAGCGCATGTGATAAGTATCTAAGTCAACACCATGGAATTCAGATAAGTGATATCTCCTTGTGTTGCACTAGTTTATTATAGTTGTGGCATGAGCCATGCATGTACTCTCATGAAGTGATAAGTGGATGCAAGATGATGCAGGTCTTTGTGCGAAAGTGTTCAATACCCAAGACACCACAAGACTGCCAATCCTACGAAGAGCCGCGACAAAGCTACGCTGCCGAAAGTGAAAATCACCCTTGCGAGTGCCCACGTCGCATGGCCCAAAGCATGAGCTTAACCACTTCCTCTTTCTGGGTTATACTCTATGCTGCCAGGCACTCACGGCAGTCGTTACTCCAGTTGTACCAATATCGCATGTTCCAAAGAGGGTTGCAATATCTCATGTGTATCTCCCCACCTCAACAACTACTTCTCTAAGAACAAGGCTAGGACACACTCATCACTGTAATATCCATTTCCTAAGCCTTCAAACCTTGACATTTCCCAACCCACTGAAAGGGTGATAGCCTCAGCATATTGCAATGGTTGTACTAAGGCAAGTCCACCAAAAAAAAAGGAAAGAGAAAAAAAAGGAAAAAAAGAAAAGAAAAGAATAAGAAGCACCCACGATCACAGCACAGCACCTAGGGGTCCTCAAATTAGGTACGACCAATGACCTTGGTTGGTTGGCTCCGTCTCTAGTCCCCTAGCCCTTTAGCATTACCCACAATTGTTTAGGGCACATCAAGGGCAAGACATACCTAGGGAACTTGTCTTGCCTATGGTTAGATATGTTACCCTGACCTAGTCGCATGATTCCCTCTTGCACTCTGCCTTAATACTATTGCAATCAATTGTGGTAAGCACCGCAAGAATGGCCATAAAAAGTACACTGTCCTCATCATCACATAGGTCCAATAGCTACCAGCTACCGACAGTGTAGTGTCCTTGTGTTCAATTATGTTACGTTGTGTAGTCACAATGCAATGGATGTCTCCTACACCTTCACATGTACTTCTTCTCAACATGGACAACTTTGCTTCATCCACACATTGTTACGAGAAACCAGCCGTGGTCTTCTAACTACGTAATATCTAAGTATGCACGAGCACTCACATAATATTTGCACCAAAATATATACACAGCTTGGGTCCTTAAGTGTAGGACAATACTCTCAGCTTGCTTAGAGTTCCGACGTGTCTCCCAAACTAATTGAACTATGTCTTGTGCACGATAGAGAAGACTAGCACTACCCCTAGGGACAGACCACCTATGAGAGATTTTCAATTGCAGGTATTGAAGACTCCAACGAAAGTGTCATTCGCTCTTCATCGACATCCTACTCTGAACTCTTATCCTTTATCATCTTGCAAGCCCGCTAAAAATCGGCATGTGCAGAATCCCCAACAAACCAACACTTGTGCTGGCCATTAGTGCAATCCCCAACTCCAACAACCCTACCACCAGCCACCTAGGCCACCAACATGCCCCCAACCACCTTCCTCCACACCACCACCAACACTCCTCCACAGCAACCATCGATGTCCCTTTCACCCACGTCTTCAGTACATGCCAAAGCCTGCTACCTACGACGGTGAGTGCCATGGGACTGGCACTCGTCTAGGAGGGGGGTAATGTTAACCCTCAAACGAACAAAGGTGGAAAATCCAAAAAAGCTGAAGCAGAAGACAAGGCCAATGCAAAAGCCAAACGGAAGACGAAGGCATGCCAAGAAAAATCTAGAAACACAAGAAGTGCAGAAAGTCCTAAATAAGGGAAAAAGGCGCACAAGGAAAAGCACAAGTCAATACTTTTGTAAAAGAGCGCAAGCACATCATGATTTAATTTAAGGAGTGCTGGGCTCTCACCTGTGCAATTTGTAAATGTAGACAGGCGGTGAAAAGGAAGCTAGGAAGATAGAAGGACAATGGGGAAAAGGGCTTAGGCCACGGCCGGCCATGTAAAAAAGGGGATAAGGGGATGACCACCCAAAAGGAATTTAGGGTTTTGTATATAAAGTTGAAAAGTGAATGAGAAGCTCATTCTTGTGTGTGGCCAAAAGTGGCTCTCCTCTTCTTCTTCTTCTTCGTGTTCTTGCTTGCTTGAGCTTGTGCTTGAGAGAGGGAGTGTGAGAGTGTGAGGGAGTGAGTGTGTGAGTGTGTGAGGGTGAGGGACCGGGGAGGAGAGGCTCTCAATCTTCTCCTCTCTTCTTCTCTTCTCTTCTCTTCTCTTGCCTTGCTCGCGGCAATGGAGCTTGAAGCGTGGAGCTTGAGGATGGAGCTTGCTTGAAGCTTGCACTTGGATCGTGGAGCTACCGGAGTGCGCAAGAGAGGAGGTGACTCGATCGGCATGGAGGTAAGCTCACTACACTCGTAGATAGGGATGGTGCATCGGCTATGTGAGAGGTAGCCATTAGTGCTTGGCTTGGAACGCTCGAAACAATAAGCGGTCCATGGGCCTTGGCGATTGAGCGAAAGCCCCCTCTAGTGGGCCAAGGCACATGTATCAATTATATCAAGATACCATGGCTATAGTGCAACGAAAGGGAAAGCCTGACCTTTTTATAATAATGACATGCAATCCAAAGTGGTTGGCGACAACTAATGCTTTATTGCATGGGAAAAGTACTTATGACCGTCCAGATTTGACTACTTCGTGTTTCATAAAAAGCATGCTGATTTAATGTACATGTTGTTGCGGAAGGATCTCTTTAGAAAGGTTGCAAGCTATGTTACTGTGATTGAATTCCAAAAGAGGAAGCTACCACATTCTCATACTTTGCTAATTTTAGAGTCATCTTTCAAACCTTCTGAAGCATGTCACCACGATAGACTAGTTTGTGTTGAGTTGCCCAATAGAGTTAAGTTTCAAGCCTTATTTGAGACAATTTCAAAGTGCAACATTCATGGCCCTTGCGGAGGATTAAACTCCAAGAGTCCATGTATGGATAAGGGTAGATGTACTAAAGACTACCCTTGAAAATTAGTGGATATAACAACGGTTGATAGTTTTGGCTATCCCATTTATAAAAAACGAGATTATGAAAACTTTGTGATCATAAATGGTAATGTTATTGATAATCAATGGGTTGTTCCATATAATCCTTTCTTGAGTAAAAAATACAATGCACACATAAATGTGGAGGTGTGCTCGACAATTGTGGCTGTTAAGTATTTGTATAAGTATGTGTCCAAGGGGCATGATCGTGCAACTGTCAAATTTTCTCTCGGGGTTGATTCAACATGGAATGTGGTGGCGATGTTCACGAGGTGGGCGAGATACAAAGTTATTTGGATGCACGATATGTTTCTGCCTCTGAGGCATGTTGGCAGATCTATGATTATGCATTACACGATGAAAAGCCTGATATACAACGTTTACAGGTCCACTTACCTGGTGAGAACTATGTGGCGTTTCGAGATATAGATAGTATACCAGATGTTTTGCATAATGAAGACCTCCAGAAAACTACTCTTACTGAATAGTTTGTGTGCAACCGCATTCATCTAGAAGCTAGGACTATTCTCTATCATGACTTTCCAGTGTATTGGGTGTGGAATGCACAACATAAGATGTGGACTAGGAGGAAGCGTGGGAATACACGTGGTCAGATGTATTTTGTAGTGCCTACCTATGGTGAGCTATACCGGATGCTTTTAACAGAGTGTCGGGGATATATTTCTTTTGAAGATTTGTGTATTGTTGATGATGTAGTCTATGATACTTTTAGGGATGCTTGCATTGCAAGGGGTATGTTGGAGAGTGATGATGAATATGTTATGTGCTTAGAAGAAGCTGCCTCTATGCAAATTGGTGCTTAACTCCGTACTTTGTTTGTTGCAATTTTGGTATTTTGTGAGCCAGCTCGCCCTGGCCATCTATGGGACTAATTTTTGTTGCCAATGGTAGAGGATATCATGTATAGATTGCAGCTACAACACGTGCAGCACGCCTCTATTGGTGTTCTGCAGCATGAGGCATCTAACATGGCTTTGTTACATCTGCAAGACCTTTTTCGCCATGTAGGGTGAAGACTCTCTGATTTTGATGGGTTTCCTGAACCTCATCAACCAAACTCATAACTACATGCTAACCCTCTTTTGCAAGATGAATATGCATACAACACATCAAAACAACATAGGGTTCCTGAATCCATGGAGGAAATGTTGAATAAAGGATAAAGAATTTCCTTTAGTGCAATTATGGATGCTGTTGACATAGATACTAGGGATGTATTCTTTTTGGATGGTCTTGGTGGGTCTGGGAAGACTTTCATGTATAAATGTTTACTTGCAAAGCTGCGCAGTGGCGGATAACAAGAACATAGAGAGAGGGGAGGGGAAGAGAAAGGGAGAGAAAATAAAAAATTTCACACACACACACACACACACACACACACACACAGAATGAAAAAATTTAAATAGAGAATGAAGGAAGAGAGAATAAGAAAAAAATGGAAAAAAAAGAAGAGGGAGAGAGAAGGAAAGCACAAAGAGAGAGAGAGAGAGAGAGAGAGAGAGGAAGAAGAAGAAGAAGATAGAGAGGGAGGGAAAGACAAAGGGAGAGAGAGAATTAGAGGAATGATAAATTGAGAGAGAGAGAGAGAGAGAATAGAGAGAAAGAGAAGAAGGAAAAAAGAGGAGAGAAATAGAGAGAGAGAGAGAGAGAGAAGAATAATAATAAAAAGAAGAAAGAGGAAAAGAGGGAGAGAGAGGGGAAAAGAGGAAAGAGAAAAGTCTTTTTTAAATTAAACATTTTTTGACATAGTTTTTAACTTAGAGAGAGAGATAAAATAGAGAAAGAGAGGGGGGAAGAGAGGAAATAGAAAAATAGAGAGAGAATAAAAAATATAGAGAGAGAAAATAGAGCAAGAGAAAAAACACTTGAAAGAAAAAGAGGAAAAGAAAAATGAGAGAGAGAGAGAGAGAGAGAGAGAGAGAGAGAGAGAGAGAGAGAGAGAACAAAAAAATCGAGAGAAAGATATAGAGAGAGAGAAGAAAAGAAAGAAGAGAAGAGAGGGAGAAAGAAAAGCAGGGATAGAAGAAAAGGAGAGAGAAAAGAAGAAGAAGAGAGAGAATATGAACATATGAGAGACAATTACAGAGAGAGAAAATATATAATTTAAGAGAGGATGAAGAGAAATATAGAAGAATTAAAAAAAGAAAAAAGAAAAGGAAAACACAAGAGAGAGGGGGGAGAGAGAATAAAAGCAGGGAGAGAAAAAAAGGAGAGAGACACATAAACACAGAGAGAGAGAGAGAGAGAGAGAGAGAGAGAGAGAGAGAGAGAGAGAGAGAGAGAGAGAAGAGAGAAGAAAAAGAAGAAGAAGAATAAGACAGAGGAAAAGAAGGAGAAAGGGGGGAAATAGGAAACAGAAAAGTCCTTTTAATTTACATTTTTTTAGAGGGGGAAGGGAGAGAGAGAGAGAGGAAAAATAAAATTTAAACGAGTGAGATGGAGAGAAGAAAAAAAAAGAAAAAATAGGAGAGAGAAAAATAGAAGAAAGGGGGGGAGAGAGAGACACACAAAGAATATGAACATAAAGATAGAGAATTATAGAGAGGGGAAGGATAAAATTTACACACACACACAGAGAGAGAGAGAGAGAGAGAGAGAGAGAAAATCGAGAGAAAGATACATAGAGAGAAGAAAAGAAAGAAAGAGAGAGGGGGAACAGAGAGAGACTTATAAAGAGAGGAGAGGTAAAATTTAAGAGAGATAGAAGAGAAAAAACAGGAGAGAGAGAGAGAGAGAGAGAGAGAGGGAAAAGAGAGGAGAGAGGGGGGAGAAGAAGAGAGAGAGATAAGAAAAGCAAAGAGAGAAGAAAATGAGAGAGAATATGAACATAGAGAGAGAGAGAATGGCGGGAAAAGAGGAAGGAGAATAGTCTTTTTAAATTAAACCTTTTTTTACATATATTTTTACTCTGAGAGAGCGAGAGAGAGGGGGAGAGAGAGGAGAAGAGAAGAAATAGAAAAATAGAGAGAGAATAAAAAATACATACAGAGAAAAGAATGCTAGAAGAAAAAACTTGAAAGAGAAAGAGAGGAAAAAAATAAGGAGAGAGCACAAAAAACTAAGCGATAGATATAGAGAGAAGAAAAGAAAAAAGAGAAGAGGGAGAGGGGAAGCACAGAGAGAGTTATAAAGAGAGAAAAGGTAAAATTTAAGAGAGAGAAAAGAAAAAATGTAAAAGAGGAGACAGAAGAAAAAGAGAGGAGAGAGGGGGAAAAGAAAAGGGGGAGAGAGAGAAAGAAGAAGAAGAAGAGAGAGAAATAAACACACAGAGAGAGATTATAGAGAGAGAAAAGATAAAATTTAAAAGAGAGAGAGAAAAGAAAAAAATTTAAAGAGAGAATGAAGAGAGAGAGAGAAGAAGAAATAAAAGGAGAAAAGAGGAGAGGTAGAGAGAAGGAAAAGAGAGGGGGAGAGAGAGAAGAAAAGTGGAGAGAGGGAGAGAGAGAGAGAGAGAATAACATATTTTAAAAATCTTTCTTAAAATTTTATTTCCCTTTTAATTAAACATGTTTAAAAGCCATACTTTGAGAGAGAAGAAGAAGAAGATGATGAAGAAGAAGAAGAGAGAGAGAGAATAACATATTTTAAAAATCTTTCTTAAATTTTTATTTTCCTTTTAATTAAACATGTTTAAAAGCCATACTTTGAGAGAGAAGAAGAAGAAGAAGAAGAAGAAGAAGAAGAAGAAGAAGAAGAAGAGGAGAGAGAGAGAGAGAGAGAGAAGAAGAGAAAAGGAGATATAGGGAGAGATAATTATATAGAGAGAAAAAATAAAATTTAAAAGGGAGAAAGAGAAAAGAAAAAAAAAATTAAAGAGAGAATGAAGAGAGAGAAGAAAAAAAGGAAAAAAGAGGAGAGAGAAAGAGAGAGAGAGAGAGAGAGAGAGAGCGAGAGAGAGAGAAATTAGATACATGGAATTGGGGGAGAAAGAGAGAAGAAAAAAATTAGAAACAAAGGGAGAAAAGAGGAGAAATGAATTGTTGAACGAACTTCACTTGCTGTTTCGTGACAACGAAGTGGTCTATAGCATTCCGCGCACGTGGAACACTAGTAGGATACATTATCAAACAAGGGCATACTATAATGTACAAGAGCATTGCCCTTTCTTGAGAGAGAGAGAGAGAGAGAGAGAGAGAGAGAGAGAGAGAGAGAGAGAGAGAGAGAGAACAACCGCCCTTTTCTTCAATTTTCTAAAAAAAACCTTTCTTTCTCAAAAAGTTGTTGGGGGTAAAGGCGCCTCCGCCGTCCCGCCCCGTGTATTACTACACTGACAGTACCCGCCACTGCACACTGCAGGTGGCGGGCGCCCGTCAAGTCACTTTATTCTTTATTCTTTTAGTGACAGTTTGAATAAAGGAAGGCCCGGTCACACATTGTGACTGTTGGAGTTCCCATTTCTTGTCTTTCTCTTTCTTGCTCTTGCTCCCCCGCCATAGCTCGCGTGCAAGCTTCGATCCTTCTCACCTTTCAACTGGTATCAGAGCTTGGCATTCTCTTGCTCGAGCTCGACTCGGTGCTTCCTGACCTTCGCATCGACTCGCTTCACGCATTGGATCTCCATCCCGGCAGCCATATCCGATCTCCCCGAGCTCCCGTCACTCCCCGGCTTCCCGAGCACCTTCCCAGCCTATTGAGGCACCTTCAAGGCATTGATACTGAGGTATTTGATCATTCTTTCAGGGTTTTATTTCAATCTATAGGTTGGAAACAGCAAGGGCAGCCATGGCTTCAAACCCTTGAAGCTTATTCCCCTCATATTGTGCCTTACACCTATCAAGGCTCAAAGATAAAAACCAATTGTAGAATTCAGGATTGTACTGGAGTGTGGCACACGCATCCAGTACTTATGGTAGCTTACTCAATAATAATAGATATTTTGCAACATCGAGTAGCATGGTACCTTGTCTAAGCCTACTCGCAACATGTAGCTCCTCCTCAATGAGAACTTTATCAACCAGAGCATTTTCTTGGCTAGTTCCGGCTAAGTCCATACCCCTAATGGTAGTTAGGACTCAAAGGGAAGTTGGCGCCACATAGGTTAGGTCTCTTTGAGACCGCTAGTTGGCCAAATTCTCCTCTGACACCATCATAATCCGGGCTCCCTGTTTGGCCATTGTAACGTGATTTTCGAACCAACGCTTTTTGAATTGACTTCGACCCTCTGATTTTCACTTTAGTTGCTCTATCTCTAAGAGATTTGGTTAGTGGAGCATGTCATTGAATGTCACAGTTAAGCGTAGTTTGTCAGCTTCCTCGTTAGAGATGAGTCGCATGCATTCATGTAGGAGCCTATCTCATAGTGCTTGTCAAGATGTTCTTGCTCTTCCTAGGATAGGGAAAATGGCAAGTATTCCCCAAGCTGCTTCTTGGGGAATGCACCCATGTTTGCAAGAATGTAGACATGTGCAAATACTTTGAGTTTAGTATCCGAATCAATTAAGCATTCTGCGACGTTTCTATGTTCAATGAGGGTTTGCACAGTTGCTATCTCATGCAAGGTTCTAGGAGTTTCCCTAGGCTTTAGCATAGCTAGGGGACTCAGGCCTAGACGAGCAAGATTGGTCAACTCTAGGATTGCTTATGTCCTCGGGGTTCCTGAGGCTTTGTTGTTATTGCATCATGGTTCTCCTTGGATGTGACTGGTATAGATCTGTCACCTTGTTGTGACAGTGTTGTATCCCCTCTTAATTGGTCAATGCAAGTTCTATTGTCGGTGGAGTAAGTGTTGCCAACAACTGCTGATGATGATGGTGTTTTGACTTATTAGAACACACGGATGTTTCCAAGGTTTCACCGCACTGCTGTTAGTGGAGATGGCAATGGGTTCCTTAGTGGGTGGACTCGATGCTTTATTCCCAAGTTCTTCTGTGCTCTTGGTCTCAATCTTCTTGGCATCCACAACCACTTGTAACTACCATTGTGTTCCTTGTGTTTTCCTCTTGTTCGTAGGCAATGAAGGTGTCTTTTTCAAAGACTCAGGACCCTGAACTAGGTTAGCCGTTGATGTGCTTGGTTGGGCCTTAGTAGTCTCTTTCTTTGGTGTGCTCTCATGGGACTTAGCTGCGACCTGCTAAACAGCCTTGCTATTTTGATTGGTCAGATGTGCCATCTCCTTGGCCACATCTTTGAGAGCTTTCTCCTCAAGCCTAGGCTTTAGGTGCTTCAGCAGTGCTAGAGGTATCAAGGATGTTGGTTGCAACACCTCTTTCATAAGTGACTGGCTAAGGACACATTCCGCAAAGGACATCGTCATAGCCAATGCTGTGACTGTTACGGTTCCTGATTGGAAGTAGCAACAGCTAGTTCGGCGGACTGGCCATTATTGGTAGGCTGCAGTGTCAAGTCCTTAAAAAGATCAGAAGTGTCCATGTCTTTTGTTGCCCTTTTCACATTCACTTGTGCAGATTGAGGCTCAATTGATCTAGTCACATTAGGTTGCATAGGCATATCCTTGGGCCAAGAGCTATAGGTGGTATCATGTCCCACCTCTTGGACATTTGGAAGCTTAAACAGAGATAGAGATTGGGATTGAGCAGTTGCACTTGATGACTGTTGTTGTGCTTCCTGTGTCCGTTTCAGGAAAGAGGGTGTAGGAGACTTGGGACTCCTAAGTGGCTTTGATACTGGCTGGAAGATTTACTCGTGGCTGTTAGATGATTTTTCCATTTGCTTTGTTGAGCATTTAACCTTGCCATGAGCAATGTTGTGCCTATGATGCATGTTATCCTCTTGGGAAATCAAAGGCTCCTTAGACACTAGTGGCTTTTTCTTACCCTCAACGATTACATCTAATATCTGCTCATCAAGCATGCTAGGCTGAGGATCTACCGTTCGAATAGTCCCGTTTGGTTTCTTGATTTCGATCGTGAGGGCCTCGGTCACTCCAATGTTTTTGACTCAAGGCTTGGTTTTTCATTTAGATTTCCTCCTGTGCTTCTTTGCTCTTTTGATATGATCTGGCCTTCAGCTAATAGAGGAGGTTTAGTGTGAGGTGCTTGCCCATCGGTTGTCTAGCCATGCTTTTAGTGATCTATCGAGAAACGAATCTAAGCATTGCTGCCGGGCACTCCCATGGAATATTTCAGGTTTTATCGCCTAGGGTTTCTCGAATCCGCCTCATAATGGAACATTCACAGCTGGACCCACTAGGAACAACCTGAAATTTGGGCTTCTAGTGGCCAAGGTCTCCTAACATCATTCTAGCGTCGCATCTTGGAAATCCTACTTTACGCAAAGATACCCAAGCCAAAGCAGACCCATGCTGCACTTGGCTCAAATAAAATGGAAAACGAGAGGGATGCACTGCTCACCCTCTCTGCCTGTAGGGCATAGTCCCATTCCGGTCCCCTAAAACAGCATAAATCAGGGTTCTAATCTAACAATTCCTAAGGGTTGTCGGACATTGGTAAAACCCTGTGAGAAGCCTCCCAGTTCTCTAGGACCACCCTGCCATAGGATAGACCCATTGGGGGTTCCATCCACCTGCTTCCTTTAATAGCTTTAGTTTTCTAATTAGGTCCCACCACATTTATGTGTGACACTTAAATTGAGCTTCATTAATTAAGCCTTTTAGGGATCAGGGTTCGTTTGCATAACTTATAGCACAAACACGAAAATAAAGCAAAGCAATCTATTGACAAACAAGTTCAAACAAGTTCCTTAACTTATCTTAAAGTTAATCTTTGTCTCCCGCCCATACAGGAGAAATTATGTAACCCTTATGTCCAATAGAAGTATCCCTTCTGCCCTGCAAAAGTAACCGGTCCAAATCTTATGGCACCACAAAGTCAATCCTTTATCTAGAATAGGATCTCCCAACATACCCAGACGTTGGGGGCCACGGAGGTCTTCAACTCCATTCTAGACCTAGCAAGGGGTGTCCAGAGCTCCAACTGACCCGCAAGCTATCTAGGGCAAAACATCATTCCCGTGGTTGGCCTTTTCACCACTTGACCCTCGACCCATGAATCGAGCAGTGCCCTCTTTGGGTTAATCCGTGGTGCGATCATGGAGGTAATCCACCCGTGCAAAATATCCTTCCTTAATTAAGTCCTTTAAGAATCAAGCACAAACAAGGCATCCAACCATAATATCATTTTCTAAGAAAACATTTCTTTATCCCCATGGCAACTTGTCATCACAGACCCTTGCCATGCATTTACCATAAATCACAAGCACTTGGAACAATAATCCGAACAACAACTAACAACTAGTTGAATGTAAAAGCATTTAGGATGTTGTCCGATCAACTAACAAAACCAATTGCATTCTTTCCAAACAATGCAAGAATAGATGATATAACATTTCCATCGCATATTTTCTCTCCCCCTTAAGAGCAATACTATGCAAAAATGTTTCTTAACACTTCCTTCCTTCGGCTAAGGCATATGTTAAGGGTTCAAACACTATTCACGATGTAAGTTCTATAGGTCACTTACCTTGATTGATAATCCAACACTGAATTTGGATTGGCAAAAGTCATCATTAGTCGATGGATCTCAAGACCTCTTAGTTTTAACTCTTATGATTAATTTCTTATACTAGCTCTTAGTCAAGTCATGAGGCAAATAGGAAATTATCCTCATATATCAACATGTTATAGGCATAACGTGTAAATACTTGATAAGATAAGTGCGAGATGATCTCAAGTAACTAGACTCCAACAGGCCTTGCCTTGAGCTAGAATCTAGTTCTTCTCAATATTTTGGCTCTTAATCTAAGTACTTTTGAAGTATCTAAACTTTAAACTAATACTCTCTATTCATGATTCTTAATGTCATATTCTTTTAGCAATTATGCTACCTATAACCCTTGACTATGCTTTAACCTAGCACTTGTATGCACAATCTTTTAATGTCGTTCTTTTAATGACTATATCCTTCATAACCCTTGACTAATTCTTCCTTGTAATTGCTCTATCAACGAATAATACATATGCAACTAGGTGCAACTAACTTTCCTTGATATATGCACTTCGCAAGCTCCATCTTACAAATATGTGAGATGAAATGATCTATACTTGTGCATCATAGTATGGGCCTAACATATCTCATACGAGAATCAAAACAAGCATCTATCAATTTGGAAATACATTACTTACGATCGGTACCGCAATTGGATTGATGGTGATGCCTTTGTCTGAAGCTTCGTTGTTGGTTATGGGATTGCCATCCGCACATGACATTTTTTGCTTGGGAGCTATCGTCTGCAAGTAGACTCAAGAGATTAAGAAGGCGGAATAGATTCAAGATGGGAGAGCGTAAGAGAATATGGGTAAGTCGAGGATTGAAAATAGAGGGAATTGAGTTAACTCTCTTTCTTGCAGCCTCTCAGGGTGACTCTTCGCTCTATCTCTCTCTTCTCTCTCTCTTTCAAGCTCTCTCTCACAATCTCTTGGAGGGGTATCCTTCTCTCTACCTCTCTCTCGCAGCCTCTCAGGGTATCCTTATGCCCTCTTGTGCCTCCCCATGCCTCATATTTATAGTGAATTAGAGAAGAGGGCTTGTGGTTGAGAAGTGGAGCTTTTTGTGGAGGGGGATCTTGGAAAGATCAGTGATCTGATGCTCAGATCATAAATCTGATGGTTTCGTTGGCTTTGAAAGGAGGGTAAAACTCCAAGATACTTGCTTAGAAAGCTCTCAGTTCACTCCTTATTTTCTTTGTTCAAAGTGTTGTTTTCTGTCTATGGACTGTGATCGCGGCGCACGCGATTTCGCAAATCCCTCTCTTTATTTTTTTCTTTTGATAAAATCTCCAAAACTAACTAAAACATCACCTGTCTCTTCTTTTAAATGACATCCAATTCTAGAAATCTCCATATCTTTTTTAGATAATATCTAAAATATCTAAAATATACTAGTTTTACCCAAAATCTAATATTTTTGGACCATCCAAACTATACACATTAATAATAGTGATTAATATAGCTCATAAGTCTCGTTCACATTGTAACTTAGTTACAGGTGGCTATAATCCTTGTTAATCCGAGAAAAATATCGGATTACGACTCTCGTTTTTTTAAAAAATTAAATAAAAATTGTTAGCTATTAATGTTAGTTAGTTTTTACCTTAGTTAGTCTTTAGTTAATAATCTTACTAACTTATTAATTGACTAACTAACTTTTGAACTAACAAACTAACTTTTAATTGCATGGAAATATTATATTTAACAGGGGGTTTTGGTATCCAAATCCATCGGTTACCTGCGTAATACCCTTGAGCATGTAGCAATGCTTTGGATATCCATCTCGGCGTTGTGCTGGCTCTCCATCAATACCTTCGTCTGTAAGGCTTGGGCTTCTTTTGGGGTCTTCTACAATATTTGTAAGTCCAAAGCCTGTCCTTGGCATTGTCTCTTGACCTTCTTGTTTCAAGCATGGCCTCACTCAATGGTTCTCGTTGTTCAACCTGTGCTTATATCAACTCTTTCAACAAGTCCTTGCTCTCATTACTAGGCTTGTCTATTATGTCAGCACCTTTCTTGTCTTTCCCTCGAGGTTCGATGAGGTCACCCTTGCTAAAGGTTGTGACTATCCTCACACTTGGTAGTGTCAAGTGTATTCTCTGTGCTATGTAATCAGCCTCACACTTTGTCGCCCTTTTGAAAGGTTTTCCGAGGAAGGTTTCCTTTCCACAACTAGCACTATTTGGTGGAACATGGGATAGGATAGGCAAGCTTTCAATTTCAATAGTTACAAGGATTTTGCACTTTCCTATGAGTGCTTGTGGGTGTCCCCTGTATGGACTAATAGTTGCATTAGTCGGTGTGAGCTCTGGTTGACCTAGCAGAGTCCATGCTTCATAGGTCAAGATATTAAAATCTGCCCCTTCATCGATGAGAGCATTGACACTATGCTCTCTTTTTGCGGTGAGTTTGACCCTAAGATAAGCAGGCGGCACTATGTCTTCATCTTCTGGGTCTTGGCTTGTAAACTTAAGCCTCTTGATACATGCCCTTGAGTCCCCAACTACACAGCTAGATTTGGTTTCTCTACTGATATCTTGGGTTGTCTATGCAATGCCATTCAAGATGCATCCATCTTAAGAATGTCATGTCTAGTCATCCTCGCAGTTGTAGCTTAAGGTTGTTGCATTCCGCTTTGACTAGATACAGTCCGGACGCAATCTAGACATATTTTTGTGGTATGGCCTTTTTGCCCTTGTAGGTGTTTACCACAGCACAGAGGAGCGGGAAATGGAAAAAGAGAAAAAGAAAAGGCGCCTTAAATGGCAACTAGACCCGGGAAAAAAATTTAAATGCGCGGGCACGATCCTCAAGAAGTCTTGGAGTTGCCCAAGGAGAGTAAAAGAATAAAAAGCGCACCATTAAGTGCGAAAACACTTCCAAAACCTTGTAAAAGAGCGCCAGGCTCACTCCTGTGCAAATTGTATGCATTAGTTGGGGATAGGATATACTAGAACAATGGGAAATGAGGAAATGGGCCTAGGCTAATGGCCGGCCATGTAAAAAAGGGGGATGACCGCCCATGGAAATTAGGGCATGTATATAAATTTGAAAAGTGAATGGGAAGCTCATTCTTGTGTGTGGCAAAAGCTTCTTCTTATTCTTCTCTTGTTTCTTGCCTTCTTGCTTATGCTTGAGAGAGGGATTGAGAGAGTGTGAGGGAGTGAGGGAGTGAGGGAGTGATTGTGTGAGAGTGAGGGATCTTGGAGAAGAAGCTCTCCATCTTCTCTCTTCATCTTCTCCTCCTCTCTTCTCTTCTCTTGTCTCGCGCATGGCTATGGAGGATGAAGCTCATGGGAGAGGGATTGAGGTTGCTTGAGCTTGCCTCAAGGATCGTGGAGCTACCGGTGCGCAAGAAAGAGGAGGGTACTCGATCGAGCATCAAGGTAAGCTCACTACACCTGTAAGGTAGGCATTGCGTGTTGGCTATGTGAGAGGTAGCCATGGCCGCTCAGTTCGAAACACTTGAGCAATAAGTGGTCCGTAGGTCTTGAGGTAGAGCTGGAAGCTCCCCTCCATTTTGGTTCCGTTGCCGGGACCGACAGAATCAAGCCTTGAGCATCACGCGCATCAGATCGAGCATGGAAGTAGGGTTTGCAGCCTGAACCAGTGCTCGAGATAACTAGGAGATTTAGGAGGTTTTAATCCGTGGAACATGTAAGTATTTGGGTTTGTTGGAAGCATTAGATTAGGACTACTGTTCTGCATTTCTATTTTTCATATTGACTGCACTAGATTAAGGTTAGATTAGGGTAAGAAAAGAGAAAACAGAGGTTCTGGCTGTTGCTGGAAATAGGAAAACAGGGGACCAGATTCAAGTTTCTAGGTGGAACAGGGATAGGGAATTGGCTGTAAGGTTTTGTAGTGCTAGGAAAGGACCTTAAGAGGCCTGGGAGGCCAGGACAGACCTCATTTCTTTAGTTGGCCTTGTGTGAGAGAGAGAGAGAGCTTCTGGTTCACAGGATGAGGAAATGCGACCCCGATTCTAGGCGCATTTGATTCGTGCTACTTCAGGTGAGTCCGCTATGTTCCAATAATGCTTTAATCAAATTTGGGAGGTCTGTGGTGATTGAGTGCAGCAGGCATTAGGAAGGATTCAAACGTGCCGCAATCGCACCCGCCGCCGACACAGTCGAATCAACTCGTAGTGGTCTGATCCCCAGAGTCGGACCACCCGAGTCCTGGGCTCGGACTATCCGATTCCCAGAATCGGACCGTCTGACTGAGAGAATCAGACCAGACCGGTCTGATCGTAAGAATTGGACCAACCCGATCGGACGTGCCACGTGGCACTTGGACTGCCCATTAGAATGGACCATCGTAGTCGGACCATTGGGGCTGGACTCGGACCAACGGACCACTTCAAAAGTAGGACCATCCTCCTGGTCCGATTCCCAGAATCGGACCACTAGGGTTAGACGATTCCCAGAATCGGACCAACCCTGTCCGACTGTTGGAGTCGAACTAGACCGGATTGCCAGAATCGGACCGTCCGACTCCCAGAGTTGGACCATCCCTGTCCGATTCCTAGAATTGGACCATCTTGCCAGAACAAAAAGATAAGGATCTTTTGCTGACCTTGCCATAGACCTGACCCCAGGACGCAACCCTGAACACCCCCAAGACCCAGTTTGACCATTAGGATCATAGAGACTAATCGAACTTAGGGTGCGGAAAGATCGTAGGATAGTTGGAAACCAAGTTGAAAACTCAAATTAGGCTAAGAACATGGGTAGAAACAAGGTGGAGTTTGCATTAAACGCTTTTGACATCGGCATTTCACTCTTGTGCTCCACTAAACCTGCACAACAAGAAAAGAGAAAAGCACATTTTCGCACCAAGCACCACGAACACACCAAGCACAACGTGTGAGTAAGGATCGCTGCTGCTTTCAAATAACAAGGAACACATTTGGATACCTAATAACATTAAGGAACCCACTAGTAGGAGAAAACCCCAAGACTTAGACAGGTGCCTGAGCGCCCTACTAGTAGTACCTAGAGAAAACACAAAGACACGGGAAGCAATAAGATAAAGGAGTGGAAGCTGTCGGAGCTGATTGGATTCATTGACAATCTCGTGGAGCTAGAAGCAGAAACAATGTTGGGATCAAGAGGCGACCAAGGGGAAGACCAATTAGACTTAGGAGAATTTCCAACCTCAGTCCAGGAACTGGTCCATGACTACGATCTACTCACCAAGACCGTGATCCAAGGTAGACCTGTAGAGGAGGTGGTGGCTAACTTGGAAGAAGAGAGAAGAGCTATCAAGAGAGCGCTGGAAGGTATAATTGTCTACAACCATGAGCAAAGGGCTAGAAGGCTGCAGCAAGACATGGACATGTACGAGGCTAGACGAGTACTAGACCTAGCTGGGGCAGCCAAGTCCGAACCGAACGTAGAGAGAGAACGGGCAGTAGAGGCTGGCATGACGTTGAGTGAACTGGTGGCAAAGCGACTCATGGACAATACATCTGTGGAACAGAGTGCTATTGCCCTAGCCACTGTGCCATTGTCAGGATTGGGAGTCATGCAAGGGGCTAAAGGGCAGGCTAGAATCCCCATAGTAGCAAAATAACTAGCTCGATACGAACCTAGCAGTGACCCGTATAGCTTCATGGAGCAGTTCGAGCAAGTATGTGAGGCGAACGATCTTACTGACCCTGCGCAGCGAGCTCAAGCCTTCGGCCTGTGCTTAGGCGACAAGGGGAGGACCTGGTACTCTAGTCTGGATGGCGCAGAACGTACAAACTTTGCTCACCTTAAGGGCCTCTTCATCAAGAGGTTTTCGGAGGCAGGGTATTCAGATAACCTCATTGTTAGGTTGATGAATATCAGTCAAAGGGAGAAGGAGGACGTTAGGGATTACACTACTCAGATGCGTAGCCTCTATAAGAGAATCCCTGCCAATGAGCAACCTACTGAGAGGGCAGTGCCTACAGTGTTCATGAACGGGATTAGGAGTGAGGAGCTCTACAAGGCTTTGGCCAGTAACTCCACCTTACAACGAGACGTGCTAGCTTGAGTCTTTGAGGAGGCAATACGCGTAGATGATCAACTTAGGGAATGTAGCATGAGGACTACCAACCGAGATAGTGCAAGCCAGAGGGACCCTGAGAGATCAACCACCTTAGGGGAAAAAGCAACTGCTAGTGTGCAGGACAAGGGAAAGAGTGTAGACCACGACCAAGGGATGGCAGAGATGAGAATGGAGATTGCATGGTTGCAAGAGCTCGTTAGAAAGCCTGTGAGATCGCATGTACAATGTGTGTACTGCGGCGGCAATCATCTCCCAGTGGAGTGCCAAGATCCTAGGTCTCGGCCGTGCTCAAATTGCAATCGATTCGGACATGATGCAGCGCATTGCAGAATGCCGAGGAGATTCCCATACACACAGCAGTACAACCCTCCATACTTAAGTAATAGGCCACCTAATTTCTTTGGTAGGGGAACCCAGTTAGCTCTTCCAGCACCAATTGACTCAAGACTTGTCGTGCCTAGGCTGGAAATGAACCCAACTCGTATACCTAGGCCACCAGGGCCTTTTGTGACTCACCCACCTAGCGATGCTCCTGTTCACTTTGTGGAGGAGCCTAATGAGGAAGAGGCATATGTCAATCCATATGTATCCTACGATGAGGAGGGCAACCCAGTCCTGATGGACTATTGGCCAGTGCCGGTGATGGATTTAGGAAGAGGACAAGGCAAAGGCTTTGGAGGTCCTAGCCAGGACCCAGTTGGACTTGCGGCCACCCAGGCCACATTTCATCGCGCCGCCCAGAGCTAGAACAAGCTAACAAAGACAAAGTGGATCTTTGATGCACAGAGTGTGGAATCACACATCTGTTTCCTGACTGTCCTAGGCGGAAGCCATCAATGAGCACTGCCAACATGCCATGGGTGCCTTTGGGGCTCTTTGGAGTGGAAACTTTTGGTAGTGAGGATACGCCCATCCTGCTACATGCTATGACGCGAGCTCAGACGAAATAAGCAGGCATCTGCCAGGGCCAAGTAACCTTGATGCAACCTCAATAGGGAAGAAAAGTCGAAGGAGACAGAAAAAGAGAGCCGAGGCGATGATAACCCTTAAAACTGAGGAAACGACTACGCTGGTAATGGGAAAGAAGGTCACAGACGCAGAGGCAGAGACCTCGGCTCCTAAGACAGAAGAGCTAGGGAGTGCCAAGGTAGGGGAATATCCCCACCCCAAATGGCAACTCGAGGCTATAGCCAAGGTCAAGGAGTGGGTCAAGGATGCCCAAAAGCACCTCGAGGAGGCTGAACCCATATTGGAAGACCCTATGGATGACTTCTCTAGTGTTAGCACACCAGTCTCACCCTCAAAACCACAGGCTAGGAGCATACCTGCACCACTAGGAGCAACTCAATAGCAAGGCCGGGGGGAAACTTACCAGGGCAGACAGAATGCATGGCCTAGAACTACTAGCCTCAGAGGAAGACAAGGGTCCAATAGCCTCCTCACAACTTTGCTGTCCACCCCAGTAACTCTAAGCTTGGAGGATCTACTTAGGCAAAATAATTACTTATGGCAGGAGTTAAAAGACTCGATCGAGGGACACGCAAGGCTTGCGGGTACTGATCTGCAAGACCATGATGCAGTTACACGGATCCCAAGTCTAACTCTATACTCAAATCCTAAGTCCTTGCACATCAATGCTTTTTGGGAAGGCACTAAAATGCACACAGTTTTGCCCGTCCTAGCCTTAGGAGACATGACTCGAAAAGGAATTGTAGACACAGGCGCCGGTGTTAGTGTGCTAAACCATGTGGTCCTAGAGGCATGGGGAAACCCTCCTGTAGAGACTGCTAGATTCAATGAGGGTAAGACCATTTGGGGTCTTAAAGAATTGGCCGGTAAAGATTGCCGGTGTGCAATTTTCGGTAAACTTCATTGTCATGAAGGGAGTGGATTACGATATACTATTAGGCCGACCTTGGATGAGGAATGCACGAGTCATAGAGGATTGGGGAAATGGATTGATTTTCCTAGGAAATAGAACTAGTGCAGTGAGGATAGAGATGGACACTTGGATGACGACGCCTGTTGACCTGGCTGCCATCTCAGCCATGCTAAAAGGTGATACTCAAACGACCAAGCCCTATGGATCGCTCGCTAGATATATTCCTTGCCGTGAGGA
This sequence comes from Lygodium microphyllum, assembly GCF_053477565.2. Lineage (NCBI taxonomy): Eukaryota > Viridiplantae > Streptophyta > Polypodiopsida > Schizaeales > Lygodiaceae > Lygodium > Lygodium microphyllum. The sequence goes on from NC_141146.1 coordinate 125,542,101, forward strand.
TGAGAGGGATTGGATGCACGTGTTGGCAACCATTGACCTACCATTCTCAGATGAGGAAGGACCACATCAGCAGGCTGCTAAAATCGCTACCATGCCAACTAAGGAGCCAGTTGTGCCGCTTTGCATGATGGTAGGAAGCTCACTCAACCCAGGCAAACTGGCCTCGTCCCGCATCCCCAACAAAAAATTAGAGCTTCACGAAATCGTAGAGTATCTGACCGATAAATTGAATGCCAATTTGGCTGCTAACTTAAAACCTCTATGTGACCTTTTAGCTAAACCAGAATGAAAATGGACCAAGGTCCATGACCTGAACTTGTTATATAACTGGGCTTTAGTTACTGACGACAAGGAGATTGAAGAGGGAAGCTTAGGGGATGATGAGCAGTCAGAAGGACAAGACCCGGATGATGAGGAGTATGAGGACTGTCACTCTATGGGAGAAGAGAGTGAAGAAGAGGTAGACACGATAGAGTACGACACGGAGGGAAAAGTGATAGAGCAATTCAGGGCAGACTTAAGGCCTAGGAAAGAAGGGATCAGTCTGAACGAAAAAGGAGTCATGCTAATGGAGTGTGACAGATCCTGGCTAGAACGAATAGGAGCCGTGGATTATGAGCAAGTCAGAGTAGCACAACCATGAGTAATCCCAGTGCTCAAGACAGATTCACCTTCGGAACTACGACCCCCTGGGGAAACACCTTCCTCAAGTGAGGGATGCGAGTTCAACTTAGGGTCGGAAGTTAGCACTGAGAGTGATCCCGAGATACTGCAACCCCCTAAGGTCAAACGCACCAAGGGAGACTTGCCAGTCCACCTGAGGCGCAGGAGACTAAAAGAGGAGGCTAGGAAGCAAGCAAGGGACTCAGAAGCGGAAAGGCAGAGGAAACCACAGGATCTACCCAAACGGTTTACAAAATTTAAAAAGGGTGACAGAGTGGTGGTCATGTTAGGTGCAAAAAGACAAGGTCAGACTAGTGAACCGATCGAGGGACCCGCCAAAGTCAAAGAGGTTAACTTGGCTGGGAAAGGCGAAAAACCAAGACCGGTGTTCGTTGCAGATGACTTGGGGGAGGAGGAAGAGACCAAACTTGTTGCACTCCTGCAAGAGTACGTTGACGTGTTTGCCTGGGGACATTGGACGAACTTAAGGGAGTCGACCCTAGGGTCGTGACTCATAACATCCCAATGGTTCCAGATGCAGCGCCAACAAAACAATGACCTTACCCCATGAATCCCAAGCATGCCCATGCAGTGAAGGAGGAGATTGATAAACTCATGAGGGCAGGTTTCATATATGAGATGGAGCACATGGACTGGGTATCACCTATAGTGATTGTCATGAAGAAAAATTGAATAATCTGAGTGTGCGTAAACTACAAAAAGGTGAATGCTGCTATGAAAAGGGATAACTATCCTTTACCTTACACCGAGCACATGCTGGAGAGGGTAGCAGGGAAGGAAGCCTACAGTTTTCTAGATGGTTTCTCGGGCTACAATCAAGTGCAAGTGCACCCTGATGACAGGCACAAGACTGCCTTTGCCACGGAATGGGGCGTGTTCGCCTACATTGTCATGCCTTTTGGGCTAATGAACGTACCTACAACTTTCCAATGCCTAATGTGCACTATCTTTAAGGACATGCTTAGGCACGAACTGGAAGTGTTCGTAGACGACCTATGTTTACACTCTAGTTGGGCCGAACACTTGGAGAAATTGAGAGCTGTCTTTGAAAGGTGTAGGCTGTACCACCTCTCGCTAAACCCCTTAAAGTGCCAGTTTTGGGTAAAACACGGATGCATCTTAGGGCATGTAGTGTCAAGGAACGGCATTGCTACTGACTTTTCCAAAGTCAGAGTCATTGTTGACCTACCGCCACTCGACAACTACAAGGGAGTTCAGTGCTTCTTGGGACACACTGGATATTATCGATGATTTGTGCTAAATTATGCATTAATAGCTAGACCTTTGTACAAGCTATTGATAGTGTTTGAGTGGATGGAGGAATGCCAGTGCGCATATGAGGAATTGAAAAAGGCTCTTACGACTGCACCAATCTTGCAAGCCCCAGACTGGAACGTAACGTTCCATGTGCACATAGACGCCTCTAAGTTCGCTATTGGAGCTATGCTATGCCAGCCTGGTGAGCATAACTTGGATTACCCAGTGAGTTTTGCTAGCAGGCAGCTCACAGAGACCGAGATGAACCACTCCACGACGGAAAGGGAGGGGTTGGCCATGGTATTTGCGGTAAAGAAATTTAGGCATTACCTGTTGGCCACTCCCTTTGTCTTCTTTGTTGACCATCAAGCCTTGTTGTATCTGGTGAACAAGCCTTGCGCCACGCGGCGCATAGCTAGATGGTTACTCCTTTTACTGGAGTTTGACTTCTCTGTGGTTGTACGCAAAGAAAAGCAGCACTACATGGCTGACCACATGTCCCACATACCCACAGGAGAAGTCGCTGGGCAAGGTGTGCCTGACGATTTGCTAGACACCCATCTTTTTAACTTGTCTAGTGAGTGGAATTATTTAAAGCGGATCCGATGCCGTATTGGGCCGATGACATAGTGCAAGTACTAGAAAATGGATTACCAGAGCGACCCATTGAGAAGGCTAGGCTGAAAAGACTTATTATGAAAATCCAGCCATACCAACTGATAGCTGGCCAACTCTACAGGTTGGGACAAGACGGTTTATTGCGCAAATGCATATGTGATCACGAGATGCACGACGCATTAAATGAAGCACATGGCAGAGTCGCTAGAGGACACTTTAGTGGGGACACAACAGCCCGAAAGGTGCTACAATTCCAACTATGGTGGCCCACCCTATTCCGTGATGCAGCTAAATTTGTAAAGCACTACGATGAGTGCCAAAGGACCAAAGTGCCTGTGCGAAAGGACAAGATGGAGTTGACCCCTGTCATAGCCCGACAACCCTTTGAAAAATGGGGCATCGATTTTATTGGACCTATCAGTCCTGCAGCACGGTATTCCCAAGCTCGATACATCATAGTGGAGACCGACTATCTAAGGAAATGGGCAGAGGCACGAGCCACGAGGAAGAACAATGCTAGGACCACCGCAAAGTTCTTGTGGGAGCACGTCATTTCATGGTTTGGCTGTCCAATCGAACTTGTAAGCGACCAAGGCACACACTTCATTAATGAAGTGATTGCCCACTTGCTCTCTACCTTCCTAATAATTCATCGGAAGTCATCTCCCTATTACCCTTAGGCTAATGGCCAAGCCGAATCCACAAATAAAATCCTAGTCAATGTGCTTACAAAAGTCATGTCTACTTCAAGAAGTGACTGGGACAACAAGCTAATGGCGGCCTTGTGGGCCTATCACACAGCTTATAAAATGGCTGTAGGACAGACGCCCTTTAGGCTGACGTACGGAACTGAAGCCATTTTGCCCTTAGAATTCTTCATCCCTAGTTTGAGGCTAGCAATCCAGGAGTGTTGGGAGGGAAGAGAGGCTTGGACCAACCGCTTGGTGGAACTCGAGCGCTAAACGAAGACCCGACTCCTCGCCACTCACTCTTTGATTTGTGAAAAGGCTCGACGAAAGATGTGGTTTGACAAGCATGTCAAGTAGTGAGACTTCGAACCCTTACCTTGTTCTGCTGTACTAGGTAAAAGGACATAAACAGAAGATGAAGTTTCGGGGGCTAGGGCCTTTTAGAGTATGCATAATCGGTAGGACCAGGAATGTTGAGTTGGAGACACTTGACGGTGAAGGAATAGGCTTTTTTAACGGCAGCCGCATTAAGAAGTACTATCCTCCTTCACATCCATTACATGAGCCACCCATGCTAGAACCCCCACTGAACATTCGCATGGCTACTATAATTGACCTTACAAATCAGGATGAAGAAGCAGTGGCACCGGTGTACCTGCAAATCACAGTTGCAGCAGGAGCGGTGTATTCTTTCGAAGCCTTGATTGATGAAGGTGCCTAGGGAAGTGCAAGGTGGTCGTTTCCATTGAGTCTGAAAGTTTACCAGCCTTCTTCCATGTGTTATCTGACACTAAAGCAGCTGGTAATGTGTCATTATTGGGTCGCACTTTCAAGAAGCAAACCAACTGCAATGTGGATTACAACCTAAACCGCATACATCTTGCTATCGGCACTGTGCGCATAGTGACGACTTTCAGCAAGGGCTGTCTTAATTCCCCCACCTTTATGAAGCCACCGGTAGAAACCCCTACGACCACACTCCAGCCCGAGTCTAAACAGAAGGAAACTACGGCTTCGTGCCGGGCTCTCGACCCCAGGCCTAAACCCACCAAGAGCGCTCACAAGGCCAAAGAGCCCAAGTATCTATGGGTGCCAAAACGGCAAAAACCACATCCAGGTAGACCACCCAACTATGATCCTAAACATCAAAATTATCAACCGTCTTGACCTAAAAGGCAGTCTAGGCACTATCGCCATAGACACACAACCACACCGCGTTGGATTCCCAAAGATTTCTTGCAGGCACAAGGATACTACGAGGGCAATCCCTAGATTTGGGTGCCTAAAAATGGTCAGTTACAAAGCCCATCTACAAGCAATCTCACCCCAATGAGAGAGGCTTGCACAATGGGCGCCCAGCACATAGTCAGCAGGCCTTGGCCAGTTGTGGCTAGCAAGCCTCAGCTCATCTATCGACCAAAGAAAATGCCATAGGCCTTAAACCTACCTAATCCAGAGAACTTACAAACCACTATGACTGCTCACTCAGAACCTAGCACAACCCCCATGCCTCCGGAGCCTCCTACAGCATCTCAAAGTGCTTCAGAGTGCAAGGCCCAACCCGTGACACTGATGAGGGAGTCACAACTATCTAGTCCAGTTGCACCACCCCCGCCAGCGGATCTTAAACCTTCATACGCGATACGACCTTTCCTCTCTTTGGCTAAGGACCTTGCTGCAACTTCTGGGGATGACTTAATAACCTGCATTAAAATGTTAGATGGAACTTTCACTACATTTGCTAGAAGCTACGAGAGGCTAGACCTAGGCCTTCTTGACGAAATGCTTGCTTCGGATGTTTGTGCATTACCATGCATTTGGGAGGAATACGAACTTATGACCACTAAAGTTCCCAAAATTGCTGCAAAACGACGAAATCTCGAAGGATCAAGCTGCCCTCAGAAGACTTATCACTTCGTATCATAAGCCTCCTCGTTCTGCTCCTGAAAAGGAGTTGCATGAGCTCACGCATATGGCAAGCTCACCTTCCACATTCTTGCAGCAGTGGTTTACGCTAAGGATCCAATGGGAGAAAAAAGGTTGTCGAATAATGACCAATGCTGAGCAACGCATGGCAGTTAAAACTATCGAATATGACCCCCACTTATGTGGCACCTATCTCGTTTAGGGTCTTGGCCATCACCTGTAATCAGCATTTGGACGACCATGTGCTCGCCCACCCCTACATTGACCAATTCCTCATCGAAGAGGAATTACATGTTACCAGTCACCTCAATACTGGAGATCTCTTCCACGACGTGTTGACCTACATTTCCCAATTCTCCATCCAACCATCTACTCTTGATTGTCATGCCCAACTCGAATACAATCCAAGCTTCTATGATTGGCTATTGGCTAGGTAAGTCAACCCACACGAAACAGTGCTTACCTCATCCTTCCTGTGCTAATCCTAGGAAGGATTCTTTGAAAAATCCCCGATGGAGGGGGGAGCAATGTGAGCAAGAGTAGAGCAAAAATGAAAAGTTATGCTATCTAGCTAGCAGATTGTTATAATTAAGTAAGTTTTTATGGAAGAGTATTGTAGAGTAAAACAATAGCAATGGTCAAGCCTCTAAGCAAGTGTACCCATTTGGGGCACATATATTTTTCTCTCAAACTGAGTTCTGGTTAGAAATAAGCCGATTGTTAGGCATTAATGTTGGCATGGTGTGTTGATAGGTCACCACCATGGCAGGACAGGACAAAGGGGGCAAACTCCCATTCTCTGAAGAGGAAGTGACCAAATTCGACATCAGCATCGAGAAGCGAGGATTCAGTCAGTTCACTTTCAAGCACACACTGAATCTGGACGAGGCCATCCTAGAGGAACCCGCGATCAAAGACTTGGTGGACAAATGCCACCTCTACAAGTACGTGGAAAAGGTGGGGCAGGCTGTGGATTACAGCATGTGTGCGGATTTCCTGAGGAACTTCGATAAAAGCAGGAATGTGGCATCGTCACAGTAAGGACAGGGGAGCAGGAAAGAAGAATCGAAGTGCCCCTCAATGCAACAATCATAAAAAAGGCCCTGGGGCTTGTGCCCAAGAAAGAGAGACGGCCGAGACGAGATGTTTATACCATGCTGGGGGTCAAGAAAGAAGCGGTGCACACCGTGGATGGAATCAGCTTGGCTGACATCCCAGACGTAGCAGTGAAATTACAAGCGAAGATGATCCATACCCTCTTCTCGGGCCAACAGTACAATGCACTGATGAACAGGATCGGGGTCCCACTGTTGGAAAGTATAGCAACAAGAGTTCTTGAAGAGATAGACTAGAATGGATTCGTACAGAAGACCATTCAAAGTTCAGCTGCCCTCCTCACTCCGGCGGAAGCACCAACAGGAGGAGAATCCCCTGCCTCCACCGTGCGCTCCGCAAGGAAGAAACCTACGTCAAAGGCAGCTACAATCAGATACGGGGGTATCCTGACAGCCATCATAGACGAAGCAATAAAGGATGAGGGCGTCATGGATGAGAATGTTGTGCATCAAAGCCCACCTCACCATGAAGGAGGGGAATCAAGCAAAAGAACAATAAGTGACAAGGGAGAGTAGGAGGTGCTGCCTCCACGAGCGAGTAAACCCAAAGAACAAATCAAAAGTGATAGGAGATAGATGGAGAAGAAAGCGAAATTAAGTAAGGAAGAACGGGCTGATATCAAAAGGGCTCAAAAAGAGTCTCGAAGGGCTGAGGAAGAAAGGAGGAGGAAAGAGGAGGAGGAGCTTGCCAGGATAAGAGAGGAGTCGAAGAAGGCAGAAGAGGACAGGAAAAGAAGGGCGGAGGAAGAAGCCGAGGAGCAGTGACTAAAGGAACTGGCCGAACTGGCGGAAGCTACACGAAGATTGGTGGAAGAGACCCATGGGGGCGGAGAACTCGAACCCGCAAGCCCTGGCCATAAAGCTGAAGCCAGCGCAAGTGTGGAAGTAGCTCCAGTGGTCATAGGCAAGGGCAAGTCCCTCCTACATCCACTCCCTCCCTCCTTTGTGCCGACAACGGTTGAAACTACGACTGCAACTACTGCACAACCCACGCCTCCCCTCGACATGGCACAGCTCATGACCATGGTGCAGATGCTCGTGAGCAAGGTGGCCGAAATCGTCCCTGAAACTAGATTGAAAAGGCCCACCGCCGCAGATGCAGAGTCACGGCAAGACCCCAAATGACAAAGGCTGGAGGCATCGACCACCACGCCTAATACTCCCATGCCTGCCGATACAGACTATGACGCATATGTGGGCGAGTTATTGACACAACTGGACAAGGCAAAAGAAGAGAAGAAGGTGGCCTTGCTAGAACTAGAGAAAGAGAAGGAGACGTCAGCGGCCCTCAGGCTAGAGGTCTCAAGGCAGGAAGCCGACAGACGGAGAGAAATAAAGGCCCTGCAGGACCAACTAGCAAAAAAAATGAAGGAATACCAAAACAATGAAAGCCGCCTTAGGCAAATGCTGGAGGATGAGGAGCAGAGCCTGGTGGCAGAACAAAGGAACCTAAAACTACTGATGCAGCAATACAGTGATCTACAGCAAAGGGTTGCCCAAGTGGAAATGCTCTACCGGGAGGTTCAGGAAGGCGAGGCCACTATTCCACAAGAACATTCCACGGAGCCCCAGTCATGGTAGGAGCTAGAAGAACAGAACAGGCTAATAAGAGAAATCGAATTCTTGAAAAATAAAGGGCCAGGAGTCTCAGCAGCTGAAGCAAAACGGCTACAGGAGGAAGTGCAAAGATTGCAAGATGCGCTGGAGACCTCCCAAGAAGACGTAGAAGCCCTCATGGCCATGACCTTTAATTAAAAAAGGCTATTGCTTGCTGAAATCCAAAGCCAAGAGCAGTTAGTGCAGGAGAAATCAGAAATTCTGGCTGAGGCGCACCACAAGCTCAGCATTGTCGATCAAGCAAGAGGGATCGCTGAAGAACAGCTTGCTCAGAAATTAAGAGAAAGAAACCAGTTATGGTTTTTATCAAATGAGCAGCAACAGGTAGTAACCACCCTAGCGAGCTAGCTGGAGGACCAAAGGAAAAGGATGGAGGAGAGAGCCATGGGGTGGGAAACAAAAAACTTTGACAGGGTAAGGGACTTAACTGAACGCCTAGCGGTGGTAGAATGCGAAAGAATGCTTGCCGAAGCTAGGGTTGAAGCTGCAGAGATAACCACTAAGACCCAGCGGGACAGGCCTTCCTCAACACGGTGCTCCACGTGACACAAGCTGAGGGTGATGATACAATGGAAAATGTAAAAAGAAAGTTGGAGCTAACCACCCGGGCTCAAAAATACTGTCTTCAAGAGCGGGAGCTTCCAATAAGTACAGGAATAACTAAAGAGCAACAATTCTACTACCTGCACTGTACGGGCCTTTCCACTGCTGAGCTCAAGGACTTAGGTTTTCAGGAGCAGGAGTAGCCACCGCCACCACCACCAGTCATTCCTCCTGTGGTTGAGCGAAATGTCGAAGAGGGCCCGAACTTCGAGCAAGATGATGATGAAGAGCCACAAAGAATGCCGAGTCCGCCTCAACCCGAGATCCCACAGGAGAAACCTGCCGATGCCGAGCTACCTGAACACATAGTTGTAGCAAGGAGAAGGAGGCAAGAGTTAGCTGAGGAGCTCATGCCACTGAGGAATGATACACATCCTGTAGATTGGCCCCAGGAATTGGTCATCTGGTGCTAGCGAGAGCTACATAAGAGGCCGTTCGAGCTTTCATTCGCTTTTCCACGCTCTCTGGACCGGGCCCTGCCTTTAGGAGTCGTAGCCAAGATCAAAGATCTGGCTAACAAACTCGCAAACAGATGGATGGAAGAAAGAAGCATGATAATGACTAGGTGGAGAAAAGAGCCACGAGAGTAGTGGGAAGACAAGGTCAATCTGGTTCCCAAATCTGTCCAAGGCTACAAGGCACAGCCGAAATGGCAAAGGAGGATTTGGGACACCAATTTTGATGCCTGGACCACATTTTGTAGCTCCCTCCCCGAAGAGCGTAATGATCCCATCTACATGCCCTACCCTCGTAGGCATGGAGTGGACTACGACAGGGATTTACATGGGGATTATGACTTCCCGAAAATCTATAATGTAAATGCTAGAAGCCCGGAGGAGTGCTTAGTATTTAGGGTAGAAGATATACTTCCCTCCATAAATTATTTTCTTGCAGACTTCTCTTCCTGCCTCGATCCAGCATTCTTGACCACTTGTAATTACCTCCGACTCCTCAAATTCCTGCTACTCCAGAAACCTGCAGTAGAGGAAGCCCATCTCCCCCCACTCTTTTTTGATATTAACTTAGGAATAGATAGTAGAGCCATGACTAGGTTGATGATGCAGGCTACTCTCCTCCCTGCCTTTTGTCTAGAGCTCTTAGAGAATATGAGTGACACCCGTTTTGCAAGGTGTAATCACCCCTTCTTGTCCACCACTCCTCTGAGAGCTAGAGCCGGTATTAAAGAATACCTACAAAGTCGCACATTTTTATCACAATGCCTGCGACCGCCCTGTGACTAAATAGGTGCCCCATACCTTGCCCAATGTACTCTCTCTCATTCAAAAAAAAAAAAACCACATGTGCTTGCAGTCTTCCTTTACTATTATGGTGCACCACCCTCACTGCATCTAGAGTCCTCTCTAGCCCCTCCCCCACTTCACACTTAGGGCACATCAAGGGTAGGACTTTTAGACCTGTCACCCTAAGTTTTGCACCGCACCTCCAACGCCGCACGAACTGGGTCCTCAAGTGTGGGACATTACCAAGGGCTTGCCCAAGGTTAGACCCATCTCCCAGCTCCATTGGCACGGGCACCATGCACTACACAGTGAGACAGACACACCCCTAGGAAGTGCACCACTTTTCTTCCAGGTTATGTTCGTGTTTCAAAAACGGGCTGCTTGGTTGAAGGAGATCATCTACTACATCCTCCAATGACAAGGAATTTTTCCAGGAGCTGAACATGACCCCATTACTACAACTTCAGGAGCTTTGCTGCGAAGGTTTAAATGGCTCAACAGATTTCATGTTGCCAATCATCTGCCTACTGATGGCTGCCATGACTGAACCAAATCAAGTAGAAGGAAAACCCAATGATGGAGCTACCATTGGCATAGATCTTGGAACCTCATCGTCCGATGGTCCATGCCCACCGCCTCAAGATCTACGGATCGCTTATTGATACCATACGCCTGAAGACTTTCAACTCAAAACTAAAGATCCTCTACTCACCGCCTGGGGTTTTCAGCCCAGGCCACGGCTTTTCAAGGCAAACAGTGTTCGGGGGGTTTCTCCAGAATAAATCCCTCCAATACCATCCTCCTAAGGGGTTGCTTATTGCTTCAAGCGTTTTGGATACTCAAAAGACGACCGGCTCCATAGGGGCGCCAGAATAGTGTGAAGGATGCCAAGAATCTTCATGAAGCCTAAAGCACGCCGGAATCTCTACTGGTCATCGTCGTCAAACTCCATCACCTCTCATTCACAAGCATCAGTGTCATCTCCCCACCAGTTCCACCTAGCAATAGCACCATCTATCCCACTACTTCCCACCACAGTGCCATGGGACTGGCACTTGGCTAGGAGGGGGGTAATGTTTACCATAGCACAGAGGAGCGGGAAATGGAAAAAGAGAAAAAGAAAAGGCGCCTTAAATGGCAACTAGACCCGAGAAAAAAATTAAATGCGCGGACACGATCCTCAAGAAGTCTTGGAGTCGCCCAAGGAGAGTAAAAGAATAAAAAACGCACCATGAAGTGCGAAAATACTTCCAAAACCTTGTAAAAGAGCGCCAAGCTCACTCCTGTGCAAATTGTATGCATTAATTGGGGATAGGATAGACTAGAATGGTGGGAAATGAGGAAATGGGCCTAGGCTAATGGCCGGCCATGTAAAAAAGGGGGATGACCGCCCATGAAATTAGGGCGTGTATATAAAGTTGAAAAGTGAATGGGAAGCTCATTCTTGTGTGTAGCAAAAGCTTCTTCTTTTTCTTCTTCTTCTCTTGTTTCTTACCTTCTTGCTTGTGCTTGAGAGAGGGATTGAGAGAGTGTGAGGGAGTGATTGTGTGAGAGTGAGGGATCTTGGAGAAGAAGCTCTCCATCTTCTCTCATCTTCTCCTCCTCTCTTCTCTTCTCTTGTCTCGCGCGTTGCTATGGAGGATGAAGCTCATGGGAGAGGGATTGAGGTTGCTTGAGCTTGCCTCAAGGATCGTGGAGCTACCGGTGTGCAAGAAAGAGGAGGGTACTCGATCGAGCATCAAGGTAAGCTCACTACACCCGTAAGGTAGGCATTGCGCGTTAGCTATGTGAGAGGTAGCCATGGCCGCTCGGTTCGAAACACTTGAGCAATAAGTGGTCCGTAGGTCTCGGGGTAGAGCTGGAAGCTCCCCTCCAGTAGGCTAGATTGGCCCATTGAGGTTCTAGGGTCTCTCTTTGTCTTTGTTCGGGTATGGGCTTTTGGTTGCTCTTTTACAAGTGAGAATCCATGCTTATATAGAGCCATTGCTACAATAGGATCTAATTTGGAGGACCTGTAACGGTGTGCGTTTTCTCTCCAACCTACTTGGGGGAAGTGCGGAGAGCCCCCTCTGTAGGGGTCCAAGGCGGGTAGTCCCCCTCGGCCCGTAGGGCCATTACACTAAACACCATGCGTGATTGGAAGGACCGTTCATAGATAAGTTTTGAACTACTTGCTCTAGATTTCAGTCTAGTAATAGATCTATGATGTGCTTTTGGCTCTACGTGATCTCTGGTTGGTTTCAGAAACTACAAGTTAGAATCTTGAAAAAATCCAAATTCAGCCTAGTAGGTCTGAATTGTAGGGGCCGAGTGTCGGATTCAGTCCATCCAAGGGCCAAGGGCCGAGTCAGGTGGGCCAAATGCAAGCGGCCCGAAGGGTGAATTCAGCCGGTCCGAGGGTCGAGTGGGTTGAGTGGTTAGAGGGCCGAGTGGGTTGAGGGCCGAGTGGTCCAAGGGCCAAGGGCCAAGCACCAAGTTGGGTTGAATATTAATTTCATCCTGTTGGTCGATTCGGATGGGCTGAGAGGTAGGTGTCCGAGTCGAATGGGCCAAGGGCCGAATACAAGACGGGGCCAAGGGCCGATTTTGGGACTCGGCCCATAATCACCGTCACTCGGACGGGCCAAGCGCAATACGTTTTTTGTCAGACTCCACAGAATTCATCGCACTGAGTGATTGAGGCCTTCCTACTCGTCGAGCACCTCCAGATCCAAGCTACTCATGTAGAGAAAGGTGTTTAATTACTTGTGGTGGGCAAAGAACTCGATGGCAAGATCGAAGCAGGTCCATGTAATGAAAAATGTGGTCTTCCTTGCCGCTCATGGCCCCTTATCACCCTGCCCAGACCTATACTTACCTTAATCTTGCTCCCCTCACCAATATTTAATCCAAAATTTCATTTTTTGTCGTTCTTTTCCTTGTTTCAGCCTATTATACAGCAATAGAAAACCCTACTGCGTGCTCCAATGTTTTGCTCCATCATTCCTAAATGCAAGAAAAAATCATAAGGGAAATAGCTACACTACTCCAACATGCTTTTCCAAGTCCAAAACCAAATACTTGCTAAGGAGATCGAATACCTCTTCAAACTCCCTTGCTTCCTACCTATCTACCTTAAGCACCGATTCGAAAAAAACCCTACTTCAATGCTCGATTCAAAGTGCGTAAGCGCTCAAGGCTTGAATCCGTTGGTCTCAACAACAGAACCAAAATGTGGGAGCTCTTGCTCAGCCACCGAGACCCACAGATTGCTTATTGCTTCAAGTGTTCCAAGCTGAGCACTAATGGCTACCTCTCACATAACCGATGCGCCATCCATCTCTACGGGTGTAGTGAGCTTACCTCCATGCCCGATCGAGTTACCTCCTCTCCCGAGCACTCCGGTAGCTCCATGATCCAAGTGCAAGCTTCAAGCGAGCTCCATCCTCAAGCTCCCTACTCCAAGCTCCATTGTTGCGAGCAAGAGAAAAGAAGAGAAGAGAAGAGAAGAGAAGAAGAGAGGAGAAGATGGAGAGCTTCTCCTCCCTGGTCCCTCACCCTCACACACTCACTCCCTCACACTCTCACACTCCCTCTCTCAAGCACAAGCTCAAGCAAGCAAGAAGAAGAAGAGGAGAGCCACTTTTGGCCACACATAAGAATGAGCTTCTCATTCACTTTTCAACTTTATATACAAAACCCTAAATCCCTTTTGGGCGATCATCCCCTTATCCCCTTTTTTACATGGCTAGCCGTGGCCTAGGCCCTTTTTCCCATTGTCCTCCTATCTTCCTAGCTTCCTTTCCACCACTTGTCTACTCTTAAAATAAATCATGGTGTGTCTTGTGCTTTTTTATAACTTTATAAACTCGCACTTTTTCTCATGCACCTTTTTCCTTAATTTAGGGCTTTTCTACACTTCTTGTGTTTCCAGATTCTTCTTGGCACGCCTTCATCTTCTGTTTCACTTTTGCCTTGGCCTTGTCTTCTGCTTTAGATTTTCCAGCTTTTCCACCTTGTTTTTTTGTGGGTTAACAAGGTTGCAACGAGGGTACCAATGAGGGTCCAATGGTCATATGTAAGAATATTAAAGTCAGCTCCCTTGTCAATGAGTGCATCAAAGGCATGTATCTTGTGGGCAGGACCAATATACATAGGTAGGTATGTATCTTGTGGGCAGTGACCAATATGTGTAGGTAGGTAGGTGTTATTGCTTCCTCATTCATGTCCTGTATCTCAGTGATGGTGGCAACTCTAACACTCACTAGTGGTTCCAGCATTGGCAGCTCATGCAATGGATGCATTGGAGTGTAGTACTTCTTGAGGCGACTACCATTAAAGAAGCCTATTCCCTCTCCCTCTAAAGTCTCGAGCTCTACATTGCTAGTTTCACTAATGTTGCGGACCTTGAAAGGTCTCAATCCTCTGAACTTCATCTTCTGCTTATGGCCCTTTTTCAAGAGTACAACTTGCACTAGGTCACCCTGTTACTCAAAGTCACGTTGTTTGACATGTTTGTCAAACCAACTTTTGTGTCTTGCCTTCTCGTAAATCAGTGCATGGGTCTCACTAAGAGTTGGGTCTCACTTAGGCATTCTAACTCTACCAGGCATTTCATCCATGCTTCCTTTCCATCCCGTCTCTCTTGGACAACCACTCTCGTAGATCAATGCATGGGTTGCTAAGAGTCGGGTCTCAATTAGGTGTTCTAACTTTACCAAGTGTTCCCTCCATGCTTCCTTTCCATCCCATCTCTCTTGGACTACCACTCTCAAGCTTGGAACAAAGAGCTCTAATGGCAGGATTGCTTTAGTCCCATAGGTAAGTTTGAATGGTTTTTACCCTAGACCATCTTATAAGCTATTCTATAGGCCCATAGTGTTGCCATGAGCTTATTGTCCCAGTCAATGCACGAGCTAGAGACCACCTTAATTGGGACATTTACTAGGATATTATTCATGGATTCCGCTTAACCGTTAGCTTGAGAGTAGTATGGTGAGGATTTTTTATGGATGATCAAGAAAGCGGATAGTAAATGGGCAATCACTTCATTAATGAAGTGCACACCTTGATTACTAACTAGTTCAATGGGGCAACTGAATCATGAGATTATTTGCTCCCAAAGGAACTTAGTCATGGTCCTAGCATCATTCTTTCTGGTGGCCCAAGCTTCCACCCATTTCATGAGATAGTCCATTGCCACAATTATGTACTTTGCTTGTGAGTACTACGTTGTAGGATTGATCGATCCAATGAAGCTGATTCTCCATTTTTCAAAGGGTTGTCATGCTATTACTGGGGTCAACTCTATCTTATCCTTATGGATGGGGATTTTGGTCCTTTGGCACTCGTTGCAATGCTTCATGAACTTAGTTGCATCATGGAATAGAGTGGACCATCACAGTTGAGATTGCAACACCTTGCATGCTGTAGTGTCTCCGCTAAAGTGTCTTCTCCAGCAATTTCACCATGCGCTTCAGTAAGTACATCATGCATCTCATGCTCACACATGCATCTTTGCAATAATCCATCCTATCCTAGCCTATAGAGTTGGTCGGCAATTAACTGATAAGGCTGAATCTTGAGGATAAGGTGCTTTAGCCCAGTATATACTGTCAAGATTGTGGGAGAGAAGGAAGGAGTCTCACTTGTAGCTTTCTTGCTTGCACAATGGGGGAATACACACAAGGGTGGAGGCTGAAAATAGTTTTCCTCTTCTTAGTTGTGTAAGCTAAAAGAACTCAAGTACAAAGAAATAGAAGAACCCTATATATGGGTCTCAAACCAAACTCAACTAACTAAGGTGGCATACTAACTGAGCCACAAACTAGAGTAGATAAGGATAGCTATCATGTAGCTATTATTCATGGGCGGTGTACCAACCGCATCTACAACTAACACATCGGTGACATAAATGCACAACGGTCACCCTGGCATATCACGAGTGGAGCTCGATATCTCAACACTCCCTCTCGAGCTCAATCCCAATTCCTGCACACCAAGCAGGTCTCTGAACTTGCGCAGGTTCTCTACGCCCAATGCCTTCGTGAATATGTCAGCTACCTGATCCTCTATACTGACATAAACTAGATCAATAAGACCTAGTAAAACCCTCTCTCGCACATAGTGATAATGCACCTCAATGTGCTTTGTTCTAGCATGATATACTGGATTATTTGCCAAGTGTATACTGCTCATGTTGTCACAATAAATGACAACTGGCCCATCTGTAGGCTGATGCATATCATAAAGTAGCTTATGCAACCAAGCTACCTCACATGCAGCCATTGTTGCACCCCTGTACTCGACCTCTGTGCTCGACAAGGCAACTGTAGGTTGTTTCTTGCTGCTCCAAGTGACTGGAGCACTCCCAAAAGAGAACACATATCCACTAGTAGATCGTCTATCAGAAATACTACCAGCCCAATCAGCATCAGTGTATCCATGCAGCTGTATCTGAATCCCAGTCTCATAAAATAGTCCATACTGCAATGTAGACTTCACATACCTGAGTATGCGTCTAGCCGCATCCAAATGCGGTTTCCTTGGAGCCTGCATAAACTAACTTACCAATCCAATAGCATAGCTCAAATCTGGCCTGGTAATAGTCATATAAATCAAGCTTCCTACTATGCATCTGTACATAGTAGGGTCTTCCAGAAGCTCACCTGCATCTGCGCTCAGCTTCACATTCTGCTCCAAAGGAACTAAAATAGGCTTACAGCCTGTCATCCCATATTTGGACAGCATGTCCAATCCATACTGCCTGTGCAAGAGCTGTATCCCACTTGGTGATCTAATCACCTCAATGCCCAAGAAATAACGCAGTTCTCCCAAATCCTTCATCTCAAACTTCTGCTTCAATAGCATTTTCACATGAAGGATATCTTCATCACTGTCACCTGTCATAATCAAATCATCAACATAAATGACAAGTAGCATAATACTTTTCTCTATTTTGCTCACATAAAGTGAGAAATCTGCCTTGGAAATTTGAAAGCCAATAGTGACAAGATACTGTCCTATCTTGTCAGACCATGCTCTAGGTGCTTGCTTCAAGCCATACAAGGCTTTCTTCAACCTACAAACAAACTCAGGATGAACAGCATGCACATAACCTGGTGGCTGCTCCATATAGACCTCTTCTTGCAAATCACCATGCAAGAAGGCATTCTTTACATCCATCTGATGTAAAGACCATCCCTTTGATGCAGCCATAGCAATGACTGCTCTTACAGTTGCCATCCTTGCAACCGGACTGAATGTTTCTTCATAGTCAATGCCATATGTTTGTGCATACCCCCTGACTACTAATCTTGCCTTGTATCTATTCACAGAACCATCTGCATTGTGCTTCACCTTATAAACCCACTTACAGCCAATTGCATTCTTACCTTTAGGCAAAGGTACTAACTCCCATGTAGCATTTGCTTCCAAGGCATCCATTTCTTCATCCATGGCTTTCTCCCATTTTTCTTTTCCCATGGCTTGCTCAAAAGAAGTGGGTTCTGGTTCCTGTATCACTTTGACCATATATGCATAGTGAATGGCTATAAATCCATCATATTTTAGCCTATCTAGAGGATACCTAGCTCTCATAGACCTGTGCAAAATAGGTTCACTCCTAGGTGCTCTCAAAACATCCCTAGTCTTCCTTACTCCAGGTGTAACAATAGAAGGAATACCCAACTCATCATCAATGCCCTGTTCTGAGCCACTGGATTCACCATCCACATAAGAGTGACCTGCATTCACATCAAGCATGGGCTGATCAACCTTCTCTTTTCCTTTTCGTGATACCTGCATACCACTATCTGCATTGCTTTGAGAAGATTCTCCTGATCTCAATCTGCCTGTCCATGGCGAAGAATGTGAACCACTACTAGAGGACACTCCAGGTCCACTAATATTCTGTGACTGCTGCTGTGAATTCTGTGCAGCATTACCATTTTGTGCATCTACATCATCAATCACATTTACTGGTTTATACCAGCTACTCATCTCATCAAAAACAACATCTCTGCTCACTGTAAACTTACGAGTAGAAGGGTTATAGCATCTATACCCTTTTTGCTGTAGAGAGTAACCAATAAAGATGCACTTCTCAGCTTTTGGATCCAACTTGGATCTCAACTCATCTGACACATGTACATAGGCAATGCAACCAAAAATTTTCAAATGAGAAATATCTGGTTTCCTACCAGTATACCTCTCCTCTAGAGTCATCCCATGTATTGCTGCAGTGGGAGTCCTGTTCATTATGTAGACTGCTGTAGCAACTGCCTCAGCCCAGTAAAAATCTAGCAAATCTTTTTCGTTGAGCATGGCACAAGATACCTCTCCAATATGCCTATTTTTCCTTTCTGCAATTCCATTTTGTTGTGGGGTATGACTGCATGAATATTGTTGTTTTATGCCATGCTCCTGCAGGAACCTTGCAAACTCATTTGAGAGGTACTCTCCCCCTCCATCTGACCTTAGGCATTTTATTTGCAGACCTGTTTCTTTTTCAACCATAGCTTTAAGAGTTTTGAAATGCCCAAAACTTCACTTTTCTTTTTCATAAAATACACCCAAACTTTTGTGCTATAATCATCAATAAAAGTGATAAAATAATGACAGCCTCCAAGAGATGCAGCTTTAGTAGTCCACACATCAGAGTGGATTAATTCCAATGGCTTCTCACTCTCTTGAATATGTCTAGGAAATGGTTTCCTTGCCTGTTTTCCAAATTGATAGGCTTCACATACCTTATGCATTTCTGCAACCTTGAATTTAGGCAACCCTGCAACAATATTTTGGGCCTGCATTGATTTAAGTCGCTGTACATTAACATGACCAATGCGTTTATGCTAGATATCAATATCTACAACTACACCGGTCCCATGTGCAAACATTGCTGCACTCAATTCAGACATGTCTGCATCCAACGTAAACATTCTGCCCTTCTTCTTTCCTTTTGCTATCAAGCGACCTTTATTTTTCATATCCTCAACAAAGCATCCATGAGGATTAGATCTGACCTGCAAGCCCTGCTCAACCATTTGACCAACAGAAACCAGATTCTTGGTGATATTCGGGACATGAAATACATCGGACAGGTATTTCTTTTTCCCATCCTGCATAGACAAAGGAATTTTTTCAATCTGCACAATAGGATGTACAGTATCATCACCAGTCTCCACAAATCCTGGTTTTTCCATTTTCCTTGCATCCTCCATCCATTCTGCATGACCTGTCATGTGGTTTGATGCACCTGAGTCAACATACCATACATCATTGCTTTCTTCTGCACTTGTCACAGAATTATTCATGTGCTGCACCATAAACAAATGCTCATTTCTGTCATCACCCTGTCTACTAGAAGATGCATAATTCCCTTGTTGCAATTTTCCATTCATGATGTCATTCTGCTTTTTATAGCAGTCTTTAGCCATATGACCCATTTTACCACAGTAATAGCATTCAACATTACTGTTTGCATTTTGGCCTCTTTGCCATCCACCATGACCTCTTTGGCTCCCCCTACCTCTAGAGTTACCACGTCCTCCTCCATAGGACTGGTTTTCTTGAGTTTGCTGCATATTCTGATTTCTCCCATGGCCTCCAAATCGGCCTCCTCTACCTCTACCTCTACCTCTTCCAGAATTTGAGTAAAAGACAGTTTCTTTTGAAGTTCCTCCTGAAGAAGATGCACCACCATTTCTTTGCTCCTCAGAAATTAGAAGGGCAATCAACTCCTCAAAATCAGGAAATCTTTCACGAACTGAAATGGATGTCTGAAACTGTGCATAATCCTTTCCTAGACCATTCAAGGTCACAGAAACTAAATCATCATCTTCCACTGGCGACCCAATGGAAGCAAGTGCATCTGCAATCTTGTTCACCTTCATGTGGTAGTCATTGATGCTCATACTTTCTCTTTGCACATTATGCAACTCTTGCTTGAGCTGCATTTTCCTGGCTTGCGTATTTGTGCTATACATTTTTGACAAAGTATCCCATGCCTCCTTTGGCGTACTTGCATCCTGAATATGCACAATCATAAAGTCTGAAATACTGATAGACAGCCAGTACATAACTTTCCTGGCTCTCTCATGCCATGTTTTGAATGCCTGCATTTGCTGTTGATTGGGAACATCAGGAAGAGCTGGTTCTTCTTCATTTCCTGCAACAAATTCCCAGTATCCTTTTCCCATAATGAAATTTGTCATTCTAAACTTCCATGCTTGGAAGTTGTTCTTGTCAAGCTTTTCAGTGACAGTCTGTGAAAGAGAATCAGACGCCATTACAGAACACTGTAAAAAATTCTGTCACTGCAAAGAACACAGCTTCAGCCTCACAAGGGCAAATATGCAAAACTGACGAAAGTGGTATTTGACCACACAGTCACTTCCTAGTGACGATTTTGCATCAACAGGCAACAGGGATGATTCTGTAACTCCCAATGTCTCTGCGCATAGGCATACAATGCAATTTCTACAGTAACTTTTCACCGACCTATAGAACAGTGGTCGCACATCATAAAACTGGGCCTTTTCCAGAGTGCGTGCAGAAAACTTCCGCCTCCAAAACAGGCCCCGAAATGGCCTCAAATCAAAAAAACAGGGTCGCCATGGGCTAAAGTCCTCTCCCGTAACATATACTGCCCTCTTGCTTCACCGCAAAGGGCATCTCAACCTGAGACAATGCACTCTTGCAATTTCCAGTTGTGCTACCTGCAGAGATCTGCTCCCAAAATAGAAAATGAAAGCAACACTGCTCCTCTTACCAGAACACCGCGAGCTTGGCTTGCTTTCTTGAGCTCCTTACCACGAACAAGGCTCTGATACCATGTCAAGATTGTGGGAGAGAAGGAAGGAGTCTCACTTGTAGCTTTCTTGCTTGCACAATGGGGGAATACACACAAGGGTGGAGGCTGAAAACAGTTTTCCTCTTCTTAGTTGTGTAAGCCAAAAGAACTCAAGTACAAAGAAATAGAAGAACCCTATATATGGGTCTCAAACCAAACTCAACTAACTAAGGTGGTATACTAACTGAGCCACGAACTAGAGTAGATAAGGATAGCTATCATGTAGCTATTATTCATGGGCGGTGTACCAACCGCATCTGCAACTAACACGTCGGTGACATAAATGCACAACGGTCACCCTAGCATATCACGAGTGGAGCTCGATATCTCAACATATACGTCATTCAAACAATCCATGCTCTAGGATTTGGACTATATCATTTGCCTAATACAATGTTAGATCGGCCCTAAACAAGTCTCATTCACTGGTCATGCTAAAAATGTGCACATCACGTAAGTCATCTGCAATGCCCTGTTCAGCAGGTTCTTCTGTGGGTATGCACCTATGGGTATGCAAGACATATGGTCTGCCATGTGATGCTACTTACCCTTGTGTACAACCATAAAGAAGTCAAATTCTAGAAGCAGAAGTAACCATCTAGCTATGCGTCCTATAGCGCAAGGTTTGTTCACCAAATAAAGCAAAGCTTGATGATCAACAAAGAAGGTGAAGGGTGTAACTAAAAGATAATGATGAAACTTCTTTACAATGAGTACCATAGCTAGACCTTCCCTTTCCATTATCGAGCAATTCATCTTTGTATCCGTTGAGTTGTTTGATAGCAAAGCTCATAGGATAATCGACGATACGTTCACTAGGCTGGCACAAAACAACTCCACGGTGAACTTTAATGCATTAATGTGCACCATGGAATGCTATATTCCAATCAGTAGCTCATAGGATTGGTGCGGTCATAAGATCCTCCTTTAGTTCCTCATAGGAGAATTGGCATTCCTTGGCCCACTCAAATACATTTAGCAATTTGTTAAGGGATCTAGCTATTAATGCATAGTTTAGAATGAATCGCTGATAGTACCCTGTGTGTCCCAAGAAGAACTAAACTCCCTTATAGTTTGTGGGTCGTCGTAAATTGACAATGACTCTAACTTTGAAGAGGTTTGTTGCAATACCATTCTTAGACACTACGTGCCCTAGGATACATCTGTGTTTGAGCTCTCTAACATGAGCATACTAGTCTTGCATATGTGGGTAAGGTCAATAGATGTATCTGCACCCTAGGTAGCACTGCATAGACAAAGCCTAGATGCCACAGGTAGGCAGACCACCTAAAAATGACTAGCAAAAGAGCGTAGAGCTTGATGAAAAGCAAGCGGTTGGAAATCTACTCTCACAACATTGATATCAACCCTTGTGACTCTACCTCTGGGAGAGCTACTTAGGCAAAACCTGACACTATGGCAAGTCTTGAATCAGTGTGTAGAAGGACCTGACAAAATTGGACTACCGGCTTGCTTGACAACGACACAATAACACAATTATTGAGCTTAACCTTAAACTCGGTGCCTAAGTCCTTCCACGTAAACACTCAGAACTGGCACTTTAGGGGGTTCTAGGAGAGATTATACAATCTACATTGCTCAAAGACTGCGTGAAGTTTATCTAGGTGTTCCCTCCAACTGGAGTGGACACATAGATTGTCAACAGACACCTCCAATTATCTCTTAAGCATGTCTTTGAAGATGGCACACATGAGGCACTAAAATGTAGCTGGTGCATTTGTTACTCTTCTCTTGTAATAAAGCATAAATGCCTTAGTCTAGGGTAGGCTATGGTTAAGTATAAAAGGTGGAGATGTAACATGTGAAGGATCTTTTTCCATTTTGAAGAATACATGTTTTGAGGTTTCCTTCCTCCCACCATTTAAGAGGGTACATATTCTTAGCTACCAAGATCATGGGGTGTGTAGGGGCAATCAACTGCCAAGACCCACGGATCGCTTATTGCTTCAAGTGTTCCGAGCCAAGTACTAATGGCTACCTCTTACATAGCCGATGCACTATCCATCTCTAGGGGTGTAGTGAGCTTACCTCTATGCCCGTCGATCGAGTTATCTCCTCTCCCTAGCACTTCGGTAGCTTCACGATCTAAGTGTAAGCTTCAAGCAAGCTCCACGCTCCAAGCTCCATGGCCGCAAGCAAAACAAGAGAGAAGAAGAGAATAGAAAAAGAGAGGAGAAGATGGAGAGCTTGTCCACCACGGTCCCTCACCTTGTAAAATATTACACAGCGCAACGAACAGAATATGAGAAAGAGATAGAGAGTACACAACAGATAAGAGGAGAATCAATAAATTCTTTAGCTCCAAACAATTGATACAAAGATGGCTCTGTCCACCCGTGTGCTTCCATTGTGTGAAGCTTAGTTGGTGATCTAGACAGAAGATAGGTGAAGAGCTTAAGGCTAGCTGGAACAACAACTCTGACTGGGTGAAAGATAAGTGTTCGCTGGCTGTGAAGGGGTTTAGTTTTTATAGCCCGCAAAGGCTGTTAGGTCGGCGTGACCGACCTACCATATGAGCCTCCACTAGTCGGCCAGGGAATATTCTAAGGAATATTCCCTTTACCATCAGGCCGGGGGCGCTGCCCCCGGACCCCCACCAGGGGGGTGGACCCCCTAGCCAAGGGCCACTTCCGTGGCCCCCGGACCCCAAAATAGGGGCCCCTTTTAACTCCCTTACACTGCAACTCGATGCAATGCACCTCGAGTTGCTACCAACTTAACCACTCCGTCTAACCCAAAGGTTAGACCCACAACAGCCACCTTTTTGCCATCCAGTCACATAGACCTCATCTCATATACAAGTTAGGACTCAACCAATGTCCCGGGCTCACATTTGGCTTCTCCTCATAATGGGGGCCTTACAACTTTGAGCACCATGGATCATTGGTAGTACCTAATGAGGGTGGGGCATTGATCATATCTAACACACACTCACTTCCTCACACTCTCACACTCCCTCTCTCAAACACAAGCTCAAGCAAGCAAGAAGAAGAAGAAGAAGAAGAAGAAGAGAGCTACTTTTGGCCACACACAAGAATGAGCTTCTTATTAACTTTTCAACTTTACATACAAAACCCTAAATCCCTTTTGGGTGGTCATCCCCTTATCCCCTTTTTTACATGGTCGGCCAAGGCCTAGGCCCTTTTTCCCATTGTCCTCCTATCTTCCTAGCTTCTTCCTACCGCCCATCTACCTTTACAAATTGCATAGGTGAGAGCCCGCCGGTGCTCTTTAAATTAAATCATGATGCGCCTTACGCTCTTTTACAAAAGTATTGACTTGCACTTTTCCTTATGTGCCTTTTTCCTTGATTTAGGACTTTTCCGCGCTTCTTGTGTTTCCATATTTTTCTTGGTGTGCCTTCGTCTTCCATTCCACTTTTGCCTTGGCCTTGTCCTCCAATTTAGATTTTTTGGATTTTCCAATTTGTTCATTTGAGGGTTAACATTACCCCCCTCCTAGAGAGTGCCAGTCCCATGGCACTCATCGTTGTAAGTAGCAGGCTTTGGCATGCACCGAAGACATGGGTGGAAGGGAATACTGTGGTTAGCCTTGGAGGAGTTATAGTGGTGGTGCAAATGGAGGTCAGTGGAGGCACATTGTTGGCATGGGTGGCTGGTGATAGGGTTGTTGGAGCTGGGGATAGGGCTGTTCGGTGTTGGGAATTGCACTAGTGACTGGCACATGTGGTGGTGTGTGGGGATTCTGCATAGGAAGATTCTTTGGTGGGCTTGCATGATGAACATGGATAAGAGTTCAGAGTTGAGTGTTGATGAAGAGCTAATGACACTTTCGTTGGAGTCTTCAATAACTGCAAGGAAACCTCGCAGATATGGTCTCTCCCTGGAGGTAATGCTAGTCTTCTTATCATGCACAAGACATAGTTTAATGAGTTTGGGAGACATGTGTTGAGATATCGAGCTCCACTCGTGATACGCCAAGGTGACCGTTGTGTATTTATGTCATCGACTTGTCAGTTGCAGACGCGGTTGGTATACCGCCCATGAATAATAGCTACATGATAGCTATCCTTATCTACTCTAGTTCGTGGCTCAGTTAGTATGCCACCTTAGTTAGTTGAGTTTGGTTTGAGACCCATATATAAGGTTCTTCTATTTCTTTGTACTTGAGTTCTTTTGGCTTACACAACTAAGAAGAGGAAAACTGTTTTCAACCTCCACCCTTGTGTGTATTCCCCCATTGTGCAAGCAAGAAAGCTACAAGTGAGACTCCTTCCTTCTCTCCCACAATCTTGACAACATGTCAATGAACTCTAGGTGAGACGAGAGTAATGCCTGCACTTGAGGACTGAAATTGTATACTAAGTGTGGTTTAGATAGTATGTAAGTGATGTGTATACTTAGATATTACATAGTTAGAAGACTATTGGTCTGGTGCCGTGTAGCAACATGTGGTTGAGGAGAAGTACACATGAAGGTGGATGAGACATTATTTTTGTTGTAGCAACATAATGTAGCATAATTGAACTCATCAACATCTTAACTTTGATAGCTGGTAGCTACTTGTATTGCTTGATGAGTATGGTGTACTTTCCATGGTTATTCGTGCGTTACTTACCACGATTTATTGCAATGGTAATGAAGTGGAGTGCAAAATAAAAGAAGTGTGCGAATGGGTCAGGGTGACAGGTCTAACCATAGGCAAGACAAGCTCCCTAGGTATGTCCTGCCCTTGATGTGCCCTGAAAAAATGTGGGGGATGTGAAAAGGGCTAGGGGACTAGAGAAGGAGCCAGCCAGCCAAGGTCACTGGACGCACCTAATTTGAGGACCCTAGGTGTTGTGCTGTTATTGTGAGTGCTTTTTCCTTTTTCTTTCATTGTTTCTTTCTTTCTTTTCTTTTATTGTCCATTCTTTTCATTTTCTCTTTTTTTTTTCTTCTTGTGCTTTTTTTCTTTTGGGAAATATAACCATTGCAATATGTTGAGGCCATCGGCCTTTCATTTGGATTGGTAAA
This sequence comes from Lygodium microphyllum, assembly GCF_053477565.2. Taxonomy (NCBI): domain Eukaryota; kingdom Viridiplantae; phylum Streptophyta; class Polypodiopsida; order Schizaeales; family Lygodiaceae; genus Lygodium; species Lygodium microphyllum. The sequence goes on from NC_141146.1 coordinate 125,567,679, forward strand.
TATAAAGAGTCAAAGGCTGTGAAAATGGATATTACAACGATGATGATTGTGTTATTAGCCTCGTTGTTGGGGGAACAATTGTGAAGATGGGGAGATATACTGAGTTTTTCCAAAACCGCTTTGTGACATGCGATGTCAGTACAATTGAGGTAACAACTATAGTGAGCCAAATGTAGAGTTTGACCTAGAAAGAGAGAGTAGCCAATGCTATGCTTTGGACCATGTGATATGGGCTATCTACAAGGATGGTTTTCACTTTTGGAAGTGAGGCTTCCATTGTGGCTCTTTGGTCATGGTATTTCTATTGCTCTTTTTATGATGGCTCTTTGTGGGATTGGTGGTCTTGTGGCATCTTGGACATTGAATGCTTTAGTATAGAGACCTGTGTCGTTTGTATCCACTTGACAACTCGTGAGAGTACATGCAAGTCATATGCCTCAACTCTAATGAATAGGTGCAATGCAAAGAGACATCACTTATCTAAATCCCATGGTGTTGACTTAGGTACATATCACCTATGCTTGATTATCTTTTTCTTTTGCTAAAGGCATGAAATATATTAAAAGTAGATATGGAATATTTGTATAGTTAGGGAACTTGCCCCCTTTTAACCATCTAAAGACAAAAAGTCATGGCCAGGCAGCACTTGGTAAGCATTTTATACAACATAGGGGCTATTCTATTTGTACAAGGCAGGGTGAGTCCGAGTGATGAGGTGATGGGGGCACTGCTGGTGGGGGGCTCCTATCAGGCCAGGTAGAGGAGATATCGGCTGGGACCCAAATGGTATAGTCCTTGATTGCTATCGTATCAAGAATGCTTTTAAATAATTTAGCAAATTTCCTCTTGTTTCTAGCTTCCTTTTCTTCTTTTGAGCACCTGGTGCCTGAGTGTCTAAGGAGGGCTTGCACAGCAGGGGTCGCTACCCCCACAGGTGTTCCCTTAAGCCTTCCTCTTCCTGGCCTAGGGAGTTTGCGGCATGTGTCTCGAATGGTGTCTCTTTGGGCCTCGTCTTGGCATATACCTCTTTAGGGTAGGCATGTAGGGTTCTGGTGAAGAAGCTTGTGATGTATGCTCCCTTTGACGAGACAGAGAGCTTCCTTGCAGGCCAAATGCATTGTGTGCTCCATGATGACGACTACTGTGGGAGAACTTGCAAAATGTGAACCAAGGGTTAGGCCTTGAGGCAGGATAGAACTATTTGCATGAAAGGGATTAAACAGTGGATTATCAAGCACATATAACGAGGAGGGGTAAGGTGAGGCATGTAGTGTTTGTGGTAGAGGGACGACCCTCGTGATGATGTTCATCTTGCCTGGACACTACAGGGCATATCCTAGCCATTAGCAGATCTTGGCTTATGCTTAGTTGCACAGGCTAGTTGTGATGGAGTGGAGTAGGGCTTGTCCCTGGAAGGATAGATCAAAAACGGGGGAAAGCTTGTAGAAAGGGATGACGCCCCATCTACACCCTCAAAGGTGTTGGTCAAGGCTTCCCATGGCAGCAGTGAGGGCTGCATACCCTCCACTTGGATGCAGGAATGGTTACATGACTTCTAGACGTGTGGTGAGAGGAAGACCCTAGGAGCTCAGCCTGTCGAACCCAAAATTTTCTCCCTACTCTTGACTATCATTGCTTGTGTGTGTTGGCATTATCAATACATAGTTACAAATTTCATTGTTTATTTATGTACATATTTATGAACCCATGTCACTTCGTGAGGATAAGAACCAATTGTAGAACTTGGGATTGTACTGGAGTGTGGCACACACATCCAGTACTCTTGGCAACTTACTCAATAACAACAGATATTTTGCAACATCAAGTAGCATGGTACCTTGTCTAAGTCTACTTGCAACATGTAGCTCCTCCTTAGTGAGAATCTTATCAACTAGAGAGTTTTCTTGGCTAGTTCTGGCTAAGTCCATACCTCGAATGGTAGTCAGTACTCGAAGGAAAGTTGGCAACACATAGGTTGGGTCTCCTTGAGACCGCCATTTGGCCAACTGCTCCTTTGAGACCCATCATAATCTAGGCTCCTAGTTTGACCATTGTAACACGGTTTTCAAACTAACGTTTTTCAAATTGGTTTGACCCTTTGATTGTCGCTTTAGTTGCTCTATCTCTAAGAGATTTGGTTGGCAAAGCGCTTTGTTGAATGTCACAGTTAAGCGTAGTTCGTAGGCCTCCTCATCAAAGATGAGTTGCATGCACTTATGTAGGAGTGTGTCGTAGTGGTCGTTAAGATATTCTTGCTCTTCCCAAGATAGGGGACATAGCAAGTATTCTTCAAGCTACTCCCTAGGGAATGTGCCCATGTCTGCAAGGATGTAGACACGTGCGAATAGTTTGAGTTTAGCGTCCAACTTAGTCAATCAGTCTGTGACACTTCTATGTTCTATGACAGCTTGCTCGATTGCTATCTCATGCAAGGTTTTAGGAGTTTCTCTAGGCTTTAGCATAGCTGGGGGATTGGACCTAGATGAGCAAGATTGGTCAATGCTAGGATTGCTTATATCCTTGGGGCTTTCATGTTTCTCCTGAGGCTTTGGTGCCATTGTGTCATGGTTCTCCTCAGATGTGACTGGTATAGTCTTGTCACCTTGTTGTGACAGTGTTGTATCCACTCTTGCTTGGTTAATGCAAGCTCTATTGTCAGTGGATTGAGTGTTGCAAGCAACCATTGATGGTAATGGTTGCATTGATTTTTCAGAACACATGGATGTGTATGAGGTTTCACTGATGTTAGGAGAGATGGCAATGGATTCATTGGTGGATGGACTTGATGCTTTATTCCTTAGCTCTTCAGCACTCTTGGTCTCAATCTTCTTGGTGTCTACATCCACTAGCAACTGTCGTTGTTTTCATTGTTTTCTCCTCTTTTTCTTGGGAAAATGAGGTGTATCCTTTAAAGACTCAGGACCCTGAACTAGGTCAGATGTTGATGTGCTTAGTTGAGCCTCAACATTCTATGTTTCTGGTGTGTCCTCATGGGACATAACCGCGGCCCGCCGCTGGATAGCCTCGCTAGGTTGTGAGGGTACAACTGCCTCTATTTTTGGAGAGTCTAGCTCTTTAGCTAATTCCTCTGCATTAAACCTCTCATCCAATTGCATTGGCAATTGCTCCTGGTTGGGTGTTTGCTCTAGACTTTTTTCCTTACCCATTAGAACATGCCCCCATTGCTTCTTATTAGTGTAGGTGTTGTGTTTAGAGCTGTTTTTCTCTTGCTCATGAGATTTGGGTGACTCTAGTGTAGAACTAGGAGAAAGTTTAGGACTCCTGTCATGTAAGCTTGGACGAAACTAGCTGAAGAAGTCAAGGTTGTATTGATGGGAAGCATAGAGATCTAGGATTGCAAGGTCTTGAGTGAGGCAGAAGACATATGTGCTAATATCAAGTACCATGCTCCCTACTCCTAAATTGCTACTCACGTGTAGATCTTCTTCTAGAAGCAGTTTATCATACAAGGGATGTTTTTGGACAGTGGTAGAAAGTTGGACCTCATGGACCATTACCAACACTCTTAACAAGGTTGGGGCAATGTACGTGGGATCATGTATTAATGTCAAAAGGGTTTTCCTTTGCTCAGCGAGTGTCATTAGTCGGTGGCCAATTTTGGCTGCCAAACTTTGATTAGAGTACCATTTCTATGAAAAGTTGCCTTCTCCTTTCCCTTTTTGCTTGATTGCTTTGATATTTTCCTTATTTATCTCACACTAGGTAGTATAGAGTGAGGGTATCAAGTGCAATTCTCTAGCTGTCTTTGGGATGTCCTTTATGACTTCCTCAGCAATAGCTTCACAGTGAGAGAAAACATGTTGTTTCTCATCCCAAGTCAGGGGTTCATCTATGAGCTTCGTGTGCTCTAGTGTTTTCGTTTCCATGTCCACATGGACGTACGCATGTGTGATGGCTGTCAGCTTGTGATCAAGCTTCATCAAGCACTTCATTTTTAGTTTATTGGTCAGATGATGCACCATCTCCTTGGCCAAATATTTGAGGGATTTCTCCTCAAGCCTAGGCTTCAGGTGCTTTGGAAGTGCCAAAGGTATCAAGGATGTTGGTTGTGACATCCGTTCTGTAGGTGAATTGCTAAGGACACGCTCCGCAAGGATCATCGTCATGGCCAAAGGCTGTGATTGATGTGATTCCTGATTGGAAGTAGTAGCAGCTAGTACAGTGGACTGGCTATTGTTAGTAGATTGCGGTGTCAATTCCTTAAGAAAATTAGAAGTGGCCATGTCTTTTGTTGCCCTTTGCACATTTGCTTATGTAGATCGAGCATCAGTTGAGCTAGTCACAATGGATTTCATAAGCCTATCCTTAGGCCAAGAGCTACGGGTGGTGTCATGTTCCACCTCTTGGACATTTGGAAGCTTAGCTAGAGATAGAGATTGGGATTGAGTAGCTACACTTGAAGACTGTTGTTGTGCTTCCTATGTCCATTTAGGGAAAGAGGGTGTAGGAGATTTGGAGCTCCTAGGTGGACTTGGCACTGGCCGAAAGATTTGCTCATGGCTATTAGATGACTCTACCATTTGCTTTATTGAGCAATTAACCTTATCATGAGCAACATTGCGCATGTGGTGCTCGTTATCCTCTTGGGAAATCAAAGGCTCCTTGGGCACTAGTGGCTTTTGTGTACCCTCAACGATTACATCTAATATCTGCTTGATAAGCATGCTAGGCTGAGGATCTACCCTTCAAATAGTCCTATTTGGTTCCTTGATTTCAATCATGAGGGGCTCAGTCACTCCAATGTTTTTGACTCAAGACTTGTTTTTTCGTTTAGATTTCCTCTTGTGCTTCTTTGCTCTTGATACGTCCTGGCCTTCAACTAACAGAGGTGGTTTAGCAGGGGGTTTTGGTACCCAAATCCATGGGTTACCTATGTAATACCCTCAAGCACCTAGTAACGCTTTGGATATCCATCGCGGTGTTGTACTGGCTCTCCATCGATACCTTTGTCTATAAGGCTTGGGCTTCTATTGTGGTCTTCTATGATATTTGTAAGTCCAAAGCCTATCCTTGGTATTGTTTCCTAACCTTCTTGTTTCAAGCATGGCCTCGCTCACTGGTTCTCTCTATTCAACATGCGCTTGTATCAACTCTTTCAACAAATCCTTGCTCTCATCACTAGACTTGCCTGGTATGTCTTCCCTCGAGGTTTGATGAGGTCACCCTTACTAAAGGTTGTGATTATCCTCACACCCGATAGTGTCAAGTGTATCCTCTGTGCCACATAATCAGCCTCACACTTTGCTGCCCTTTTGAAGGGTCTTCCTAGGAGGGTTTCTTTTCCACAATTAGCACTATTTGGAGGAACATGGAAGAGGATAGGCAAGCTTTCCGTTTCAATAGTTATAAGGATTTTGCACTTCCCTATAAGTGCTTGTGAGTGTTCTGCGTAAGGACTAAGAGTTGCATTAGTTTGTGTGAGCCCTAACTGGCCTAGTAGGGTCCATGCTTCATAGGTCATGATATTAAAATCAGCTCCTTCATCAATGAGAGCATCGACAGTGTGCTCTCTTTTCGCATTGAGTTTGACCCTAAGATAAGCAGGCGATACTATGTCTTCATCTTCTGGGTCTTGGCTTGTAAATTCAAGCCTTCTAATACATGCCTTTGAGTCCCGGACTGCAAGACCTGATGCAGATTCTCCAATGATGTCTTGGGTCGTATGTGCAGTGCCGTTCAAGGTGCATCTATCACCAGGATTGTTATGTCTAGTCATCCTCGTAGTTGTAGCTTGATGTTGTTGCATTTCGCTTTGACTAGATGCAGTTCGAATGCAACATGTGGTGTGGCCTCTTTGCCCTTGTTGGATAGATTGGCCCATTGAGGTTCTAGGGTCTCTGTTTGTCTTTGTTCGGGTATGGGCTTTCGGTTGTTGTTTTGCAAATGAGAGTCTATGCTTGTCTAGAGCCATTACTACACTAGGATCTAATTTGGAAGGCCTATCACGGCACGTGTTTTCTCTTCAACCTACTTGGGGGAGGTGCGGAGGGGACAAAGCCCCTTCTGTGGGGATCCAGGGGGGCAATCCCCATTCACCCGCCACAGGGCCATTATGCTAAACACCATGTGCAATTTGAAGGACTATTCATAGCCAAGTTTTGAACTACTTGCTCTGGATTTCAATCTAGTGATAGATCTATGATGTGCTTTTGGCTCTATATGGTCTCTGGATCTGTATTCTCTTGTTCTGATTCATTGGTATGATTCCCAGAATAGGAATATTTGTTTCTGGGTGGTTCAACTTTCAGAGTCGGACAGCCTGATTGGACTAGGTCCAATTCCAAAGAGTGATCTAATTGTTGTGCACATTCGGCTGGACAAATGGGGTGTTCGACTCGATGGGTGGTCCGGTTTGGAAAGCTTGTTCGATTGGATGGTTGGGTATCCGACTGGACAAATGGGGTGTCCAACTGGATGGGTGGTCCGATTGGGAAAGGTTGTCCAATTGGATGGTTGGGTATCCGATCGGATGGTTGGTCCAAATGGTGAATTTGATTGGGTTGAATGTCAGCTTGTTCGAGTGGGGTAGGGCTGAGTCGGTAGGGCCAAGGGCAAAATATCGGCTTGGTCCAAATGGTTGACTCAGATGGCCGAGTGGTGGGTATCCAAGCGGTGGGCAGAATGCCAAGTTGGTCTGAATGGTGAATCGTCAGCTTGTTCGAGTCGGCAGGGCGGCTGAGGGTTGAATATCAAGTTGGTCCAAATGGTTGATTCGGATGGACCGAGCAGTGGGCGTCTGAGTCAAGTGGACCGAGTGGTTAGGTGGTCCGAGGACCTATTCTGGGACTTGGCCCAGAATCGTTGTCACTCAAACAAGTCGAACATGATGCATTTTTTGCCAGACTTGCACAGAATTCATCGCGACGAACAATCGAGGCCTTTCTACGGGTCGAGTACCTCCAGATCCTAGCTATTCATACAGGAGAAGGTAAGGGAGTACTTGTAATGGGCAAAGAACTCCTCAGCTGCAAAATCAAAGTAGGTCCACGCAATGAAGCTCTTTCTCTCTCTCTCCAGCTCTCCTAAAACCTTGCAATGCAAAATGTGGTCTTCCTTGCCACTCTGGCCTCTTATTAACTTGCCTAGGCTTTCATTCACCTTAGTCTTGCTCCCCTTACCAATATTTAACCCAAATTTTCATTTTTTTCCATTCTTTTCCCTATTTCAGTATGTTATACAGCAACAAAAAACCCTACTACGTGCTCAAATGTTTTTCTCCTATCCTATCTAAATGCAAGAAAAAATCACAAGGAAACTACCTACACTAATCCAACCTACTTTTCCAAATCCAAAAAACCAAAAGCCTACTTGCTAAGGAGATTGAATACCTCTTCAAACTCCCTCACTTCCTACTTATCTACCTCAAGCACCAGTTCGGGGAAAATCCTACTTCAATGCTCAATTCGAAGCGTGCAAGTGCTCAAGGCTTGAATCCGTTCGTCCTGGCAATGGAACCAAAATGTAGGGATGATCAACCGCCAAGACCCACGGACTGCTTATTGCTTCAAGCGTTCCAAGCCGAGCACTAATGGCTACCTCTCACATAGCTGACGCGCTATCCATCTCTAGGGGTGTAGTGAGCTTACCTCCATGTCCGATTGAGTTACCTCCTCTCCCGAGAACTCCGATAGCTCCACGATCCAAGTGCAAGCTTCAAGGAAGTTCCATCCTCAAGCTCCACGCTCCAAGCTCCATGGCCGCGAGCAAGACAAGAGAGGAGAATAGAAGAGAAGAAGAGAGGAGAAGATGGAGAGCTTGTCCACCACAGTCCCTCACCCTCACACACTCACTCCCTCATACTCTCACACTCCCTCTCTCAATCACAAGCTCAAGCAAGCAAGCAAGAAGAAGAAGAAGAAGAAGAGAGCTACTTTTGGCCACACACAAGAATGAGCTTCTCATTCACTTTTCAACTTTGTATACAAAACCCTAAATCCCTTTTGGGGGGTCATCCCCTTATCCCCTTTTTTACATGGCCGGTCGAGGCTTAGGCCCTTTTTCCCATTGTCCTCCTATTTTCCTAGCTTCCTTCCTACCACCCATCTACCTTTACAAATTACATGGGTGAGAGCCCATCGACACTCTTTAAATTAAATCATGATGCGCCTTGCGCTCTTTTACAAAAGTATTGACTTCTGCTTTTCCTTGTGTGCATTTTTCCTTGATTTAGGACTTTTTTGCACTTCTTGTGTTTCCATATTTTTCTTGGCACTCCTTCATCTTCCATTCCACTTTTGCCTTGGCCTTGTCCTCCATTCTAGATTTTTTGGATTTTCCAGTTTGTTCGTTTGAGGGTTAATAGGGTGCATACCATGTCCCACCTTGGCATGAGGTAAGTATTCATGTCGCAGCATTCATCTATGATTCTCAACCTTCCATGGCAATATAATTTCATGCCTACCCACCTTGGCTATGGTTTCTTTGCACATATGGTGTATTTCTTGTATTTTTAGTTATTTTCCTTGCTGTGAGAATTAGCTATTTTACATTGGTATCAAAGCATGGACTTTGATCCATGGGAAGAGTCATTTTCTTTGGAAAATTTAGTCACAGGGATAGGTGATAGGTAACTGGAGTACAAGATTTAGTTATAGTGGTTTACACAGTTAAAACCATGACTAGTTAAGGTTTTTGCAGTAAGTCATTACTAAATTTAATGGTCTTGAAGAATATATGAAGAAATAATGGTGGATTCATGGTCATTTTGGTGGTTCGTGGTAAATTTTGGACCATTTTGAAGGATCATGGACTTAACTAAAGCCTAATCTAGGTCTTAGAAGGGTTAAACTATGATTACTTTTTGGAGCAACCTTCTCTTTCCTCTTTCCAAGCTTCTTGCTGAAAACAGCCGTGGATTTCTCTTATCATTTCTCTCTACCATGGCCATATCTCTTCAAGCCACCTATTGGAGATGATTCTTGATACCTTGGGCAGCCTATTGACTACCTATTTGCTTGATCTTCATCAAGTTTCTCATCACGTGATGTAAGAGGAGGTGTTTGACAATTTGCATTGATTTTTTCAGCATACTCTTGTCCTAGAAATCATAAGTCTTCTCCAATACTAGGCCTCTCCTTCAATTGTTGGATCATTGACATCCCTGACATGAAGTACCTATACTCTATTGCTTGATCTTTCACTCCCCTTCAGCCCCAAAGCTTCTTCACAACCCTAGCTATGGCTAAAAATTGATAGCATGAAGATTCCTTCAATTTCTTGAAGATTTGGCTTCTTATTGATACCTTTTAGCTTCCAATGGTCAAGGGGAAGCATCTACAACACAGATTGGGTCTACATTGAGGATTTCAAGCAAGATTGGAGCAATCTCTTCTCTTGATTTGGGATAAATAGGGAAGCCACTTGATTCTTTCAAAATTTCCGGTCTTTGAAGATTGGAATCATGGGGCTTTTGGTTCTTGATGCCTCCTAAGGATTCTAGGCATTGGATTTTGCCAAAATTTGAAGGTCTTGCTTCAACATTGCAAGAATGGAGCTTAATTTTAATGTTGTAAGTATATGGACAGCTTATGAAAGTTCAAATACTTCAAATGGGAGAGCTCTTTTCAAGATTTGAAGTCTTCTAATTTCTTAGAATGTTCATCATTGATTCCCCTTCAATTTTTAGTCACATTTGGAGCTCATAAGGATCATCTCCATCAAGCGTATGGTCATAGGAGCTTTCTTGGAGAAGAATTGGAGTTTATACATTGAATATTCATCCTAGGAATTACAAATTGAAGGTATTCTTGGCCACTTCAAGCTAGAGATCAAGCTTTTCAAGTCTCATATGGTTGTTGGAGCTTCGATAATCATCTACCTTCAACAATGAAAGAGGTACTACTACATTTTGCTCTTAATTCCCTTTAATTCCAATTGCTTAAGCCATCCATTTTCCAAAAAAGGGAGAATTAAGAGTAATCTTATTTTAAAATTGACAACTAAGTTCATATAGACCCAACTTAGGGCTGAATATGGCTATGATAAATTTTCTTCATCCTGCCCACTTAAAAACAGTATAGCCAATTGATGCTAATATTTTTCATTTGCTGAAATTTTATACCTCACCCTAACTTTGGTTTCTTGAATGTGATTGATTGCAATATGGTTGAAAGTAAAAATCAAATGGTAAAGTGGAATTCATTGTATGCAGTGAATCACTGCAAGAAAGGGCAATACCTATCCCTATTCTTTTCCACTTTTATCAATTTTCTACTTTCACTTGCATATCATTAAAAGGATGAAGGAAGTCTTTTCAACCTATTGCATATCATTATTGTTTTCTTAGCCTTATCATTTACCTTGCCATGTCTATACCATGAGGAAAAAGTGGATGCCGAGTGAGTTGGTAGGACAAAAGTGAGGTGACCCTCCCCTACACAGGATGAGGATCAGAAGGGGAGCATAAACCAACTTGAGAGGGCAATTTACACACCCCTCAAGTCATAAATCCCACACATTTTTTTCAATTTAGGTGCAGGTACATATCTTGAGCCAAGAATTGACCATGGTATTTCAGTAAGATCAGCAATTCACAAATGTTATAGACAGCAAGAGAACATGGTCATTTAGCCGTTTTGATTACTATAGGTAACAAGGTAATTATTGATCATTTTCGGTATTTACCAATCAATTACATGTGTTTCTTGGATACCTACACATGCCATACGGTCTATCATAGGTCTATAAGTGTTTCGGGTATCCACAAGTACTCCAATACAATTCAGGGTGAAACATGGCATTCACAAGGTATTTACAAGGTGTAGGAATTCATAGGACAAGTACACAATTTCAGCTACATAATTTTCTATCATGATTTGATTTGAGAGCTTGATATCTTGATTTTAATAGGGGATGTCAAGCTTTGATTTGAACTAAAAATTTCAATAATCGAACATTGGGAGCAAAAGTTATAATAGTTTTTCTAACAGCTGGTATAGTGGGACTGCACCTAGACAAGTTGATAAGAGTGCATTGCTTGAGGTCATTGCACCTATTACCCCTCTTGCAAGTTGAGATATTAACAAATATAGAATATCCCCACTACATAATATTCCGTTGGGTCAAGAAATCATTGGGATTTGTGTAATAATAAGCAAGATATTATCAGTTTTCTCTAGAACAATCATCTTTGACAGCAACTATTCCTAATGGTGGCCAAAAACAAAAGGAAAGACCAAGTGATGGAAACCATTCAAGAGGATATCAGAGAGTATGTCAATGATCAAAATAACACTAATGAAGCCCATAATCAAGACCAACAAGATGAAGGTGTTAGTGTTAGTAATGCTCATAGTGTACGACTTGGCAATGATAAGAATCAATTGTTTCATGAACCTTTTGAAGACCCCATACTTTCAAAAGAGTTGTGTATGCTGAATATTGGGATGCATGAAAGTCATGAAAAACTCTCTAATTCATTGGGAAAGATGGAGAAAATAACCAATGAAGTGAATGATATTCTTCAATGTTGGTCAAGTTTATGCAGAGTGGATTTAAAAATGCAGTAGCAAAGTCTATGAAAAGTGGATTTGAAGATGTATTAGCAGCCATCAAAGACTTGAAAACTAAAACCACACCTTCTACGCCAAATTTACCCACTTCTCATATTGGAAATACTTTAGCCTAGCTGACATTGATCAACCAATAATGTCAACCTTTGAGAAAGGAGAGCCATCAACATTAAAGAGTGCCTATTATCAACCATCGATACCATCAAAGCATCATGCCCATCCACAATTCAATTCAAGACATGAGACCACTAATGAAGAGGAGGAGAACTTAAGAGAAGATGAGAATGAAGAGTTTCATGGATGTGACCTATTTTACAAATCCTTTCCTTTTCAATCTACCATCAAGCCAAAAGAATTGGAGATGCATGATAAGAATGGAAGATTTGAGAAAAGAAGGTCATTCCACGATATCACTAACAAAGAGAACTCATTTTTTTGGTCATCCCACTAATGGACAACCTCATTCTTTTGGATCGAATCAACCAAATCAAGGTGGTAATGCTTCTAGACCAAAATCTTTTGGAAGAGGTTCAATGTATAGGGAGTCTTGGAGACAATCATCTTTTGGACAACACTCTAACAATTTTCAACCAACCTATAATGAGAGGGACTACAAAGAGAAGATCACCATTTCCAACTTTAAGGGTGATAATGCATCTCCAATGGAGTGGGAAGAATGGGTAAATTAATTAGAGATGTACTTCACACTTTTTCCTTGCCAAGATGAAGCTAAGATCTATTTTGCGGCACTCCATCTTGAGGGCTACACACATACATGGTGGAGATACATGTAAAGAGTTGATCATGCTTTTGCTTCTTGGGAGGATTTTAAGAAGGAAATGTTAGAGGTGTTTGTCTCTCTAATGGAAAAAGAAAGATTGCAAAGAAGATGATATGGTCTTCAACAAAGGGGCATGTCCATTCGTGACTACTCCAATATGTTCCTCAATCTCTCTATGTACACTGAAGGAATTGATGATTCGAAAAAATTAAACAAATAATCTTTGATCTAGATCCAACCCTTTCTTCAGAAGTAGGTGCATTGCAGCCCAAGAGCATTCATGATGCTATTCAATATGCTGAAAGGTATGGGCAGAAATATAGAAGAGATTCAATGGGTATTCAACCTAAAAGTGTAGGGTATTCCTCATCAAATCAGTCTTCTAAGTTGGGAGCTCATTTCAGTTAGCCAAGGGATGTGTATAGACAAGATAGAAAGGGGATTAATACCTACAACAGTAATTACAACAAGGTGCCTACTTATCCAATGGTTTATGGGTCAAAACCAAGTGTTGGTGGTGGTTCTAGACCAATGGCTGAAGCTAAACAAAACTTTACAAGGGCTGAAAATGCACAAAAGGGATCTCAAAACAACACTTACAAGCAAAGTCCTTTCTAATGATCAAATTAGGGACATGCGAGCCAAAGGTTTATGCTTCAAGTGTGGAGAAAAGTGGACACAAGACCATAGGCTGAAATGTAAATCCAAGAATAGCAAGCTCAATTTTGTCAGCATTGATGAGCCGGATGAAGATGAAGGTGAAGAGGAAAATGTGTTTCATGTAGATGCAAACCCTATGATTGAAGACATGCATGACGAGGAAGATGGAATTAATGATGAGCTCTATGATATTGTGGACAAGTTTCCCTTTGATCCGGGTGGTTCTCTGTGCAATTTCTCATGATGCGTGGATTGGTTGTAAGGGAGAAAATACCCTTAGACTTGAGGGGTTGATCAATGGGAAAGTGATTTACCTTTTGATAGACATGGGAAACACCCATAGCTTCATAAATACCAAATATTTGCATGGGCTGAAATTGCTACATCAACAAATGCAAGTGCCATTGAAGATCCAAGTTGCCAATGGAGCTTATGAGTCAAGCAATGAAGTGTACCTACGCACTCCTATCACCTTATCTCTTTCATGTACCATACAAGTGGACTTGATTTTTTTAGAAATGGGACCTATAGATGTTGTCATTGGCTGTGATTGGTTAAAGTCCATTGGGAAATTTTCATTAGACTTGGAAAACATGCAAATGGAGTTCAAATGGAATTGGCAACATATAGAATTAAAGGGCATTGGTAAAAAACAATTAGAACTCATATCCATAAAGAAGTTACGAAAATAAATCAATGCAAGATCATGTGTCTTCACTCTTTTTCTTGTGAAAGTAGATGAAGAGCAGCTATCAAATCAACCATCTTCTTCTTCAAAGAAAAAGGATCCAAGGTTAGAAGAGCTATCAGAGGAATACAAAGATATATTTCAGCCACCATCATCTTTTCCTCCAAAGAGAGAAGTTGATCACCCTATCAACTTGCTATCTAATACAAAACCCATCAGCAAACCTCCCTATTGCTTGTCAAAGTTTGAAAGAGAAGAGGTGAAGTGAAGTCAAAGAGTTATTGCAAATGGGTTTAATTCAGCCAAGTCAATCTCCATTTGCCTCTCCCGTGCTCTTGGTTAAGAAAAAGGATGGATCTTTTCGCATGTGCATTGATTATAGGGAGTTAAACAAGTCCACGTGAAGAGCAGATACTCAATTCCATGCATTGATGACCTTTTTTATGAGCTCAAAGATGCAAAGGTCTTTACCAAGATTTATCTTCATTTCGGTTATTACCAAATTAGAATGAAGGAAGGAGATGAGTATAAAAAAACCTTTAGGACTGAAAGAGGGTCATACCACTTCTTAGTCGTGCCATTTGGGCTTTCAAATGTGCCCACTACTTTTCAAGCTCTCATGAACAAAATATTGAAGTCCTTCTTGTTCAAAACAGTCTTGGTATTCTTTGACAATTCCTCATTTATAGCAAATCCAAGGAGGAGCATTTGATGCATGTACGAGAGGTCTTTAACATATTAAGAAGACACACACTGTTTGCCAAAATTTCAAAGTGTTCTTTCATGGAAGATGAAGTCGAATACTTGGGTCACATTGTAGGAGAGCAAGACATTTGAGTGGATCCCAACAAAGTGAAATGTGTCAAAGAGTGGCCTACTCCTACAAATTCTAATTCTTTGAGGGGTTTCCTTGGATTTTCTTCCTTATATAGTAGGTTTATAAAAAATTATGCTCATGTGGCAGCTCCTTTGACTGATAAGACTGAAGAAAAAGGCTTTCTTTAGGGACTCCATAACATACAAGAGTTTCAATGAGCTGAAATCTCTCTTAGTTTCAGCACCTATTCTTGTATACCTGGATTTCTCTAAGGATTTCATTATATGTGCAAATGCTAGTGGGAGAGGAGTTGGGGCTATTCTATATCAAGACCATAGAGTTATATCCTATGAAAGTCGCAAGCTTGATGATAAGGAGCATTAACTACATGTCTATGAATAGGAGATGTTGGTAATTTTACATGCTATTAAAAAGTGGCATCATTATATATATGACAGCCATTTCAAGGTTAAAAGTGATCATTGTGTGTGCTGGAATATTTCCTTTTCCAACCAACTTTGTCCCCTAAACAAAGGAGGTGGCTAGCTACTCTTCAAAGCTATTATTTTGAAATATCCTATATGGTTTGAAAATATAATATTGTGGCAGATGCTTTATCAAGAATGTGGGCATGTTCCATCTCTACAATTTCAATCGTGCATAAGGATTGGCTACATGATATCCAAGAAGAGTATTTGCTTGATGAGCAAGCATCAAATATGATGAAGGAATTTCAGCAATGCAAAGGAGAAGAATATCTCAATTTCAAATGGCACAACGGTCTTTTGTGGTATCATGGTAGAGTGTACTTTTTGACACACGATCTTCTTTCAAAGACCGTATCTTGCATGAGATACACTCTTCCCCTTTAGCCGGTCACCATAGATTGTTCAAAACATTTGACAATATCCATAAGAGCTTCTATTGGAAGGGCATTTGGAGGGATGTCAAGGATTATGTTATGCAATGTCTTCCTTGTCAACAAAATAAGGACTCCTCTCTTCTACCCAGCGGCTTGCTTCAGCCACTCCCTATTCCTCAAGTCAAGTGGACTAATATTACTATGGATTTTATTATGGGATTACCTACAACTAAGCATGGGTGGAATCGCATTTATGTGGTGGTAGACCGGTTGACTAAATTAGCTCATTTCATCCCCATCAAGGCTCAATTTACAGCAAAGCAAGTGACTGAACAATTTATGGAATGTATTTTTAAGCTCCATGGTATGCCATTGAAGATCATATCCGATCATGATACTAAGTTCATGGGAAGTTTTTGGAGGAGCGTATTCACTTCTATGGGGACAATTTTGACTTCTAGTATGGCATATCACCCCTAAATGGAGTGTGTCAATAAATGGTTGGAAGTCTATCTTTGATATTTTTGCTAGACACTGAAGTTTTGTGGGATCATTGGCTACATCTTGCTGAATTTTGTTATAATAACACTTATCATATGAGCATTGCCATGTTGCCATTTGAAGCGCTTTATGGATACAAAGTGCAAATACCTTTAGCTCTCTTTCATGAAGATGCGAATCCACAAACCAAGACTGAAGTTGAGAAAATGGAAGCTCTTTTACATCAATGCAAAGAAAATATTAAACAGGCACAAGGTGTTATGAAGGTTTATGTTGATGAAAAGAGGAGGCCTTTGGAGTTTGAAGAAGGAGATTGTGTATTTCTCAAAGTGCCTAAATCTAGGTATGCTTCTCTCAAAGGTTGTCATAATAAGTTGGCTCATCATTACTATGGGCCTTATCAAATCCTCAAACAAATTGGAAAGCTTGCATACAAGCTTGATTTTCCTTCTTCAACAAGGATTCATTCTACCTTCCATGTTTCCCAACTTAAGAAACATGTGGGTCCAGCCATAAAGGTTTTAGAGGAGTTACCTCCCATAGATGAAGATGGTCTCATCCTTTATGAGCTTGAAAAGATTATTGGAAAAAGAGAAAAGGTTTTAAGGAACCATTCACTTTTGGAATACCTTATTAAATGGCGAGGTTTTCCCATGGAGGAGTCTACTTGGAAACCATCATCATACCTTGATTCTTTTCCATGGTTTTTGCAGGAAAAAAAGTAAAATCTAAATAGGACAGCTTGTTGTATTAAAATTCTGTCATGAAAATAATTGCTCTACGATCATCAAATTTTGATTTTTATGGCATGGCTAGATACTAGGGATTATCCTCTACATTTCTATAACTCATACATGGTGATTGGAAGTTATTGTCATTCTTGTGTAGTAGTCTGTTTTGAACAGTTTCTAGCAATATACTCAGATTTCATATTTATACTTCATTGACATATGAGATCTTCTTCAACTTGGAGTTTCATTTTAGCATGGATTCATTACTTATAAAGCTATCCTTATAATCTTTCCTTGTAAATTGTCCCAATTCCAGCTTTGACGACAAAGCTCTTTTAGGTTGGGATGGCTTGTAATAAAGCATAAATGCCTTAGTCTAGGGTAGGCTAGGTTTAAGTATAAAAGGTGGAGATGTAACATGTGAAGGATCTTTTGCTATTTTTAAGAATACATGTTTTTAGGTTTCCTTCCTCCCACCATCTAAGAGGGTGGAGATGTAACATGTGAAGGATGTTTTTCCATTTTGAAGAATACATGTTTTGAGGTTTCCTCCCTCCCACCGTCTAAGAGGGTGCATACTCTTAGCCACCAAGATCATGGGGTGCATACCATGTCCCACCTTGGCATGAGGTGAGTATTCATGTTTCAGCATTCATCTATGATTCTCAGCCTTCCATGGCATTATAATTTCATGCCTAGCCACCTTGGCTATGGTTTCTTGGCACATATGGTGTATTTCTTGTATTTCCAATTATTTTGCTTGCTATGAGAATTAGCTTTTCAAGGTGGCAAAGATGGCATCTAAGTGGTTGTTCTGCGTGGTCTTTCATGCATCCATCTTGACTCTTACAGCCTTCGATCTGTTGCATAAGAATATTAGATAGTTACCCCAATCTTCTATCACTCGTGTGTTTCACACCCAAGGTTGGCCTAGTAGGCCTTCATGACTATGAAGTTCACTGATAATTGAACTCCTACTATCTTCAAGGGCCAATCTTTCAATACTCCAAATGGTCTAACCTTCATTCTGTTAGCTAACATGACATTAAACCTTGCAGTCTCCATAGGTGGGTTACACCAGGCTTGCAATACCATATGGCTAAGCACAATATCTCTTACTCTTGGATCTACGATTCCCTTTCTCATGGCGTCTCCTAATGCTATGACATGTAAGATTGCATGCATTTCTACTACTTCCAATTGGTGCCTCGGGTCAGGATACTCCCCAATCTTAGTACTCCCTTTTTTTTTGTCTTAAGAGCAGATGTTTTTGCTTCTACATCTATGACTTGCTTTCCCTTGGGTAATGTGGTGGTACTATTTGTCTTGAGTGTAATCTTGGCCTTAGCCCTTTTTCTCCTTCTCTTACATCTCTTCTTCTCTATTGAAGCTGAGGTTGCTAGGTCTTGGTAATGAAACACCGGTCTGGTTGATTTGCGCTTGGGTCATGATTCAACAGGATTGGCATGGCCTCGCCATCAAGTGTCTGAACTCTGAACAATCCCAATGGTATGGATGGCATGATTGCCAAACTAGTGGAGGCTTTCCACCTAGGGCACTCAGCGTACAAGTGTGTGATCTCTCACTCTAGACATCTCAGGTCGGCCCTGTCTCAATTTTGGCTTGCTCCCTTTTGGGGCAGGGAGATGAGATATGCCTTGGTTGACCACAAGTCTAGCATGCGATGGATTCTTGGTTCTATCCTCCTAGACCTCTACCTCTTCCCCTACCTAGTGCCATCACTGGCACTCGTCTGAAATCCATCAAGATGGGGTTACCCTATTCATCGTATGAGACATAAGGGTTTGTGTACGCTTCATTCTCATTCGGCTCCTCTACGTAATGTATCAGGGTGTCACTCTCGGTGGATGGGTCATAATGGGTCTAGGTGGTTTGGGTATCCCTATAGGGTTGATGCCCATCCTAGGGATGACTAGCTTTGAGTCATTGGATGCTGGGAGAGCTGTTGGGGCTCCCTTTTTGAAGTTTGGTGGTCTACTCCCTAAGTAATATGGTTGATTGTACGTCTGTAGGTATGGGAATTGCCTTGGCAATTTGCAATGCATTGCATCGTGGCCAAACCTGCTGCAATTAGCTGATGGTCTCGGATCTAGGATCCAAACACTCAACTAGAAGGTGATTTCCTCCACAATGCATGCATTGCACGTGAGGTCGTGTGGGCCTTCTCATCATCTCTTGAAGCTTAACCAACTCTAGCTTCATGTCCGCCAACTCCTAGTTTTGGTCGACACTCTTTCCCTTGTTTTGTGTGCTCTGGCTGGATCTTTCACCAATAGCCATAGCTCTCTTTGAGGATCTAGAGGCAGTGCTATCTCAAGTTGTTGCTCTTGAGCAGGTCATCCACATGTATGGCTTCTTCAAAGACCCTAGCTAACTCGTCCCTCTGCACATTTGAGTTGCTCACCAAGGCCTTGTAAAGCTCTTCACTTTGGATTCTGTTTATGAATATAGTGGAGACCACTTTTTTGTTAGATCGTTCTGCCATTGGGATTCTCTTAAAGAGACTTCGCACATAAGTAACATAATCTCGGATATCCTCCTTGTCCCTTTGGCTGACATTCATCAACTTGACAATGAGATCGTCAAAGTATCTTGCCTTCCTGGAGAATCTCTTGAGATGAATAGATCCTTGAGGTTATCAAAGTTATTACGTTTGGCATTATCCAAGCTAGTATACCACATTTGCATCCTTTGTCTGCTAGGAAAAGTCCAAAAGCTTGTGTGCATTGAGCAAGGTCACTTGACATCATTTGCCTCACATACTTACTGAAACTACTCTACGAAGCTATATGGGTCATTGTCGAGCTGTTACTTGTTGAGTTGCTTAGCAATTGTAACTATCTTGGTTTGGATCTTAGACTTTGGGGTGATTCTTATCCCTGATAGCAATGTAGTTATTAGGGTTGCTCTGCTTTGCTCTACAACTATATTATCTAAAAGTTGCTTCATAAGAAGCTCGCTCAGCATAAGATCCACCTTTAGCATTCTCTCCCTCTTAGTATTTCTAGTTCTATTTTGGTGAGAGCCAAGATGCATTGGACCTCAAGCATTTTGATGTTTTGTTTAAGCTTTTGCACTCACTACGCTTGGTTACAGGCGGCTATGCTTTGTAGTGATTTTCTTGCCAACTTTCTCTCTTCCTTGAGATCGATTATGATCTCCTCGGTCATTCTACCATGATGCACCATTCTAGTTCATAGGCCATACTAGTTTACAAGTTGCTTGATATCAGGAATTCCCCCAATTCAAGCTTATCGTCTCCAAGGTTGGTGCTAATTCCTGACATGTCGACGGTTTTGTGAGCAACTAGGGTATCAATTAGGTCGATCAGTTTTAGGTAAAGCTGCATCCCTAACCATGCCAGTCTTTGTTGCTCCCTAAGTGGCTCGATGACTCAAGCCTCTCAATCTTCAATGATTGGTTTTCTTGATCACTCATTTGGCATCTAGGGGTCTCCTTCTACTAGTGGGTTTGTGACTTATGTTATCTTGTGTGAGTTCCTTGTTATTCAAAAAACAATCCTCAACGTTACATGCACTCAAATGCTCAAGTGGTGCTTATCGACATGCACTATGCAAAATCAAGCTTTCTACTTTTCTGGTGTACTCTAAGTGTTTAAGTGATGTGGTGTGTGAGTTCAATGGAAGCAATGCAAATCACACTCTTTCCAATCAGTTTCAACTAATTACAACTTCTTTGTATCAGTGATGGCTACTCTTGATGGTCCCAAGTGCTATTCTTTTCAAGAGATGCCATCTTTGATAGCATATCCTTATGCCATTTTTGGGCTCTCTTCGATGAAGAACCATCTAGGGCAGAAACTCTAGCTATAATGGTATCAAGGCCAACTAATCCTATCATCGAGTGAATGAAGTAAATAAGGATCCATACTATCAACAATTGTTTTTGGAAGTTCAAAATAAGGAACGAGATCCCAAACTCAAGACTCTGTATCGAGAACTCTCTACAGATGAAGACGAAGGACTTGTTTATTTCAAAATGAGACTATGCATTCCTTCAAGTCAGACTCTCAAGAGAAGGATACTTTGGAAAGCACATGACTCTCCTCGTAAACCCCTTCTCTCTCACTTTGTTACTTCCTTCTTCTCTATTTTTGCTCCCTTAATGCATTTAAGCCCTTTTTCTCCTTGTTTTGCCATGTTTTACAACAATAACCCTATTGTTTGTTTCCCTTCTTTTCCTTGTTTCTTCCTACCTTAATGCATCCAAAACGCAAAGCAAACACCTACGCTACTCCAACCTACTTAGCTAAGTCCTAAAAACCAAAAAACTTACTTGCAAAGGAGATCAAACACCCTCGGACTCCCTCACTTTCTACCTATCTCAAGCAAACCCTATTTCGATGCTCAATTCCGACCGTGCAAGCACTCAAAGCTTGAATTTGTTAGTCTCGGCAATGGAACCAAAATGTGGGAGCTCACGCTCAACTGCCAAGAGCCACGAAATGCTTATTGTTTCAAGTGTTTCAAGTCAAGTGCAATGGCTACCTCTCACATAGTCGTGCACACTCTCCCGCTTACGAGTATAGTGAGCTTACCTTCATGCCCAACTGAGTTGCCTCCTCCCACAAGCTCTCCAATAGATCCATGATCCAAAGTGTAAGCTCAAGCAAGCTTGTTCCTCAAGCTCCAAGCTCAAGCTCCATTGCCACACACGAGACAACAAAAGAGAAGAGAAGAGAAGAAGAAGAGAGGAGAAGATGGAGAGCTTCTCCACCAGGGTCCCTCACCCTCACACACTGACTCCCTCACACATGCTCTCTCAAGCACAAGCACAAAAGCAAGAACAAGAATAATAATAATAATAAGAGAGCTAGTTTTAGTCACACACAAGAATGAGCTTCTTCATTCACTTTTTTCCTTTTACCTCCTCCTTGGGCGCCCATCCCTTTTTTACACGACCAGCAATTTTAGCCTATATCTTCTTTCCCTATTCCCTTTCTATTTACATTGTTCCTTCACCCATGCCTATCTACATTTACAAATTGCACAAGAGGGAACTTGGTGCTCTTTTACAAAAAATTAGGGTGTGCTTTTATATTTAAAATGTGCATTTCCCTTTTTGCACTTGCCCTGGCCTTTTAAAGTTGCTCTTGCACTTTTGGCTTTTTTTCTCCTATTTTTTTGTTGGGCTACCTTTTTTTGCTTTGCCTTGCATCTTTTGATTTTCTTTCACTTTCTTTTATGCTTCTTTTGCACCGGGATTAACATACACACAAGATCTTTACCCTTTGATTCACAAAGATAATTTTGTTTGGAAAACCATTCATATCGAAGCACTAAGACAAATAAAGAATATTGTGACATCACTTTCTCCACTACACCTATCTATTGGAGGGCATTTCATAATCTACACTGATGACTGTGACATCAGATGGGATGTAGTACTCTGTGAAGAAGTGCTTGAGAAAAATGTATTGAAAAAATTACGTGTCTGTAATATGCTTTTGGCATCTTCTCCCCTACAAAGAAAAAATATCTATCATATCAAAAGGAGATATTTGCTATTATCAAAGCTATAGAGGCCTTTTACATCTTCATGCAATCATATCTTTTATTGTTCACATTAATTTACAACGTGTGTAGATATATCTCACTAAAAACACCAACAGAAATCAATAATAAAATACTACTCCGATGTTCTTTATTCTTTGATAAACTTGATATGACCTTTGAACACATTCCACAAAAAGGCAATATCCATAGCTGATCTATTTTCCCTAAGGTCCAACTCAGCATCCACATAAAAATATTCTTCCTTATCTTCTTGTCTAGTCTTGATGTACGATTCAACTTATACCACACTATTGTAAAGTTATTCTTCCCTTGTAAACTATATAAAGGGCTTCAGACCCTCACTTGCAACATAATGTCATCAAGTAATCAAGAAAGCAAGTTTTTGTATCCTCTTCATGCTCATCTCTTTCTTTCTTCACTTCTCTCTATGTCTTGCCTACTCACTCATGCTCCATTGTGTGTTGCAAGAAAACTCTATCTCCCTTCAGCCATGAGGACGTAGGACCTAGACACCATGCTTAATACAAGAATAAGGAAAGCCTTGTGTCTTTATGTGCCAACAAGTGAGTGTTGGACATCAACACAAAGTGGAAAGAACAAGCTACAAACCACTAAAGTCAAACCCATAACTACACTAATCATGGTATTCCTTCAGTGCCAAACCACAAGGATGTGGGACTTAAACACCATGCTTAGTACAAGCATAAGGAAAGCCTTGTGTCTTTATGTGCCAAGTGAGACTAGGATACCAATACAAAGCAAAAAGCACAAGCTACAAATCACTTACGTTAGATGCATGACTACACTAATCATGGTGTTCCTTCAGTACCAAGTCACAAGGATGTGGGACCCAAACACCATGCTTAGTATAGGCATAAGGAAGGCCTTATATCTTTTGTGTGCCAAGCTAGCTTGGGACATCGACAGAAAGAAGAAAGCACAAGCTACAAACCACTAAATTCAAACATATGACTACACTAATCATGGTATCCCTTTAGTGCCAAACCACGAGGATGTGGGACCCAAACACCATACTTAGTGTAGGCATAAGGAAAGCCTTGTCTGTGTGTGCCAAGCAAGCTTGGGACACCAACCCAAAGCAAAAAGCACAAGCTATAAACCACTTATGTCAAATGCATGACTACACTAATCATGGTGTCCCTTTAGTGCAAGAAGCCATGAAGATGTGGGACCCAAACACCATGCTTAGTGCAGCCATAAGGAAAGGCTTCCATTTTTGTATACCAAGTGAGCTTGGGAGACCAACACAAAGCAGAAAGCACAAGCTATAAACCACTTAAGTCAAACACATGACAATAGTAATCATGGTGTCCCTTCAATGCCAAGCCATAAGGACATAGGACCTAGACACCATGCTTAGTGCATGCATAAGAA
This sequence comes from Lygodium microphyllum, assembly GCF_053477565.2. Classification (NCBI taxonomy): domain Eukaryota; kingdom Viridiplantae; phylum Streptophyta; class Polypodiopsida; order Schizaeales; family Lygodiaceae; genus Lygodium; species Lygodium microphyllum. The sequence continues at coordinate 125,591,203 of NC_141146.1, forward strand.
AAGCCTTGTATCTTTCTGTGCCAAGCGAGCTTAGAACATCAACACAAATCAAAAAGTACAAGCTACAAATCACTTAAGTTAGACACATGGCTACACTAATCCATGGTATCCCTTGAATGCCAAGCCACCATGAGGATAAGGGACCCATACACAATGCTTAGTGCAAGCATAAGGAAATCCTTGTATCTTTGTGCGCCAAGCAAGCCTAGGACACTAACACAAAGTATAAAGCACAAGCTACAAACCACTTAGGTCAAATGCATGATTATACTAATCATGGTATCCCTTTAATGCCAAGTCATGAGGATTTGGGACCTAGACACCATGCTTAGTGTAGGCATAATGAAAGTCTTATATCTTTATGTGTCAAGTGAGTCTAAGACACCGAACACAAAGCAAAAAATACAAGCTACAAGTTATTGATGATTAATTTAAAACCATACCAAGACAAGACATTAAGAGGGAAGTACTGCCTATCTTCTTTAAGTTGTGGCTTGTCAAATTATCTAAAAATAAATGGTTAGGCATATACCATGATGAGCATGGCTTCATATGCTTGAACAATTTCTATATTTGAAGATATGCTAAAAACTAATACGAGCTAGTAGGTTTTTCTCTTTTGAATACTCGTACAAATTTTCTCTATATTCAATAATTAGGAATAATTAGACATGCAATGATGATACAAATCAATTGAAAGGAGTGGATATAAGAGTAGGTGATATCATCCCCAGTATTACCAATGTATTTGATTGTAATTTAAATATTTCACATTAAACATTAAACATCAGTCATTAAATAATTAAATAAACCTTTAATCAATATAAATAGGGAGAGAATAGAGAGGAGAGATATTGAAACAAATAAATCTCTCTCTCTCTCTCTCTCTCTCTCTCTCTACAATAATCATGGTGTCTCTATCTTCAACAACTAAGTCTTTAATTTTAAATAGTAAGCATCTAGCTATTAAACAATCAACTAAACTTTTAATCAAACGATTATGCGTTGATTGCTAGACCTCTGTACAAATTGTTGATTATATTAGAATGGACTGAAGAATGCCAACATGCAAATGAGGAATTGAAAAAGGCTCTGACCACATCACCGATTCTACGAGCCCCAGATTGGACCATTACCTTCCACATGCATATTGATACTTTGAAATTCGTTGTGGGGATAGTGTTGTGCCAAATCACAACTATCATGATGCTAGCTACCACTCTCTAAGTAGATACCTTTATTTCACTGGTAGCTCATTGCATGCTAATGGCTACCTCTATTCTATTGGTAGCTACCTTGTTCTTCAAGTTAAAGCTTGTATATTTGATGTCTCTAACACATAATGCAATTATGAAGAAGTAGTTGAAGCTTCAACACTTGATGATTTCAAACCATGATGTAATGTTAGTACTTAGAAATTCCATAGGTTTATTGATGGCTACTACTAACACATTGATGGCGATCACTGTCACACTAGTAGCTACCACTTTTCTACTTGTTACTACCATTTCATAGATAACATTGTCTTGATGTTAGCTACCACCATCTTGCTAGTAGTAGCTTTATCCTACTATATTGGTAGCTATCATTGCATACACTAGCTACCTTTGCCACATCGGTAGCTACCTTCTTCTGGTTGATGAAATTGGAGTTCTCACACAATAACTACCAACATCAATTGTGTTCTCATAATAGGAGGTACTTGAAAGCTACCAACACCCTACTTCTTTTCCCCTAAATTCTATTGAACTAATATTTTTAATTCTCTTTTTAAATGCAAATTTTCAAAAAATAAAATTAAAAACATGATATTATGTTCAGTGTGTAGAAGTAGCATAGATAAAAGGCTTAAGAAAATAAGCTTTTACAAACTTCATTCACAATGATAACATGGATACTCAAGAGGAATTAGAAACCAAAGTTGAATAAATAAAGTAATGCTATACATCAAAAGGAGTGCTATTGTAAATAGTCTTATATATTTTTGGGGATAGTAGGAACTTTTTACATGCCATACTTTTTGCATTGGAAGCTTGATAGCACTAATAAGGTGGGATTGCACGGTAACTTTAGGCTTTGATAATATGATCTTAAATTCATAGGGGCTTCATTGTGCTTACTAGTACCAAACTCCCTTGAAAAGTAATGAGTTTGAACTATAGATATTTCCCCATACATCTTAAGTAAAGCATAAATCCTTGTCTTTCCCTGTAATATGCATTCCAAGATGTAAAAATACACAAACTCTTCATTGTCATACAAAGCTATATTATAAAGTTATCAGTAATATGAAGTGCATTAATTAAAGCATCATGATATCCATGGATCTTCCATCTCATCATCATCATATACATAAGCTGCACTATCATACTCCCATGACTAAATATGTGTTTTTTTAGAATACCTCCTCCAAAGTCCTTGCATGCAAGCACTATAGAAGCATGAAAGTTGCCTGCACCTTGAACCCTTTACATTTGTTAAAGAGTACCCACACATATAATGTAATCCATGTGCATTGGGCAGTGTCTACAATCCAAATGCATGATTCTATCCATATCACCATTCATAACCTCCAAAACACTCAAGTAACTCATTCTTCTTTAGAAGGATATGTGGTTATAGCCCCTTAAAACACAATTAGTCTCAAAAATGGCACCACATCAACTACACATTGCAACTTCACAGAGTCTTTTCAGATGCCTCTTGATATAATAGCACCTACATCATCATGTTTTCCCTTTTCACAACCTGATGTGACATTTTTATACTTGTCAGTGTACAATATAGAGCAATGAAGTAGAAATGTCTCCTTGCTTTGGACTATGATCCTGCACCAATTGACAACACCCAACATTCATTGGGGGACACCCCTAGCTCTTTCAACCATCCATAATGGAGCATAGAACCATGTTGACTAGAAATGATATCATGGGTTTTATAATCATATATATAGAAATGATAGTACTTTTGGACACTACTTGCGATACGCAATATGTGATGTGGTCAAAGATTGTAACTTGGTTTGAAAAATCAATGCATGGATTGCACCTCATTTTGTTCTTTGAACTGTAGTTTTCCATGAAATATACTATACATCCACAATCATATCTTTAGGGAACCAAATCAAACACTCTCTAAATTGATATGCCTGCCATTTGTAAACAAAATTATGCTTTATAAGTTTCCTCAAATGATCCCAATCAATACCAAAAAGTTCCCTACATCACATCTCCTTCATTTTATGATAGAAAGTTTCTTTTTTTTCTTCATAAGATTTGTACAACCAACTTGAACATCCTCCAATATATTTATTGTTACCATGTGTGCACTATATGATTCTTATAATGTGCAAATAGGTAGCTTTTGTGAAGGCCCACATGACAAGCAATCTTGTCAATCAAATAGTTTCATGCAAAAAAGCTAAAACCACTATCCTTGGGACATAAAATAGATTCCCAAAGCTATGTAGTGTTGGGAGAAAGTTCTTGTATGAGAGTTGCATTTCTCATCTTGACCACAAATATCACACTAACTATTACAAGCCTAATTTTAAGAATAAAATATAAAAGACTTTATCGTAGGTAAACTATAAATCTATATGAGAAATCATACCATAACAACTAAACACCATTATGGAACTACATACAACAATGAGTTTGAAAGAAAAATGGCATAGAATGAGAGATAGATACAAAATTCAAGGAACATCCTATCCATAGACATCTTTTGCATTATGAAAATTTGGTTCATAAAACACCAATTGCTTATTCTCATTATGATCATCATGAATTCTACCCTACAATTCTGCATCATGCTCACATTTTTATTAATATTTTTGGCCTGCTTCACACCCTTAGCATGAGCACCATACATTGCATTTTCATGAGATTCCCATAAAGTTTTCCTTATATTTGGATACAAATCTATGAGCTTCGTATTAACCCAATTGCAAGCAAAGGAACAAAGGGAGCACCAATAAGAGTGGAATATTTTTTTACATTACAAGTGCTACAATTTCATCCAAGGAAATAGTTGTAATTAATTTTCCAAAGATGTTGTATTGATTTGAAATCAAGAGTCACACCCCACTCCCATGCAAATTGTGATTAATTAAGTTTTGAGTTGTCACACGAATCCCAAATGCATGTAATGTGAAGGTGAGTCAAAGGGCCACAAGAGGGGGCTAGATGCCTAGAAAGAGTTAGAGACCCTAGAGGCCATGTATAAAAGAAGTGGAAAAGGAAAAAAATAGCTATTCATGTTGGTGCCAACTTGAGGTCTCCTTATTCTTACTTATCCTTTCATGTTATTATTGTGAGTGAAAGAGAGTGAGTATGAGAGTGATGGACTTACTAGAGAGAAGCTCTTGCTATTTCTCTTCTATTCTTTCCTTTCATGGTAAGAGGCAAGGACTTCAACCATTCTTCTTCATAATTTCCTATTCACATCACGTGCAAAGGTTGGTGTAAATATGTGAAGAAACCAAGGAGAAATATGTTAATCATAGAGCTTACTTACCTAGATCTCGTGACCACAACAAGGTAAGTTGGTAAGCATGTTTGCTACACCTGTGCTTCAAGTCATTCTATTGCATAGCCAACTAGGAGAGAGGCCATGGCTAAGTGTGTTGCACCCTTGAATTAATAAGGCCTATGTCTCAAATCCTAGTATTGAGCTTGTAAATTGTAACACATTTTTAGTTCTGTTGTTGGGATAAGGGACATGTCGACTGCGTAGTCACTCACATGCTTTGTGTTGCAAAATAGGAGGGGGTACTCATGTATCAACTCCAAAATGTGCACAAATAGATAGGTTTTCCTTTTTTTCTCCTTTGAGTTGTTGACATAAAAATCCTAAGATTTTATTTTTTAAAATGTTTGGATTTCATTTTATAGATGAGAAGTGAGATTCTTGTGTGATTTACGATGCGATCAATAAATTATAAGCTCAGGGCGTCAACGTATGTTGTTGAATTTTCTTTTGTGAACGTTAAGACAAATAGAAGGTGACAACATTGGAGACATGAGTTCATGGAGAGAGAGAGAGAGAGAGAGAGAGAGAGAGAGAGAGAGAGTGTGTGTGTGTGTGTGTGTGTGTGTGTGTGGTGGGGGGGTGTGATAAACCTGCACTCGTTACGCACTCAACACGGCACAGAAAGGTAACACGATATATGAGCTCAATGTATACTCTTGTATTATTCAATCCAAAAAGCGGGACAACATAGACACATCCCAGGACTACACCCTTGTGACGCCACACATAAGAGGGTTCACCGCCAGGTATAGGGAATCACACATAGTGTGGAAACAAGGCAGGGCTTTGAGTCACTACTACTCCCTATATAGGTACCTTCGGTAGCAATGGCATGGTATAGCTACAAAGCCCTTACACTCACCCCCACTTTTACTGGATTGCTGTCCTCAACAATCTAAGGGTAGCGTTTGTTATTTGACTCATCCAGGGTCTTAACACAGCTTTTGCTAGCAAGCTGGTTAGTGTTTACCAGTCTAAGGGGACTGCGGGGTCTTAACACAGTCTATACTATTAGACTGGCCAGTGTCTGCCGCACCAGGACTTTTGGGGGTCTTAACATAGCCTTTTCTAGGAAGCTGGTCAATGTCTGCCCATCTAGACTAGACTATTGGGGCTTTGTTTTTTAAGTTATTGATGATTGTTACCATGCGGATCCACCCTCGACTCAATTACATTTGAGGAGTGGAGGCACGTTGGGGTCTATGATTGAGAACCGTGTTATTTTGGTTTTCTAGAGGGGCTCAAGGATCATTGGAAGGGGCAGGGGGGTTCTTCTCGAGCCAAAGGGCGAAGGCATCTTTTCCGCGTTCGCAGGCCTCCGCTTCTGAGATCCAAGTGGCCTCCTTGAGTGGATGCCTGCACCACTCGGGGAAGCCTCTTTGTTCCCAATGTCGGAGGAATGCTTCTACTTCGAAGGGACCGTTGGAATGAAGCATTGGTACCCGCCGTCCCCATTGGTTGTCTGGATAGAACCTACGTAGAAGATGAACATGAAATGCATTATGAACACAAACACTATCTGGCAGGTCCAGTTTGTAGGTGACTTCGTTCAGCACTTGAGTGATTCGGTAGGGTCCATAGTAGCGGTGATTGAACTTGGGAGTCATGTTCTTGGGAAGTGACATATTCTTAGAGCTGACTAGGACCATGTCTTCTTTCATGAATAGTACCGCCTTTCTCTTCTTGTTGGCTTGCTCGGTCATGGTGATCTTGCTTTGCTCTAGGCTTTGCTTAACTGCTGCATTTCGGTCTCTCCGTTTCTTTAGGAACTCTTTTGCATCTTGATCTTCCACTTTGGTTACTTCGGATGCTAAGGCCAGTGGGGTAATGACTTCTTTTCCTGTGGCTAACTCAAAGGGGGTGTACCCCGTTGCTGAATGGATGGAGCTATTATAGTGGAATTCCAAGACATCAAGGTACAAGGCCCAATCTTTCTAATCCACTCGGGCATAGCTCCAGAGATAGTCTTTGATGCCTTCATTGACTCGTTCTGTCTATCCATCTGTCTCCAGATGGAAGGATGATGAGAATCTCAATTGTGTTTCCAAGGTCTTGAAAATTTCCTTCCACATGTCACTCATGAATCTTCCATCTCTATCTGATAGTATGGCCAGTGGTAAGCCATGAAGTTTGAATACATGTGTAAAGAAGAGGCGTGCTATCTCTTTGGCATTTAGTGGTGGTTTGGTCGGGATGAAGTGGGCTTGTTTCGAAAAATAGTCCACCACTACAAAGATGATTATGTACCCATGGGACTCAGGTAGCTCCACAATGAAATCCATGCTGATGACATCCCATGGGCGGTTGGGTACTGGTAATGGTTATAGTAGTCCTGCTAATGGTGGTGCTTTGACTAGTTGGAAAGTGGGACAAGTTTTGATGTACTCTATTACTTCTTCCTTCATATTCGGCCAAAAGAATTGCTTCCTAAGGGCCTCCAAGGTTTTGCTTTGCCCTTTGTGGCCTCCAATTTTTCCATCATGTATCTCATGCAGGATAAGTTTCTTCAACTCCGAATTGTTGGGGATATACAATCTCTTGCCTAAAAATAGGATACCCTCCTCTAAGATGTACATTCCATGTGGGGTCTTCTCTACTTTCACATCTCAGATTATCTTGTGCATCTCTTGGTCTTGCTCTAGGGCCTCCTTGACTAGTTCTATGAAGTTGCTACTGACCACACTGACAGCTTTCAAGTCAGCTTTTCGGCTCGATGCATCTGCTATCTTGTTAGTGGAGCCGAGCTTGTGCTTAATCTCCAGGTCGAATTCTGCTAGGAAGTCTACCCAGCGGGCTTGCTTTGCCAATAACTTGGGTTGAGATTGGAAGTATTTGAGGGAGATATTGTCGGTGAAGACTATTGTGTGCTTGTCTTGAACATAGTGCTTCCATTTTCTGAGGCAGTGGATGACTGCCAACATTTCCTTCTCATGTGTGCTCCACTTTGTTTCAGCATCGGTAAATTTCTTGGACTCATAAGCAATGGGGTGACCTTCCTGTACCAGTACACCTCCTATGCCGTAGTCGAATGCATCTGTAGAAATTTCAAAGGGTTTGGTGAAATTCGGCACCCTTAGGATTGGAGTTTGGCTCATGCATTTCTTCATCTACTCAAAGGCTTCCTGTTGCACGTTCCCCCATGTAAAAGAGTGATTTTCTTTGGTGAGGTGGGAGAGGGGGGTTGTGATGAGGCTGTAATCTTTGATGAATATCTAGCAAAATACTATGAAGCCGAGGAACTCCCGCACTTCTCTTACAGTTTTCAGTACAGGCCATCTTTGGACAGCTTCCACTTTCTTAGGATCCACTTTGATTCCATCTGCTCCTACAATAAAGCCTAAGAACTCCAACTCTTTCAATGCAAACTCACGTTTTTCAAGCTTGGCATATAACTGATGCTGCCGCAATTTCTCAAAAACTCGGCATAAGTGTTGCTTGTGCTCTTCTAAGGTTTTGCTGTAGACTAAGAGGTCATCTATGTAGATAATGACAAAGATATCTACCTCCGGTCTAAAGACTCAGTCCATGAGGCCACAAAATGTGCCTGGCACATTGCTTAGGCCGAATCCTAATACTAACCACTCAAAACTACCATATCGGGTGCGGAAGGCTGTTTTTGGGATATCTTCTTCGACTATGCGGATTTGGTGGTATCCTGATCTAAGATCAATATGGCTAAAGTACTTGACCCGGTGCAATCTATCTAAGAGGTCTTCCACTAGGGGCATGGGGTATTTGTTTTTTATGGTGATTTTGTTAAGGACCCTATAATCTACATAGAGTCTAAGTCCCCCATCCTTCTTCTTTACAAATAACACTAGGGCACCAAAGGGGGATTTAGTAGGGTGAATGAACCCTTGTTCTTCTAGTTCATGTAGTTGCTTCTTTAATTCCATGAGCTCAGTGTGGTTCATGCAATAGGGAGCTTGGGCCGGTGGGGCAAACCCTGGGATCAACTCAATCTTGTGATCCACATCTCTCCTGGGTGGTAGACCCTTGGGTAGCTCGACTGGCATTACATCTTTGAATTCTTCAAGTATTTCTGCCACTTATGTGTCCCTGCTTTGTTGTCTAAGTTTTTTGCCACCTTCTTCTTCTTCAATTGGTCGGATCATACACAGATAGACCATATCTCCTTGTTTGACTGATATTTCGACCTGTTTGGCACTACATGTCATGATACATGGCCTGATAACGGTCCCTTGGACCGATGCATTTTGGGTTTGGCCCTTTGGTTGGGTTGTAGTTGGCTTCACTGTTTGGCATGATACTCCTGGCTTATTCTCCTTCATTTGCACCTTGTTTGGGGTCCTGCCAGGCAGTTGCATTCTCTCACATGGTACTCTGACGCCTTCTCATTGCATATCTAGCATCATTTCATTTACACCTTTATTGAACATTGCAATGACATACTTGTCATAGAATTCCAAGCCCAATATCACTTCGAAATCATCCATGGGGATTACTAAGAAGTTGAGTTTTTCTTTCCACTTGTCAGCTTCTACTTGGACTGCAAAGACTTGTTTCACTTCCTTGGCTTCTCCTTGTGCGAATGTTACTGTTAATCCTTCTGGGGCCTTAGATAATTTTAATCCATGTTTTGCTGCACACCCTAGTGTCATGAAGTTGTGTGTTGCCCCTGTGTCCACCATGATGGGTTGGTTTCCTTCGTCCACTCGGCCTTTGATGTATAGATGGTGAATTGCCACTACTCTGGCCTGCCATGCATTGGGGTCGGGCGCTAACTGTCCCTACCCTTGGGTGGTCCATGCTTTCCTCACTTCCATTTGGGATTTCTTGGATGCAGGTGGTTGTGGTTCTTCTCCTCCATATGCGCTAGTTGCATTCACCCTTGATCCACTTGATGAAGCTGTATCTTCTATCGGGCATATATTTTGGTAGTGTGGGCCCCCGCATCTGAAGCATCTGATCCCGATGGACGGGTCTGGGGGTCTCCACCATGATGTATTTGATCCTGCATGCCCATACGATGTGCTAGGGGTTGGCCTGTAGTGATTGTTTCCCCATCTTCTGCTGCTCCTCTTGGTATTAAAGCGGTTTGTGACACGGCCGTAGTGGTGGTGGTGTTTTGGCTCCTTGTATCTGTGAATGCCCCTCTAGGGGCATTGGGCCTTTCGTTCCATGAGTTGTTGTTGTTGAAGTTGTTGTTGAACCTGCTTTGGTTCCCCTATGTTGTTCTTCTGCCTTCCAAGTCCACTAGTCTTTCGGCCATTTTCATGGCTTCTGCTAAGCTTGTTGGCTCTTATCTCTCCACATCTCTTCTAGCCCATTCTTGCATTCCAAACAAAAATCCATGTAATTTAGTGTCGATATCCATGTTTGGTAGCTACAGCATAATTTGCCTACATTTGCTGACGTATTCTTTCATCTTCCCTTATGTTTGCTTGAGGTTCCTCCATTCATCTCTCACTTTGAATTTTTCCATCTTTGGAATGAAATAGTCCTTCAATTCTTCCTAGAGTTCTTCCCATGAAAAGATGGTGTGGCCCTGCTCTTGTTCCAACAGGTACCAACTGGCAGCGTCCTCCTCCAAGTAAATGGCTGTCACCTCCACCTTCCTGTCTTCAATTATTCGTGAATACTTCAAGTACCTATCCACCTCTGCGATCCATTTCTTCAGGACAAGCCCATCTCTCTCTCCCTTGTACTTGGCTGGTTGGGGCATCTTGAATTTTCCATAGTCATCTTCTAAACTGTCATTATCTTCCTCCTCTTTACGGTGGTGCTTCTTCTCCTTCTTCTTGTCTTTCTTTTTACTTCCTGCTTCTACTACTTTCTCCTTCTCTTTTCTTGTATCTTGCGCCCTCCTAGATGTCTCCTCTCTACCCATTCTATCCATCTCCTCTTGCATTCTGTGTCTTTTCTCCTCCTCTTGCTGTTGTATCACCCATTCTCTATAGCCCTGCTCCACTTCTAGTTTTTTCTTCCTTTCCTCCTCCTCTTCCTTCATCTGCATGTTCCTCCATATTGACTCCAGCATGCTTGACATGCCATCTAATTGCCTTTCCAGTCCAGCCACCTTCTCCTCATGGGCCACTCTCCGTTCTTGCCCTCTACTCTTCTTCCTCTCCTCCAATATTGGGAGGGTGACATTCTCCCTTTCGTCCTCCATGTGGTTGGTGGTGGTGTCGGCATGGGGAAGCCGCGATGAGGTTGGTGCAGGGAAGCCGCGTTTCGCATGTGGTGGTGTGGGTCATGCTATGGGGAAGCCACGTCATGTCTTCAAACGGTGGGGTGTCGGGTTGGGGTATCGGGGTTGGGGGCGTCACGCTGGGGGCTGACGCGTCGGGGGCATCACAACGTGGGGCGACGCGACGTGGGACGACGTGACGTGGGGCGTCGCGCTGTGGGTCGTTACGACTTTGATCTCTTCGAGGCACTGGATCTTCTCTCCTGCTTCCATGAGCACTCCTTCACTCCGAGAAGAGTCACTTTGATACCAAGTGTGATAAACCTGCACTCGTTACGCACTCAACACGGCACAAAAAGGTAACACGGCACAAAAAGGTAACACGGCACAAAAAGGTATTATTCAATCCAAAAAGTGGGACAACATAGACACATCCCAGGACTACACCCTTGTAACGCCACACATAAGAGGGTTCACCACTGGGTATAGGGAATCACACGTAATGTGGAAACAAGGCAAGGCTTTGAGTCACTATTACTCCCTATATAGGTGCATTCAGTAGCAATGGCATGGTATAGCTACAAAGCCCTTACAAGCGCGCGGGGGGGGGGGGGGGGGGGGGGGGGGGTGGGGGTGGGGGTGGGGGTGGGGGGCTTTCCATATTGGTGTTTTGCACAAGAACAAAGGCTTGCACATTCTTATTTAAAAATGGGGTTAATGTTATGCTCAATTATCAAATTTCATTTAAATTTACGAGAATTTTAAAAAAGGAAATGCACGTGCTTTGTAGAGAGGCAGAATCCCTAACCTCCGCTCCATCAATGAAGGTTCCGAGAAATCCCCTCCACCTCCCAAATTTTTTCCTATCTTCGAGCACCTCCATCAATGAGGGTTCCCAACAAATCCCCTCCACCCATACCATCAACATGCCCCCCCTTCTACTCCTCCCGCCCCATCATCCCTTCACCATTTCCTCCCCTCTATTACTACTTCATCTAATCTCCACACCATCAAACCCCCTCCCTCTCCCTATCTTCTCCACCAATATCCCCTACCACCCCCATTCATCACAACCACCCTTCACCAACCACCACTACGAACAAAAGTCATTGACAAATGGACAAAGGGACACGTTGTTTGACTACCAGTGCTAGAGGAGCCTTTGGCCAAGCATAAGCAAGGAAGAGAAGAGGGAGTTGTAGAAAATCCATCATCCAATTTAAGATATTTCTCAATTCTTTGATTTTCTTTGTTCTTTCTATGCAAGGTGCAATCATTGGAGAAGGAATGGGGTATTTAAAAAGTTGTGATTAAAGTCTGTAGTATGTGAGGGATAGTAGTGATTGGGGGTAGGGTGCATTGAAAGCAATCTGTTATAACAAGAAATGGTTGGTTGTGGATGTCCTTTTTGAATCATCTATTAGCTACATTAAAATATTTAAAGTTTCTCTGACAATGAAACCCACCACAACTCATCAACACTTAGCTCATCAAATCCCAACACATAGTATACAACTTGTCAATCATCAAATTGTCAACTTGTCAACTCTTGACTTGTTAACTATCAAACTATCAACTTATCAACTATCAAATTTCCAACTTGTCAACATATCAACTCACCAATTGAGACATAACTTGTCGCCTTATCAATGTGTTGATACTTGTCACAACTTTCAACTTGTCAACCTTTCAACACATGAACTTGTTGACACACAAGCACAAATAACTTAAAGTTGTCGATTCATCAACATATTTATCGTTGATAATTTGTTCAACATAAGAAACTTGTCAATCTATCAACTCACCAACTCATCAAGGTGCCAACAAAAGCTTGATAACTCATCGAAACACAAATTTGTCAATCTATTGACACACAAACTTGTCAATCCATTGACACATAAACCTATCATTGAGGTGAGGGAAATCATCAACTTATCAACTCGTCACATTGAGATACAAAGAAACCTATCAATGAGTAAAATCATCAACTTATCATCACAAGGAACTTATCAACGTGTCAATGCTTAAATTTTTAAATCTATCAACACACAAAACTAACTAACTCACTGAGACATAAACTCATCAATTCATCAATACATTACTTATCAACTCACCAATGCACCAACTTCCAAAGTAGTCATTAGATAAAACTATTGGCACAAGGTAACTTGTTAAGACATAGACCAATACGTGAATACATGCAACTCATCAACACATAAGATTGCCAACTTACTGATACAAGAACTTGTCAACTCATCAATGCTCAAACATATCAACTTGTTAATGCACAAAACCTGTGAACCCATCAACACGGGGAAACTTGCGGACACAAGAATTTTGTCACCTTGTCGAAACTTAAACTCATCAACACACAAATTGATCAACTCATCAAAAGACAAAGTTGTCAACTTTTTGGTACTTGAACTTGCCAATCCATCCATAAACTATTCAACTTGTCTACACATAAACTTAATATTCTTATCACATACTTAACCTCTCGACTCTCATGCACAACCCACACTAGTCATCATAAGGTCAACCCATTGTCACATGAATTGGGCCTCATTCTTAGTCACTTAACTTTAACCAGTCCTCATTACGGATACTCATGCTTAGGTCACATATATAGCAACTATTCATCGTAGAAATTTTTGGCATATAGGGATCCCTCGACACAAGGCATAAATCACTATTCAAATTTGTCAACACTATCATCTCATAGCCCTCAACTCATAGCCTTCTTCACCAGGGGTTATTGAATCTCATGGAAGCATTATGAGTTAATGATTGCTAAGGAGGAGTTGATGACTTTCTTGGTTTTTGGGATTTGTGTTGTTGGCCTTGTTATCACAACATAATCATAAGAATCATGTGATATGGGACTTGAGTTATTGACCTTGTTGTCACAACATAATCGTAAGGAATTATGTGATGTGAGAGAGAGTTTCCTTGTGTGTAATCATTGTCTTGTGCAAGCTAAAAGTAAGCTATAAGATTGGGAGTGCTTATGCTTGAATACTCACAAGTTGTTTTGATATAGCAAAAAGCATGTTTAATCACAGTACACATTCGAATAATGTAAATCCTATTAGGTAAATTGTTTGGGAAGAAAGAAATCCTGCTTGAGCATAAGGCATGGCTAGAGTTTATAGTTTTCAATTAAAGTTGAACAAAACCCTTGCAACTACCAAATAAATTAAGGCAAACCTTAACAACAAAATGAACTCACTATACAAAGGACCAAAATTGGGAAAAATATAAGGGAAAAACTAAAAAACTTTAAAGAAACAACAAGCTACGGAGTGATTGATAATTGTTTTCATGTAGGTTGAGTTCAATAGCGACTAAGCAAATATATAAGTGAGGAAACAATTGTAATTGGAGAAAGTGATAGTAAGTGTATTGCCAAAAGTGATAATGGTATGAATTTTCCTTTCACTAATTTCAATTTCTTATAACTAAGGGTTTAGGGTCAAGAGAAAAATGGATCCAGTCATATGTCTCTTGACAATTATAATGCTGATTTCATGCAACCATGGTCGTACTGGCAAAATATTCAGTGTATGCACTGTGGAGGTGACCACCTCCCATATGAGTATTCCAAACCTCCTCAAGTTTGTACCAACTGTGGACATATTGAACATGAAGCAATCTATTGTGTGGAGAACCTATTGCCCTACACAACCCCTTCCAACAACAATCCATATCCACATCAGATGGACCACAATACTATCCTTCTAGGCCTCCAAACCTAGCCCTTGCGCCCCCCCATTGATCGAAAACTCATAGCACAAAGAGTAAAGATCAATCTCTCTAGTATATCTCAACCCACAGCCTTGATAGTCACTCATCCTCTAAGCAAAAATCTTGTCCATTATAAAAGAGTCAATCAAAGAAAATGAATACTTGAATCCATATGCAACCAATGACAAGGATAATAGCATTGTTCTCATGGATTACTAACCAATACCAGTCCTGGTGTTAAGGTGAGGAAGAGGATGAGCTCTAATGCAATTCAAAGACCCTATCAAATGCTTGAACTAAAAACAACTAAGGCATTTATCCTTGAGATATCCACATAAAATTGAACCCTCTAAGGACGTTCAATTAGATCAATGATTCCTTGAATGTGGGATAACACATATTACCATGACTGTCCTAGGTGGAAAGCCATTATGACTAAGGCCATTGTCTTATCAATGCCCCTTACACCTTCAAAGTATAGATGATCCATGATGAGGACACAATACCGATACTTGTCAATGCTATCACAAGAGTTTACAGCAAAAAAACTATTGTTAGCATCCTAGGACCATTGAGTATGAATGGATCCATCATAGAAAATAAGAATACCAAGAAGAGGAAAAAGAGAGTAGCTAACAAAGTCATGTTGCAAAGTGAAGAAATTACCACTAAATTGACTAACAAGGTCGTGTCCAGTGTGCAAAGAGTGCAATTAATACATCTCAAACTAAGAAGCTGTGGTGTCAAAGCAAAAGAGTACTCTAACATTGGGTAATAATTAGAAATAATTGACAAAGTCAAGAAGTGGGTACAAGAGGTTTAGGAAGCTAAACTCTGCATTTGACATGAGTATTGTAGGATTATCAAGTAGTACATTATTATCTTATCTCAAGACAAGAACATGAGACCAAAATTTTTTCTTTCAATCCACATGAAATTGGGACAAGCTAAAGTCTCACAATTCCCAAACAAAATAGCAACCAGCCAAATCATTTGTTTCAATCTAAAGATGTGGATTATGTTCTTGTTGTAGCACTAGCTTCAACTAGTATGAACAATACCACTTGGATTGTAAAAGCATGGTTGCCTTAACATTTGGAAAGTGTTTAAATGATGGCTAGAGGATAAGAAAAAACCATAGGAACCACCGCTCCATGCAATTCAAGGAAACAAACACTAGCATGAACCTTTTCCAAGAACTCTTGGAGTCAACACGTCTTACAAAGGGGATGAGCATCATGATACTCTTCTTATGGAAGCTCTGAACAACTCACTGAGAAGAGGAATTATTGACATAGGTGTAGGAATTAGTATAGTCCATTAGTTAGTGTTGGAAGCATGGGGAAATCTACCCATTGAGAGTGTGCATTTTAACCTTACAATGGCCGATGACTACAAGGTCCAGCCATTGGGGGTAGTGAAAAATTGGCCTATTAAGATTGTGTGAACTAGCTTCATAGTAAATTTTGCACTCATGAAAGGAGTGGATTTTGAGTTACTTTAAGGCTACCCTTGGATGTAGAATGCCTAGCTCATTGAGACCTAAGTTAATAGACTCATCTTCTTAGGAAATAGGTGAGATCTGGTAAGGGTAGAGATGGAAAGTTGGAAAACTATGCCCAAAGACCTTGACACCATATCCAATGTGCTTTAGCAAGACACAAATTCCACTACCATTGCAAATATCTTGAACAAATACATTCCCTACCCTCTTGATGAGCAAGATTGGATACACATTCTTGCCACAATTGACCTATCCTTTATGGAGGAAAAAGACTATAGAAAAGTTAGCAAATCGTTGAGTTGAGTAAGCAAAGAAGCTCATTACACATCCAATTGACAGAATTGATGATATGTGTCTTGATGATGGACCTAGGACCATCTTAACCTAACATCGTGGGGTTCAATGCTTCTACCACAACCACTAGGAATTAAAAAATATCCTCGCTCAATGGCGATGGCATCTCAATGACAAACTAGAGACTAACTTGTTGATCTTCAAAGAACTGCTTCAACAATGGGAATGGAAGTGGACTCAACATCAAATCATTAATGAATCTCAATGAGCCTAAAGAAGAAGATGTTAATGATTCTGAAGAACACTTTACATAATGTGGAGAGCAAAGACAAGGAAGATGATGGATCCAAAGAATATGACTTTGACAAATAAAACCATAGAAAAATTTGTAGTAGATCCTAAACCTAGAAAGATAGATGGATTGCTTGTGGATTCAAAAGTGGTAAAAGTGAGTCAGAGCTAGAACAACTAGAGTATTTGGATATCCTTGATCATAAGTGAATAGAGTTTCAACCCTCTAGCCTCATTTTGGCTCTTGATGTTGTCAAACTGAAAGAAGCACAAGATGGAGACCAAGACTCACTTCAAGAAGTGGCCATGATGAGCTCAAAGCTAGATAGTATAGATTTTGACCTAGAGATAGCCAACAGATTCCACATCTAACTCCATCCAAGCTAAAGGAAACTTGGAAGGCCCAAGCCTTGACAAAGATAACCAAAAGAAGGCATAAGATCTCTTGAAAAGATTCACTTGATACAAGAAGAGGGACCACCCAATCATTCCAGTGGGAGCTAAACCGAAAAGGTCCAACTAACTAATCAAGGGATTTGTAAAGGTCAAGGAGGTGAATCTTACTAGGGAAGGAGAGTCTCCTAAACCCATATATATTGCTAATGATCTTTCAAAAAAGGAAAAAAGTAACCTCATCACACTCCTTAAGGAATTCCAATACATGTTTGCATGGAGCTACACTAATCTCAAGGGAGTACCACCACACATACTTGCCTATACTATACCTATAAACCCATAAGTCAAACCCACGAAGCAAAGATTGTATCCAATTAAATTTAGATACACATATCTTGTACAAGGAGAAACAAAAAATATTCTCAAGCCAAGGTCAATTACAAGCCCATCTTGGTTGTACTCAAGAGAAATGGGAAGATTTGAGTATGTGTGAATTACAAGAAAGTGAAAACAACTACTAAGAGAGATTGATACCCATTGCATATGTGGAACATATAATTGAACATGTGGTAGGCAAGGAGGCTTATACCTTCCTTGATGGTTTCTTTGAATATAGTTAGGTGCAAGTCTTCCTTGATGATCAACACAATACTACCTTTTCCATTGAATGGGGATGTTTGCATATACCATCATGTCCTTTGGATTTGAAAAACATGCTTGTAACCTTCCAATGTCTAACATGTATGACCTTCAAGGACATGCTTCGCAAGTACCTCAAAGGGTTTTCTGATGACCTTTGCCTCAATTTTTCATGGAATGAGCACTTGCAAAATCACACAACTCCCAATCCCACATTTTCATATTTCTAGAAAGTTTGTTTTACATGAGTATTCTTAGACTTTAGAAAGGAGGCCCATAAAATATGGAAATTGAGACCTTCTTTAACCTTTAGACTTTTGGAAGAAACACACACCAATGTTTAAATGTTCATGGCTTTACAATGTGGGCCCGCTAAAATACCATGGAAAATTACAAAGAATTTAACAATGATAGCATATATGTAGAGGAATTAGAAAGCCAAAATGCTTGGATTTTTGTCGATGAAGACCACACATTATACCTTTTTCTTTGCATAAATTTAGGGTTATCATTCCTCCTCTTCCAATCTTGTGAGCTCCCCTGTGAACACTTTGAAAAGACATGTTGCCTTGGAATAAGTGTGACATGTTGATGAAGAAACTACAAACCTTCACTTCACTTCACTTCAAATTGGACCACCTCTCAATCGATACTCGTCCAATCTTGTGAGCTCCCCTATGAACACTTTGAAAAGACATGTTGCCTTGGAATAAATGCGACATGTTGATGAAGAAACTACAAACCTTCACTTCACTTCACTTCAAATTGGACCACCTCAATCGATATTCCAATCTTGTGAGCTCCCTTATGAACACTTTGAAAAGACATGTTACCTTGGAATAAGTGCGGCATGTTGATGAAGAAACTACAAACCTTCACTTCACTTCACTTCAAATTGGACCACCTCATCGTCCAAAGACACCATATACTTCACACTCATGTTTAACTTCTTCTTCACACCAACACTTGTAAAAATATCCAAATTTCACTTCAAAAATAGCAAGGAAAAGTACCCTAGCAAAAGAGCACAAGTATGCCCACAATCTTGAGCCAAGGAAGGAATGAGAAGTGCCACATTGAAGCGCATTGTCTACTAATCCATGGGAAAGACCATGGATATTTGACACTTGCAAAAGATTGATCTTATAGCAACACCCTCACTAAATATCCAACTTGAAGAGCTTTACCCGGTTTATGTATTTTCTTTTTTAAGGGAAGAAATATAGGTTTCATTAAAAACAAAAAAAAGAAAAAAATTAAATTTTAAAAAAAACTTATGTGCATTGGAGGATATTGGTGTTAGCAAGAGAAGGGATAAATACAAGATGGAAAGAAGATGCATGTGAATGGGGATTGAGAAGAATTGAAAGGGTTTCTCTGAATCAAAATGAAGGTTTAAAATATTTATTTTATTATAGTCCTTTCAAAATTATTGATGTCCACATACAAATGGATAAGAGTGTGAGAAAGGGAAGACGTGTCAGGCATGCTGCAACTCCTGGATGAAGGCAAAAGGAGGGGACGATGAGCCCTAGAATTTTGACTATTGGTTGTTTCACCAGTGCAATTATTTATTGATCACTCAAGAGGTGCAATGACTAATTGTAGATAGCTATAGAGAGAGATGAGAAAGGCAATTGAGTTGAAAGTGGTTATGAAAAACACTATATGACCATCAATGTTGCTCAAAGGAAACCTGGAATCATTGGTTCATGATTGAGCCTTACTCTCAAATTCATATTCAACCTTGCGCTAAACTAATTGCTGCTTGATGTCTCTACTCTCACCTAGGACTCCATCACTATAGCATGCTTCTAAACCCATCTAATGGATCCTTTAGTTGTTGCAGAACTCCCAATAGGTAGCCAAAATATATTTTAAGGCTTTGCAAGAATTCAAGCCTTAATAGAACGAAACAAATTACCTTTTCTTGACCACAATATTTATTATAAGTGTCAAGCGCTACCGGATAATGCAGGAGAGGCATTTACATGCTCTTCTTGCTCATAGGCTAGCATGTGTAGGGCACCTAGTAGGATCACAAAGGCAACCATAAAGAGCATGATAATGAAGAAGAAATAGAGACACAAGAGATTCAACATTTCATCATTTCTATCTTTACTTATTCCAACTTCTCTATCCCACATTCAAATATGTCATTTGCTTCTTGCAAATCCTAAGAGCATCCATGAGTTTTCCCCTGTGTGACAAGGTTGCAAAAAATGAAGAGCCCAAGGACATCACCAAATCTACCAAGAGAGCAGGCCTCATGGCATCAACAATGCTCGTGCCCTCAAAAACCTACTAAAAACACCCTTTCTCTCACCAAGAAACCATACTAACACACACAAGAATCTAGCACACAAGCGATCTATCATGATCACCATCCTCACTCTCACTCTCTTCTTCCACGGAAGAGATAATGCAAGAAAGCCAAGAGAGGAAAAGCAAGGGTTGTACCAAATGAGGGAGAGAGAAAGAGATATGTGCAACAAGGGATAATAAAGAGGAATAAAGAAGGAGGTTGCAACCACTCTCTCAACCATTTTTCCCCCAAAATCACACAACTCCCAATCCCACCTTTTCATATTTCTAGAAAGTTTGTTTTACAAGAGTATTCTTAGACCTTAGAAAGGAGGCCTATAAAATATGGAAATTGAGACCTATAGCCTTTAGACTTTTGGAGGAAACACACACTAGTTTTTAAATGCTCATGGCTTTACAATGTGGACTTGCTAAAATACCATGGCAAATTATAAAGAAGTTAACAATGATAGCATAGATGTAGAGGAATAACAAAGCCAAAATGCTTGGATTTTTGTCAATGAAGACCACACATTATTCCTTTTTCTTTGCACAAATTTAGGGTTATCAAGTAGTACACCCACAATTCAAAAATATTTGTAGAGGAACTACACCTTATTTCACAAATTGATGAATCCAGTTTCTATCACTAATGTTACGCAACAAAGTATAACTAAGAATATGAAATTCTACACATCTCTTTCGATCATCTTCATGGCAAACCACATTAATAAACACTAGATCCCATTGTTCTACTTGAGCAAGTGCAACATGTGCTTGAACAAGATTAGCATGCAACTCTTGTTGAACTTCCACAAAAAACTTGGGGTCATCATAGTCAAGTTGGACTAACTTATTTAGTCTAAATCCATTCATTGTTGCAAACATGATAATTTCCACTTACAAAGTTGCCTAAATAAAATATATCTATCCAATGTCATTCACAATTTCATCAAGTCCCATGTATCTAAGTTCCAATTTTCTAGGATGCTTACCAAGCTTACAAGGATATCCTCCTTAAAAATATTCTTCTTGATATGGCAATGTAAACATGCTTGTCTTCTTGATATGATGATAGCCCATGCTTGTCTTCTCGCTTGCACCACTCATGACAAATAATGTGCAATGGTTGTCTTTCAAAGTCTTTTCTTCAACCCACTTAGTGCAATAATTAGTACAAACCAAAATGTGTCTATTTTTAGTTTGCTATGCTCTTAATTTCATTGGGTCAATAAAGTCAATCCCCCATTTCTAAAATAGTTCTGAAGGCAAATATCATATGATCTTGCATTCTGTGACCTTCTTGCATACATACAAGACATTATTTGGCATATTGATATGCATCTTTCGAAATAGTTAGCCATCACAAATCCACTTATAGTACTCTCCTTCTTGTAATTTCACTAGAGAAATGACCTCATGCGAATTCTACATGAGCTTCTTGCAACATTGTAGCCTGTTTGTAACACATGTTCTGAATACTTGATCAATTCTCCTTCTATATAGAACCTACATAATGACTTGAAAGTTTTAACTCCTCAAAGCTAATCTTCTTCTTTGACCCTGGCAAAGTTACTCGCATAACAACATCCACAAGAGAATTGATTATTTGGTCATAATAAGAATTAGAGTCATAAACCTAGATTGCAAACATTTTCCCATCAACTAATTGATCACTCACTCCAAACAAGAACTGCAAATCAATCCTATATTGAAGGAATCCACAATAATATGCTCTTTTTTTGAAGTATACATAATTTTATAATCAAAATCTTATAGTAAAAGCATCCACCTGGCTAACCTACCTATCAAGCTAAGGCTCATTAATAAGATACAAGCCATTCCCAAAGCCTCTATTTTTGTGACAGTATAATTATTTTTAGCAACTATTAGTCTCCTAGTAGCATAATACATAGGTTTAAACCACCTTCTAATTTTCTCCTACATCAAGATAGCTCCTACAACAATATTATAAGCATCCAAAGTACATGAAAAGGAAAATTCCACTACAAAGGCTACAAAATGGGAGCAATGACCAACATTTTCTTCAAAATACCAAATGATTTATTCTCATCTTGTCTCCAAACAAATTGAACATATTTCTTTTTTAAAGTAATTAGAGTGCATATGTGAGCCAAGTATTTAAGATTATGTTATGCCATTTGATGTAGCCAATGAATCTCATTACTTTTTGCAATATTGTAAGAACTATAGCTTTTTGAATTGATTGAATCTTCTAATGATCAATGATCATCCCTTCTTCAAAAATAATGTACCCAAGTAAAACTCCCGTTTTAGCAACAAAAACATATTTGAATGGGTTCAACAACATATCAAATTTTTGACATCTTTCAAAGAATAATCTAAGGTGTCATAAATTATTAGGCCTTTTATCAAATACACAAAAATCATCTATGAAAACCCACATAAATTTTGCGAGATAAGGATCAAAAGTTTTGTAAGCTACTCCTTCAAACTCAAGTGGACCATTCTTGAGGCCAAAGTTCATGACTGTACTTATATATACTCCCCATTCATAATAAAGTATATCTTATGCATGCCATCAGGGTGCATCCTAATTTGATTATACCAAAAAAAGCCATCAAAGTAACCATAGATCTCACGTTTCACAATATCATCCAATAAAGAATCAATGAAAGGAAGAGAAAATGGGTTTGTAATTATAACTACATTTAACTTTATATAGTAATTCATCAGAAATTATGTTGGTTCATGATCCACCATTTAATAAGATATTATCAAAATTTCTCCCCAAATACTCTAGTAGAATGGTAGACACCTTCCCTTATAATCCACTACCTTTGTCTAGGTAGGAATATGCTGAGCAGGAGACCTTAAAGGCTCATCTCAAGTAGAGCTTTGAGATGCAAGACATGGGGTAGGCCTCACACATACTCGATATACGCATTATGTGTAATCCCTCTAAGAGACTTCTCTACTTGTCCCAAAAGGAGTACATAGGTAGAGTACTTGAGAGATTCCCTATGCGAGATGGTAAGCCTATTGACTGTCCTTTACCTTCTCATGGGAAGGTTAGGCACAATCTAATTGTCCTCAGTTACTGTCCTCAGCTAGATGATGAGAGGGCTGAGATGACCAAAGTTCTGTATGCATTTACAATGGGCAATTCGATATGTGCCATGATTGTCACCCATCCTGACATAACATTTGCAATGGGAGTTATGGCATATTATATGGCTACACTTGGTAGGCAACATGAGGGCTGAGATGGCCAAAGTTTTGTATGCATTTACAATCGGTAGTTCGATATGTGCCATGATTGTCACTCATCCTGACATAACATTTGCAATGGGAGTTATGGCATCTTATATGGCTACACTTGGTAGGAAACATTGGGACACCATGAAGGGTATCATAAGATACATTAAAGGCAACACTATAGATATGTGCATTTGCTATGGTAGCAAGGATACATGAGTCATAGGTTCATCGACTCAGATTATGTAGGACATGCAAACAGTAGGAAGTCCACCTTTGGGTATGTCTTTACCTTTGCTGGAGGTGATATCTCTTAGATGTCTAGGGTATAGAAATACATGGCCTTGTCTACGAGATTAAGTACATTGCAACTAAAGTCTTGCAAGAAGGCCCTATGCTTAGGCCGTTTGGTTGTAGATCTTGGTATGACTATGACTCCTAGACTGCATTCGAATATGATGAGTGCCATTTAGTTAGCCTGTAATGCGATCTTCCATGTGAAGAAAAAGCACATTGAGATGCACTATCACTTCATCAAAGAGGTGGTAGAGGACAAGTCCATTGAGCTTATCAAGATCCCTACAGATATAAATCCTATAGATATGCTCACTAAAAGTCTCCTAGTGGAACATTATGCCTTCCTTAGGAAGATGATAGGTGTAGAATGAGATGACATCTCTCCCTTGTCATGCTATACTCTATATACATGTTGTACTTTTCTCTTTTACTCGTCACTCAAGCACATTCACCTTTAAGTGGGAGGCTTTTGGGGGTTAAAGGTTGCCTGTGCCTAGCTGCCTACATTTACTTATATACAGTACCTGCATACTTGTACATTGCAAGTGCACAAGTATGCGGGTTCCTACCTTCCTACATTTACTTGTATACAATACCCACGCACTTGTACACTGCAGGTGGTGGCACTCATCACTATCACTTTATTCTTTTAGTGGGAATAGAATAAGGAAAGGTAAGTCGCACATTATGATTGTTGGAGTTCCCACACATTGGTCTCTCTCTTCTTGCTCAAATATCCATAGCTCTTGCTTTCTTCTTGCTTCCACTTGTGCTTCCACCTTCTGCTCACCTTTCATAATTAACTCTCTCTCTTCCTAACTCTAACTATCCCTATCTCTCACTAACTCTTACTATTACTCTTATTAACACTAACATTCACTCTCACAAACATGCACTAATTGTGACTCTCATTGACACTAACACTAAAACTAAATCTAATTCTAAAAGAAATACTAAAACCAAATCTAACTCTAACACCAAAATAAAGCTAAATCTAACACTAGCACTAAAACTAAAAATAAGTGACTCTAACTCTAACCCTAGCATTAACCCTAACCCTAGCACTCACTAAATCTCATAAAGTCTAACACTAAAACTAACCCTAGCTCTAGATCTCCCTAAAGTATTTCTAACACGAAATCTCACGAACTCTAAATCTCCCTTCCTAATTCTCTCTCTCTCACTAACCCTCTTCCTAACTCTCTCTCCCTATCTCTCACTAACTCTCCCTAACTAACCAAATCATTTTTCACACTCTCTCTATGTGCCCATTATTCTCTCTCCCCATCTCTCACTAACTCTCCCTAACCAACCCCACACTCGCTCTATGTGCCCATTATTTCATCTCACTCACACACACGCACGCACGCACACACACACACACACTCTCTCTCTCTCTCTCTCTCTCTCTCTCTCTCTCTCTCTCTCTCTCTCTCTCTCTCTCTCTCTCTCTCTCTCTCTCTCTCTCTCTCTCTCTCTCTCTCTCTCTCTCTCTCTCTCTCTCTCTCTCTCTCTCTCTCTCTCTCTCTCTCTCTCTCGTAGCATCTATCATACCCCATTATTCCCTGGGTAGCATATGTTGTCTTCCATAATTGTCATTATTGTCCTTCATCGACTGCTAGCATTGCATGGGGAGTTGGGCCATCCGTTTGTAATAGTTTAAAGCATGTCTTTGATTGGAGCTTGGCATTGCCATAAGGTGTCCATCATCATGTGGAGCAAGTCATCATGTGTCACCATCTGCCATCATCTGTGCTAGTGGTGTGCCACGAGGTGAGAGCTCTTGCAATCTCATTCTATGTGATGTGGCCATCCAATTCTATTGATTGTGAGGAGGTGGAGAGATACCTTACATTAGATGCTTATTCATGTGAGGAAAGGAGAGGCCTATGAGTTTGCTTATTTGTGCATACCTAAGAGTAGTCTATTAAAGTTGTGTTGTGGAGGTGCCCCTCCATAGCACACTTCACATGCATTGGTGCACCCTACTACTATCTTCTATGTTTCTATGATCCTATGCTACTATGATACCCTACTGCATGTTATTGTTTATAAAGGCTCATTGTGCCTCTTGATTTCTTTTGAAGTATGCTATGAGCACCTCCACATCATACTTTGCATTGAAGAAGGGGCACCTCCATAACATACTTTTGCACTAAAGAAATTATTTGATGCTATCCATGTTGAAGTTCCACTACATGTCCCTCTAAGACATGAGCACAAATTATTGCTAGGGACCTTGTCACAAATGAAACCTTAGTTGGATCTCCACCATTCTCTTCTAGTAGGACCGGCTAGTTCCTAGAGTGTTTGATTGTAGATTAGTAATTGCATTGATACTATGATAGGCTTGCTATTAGAAGTGGTAAACCTTAGTGGGTGTGGGCTATTTGAAACCCCTTAGACCAACTCTTATTTTAACTTTAAGACACATATATATAGCTAATGATACTATGGTCCAAATAGGTCCGAGCTACCAAGAAAATCTCAAGAAGAATTGTGTCTTGAAAAGAGGCATGTAGATTAGAGTAGAAAAGTGATATATAACATACATGATGAAGGACTCAATCTCTTCTCAGCAAGACTAGTAAGAACATAGAAGGTACCCTTCCAACATTAGTATTTACATGCCTCTTAATGTGTAAATATTCTAAATGCCTAGTCCTAAATCATTGTTGTAAAAACTAACCCAATTAGTAGAGCTCACAGGAGATGAGAATTTTTTGCATTCTCAGTACTCATAAATGTGGTGAAAATAGATTGGTGAGCTATATTGTATTGCAAGCTTGATTTTTCATTAATGACATTAAGGTGTTCATAGGGAACATACTCTATCACCAGGAGCTTAAGTATTGACACTCACGAGATTATTCTATAAGTTTGCTAGTTATTAGGCTTAGCTCAAGATCAATTAACTTGCAAAAAATAGATGCAATTATGTGGCTATGAATAGACCTTTACTCTCTCTAAGTGACTTTTTTTAAAGACAATGATATTAAAAACTCACTGAATGTATATCAGTATCTTAGGATCCCAAAGTCATTGATGTATTATGAGATAGTCTTGTTAGTGTCACTTGGAAGAATCAATAGGTAGTTCTTTCTTCCATGTTTGATATTGGAAAATATTTGATTAAACACAAGCTATTTCATTGTAAATGCTCAAGGGGTTCATTACTTGGAGACCCTATATTTGATAAAACATAAACTATTCCATAATAAATGCTTAGGGGATTCACTATGTTACTAAATTGATTGCTTATTACACATTCTCTATTTAGTAAATTTATGTCAATAAATTAATGTCTCACTTTTCTTTAAGTGTTGATGATGATCTAGCATAGCCATTAGACCATTTAGAGACTAGTATTCCTAGTACATCACTTAATGGGGTGATTAGAGCACTATGACGGGATATCTGGTATAGGCAGTACAAGTTATGAAGGGGGAAGAAAGTGTCTACCAAGTGTAAGAGTGTACACAAGAACCAAGGAGTTACACAAAAATGAAGATGGATTGAGTTCTAAGAAGAGAAAGTGCATTAGCATTGTGTATATATATTTATGTGTGCATCCGGGGAGGCCTGGGAACGTTTACTTGTGTGTAATGAGCATTGCATTTATTTGGGATCATCCTCTCCCTTACAAGTCAAGGTTTAAGGTCTTTTCTGTCTTAATGATATAAGTCAAGGTTTAAGGTCTTTTCTCTCTTAATACATTAAGGAGAGAAATAATTCTTTCACTAACAAAGACGAGAGATGTAATTCTCTCACTAAGAAATACTAGAGACGTGATCCTTTGGAAGTGACAAGAGAAGTGATTTTCACTTTCTAAAGTCTAAGATGACACAAGCTTTTGTTTGGAAGTCAATCTTAAGGTTGAGACCCAAAGCAATCTAATGAACTCTCCTTATCTATGACTCAAGGTGGTTGCATGGACCATAAGTTAAGAATAGAGTTTAAAAATATACTTTTCTTAAAATAGACATGGTCGGACTTTTGTGTTGGATGTTTTTCCATCCGAGCAACGCACAGAGAGATATTTCAAAACTAGTGCTGCAGAGTAAGTCCTAGAATAGCCACATTTTGCATGAAGATCAACCTTTCCAATCTTGGCACTCAAGTCTCTCTCCAAAAAGAGAAGCTCTTAGAGCCTATAAAAGTGAGGCTCTCCTTGGGTGTGGAGGAGGTGAAGGAAGCATCACTTTGCATGCATGCAAGAGGAGGAGAGAAGGCAATTCGAGTCTCACAAAGTGCTGCGGAAGCTCTGTTGACATCAAGCACCAAGAAGAGAGCCCTACACATATTGTGTAGGAGAGAAGAAGAGAAATCAAGAAGATCAAAGGAGCCAACTTCCGAGTTGTGCAAGTGCTCACCGATTATATACCGTGTAAGGATCTGTGTAAGTTCAATTTTTCCAACCCTCAAGCTGTGCAAATGCTGCGGAAGCTCTGTTGAAATCAAGCTCCAAGAGGAGATCCCCACACAAATTGTGTATGAGAGAAGGAGAGACTCAAGAAGGATCAAAAGGTGCCAACTTCCAAGTTATGCAAGTGCTAGCTAGTTGTATACCATGCAAAGAATCGTGATCTTGTTCCCAAGATCTAAAAGTTAAGAATTGGTTTATGTGTAACAGAGGAGCTTGCTCCTTGTTTATAATATAACTCCACGAGGGGGGGGACTGGCTCATCTTCCAGTCCCTAGTGTGTTGTCAATATCTCTATCTCTCTCTCTTTCTCTCTACATCTTTATTTTCTCTCATATGTTCTCTCTCTATGCCAGCATAATATTCACCATATATCTTTTAAGTATATAAGAAGGTTGAGCATGTATCTCGGATCTTATAACAGTGGTATTAGAGCATGTCTCTTTGCTTTTCTCAAAGTAAAGGTGATCCTTGCAAGAAGAAGGTAAAGATGGCAATTGATGAAGTGCCTACAAGTGAGCAATTACATGCTCAATTGACAGAGTATCGTAGCTTGTTGGAGATTCCCAAAGTGCATCAATTGATTGACAGCTTAAGGGCAAGGGAAGAAGCTACTTATGCAAGAATGGATTCTCCAAAAGATGGTGATACTAGAGGAAACACTATTGCACCAATTGATGGTAAAGGTGCAAAGCATCCAATTGCTGAGAAGCTTCCTAAAAGGAAGAAGGACTTTTGGGTCAAGAAGAGTAAAAAGGCCTCACCTCTAGTGAGGCGAATAAGGAAGAAGTCATCTCCCTTAGCAACTAGCTACTCCCCTGATTACTTAAGTTCCTCCTCCTCATCATCATCTTCTAGTTCCTACTCTCTTGGTTCTAAGTCTCGTGCAATCCACAAACAGACAAAAAGGGACTATAAGAGGAGCAAGCTTAAGAAGACTAAGACTTTCAAGTCTGGGGATAAGGACATAAAGTTTGACTCTTACTCTGATAAGAGAGATTTTGCTAAGGCATTAGCAATTTGAAGTTGCTTTTTCTTATGGTAATTTCTCAGAAAAGTCCAAGCTCATGCATGTAGGCATGCACTTGAAAGATACCGCTAGCAATTGGTGGTTGACTCTCATTTTGGAAGGAAGAAAACCTATGACTTGGGAAAAGTTCAAGAAGAAGTTTTATGCGTAGTTCTTGCCTCCTGATTTGATGTCAAGAAGAAGTAGGATTGCCTAGGCCAGAAAGAGCATGAGAAGGTCACTAGTTATGTGGACAAGTTTTGGTCTACTCTTCTCAAGGTTACTCCTTTCAGGGTCGGAACATAGTATGGATTGTTGATGCTGGGGATTGGCATGTGCCAATGGTTAGTCATGTTAGCATTTCTAAAGAAATGAAGAAAGTTATTTCTGCATACATGGTTTTTGTGAGAGAGTCAAAATAAGCTAATGATTCAAGGGGGCTTGATGCTTCTAATGAGCACACAATACCAACTAATGCTTCTAAGTCTCTGACTTTAAAAGAACCCCTCTCTTTAATTAATCAAGCTAGACATGATTTTGTTAAACAATATGAAGATCGTTTTGGTGATTCAATCCCATGAAAGTTACCTATCCTAAGAGCTCAAAAGATCACACAATTGATCTTATCCCAAGCAATTCACCACCTAACCAACCGCCTTACCGAGTAAGTGCAAGTCAACAAGAGGAGATCCTAAAACAAGTAAACGAACTGTTGGAAAAAGGGTTAGTTCAACCTAGCTCTTCTCCATATTGCTCTCCAGTCTTACTTGTTCAAAAGAAAGATGGCTCTTTCTGTATGTGCATAGACTATAGATCTTTGAACAAGATCACAATCAAGAATCGCTTTCCTATCCCAAGGATAGATGATAGTTTGGATAAGTTGCAAGGGGCTAGTATCTTTAGTCGTATTGATTTCAAGAGCGACTATCACAAGATATGGATAGCACCTAAAGATGTTCATAAGACAGCTTTTCGTACAACGTTTGGACTATACGAGTTCTTAGTCATGCCATTTGGTTTGACTAATGCACCCGCCACATTCAATCAAATGATGGAGAGAATTTTTAGACCTCGCTCAAAGTTCACAAGTGTCTTCTTTGATGACATTCTAATATTTTCACAGTTTGAAGAAGAGCATAGAAAACATCTATGTATTGTTTTTCAAGAGCTTTGCAAGCATAGACTACAAGTCAATGCTAAGAAGAGTGAAATTTTCCTCTCGAAAATTCATTACTTGGGCCATATTGTTTCTCACAATTTGGTGAGAATGGATCCTGAGAAGATTCGAGCCATTGTTGAATGGCCTACACTTACTTCTATACCTAAAGTTAGAAGTTTATTGGGCCTATGTTCATACTATAGAAGGTTCATACAAGGTTTTGCGTATGTTACATCTCCTCTACATGACCTTACTAAGAAGCAAATGCCTTTTCATTGGGGATCAACAAGGCAACTACAAGCCTTTGAAAGAATTAAGTTTCTTGTGACTCAAGAGCTAGTTCTCATAGTTTTGGAACTTCAAAAACCTTTTGAAGTTCATTGCAATGCTTCTGGGGATTGCATTAGAGTTGTGATTAACCAATAGCATGCAGTAGCATTTGAGAGCCAACGCCTCAAGGATCATGAGCTACATGCTCGAGTATATGAGAAAGAGCTTATGGCAGTGGTACATGGCCTTCAAGTATGGAAACACTATTTACTTGGTGTAGATTTTGTTATTAAAACAGATCACCAAAGTCTAAGATACTTCCTCACTCATATGAAGCTCTTAGAGAAATAAATATGTTGGGCAAATTTCTTATCTATGTTTCACTTTCAAATCCTTCACACATCTGGAACTAAGAATGTGGTAGCATATTCTCTATCATGATGACCTCGAGTGAATGCAATCACAACTATTTACCATAACGAGTTCATGGATTTCCATCGGACTTTTCAACCATATGGGATCAGCTTAGTCAATTACACCTTACTCGATTCGAGATGGTTATTTGTATCATCATCAAGCAATTTGTGTAGCATTATCATTGCAACACAAGGTAATGGATGAAGCACATGCATCTCCATATGCTGGACATAGGGGTATTCTACCCACTACTCAAGCATTGGAAAGATATTTCTTTTGGCCCACTCTTAGAGCTGACATTGAAAGATATGTCCGCAAGTGCAAGATATGCCAAAAAGTAAAGTATAACAAGCATAAACAACCTAGTCTATTGAAGCCATTACCTATTCCCAATGAGCCTTGGGAAAGTATATCCATGGACTTTATCATGGAGCTTCCTCGCACACAAGCAGGCAATGATGCAATTTGGATTATCATTGATAGATTCATTAAGCAAGCACACTTTATACCTGTGCGAAAGACAATTATAAGTGATCGAGATCCATCATGGCATGCCTAAGTCCATTATAAGTGATCGAGATCCCCGCCTAACCACAACCTCTTTTGGCAAGCTCTCTTCGAGAACCTCGAGACTCGGTTAAAGTTTTCATCCTCAAACTGATGGGCAGAGTGAAAGTGCTAATTCTACTATTCTAGACCTTTTGAAATCCTATGTCTCTGATAATCAAAGAGAATGAGAAAAGTATTTGCCTTTAGTAGAGTTTGCATACAATAACATAGTGCACTCTAGTACTAGTAAGGCACATTTTGAGATCATCTATGGTAAGACTCATTTACCACCCATTCTTCTTACGAAGGATAAGATCTTTGTAGCAGATGAGTTTGTTAGAGACATTGATACAACTTTGACTCAAGTAAAAGCTTCTATCCAAAGGACACAAGAGAAGTATAACGTGAAGCTGATAAGCATCGTCGTAAGTTAGATCTCAAGTTGGGATAGTATGTTCTTCTTAAGTTTGACAAGGCTCGCTTGAAGAAGGAGAAAGGTCAAAATGGTAAAGTGGTTAAGCTTTCTAATCGCTATTATGGCCCTTTCAAGATCACAGATAAGATAAACAATGTGACTTTTTGTTTGGATCTACCAAGTCATTGGAACATTCATAATGCTTTCCATATAAGTTTGCTACATTCCTATATTGGAGAACCTCCAATGGAACCAATCAAGGAAAATTTACATGACATAGAAGAAATAGAAGAGTTCCTTGTGCGTGAAAGAATTTTACATCATTAGGACAATACTCTAAGGTCAGGTAATGTATTACGGAAGTATCTGGTTAAGTTTGAGAATTATTCCCCATTGGATGCTCAATCTATGACTGAGAAAGAACTACAAGACTTTCCAGATATGCTTAAGGACTATGTATTCCCTCTACAATTGAGGTTAATTGTTTAGAAGCTAGATGGATGTTACTAAATTGATTGCTTATTACACATTCTCTATTTAGTAAATTTATGTTACTAAATTAATGACTCGCTTTTCTTTAAGTGTTAATGATGATCTAACATGGCCATGAGACCATTTAGAGACCAATATTCCTAGTGCATCACTTAATGGGGTGATCAAAGCACTATGATGGGGATATTTGGTACAAGCAGTACAAGTTATGAAGGGGGAAGGAAGTGTTTGCCAAGTGTAAGAGTATACACAAGAACCAAGGAGTTACACAAAAATAAACATGGATTGAGTTCTAAGTAGAGAAAGTGCATTAGCATTGTGTATATGTATTTATGTATGCATCCAAGGACGCTTGGGAACGTGGGAACGTTTAATTGTGTGTAATGAGCATTGCATTCATTTGGGATCATCATCTCCCTTATAAGTCAAGGTTTAAGGTCTTTTCTCTCTTAATGCATTAAGGAGAGAAGTAATTTTTTTACTAAGAAAGATGAGAGAGGTAATTCTCTCACTAAGAAAGACTAGAGGCGTGATCCTCTAGAAGTGAGGAGAGAAGTGATTTTCTCTTTCTAAGGTCTAAGATGACACAAGCTTTTGTGTGGAAGTCAATCTTAAGGTTGACACCCAAAGCAATCTAATGAACTCTCCTTATCTATGGCTCAAGGTGGTTGCATGGACCATAAGTTAAGAATAGAGTTTAAAAAGATGGTTTTTTTAAAATAGACATGGTGAATCCATTTTTAAAAATATCTCGCGATAGAAATCCAATCTCTAAAAATGACTAGTGTAAGTTATCAGAAACGACGAGATCTACAACTTTTGTGATGTAGAGTAGGTCTGGGAACAACCACATCTTGCATGAAGATCAATATTTCCAATCTTGGCACTCAAGTCTCTCTCCAAGAAGAGAAGCTCTTGGAGCCTATAAGAGGGAGGCTCTCCTTGGTGTGGAGGAGGTGAAGGAAGCATCACTTTGCGCGCATACAAGAGGTGGAGAGAAGGTAGTTCGAGTCTCACAAAGTGCTTTGGAAACTCTGCTGAAATCCAGCACCAAGAAGAGAGCCCTACACATATTGTGTAGGAGAGAAGAAGAGAAATCAAGAAGATCAAAGGAGCCAACTTCCAAGTTGTGCGAGTGCTCATCAATTATATACCATGAAAGGATCTGTGTAAGTTCAAACTCGCCAACCCTTGAGTTGTGCAAGTGCTGCAGAAGCTCTACTGAAATCAAGCTCCAAGAGGAGATCCCTACACATATTGTGTAAGAGAGAAGGAGAGACTCAAGAAGGATCAAAAGGTGCCAACTTCCAAGTTATGCAAGTGCTAGCCAATTGTATATCGTGCAAAGAATCGTGATCTTGTTCCCAAGATTTACAAGTTAAGAACTGGTTGATGTGTAATGGAGCTTGCTCCTTGTCAATAATATAACTCCACAAGTGGGGGGACTGTCCCATCTTCCAATCCCTAGTGTGTTGTCAATCTCTCTATCTCTCTCTCTTTCTCTCATCTTTATTTTCTCTCATATGTTCTCTCTATGCGCCATCATAATATTCACCATATATCTTTTAAGTATATAAGAAGATCGAGCATGTATCTCGGATCTTATAACACACTACCATCTGTTGGCTAACCCTAAAGCCTTCTCCAACACTATTTCAGGGCTAAGTATGACCTCTATCCTTTTGGATGAGCCTTCCTTCTTGACGATCATCATGCCATTGTTCTTTCTTATGTCAAAATTTATTAGGATCTCTATGCATATATCGTGGTCAAACCTTCTCTACATACATTAGGGGAGTTTTGAAGTCTTGAAAATGCCTTTTAGGAGATAGAAAGAGAGTGCACTAGACCAATAGCAGCAAAGCTTCCATAACCAAATTTCTATTTTAAAAAATAAAAAAAATATTTTACAAAAAGATGCATATATAATAATAATACGAATTTTTATTATCAATATCTATTTTTAGCCTCTTGTATTCATGATTATGACATTCTTTGCATTAATGATATACAATCCCGGCCTCTTTTATTTAATGATATGCTGAATTAATGATAATACATGTTTACTCTAAATTCAAATTAGTAAAAAGCTTGACACATATTTTTCCCTCCTTTCTTTTGTCCCTCTCGTGTTTTTCCCTCCTTTCTTTTGTCCCTCTTGTGTTTTTCCCTCCTTTCTTTTGTCCCTCTCTTGTGCATTCAAGGCCAATGTGTAAATTTTCTCTAAATAAAATGCATCCAATATATATTCCATCTGTGAATAACCTCTTTATATGGCACCCTTTGTATGTTTAAAAAAAGTAGTCTAGAAATCCTTCTTAAAACCCATGTGTTACACTTATATATTTATGAGTGACATGTCCCCCCCCACCCCCCCCCCCCCCCCTTGACCGCCAAAAAAAGTATTTAAGCAATAAGAGTTTTGCAAGTATTTAAGGATCTAATGATGATAAGAGATTGTGCCAAGTTTAAGTAATTTCCCTTATTCTGGCACTTTCATAGGGCTTACTAGCTTAATAATAAGGGGTCAAACTATATTACATAGGTAACTTACCTATGTTTATAGGCTTAGGGACTAGAGGTGATGTGATGGCTATATGGCATTCTTCTTGGCTATAAATAAGGGTACATAAATGATGAAACTAGCCTATATATTAAAATGATATTTTATTATATTTCCTTAGGGCATAGAACTGCAATGGTTAAAGTAGGTTGTAAATGTGATGATCTTGGCTTTTACCAACACATGAGATCAAGAATGCATATAATGGGTATTTCCAATTAATTTATGTTATTTGACATCGATAAAATGGGTATTTCTTAATATGTGTTATTCCCAATGATGATGTTAGACCTTGACATTGACATTACTATTGTATCTTAGTCTACCTTATTCATGTATCTTAAGTAGAGTTTCATATGATGAGTTAGTTAAAGGGCTATTCAAGCATGTTGTCTTGCAAATTACGATTGCATTCTTGATGAGAGAAAGATGTATTGGAATTAGCAATGAATCTCAATCGTGGGATATGGCTAAATTTTTGTGTCTATTTTGTGCATATCTTTCATTCTATCCATTATTCTCATAGTCTACTTTCTCTATTTGAGTTCATAATGGTGTTTTACTATTATGTCGAAACTCTTCATACAATTTGGCTATCTTATTTATGCAAAAATCCAATCCTGTGTGTATTTTATTCTTAAAATTAGGGCTATAACACTTTGGTGATCCTGCACATGATGCCATGTAACTCTATTCAAATTTCATGCAAAAATGAGATTCTCTGATAGCTAAATTCTAAACTTCCTTCAAATCTTGAAGTTATGGCACAATTTGCTAGGTAGGATGATGCTTCTTAGAGGGCTTGTTTTTCTTCTCTATGTATATGTCAAACAATTACCCTCACCTATCAATCCTATTTTAATCTAGAGAGTTGAGAGAATTATTAGCAAAACAATAGCAATAGGAGTCACAATAGAATGAAGGAGGAGAGGTAGGAGAATTAGTAATCCTAGATGAGAAAAGAGACATATTTTACACAGAGGATGTGGTTACCTCTAGAGGAGTATCCTCATTCTCTTGCAAGTTCCATTGATGAAGGAGTACTTATGTTTCCAAACTAGACTCCTCCTAAGGAAGCTGTTGAAAGACTACATCATTTGGTGTGTGGTAGTACATTCCTTTTGAAGACATCTTTTGTAGCAGTAAGGAAATCTTTAAGTTTTTATCCATTACCAGTCTTGAAGAAGAAAAAGAAGTATCCCACAATGATGTAACAATCACCACTTAAGCCTAAGGTTAAAGCTTCTAAATTCTCGGCTAGAAGAAAAGAGAACATCGATTGTCATGTGGCCCAGTTCGAAATAAGTTTGATTACTAGTAGACTCAACAATACATATAGAGTTCAAGTCAAATAACAAAAATTTGCTACTATTTTCAAGGGGAAAGCTATGCATCAGTATAATATATATGGAGTTAGAAAATGTGCCACTTGTAATCAATTAGAAAATGCCTTCTTAAGTAGATTTTGAACTGATGAAAATGCCCTTCTTAAGAAGATTTTGGAGTGATAAGACGGCCATTGATGTTTTAGAGAAACTTAAGTAAATCAAGCAGAAATATTTGCTAGTAGAGGATTATGCATAGAAGTTCAAGAACCTTTTGAATAGGTTGGATGTTGCTAATCAATGGAATTGCATGGCTCTTATTTTATTAAGGGCCTAGACAAAACTATAGCAAGTGTGATGCTAATACTGAATTGTAAGCCAATGGTACAATTGATATATCAGTTGAATTTGCCCAAAGGGTAGAGAAAAGATTGGGGAAAGGAGAATTCAAAAAGAAATCAAGAAAGGAGCCACCAAACTCCGATTTAGAAGGTTCGTGTTTGGATAAACATCAACAACGAAGATGATGATTCTTCTTCAAATTTCAAATTAGAGAGTGAGTCTAGGGATTCAAATAGTGAAAGAAGTAAAAGAAGACACAAAAAGGCAACAAATATATAGTCCTGTAGAGATAGGAAGAAAGGCAAGGATAAAGAAGGAAAGATAGCCCTAGAGAGGAGACTAGAGAGAAAGATGAGGAAATAGTTGATGGACATGGGGGTGGTGAACACTTTTCGAGCCTAAAATCCTACCATATCTCTTAAAAAGTAGAACATGAGATAAAAGAATGTTGGGAATGCTAGAATAGCACCAACACAAGCAATAGCACAACCAATAACACTTGGAAATCAAATCGCACTTGATATGACACTGCAACTAGAGTTTAGAAGGTTTGGGAAAAAAGATCAACAACTAAAATAGTGGAACAATGACTAGCCAAGGAAGTGGAATAATGCACCGCAAAGGCAAGAAGACCTTACCATTACTATGGAAGATTAGGTACACTAAAGGGCTAAAATAGGGATGCAAACTAGAAAAAGTGGCAAGAAAACCACTTAGTCATTAAAAACCAATAGCAAGAGCCATATTGGTCCTAGTAGAGCTCCCTGAAGAGATCATAGATGGGTAGTCAATAAGCCAAGAACTTCAGGAGAGAATTAAGGAAGTTCATCTAGCAGAGATACCATGTATAAAGACTAATTGATAGGTGAGAAGTGCTAGAATAATATATAGGATGTGATTGTCCTCTAGAAAAAGTAAAAATCTAGGATTAGCTTCTAATTTGTGAAATGAACCATGAACGCTCAATTCATGAATATCCCAAATCCTTATTGTACAGGGAGACATCTCCTTTGCTATTCAAAAAAATAATTGACTTGACATATGCTTTCTTTTGAGATAAAAAATTCACGTGCATTATTCTTACATATTCATTTGGTGCAATTGAAGATAGTTGGTGTAAATGCAAGTGTCACGCACGTAGCCTTGCAAAATGTCAATGAGAATAAATCCTATGTAACACTTTTTGTAGCATATAGCTTTCCATAGTCATTTTGGTAAACATAGCTACTATGATCACCCTTTTCATGAAACTTTCATATCCAAAAGTGGGCCGAAAGGCTTGAGATTTGAAGCATAGGCTAGCCTATATCTATAGTCATATTGGTCAATATTAGTGATAGGTCACATTGGCCTAGCCTAGCCTCATGTAGCCCATGCATAGCGTAGTATAGCCTAACATAGGATAGCTTGTGTATGCATAAAGGCATATGGGATTAATGTTGTGGCTCAAAATGCTATTCTAAGACATGGGATTAATCATGCATGAAGAAGAAGCATTAGAAGTGCATTTCTTAAGACAAAATTTTAAATTTTACTTATATAAGCTTGTACACCAACATTGCTTTGAAGATATGGTGGGAGGCCAAATAGTAGAAAGCAAAGATTCTTGTTATCCTACTTAGTATTTTATTTCGAGTACTTGAATCTTTTGCAAAAGGGAGTATAGTTAAAGGGACATAGTAAGGGATGGGTTGGAATAAACAAAAACTAAGCTAGGTTGAAAATCTCACTATAAGTATAATGCAAAGTTTTTTTATATCATCATTCAACTCCATCCTATGGTTTACAAAGCATGCTATTTAGCTATGTGATATGTTTAAGAGTCCTCAA
The DNA here is from genome assembly GCF_053477565.2 of Lygodium microphyllum. NCBI lineage: Eukaryota > Viridiplantae > Streptophyta > Polypodiopsida > Schizaeales > Lygodiaceae > Lygodium > Lygodium microphyllum. Next base: position 125,629,390 of record NC_141146.1, read on the forward strand.
TTTGACAAAGCATTTTAGAATATTTATGGAAAATCAAGTGCATCTTAAATAGAGGCATTATTTTGATGCCTTGCCTAGGTCATTCATATAACATAAGATCCCAAGATTCATGAACATGAGTGGGTTTCAAACTAGATAAGCTTATTGGCCCTTTAAATCATTTAGAGGCTAAGCCTAATGCATTGTTCACGAACCATATTGCAAAATTGCCGAATTTTACAACTATTATTATGTTATCATTGGAATGGAGTTTGGTTAAAGTAGCTAAAAGGTGACTAACATGCTTCACACTTCACATTAGGAAACTTAGATTTGTAGCGGAGTAATGTGTATCATATGAGTGGGAAAGAGAGAAAGAGAGAGTCTATGTGCATGCAATCAAAAAATGATTGACAACCACTTCATAGTTATGATTACAGATTTAGAGTGTTAGGAGTTGCACACATTTCCACACCTTGTACATTGGACAAAGTCGTTATGAACAAGAGATATATTGCATTCAAAATACATAGTGGGCAATGTATTTTAGAATTTAGGTGAACAATTTCAATGTGTTATGAGTAGAGGAAGACCTTAAAAATGGACATGTTATGTGTGTTATGCTTTCCTATAGCAATAGAGAGATGTTATCTATAATAATGCTTCTTGCAAGGATGTAAAAGGCTAAAGCTTTTGTTTATGTTTCGCTATGTTTATTGAATGCTATATTTGGGTAGAAAGGAATCTTAGTGGTCCTTTACTTCCTCAAAGAAAATATCAATTGTATGAAAAGATTATTTACATTAGTACTCAAATTGATTTTCACTTCTTTTTTAATGTTTTCTACTTTGTTTGCATTTTTTTATTTGTCTACCTTCACCTTGTCATGTTTCACTTTGGTGTTTATAGTATAAAGTAGCTTCTTTTTCAACCTTACTACACAAAAGTGATAAATAAAGTCAAAGTTTTGAGATTTTGTCCAACAAACAAGAAAGAAAGACAATTTCACGGATCAGAATTACAAGTTTTTAAAGGTACAATCTAGCAATTTTTACATTTGTTCCTCATTTTATATATGTAACCATACACCATAGAAATGCTTCTAGTACTCATCATATCCATACACTTTGTGCTTTTCCAGATTCAACGACACAAGCTCTAAAACTTTTATGTGAATGTCACATTTATAGGGTAGATAATCTTGTCCAAATAAATGTTTAGGTGACGTATTTGAGAGGTAGAATAGTCAAAATATTTGATTTTTGATATTTAGTCTATACAGATATAAAAGTGGGGTCATCGGTTAGTGATTTCTAGACTTGTTAAAATCCATATTCCAAGCCACAATGATCCTAAAGTTTGTTGCAAGAAAAAGAAACAAGTAGTTCACCCCATGTGGTGAAGCATTCTTTTCCATAAAGGAAGTTTTCTTCTCCTTCACACCCCACATCCCTTAGTAATTAGTTTCAAAAATGGTGTTATTATAATCCATACGTATATAATGTATTTCATTATATTATAAATCGGAAAGGTCTCTTTGGGTTGACAATTTGAGAGTTGCGTTCAAACACCATTTGACAAGTGTATTGTGACCATGGGCAACTTTTAGAAAGGCATTTCAGATCATTTGAGTCTCTTACATAGAAATTGTATTACTTAACTATTTGTGTCTCATCTCTTGACTTCATGATTTGCTCGTAAATAGATTTCTCATTCTTCAAACATGCGACACACTATTTTCTCAAGCCATAGCTCTATTCACCAATACCCTAAAAATTATCCCAACATAATCTAAGCTGTATCCCTACATCATTTTCTAAAGACATAGAATACTGTGTTTATGCCTAATAAAATTTATTTTGCATATGTGAATCCTATAAGCTTTTTGACTACAAGATTACTTTAGGCAAAGTGATGCTTGACCTAAAATTGATATCTCGTACCACCTTGACCCTTGTCTACAAATCACAATTCATAAGAATGCCTAAGTAGCGAGTTTCCAAACTTAGGCATTGAAGTATGAAATAATGTTCAACATGTCACAATTATTGAGTGGTAGCTCAAATAATAAGGATGCATTTTTGTGTTACAAGAGGTCTCGAGTTCCAGTCCTTGCTGAGTGGCTTGAACAGACTTTTCGCCAATGTGCAAGATTGACCTAAAAAGGGGCTATAGCCCTCATGCCTTGGCAATGTCCTAAATAATTATAGCAATCATGTGTCCAACACATCACAAATAAAGAAGCCTCACCAAGCCTAACAAAAACCTAAACATGCTCTTCTACATCAGTCGCTCATTTCAAAAAAATTATATGGCTTTAGAATGCATACAAATTTACATAACTTGTCTTGCACGGTATGCAAAACCTCAATGGTAACACTCAATTGTACCTAAATGTAAGGTCTAAATTTGGCCCAATTCTAATCATCATTCAATTTGAAAGAGTGCTTGTGAGAGCTGAAACTTTTGAAAGTGGGTAATAAGAGCCCCGCTTTTTAGTAGATCACATACACACTTGGATACTCCCCAATCTTCACAATACCAACTCATGAGACATGGATTCATTCTAAGGGGTAGAACTTTAACAATTGCAAAAATGAGCTTCATGTGTGAAGCTCCATGCTCTCTTATCATAATATGTAATAGTACAAAAGCATTCACATGAGGGAAATGATGTGCTATTTTTCATATGTGAAAATAATTTTCGTTTATTATATTCATACAAACATTTTAGGTGTATCACACTCTGCTAGTCCACAAATTTATTCAACCTAATAGGATTCTTAATTGTACTAATCTACAAACTTTGAAAAAGTGTTGGACATTGAATCATTTTTAAACATGAACAAAGTCTTAAATAAAATGTTGAGAGTTTGGCGTAATTGTCTCATTTGACTTATCAACAACCAATACTCTAACAAGTATAATACTTTAAATCAAAATATTAAAAATTTGGCTTATCACTCTCATCAAAGATCAACAATTGATCTTCTAATATGTATAAAGAAGGGTGTTTCTATAATAGGTACTGTTTACAATATTCACCATCGCAAGGATGCAATATAAAAAGATTCCCAAAATGACATGGATTAGACAATAGCTTTGGATAAACAAGTCACTAAATAGTAGGGTGCTTACTCCATTTGAATCAACTATCCACAAATTTACTTCGACTAATAAAATTATCAATCCTACTAACCTAGAAAGCATTCAAAAACTAATGAAGACTTTGGATTTCTACCCTTTATGACAAAAGTCATGATTAAGATGTTAAGAGTTTAGCTTAATTGATCTTGTTGACTTATAAACAAACTGATACTCTCATAAATATAATAATTTTAATAAAAATATTAATGTTTTTTCTTAGTCACTCTCATTAATAAATTATGAAAAATTAATACTTTAAGTATAAACAAGGGTGTTTTTATACAACTCATCATCAATAGGACATGATATGAGAAGGCACCCCAAACGACGTGGATGAGATAACAACTTTGGATAAACAAGTCACTAAATAATTGGGCATCGTAGTTTCAAAATCTTGGCCTATTCAAGTTCATATGCCTCATATGTAGAGTGGTAGTTCGCTCCCTCAAGGGGTACATGGGCATAACGTACAAAGAAGTTTGCAATAGAGTGGAGGAGACTCATAGGCATAATTTCCTAGACTATGAGATCACAAATTGTTTGTTGTCTACACTCAAGTTTATTTCAACAAATATTTTTTAATGTCACTTTTCCATATAAGGCTTGGCTTTGTAGCAGCATTTTCCAAATATATATACTTTCTTCATGCCCAACTATTCAAAATCTATTATTACCACTAAGCACTTTATTGATTCTTTATAAAGGCTTAAGGCTTATAGAGTATGATTTATTGGGAAACCCATATTTATGCATTGTAAATTAGGCAAAGTTACTACTAATTTAGCAAGCTATGTTAGAACAAGGATATACTTCTCACTTTTCTTTTCATACTTGTACACATCTATCATGGAAAACTAAACAACTAATGTGTTGGGAATACTATAAAATATTTTACGTTCCAAAACACTCCAATTTAATTACGTTAATGGTGCAACTTCTTTTTATCTTACACAATAGGGCCCTCATTATCTAGATGACAAGCTTTTGTTATCAAGCTTTTATGTCATTCGAGAACACAAATCCAGTCTATACACCTCTCTTTCTCTCTACTCTATCTTGCACCATTTTTTGTATATTGACGAATGTTGGAAGCCCTTCAATGTGCACAAGAATTTGTATAATATAGAATTAGAAATTGTGAAAATGTTAGGTGTGGCTAATCAAAAGAATCATCAATATAAAAACTTAATCACTCACATTTTCATTATTTCAATACATGATTTAAGGGGGCTTTCAATGTGAGGGGTGACAAAGCTAGAGTGTGTTTTTAACAACATTTGAACGATTAGCATGTACTTGGTTTGTTGTAAAGGGACAAACAAAAGTAATGTGGATAGCATAAAGAACCTCTTGATGAACTATGATCACACTACACCCGAGGAGGTCAATCATAAATGTATATCTGTATCACGTGGGTTCAACATAAGGGATTTTTAAAATACCATTTTTACACATTTTTTACATATAGAAGGGTCCCATATAAAGGGGCTACTTATAGATTGAATAGAAAAGGGTTATGTTTTATTAAGGAAAAATTCACAGATAAAGATATTTATAAATAGGACTTGAATGCACATGATATAGAGGGTATACATATAGTGAATTCCCCGAGTCACACTATCATAACCCCAAAGAGTCACCATGCATGCTCACAACATGAAGGTTCCAAAAGCATAGCACCAAAGGACATTATATAGCATCAAATAAGAGATGAATGTGGGAATGCAATTAGGGATGGTTTTAATGGTACTATTTGACAATTGGTTAATTTTATCAAAATGAGAATTGGGGCTTGAAACCTAATGTATTGAGTAATAAGAATTTGAAAGAAAAGTCATCACGCTTTGAATTTTTTATAGAAAACCTAGACAAGATTGACCATAAATTCCTAGTATACTCCATATTTGTAGTATATTTTAGGGTAAAGTTGCAATGATATGTGAGGTATCTTCTATATCTTATTTCCAGATCTAATAAGGATTTGCCACAAGATTTATGAGTCTAAAACATGTGACATTCTTAGAATCAACCCTAAATGTCACATTGGGTGCCTTCATATAAGCTTTAGATTTTTGAGACTTCAAATTCAAGAGGTATAAGAGCCCACTAGACTTCACAATGATGACTACATCAAGCGACCCTTAAGGCACTTTAGTGAGTAGAATACATGCTTTGAACATCCCCTCTTGACACTCAATAGTTGTTGTGATACCAAGATAGTACATTGATAGAAAATACATGCAAACTATCGAAACCATAAATTCCCAACCTTAACCATCAATTCAATGTCCCCAAGATAGCATAAAGGAGACTTCTCCCACAAATAGAAGATAAAAAAAGTCTAAGCTAGTCAATATGGAATATAAGGAACAGTACATAATACCAAAACAAAGCAAAGTGAGGCCCAATGCCTTTCAACATAATAGGACTAGACTCATGAATCACTTCCCAAGCACTAAAATGCAAAAACTACACCCGAGAGGAGACAAAATGAGCACTCTTTAAGGTGTGTGTCAAAATTTTTGGTGAGGGTAGTAGGTGGCTACCACTCTCAAATGCTACTTCCAATAACTCTACCTCCACCTTGAGGACTCGATGATGCTTGAGCTCTTGTGTATATGTGGGTGTTATGTTTTGTGGGGGTACTATCATTTCAAGTTAGTTGTGTGTATAGGAGCATGTAGAACAACATGAGTTTGCACCATAGTTGTCAATTGTGAACTTTTGTTGTTTGTTGTTGCTTCAACATTTTGCATTGCTATTGTATCAAGCTCATATAGAGGTCACACTTCCAACTCCATAGCTATATACTCGTAGGAAGGACTACATTTAGTTTTGTTTGGATGTTTGGCTAACATATGTTACATTCTACATAGGCTACAAAACTGCAACATGTGCCAAAAAAGAAAGGTAGTTCTCGAGATGTCAAAACCAAATTCATATAGGCTACAAAACTACAAATGCGTTAGAAAATAAGAAAACATGAGGATGTCAAAACTACATCTAAAGAAGTTTTTCAACATCTCAAAATGTCTCTTTCTCTCCATCATCATCATCATCGTCATCATCAATCATCATCAATAGGAAATAATTTTGAGACACACACACACACTCTCTCTCTCTCTCTCTCTCTCTCTCTCTCTCTCTACATGGTGATTTGTTGCCAAGTACAAATTATTTGAGATCTCTGAAGGCAACCCCTTTGTTTGAGCAATCTATATGTTGTTCATGAAGGAGACCTCTCTACTCTTGGTGGTTTACATCATGGTTCCCTAACACGTGTTTGCTTGCATAGAAGAGTGGTAAAGCTTCCCTCTCCATAGCCTTTTTGATGGTCTATCCCACTTTTATGCAAGTGAAACATCTTATCATGGATTGATAGCTTGCTAATGATTTTCTTGCACAAACATGCATTGGTGAAAGAGTCATTGGAATGTGTATTTTGTTAAGAAGAGCACATATACATTTCTGGGTATGCACACATATATGAAAACTAACTGATGTAAGAAGAAATAACACTTGCACACACACATACATCTTAACCTTTATGAAGACATCGTGCAAGTTTGCACCAATTTAAGGCTTAGAAGCAAGAATATGTTTTGTTTGAGATATGTCCTATAATATCCATAACGCAAAACATGTTTATATAGTCCTACAACTACCTTAGATTCTAATGTTATAGTTCTTTGTAGGTAAGCTTCATGGTTGGCACATAGTTTGTTTGGGGTTTGATTTCTATAACACCTTAAGTTATCACAAATTTGTTATTGTCTTTATATTTTATGCTTTTATTGAGAGAACCAACAATTGATGAGAGAGGGTTGAAACTAAGAGACAATGCCATTGAGAGAGAGAGAGAGAGAGAGAGAGAGAGAGAGAGAGAGAGAGAGAGAGAGAGAGAGAGAGAGAGAGAGATTTTTCAATAAAACCTACAATGACTCAATTAAGCTACATCACAAAAGCTTTCTGATTAGGCGCACGAATGTAAACAAATCTATTATCTGTTTAGCAAAAGTTTTCATATTAACACATGGAGAGAGAGAGAGAGAGACAGAGAGAGAGAGAGAGAGAGAGAGAGAGAGAGAGAGAGAGAGAGAGAGAGAGAGAGAGAGAGAGAGAGAGAGAGAGAGAGAGAGAGAGAGAGAGAGAGATTTTTCAATAAAAGCTACAATGACTCAATTAAGCTACATCACAAAAGCTTTCTGATTAGGCGCACGAATGCAAACAAATCTATTACCTGTTTAGCAAAAGTTTTCATATTAACACATGGAGAGAGAGAGAGAGAGGGAGAGAGAGAGAGAGAGAGAGAGAGAGATTTTTCAATAAAAGCTACAATGACTCAATTAAGCTACATCACAAAAGCTTTCTGATTAGGCGCACGAATGCAAACAAATCTATTACCTGTTTAGCAAAAGTTTTCATATTAACACATGGAGAGAGAGAGAGAGAGAGAGAGAGAGAGAGAGAGAGAGGGATTTTTCAATAAAAGCTACAATGACTCAATTAAGCTACATCACAAAAACTTTCTGATTAGGCGCACGAATGCAAACAAATCTATTACCTGTTTAGCAAAAGTTTTCATATTAACACATGGAGAGAGAGAGAGAGAGAGAGAGAGAGAGAGAGAGAGGGATTTTTCAATAAAAGCTACAATGACTCAATTAAGCTACATCACAAAAACTTTCTGATTAGGCGCACGAATGCAAACAAATCTATTACCTGTTTAGCAAAAGTTTTCATATTAACACATGGAGAGAGAGAGAGAGAGAGAGAGAGAGAGAGAGAGAGAGAGAGAGAGAGAGAGAGAGAGAGAGAGAGAGAGAGAGAGAGAGAGAGAGAGAGAGAGAGTAATGCTTTTAACTCACCTAAGCTTCATTATAAAACATTTGCTTCATTGAGAAGGGAGGATGTTAATAAATGTATTCTCTATTTAGCAAAAGTCATTGTGTTAAAACATGGTGTAAGAGCTAGTTCCCATGCAAGTAAAATTACCTACCTAGGTAAACATAGTGGAGATAGTCAACACTTACCACCAACTTGAACTTTGCCAGAAGGGGCTTCTACAACTTGATAGAGTATAACAAATCAGGGGGTACTCAATATACCACTCCAAGTCAACTTATGTGGCATTTAGACTATCAAAGGCATATCTCTTCTCTCCTCATTCATTCATCTCTCCTCTTGATGCCATCAATATGTTGGGCTCCACCCATTAATTTCATGTGTGTGTGGATAGGTCTTCACACAAGTAAGTTTACTTGTGTGTGGAGGGGTCATAAGAGATTACACATGTTCCATTTTTATGTTTCTCCCTTTACCTTAAAATAGGCATGCATTGATGAGACATGCACTCTCTTCTCTTCTTTTTTGTCTTCACCCTCTTTCTAGCTCACTTGCTGGGCTCTTTTACATGTGTACATGCATGCACAAAAACTCTCTCTCAAAGAAACTGTAGGCCTATCAATAGTAAAACATCAAGGGCTACCAAATGCTAATGCCAAGCAATGATTCTCGACAACACTCATGTTGTGTGAAGCATAGCTCAAGGCATGAAGTATTGCTTTGAGAAATGCAAAACTTTACATTAATGGCCATTGCTAGTACCCTAGCATGTTACATTGAGATAATTGTACAAACACTATGACACGTATCTTTGCCCAAAATCTTAGAAATGTCTTATTGGTCTTGCAAGCACTTGATTGAAACTTGTTATTACAGCTAGTGCAAGCCATAAGAAAACAACTTGCATGGTTTTGATCTTGTTTCACCATAATGATGTCTTATTGCATTGAATAATGAAAAAAAAGACAAGTTGGGGGGGGGGGGGGGATCGAATGTGCAGAAGCCAATGAGACGAGTCAAGGTATGAGTGAGCTCATTATGAGACATAAAATTTTGCATTGTTAATTGGGGTTGCATTGTTTTGGTTCGGTTGATGGGAATGGTGGGGTGGGGTTTGCCCAAGTATTGAGTATTGGGGTTTGAATGTTAGATGGGGTCTGATGCAACGACATGGGTGCGAGGGACATTACAAACATCGGGGTTGGACGAGTGAAAGGTACACGTCTCCTGGTCAAGAAAACACCGAAGAAGAGTGTGAACTTGTTTACTCTTACCGTTGTTGCGTACCATCATACAATAGCTTTTTTATTAGCTAGCTACCTCTAGCTTTGCAGAGCCTGCTGCTTCCGGAATTTCTCCATCGCACCGTGCCCACCTCTGCCAATTTGTGCATCTGCTGTAACTTTTCTTCTGGCTTGCTTCTCTCTCTCTCTCTCTCTCTCTCTCTCTCTCTCTCCCCATTGCAGCCATCTGCTCACCTCCAAATTGGCGCATTCATCAGAGATACGTCCTCAATTGAAGCTCAGGAACGTCACCGGGGGGCGGGGGGGACGGCGGAACCCTAATTGCCTGTTGCTTGTATAGACATCAAACCTATCTGGAATCGGTCGGAGAGATGGGAATCGCGCTCTCCTAGAAGAAAGGCTTCTTTCTTTGCACAGGATTGAGCTATCTTCAAGCAGTATTGAGCTGTCTTCAAGCAATATTGCTCCTTTTCTTTTGCACAGTGCAGCACACACCTCAGAGCGTCAAATTTACATGAAAGCAAGCACTTGCTTTGAGCAGCATAGTTGAATGGATTTTTGTCCTTTCTCGTTCAAGAAAGCTGGATACCTCCACAGTTTCGCCATAGTAGCCATAGTGTAGATGAGTCTCTGTTGTTCCTTCAGGCGAACATCGCCTCACATTAGCTTGCTCAGGGCGGGCAGCATTCATTCGCATTGCTGCTGAAACACAGATCATCCCGCTCTGGGCGCTCTAGGTTGCAGGCGTGTAAAATCAGCTGATGTACGTTCATGGAGGCCTTTCTAGTATCTCCCTGTCACCTCTAGAAGCTTTTGGCAGGGTTTTCACTGACATTATTTGACATGCTTGCAGAAGGATCTCAGCGGGGCACAGCGATTATCTCGGCTGCATGGGGGGTCTTATGCACTTGTTTGATTTTAATCAGGCATTGGCTGGGAGAAAGCTTGTCACTGAGAAAAAATCAGCAGTAGGTGAGCTTGCATTTTGCAGTTGGCCTGTTCATTCAATGGAGAAAATGTTCTGTAACAACGTTTCAAGATTTTCTATATTGTTGTTTGATGCGACTTATTTGATATCCTATTGATTCTATAATAATTTTTCAGGTCTAGAAACTCCCAGGAACAGCTTGGATGTTGGGGGCAGCATTCTTGAACCTCCAAAACCAAATGCACATAGACATGAAGAAATTCCAGTACGTTTATGAAGCTTACTATCTGCATGAGTGCTAACAGCTCAAAGCGATTGCTTAACTGAGTGACTTATGTTTGGAACTGCAGTATGGTTATGAAAGGCTTAAACCATCAGCAAAAAAGAAATCAAGTGCGATGCCTATTAAAACTCTGATAGCTCATGAGTTGACAAAGGATTCAGAATCCAGCAACCGAGCACCTAGTGTTGTTGCAAGGTTGATGGGATTGGAGGCTCTGCCAAATGATGTAAAGACTTCAGAGAAAGCTTCTCCTTTGCGTAATGAGAAGTCTGTATATAGGCCCCTTGAAAGGCAACGAGGCAATGAGAAACCAGCACACAATGCCAAGTTTTATGGGAATAGAGCCATATCTCCTGTCGCCACAGATAATGTCACTCATCGAAGTCCTCGTACACGGGGAAGTGATCTAGAGGATGATCAAGTAAGCTCTTTGTCACTTTCTTTCCGAAATCATCCCCAAGAGCAGCTACTTCAAGAGTTCAAAAAGGAGTTTGAGGCTCGGCAAAGCCAGAAGAAAGCAGACCAACCCAGAAAGCCAACTAGACTGGATGATTGTGATTCAAAGTCAGGTGATACAAAGGCTCTTGTTCAAGAAAAGCGGCATGAAGCCAAGCTAGCACTGCCTCAGGAGAAAGTGTTTAGCTCAAAAGAACCTGATGCAGAGGACAGGCTTCATGAGTCAAATGAATTTTTGGAGGCGATGGAGTTTTTACAGTCAAATAAAGATTTATTTAGGACATTTCTTCAGAAATCAAACTCCTCTACAGCAAGGAAACTCCATGACATTGAGGTTACCACACTGATCTCACAGCCAAAAGAAGTAGTGAAGCATGGAAGATTGCATCATGATGCATATAGAAGCAATCTGTTTGAAGGAGGGGAACGTTCAGATCCAAGAGCAAGCTACAGAGCCCAGCACTCTACCATAAAACGGCCAGATTCAGATGTTGCAGCAGAGAGGAAGGTCAAGAATGCCTTGATGATGCAATCTTATATAAGGGAAGAATCTTTAAGTTCGCAAGGCCAGGGAAGACTTACTTCTTCCTCTGTTACCAGAGAGGATCAGACTTATAATACTGATCGTCAAACCCCTACCAGAATAGTGGTTTTGAAGCCGAATCCAGGACGAGTACATAATTCCAGAGTCTCACCTCCTAGGCACCCTAGATCTCCCAATGATCTTTTAGTTTCAAAGGAGATTACCCAGAAAGACTCTTCAGATATCTTAGAAAAACTATGGGAGAAGCTTAACGGAAAGTACAAACATGAGAGGCGAAGCCGCCAACTGAAAGATCATTACAGAGATTTTTCAAAAGATCCTAGGGAGGTTGCTCGGGAAATTGCAAGACAAGTAAGGGAAACTGTCACTAGAGAATTATCGGCTGACTCTGAACGCTTTTCAAATAGTCACTCTGCTGAAAGAGATAGAAGCTTTAGAAGGAAGCCTCGATATAATAATAGGAAGGTCCCTGAGTTGGGGGCAGGCAGCACCAATGAGGAAGCCAGCATACATCCAAGAAGGATACATTATGATGGCTACAACAGAGTGGATTCTTTATCTAGCCAATGGGACAAGAGCCTTGACAATGATGTTGGCCATAACTATGAATTGAGGCGAAGGGCTTCTGAAAGGTCCAGATCACTAACCGCTGAACAATCAGGTGACTTGATTACAGAGACACCAAAAGCAGCAGCTTTGAGAAATGGGGTATATTCAGAGGATGTCTGCCAGTTGTCTAGAAAGGGGGTGCACTCAGATGATCGTTGCCAATCTTCTTCAGGTTTGAAGTCTTCACGTAGTTCAAGAGGCTCACGAAGGCATGGTGTGGATGGCTTCAATGTAGCACAGCATTATCAGGAGCTGCTATTGCATGCAGCTGCTGACAAGGATATTGGTGATCCTCCTCTAGAGTCGGAGATACCATTTTCTGTTGCGACTGGTGGTGGTATGAAAGAAAGATCTAGGTCAAAGTCCATGCCCATGCTGGAGACCTCTGCTCATGGCAAGGAGCTTCTATCTAACAATAATGGGGTGCTTTTTGGCCATGCCTTTGAATCAGGCTTGGAGGAAGTTACGGGTGCACCAGCTGTGGATGTGAAGGATCATTTGACAGGTCTAATTATTCCTTTGGACAGGAAAGAATTTGAATCTTATGGCAAAATTACTTCCATAGGTAGAATACCTGCTAATCCTGAAAAAGGTTGTCATGGTCCTGCATGTATAGAGCTATCTGCTCAAGAATCACTCGAAGACATTTCAGTGGCTTACAGTCAGAAAGCGCAGTGCCAAATTGAAGACATTGGACCTGTTCCAGACAATGACTCATCTGTATCTTCGTGTGATAATTCCCCTTTGTTTAGTAATCAAATTCTTGTGGGTGAGTCTGGTAGTGCAAATGGTCACCATTCTGCCTTAAATTCAGCTGCAAGGTTTCAAGTATCTGCAGAAACAGAACGTGACAATGAATGTCATTCTGAACAGCCATCTCTTACTGGTGTAAGTTTTCTTACTTGCTTTTGAGTAGTCTGCAATTATCTTTGCTATTCTGCGTTGATCCATGTACTTGTGCTTTGCCTTCTTAAGCTTCAAGTTTCCAGTCATAGTCCTACTAACAAATTTTTATCTGGTTGAAGATATGACTTGTAGGTTTTTGTTTTTGACTGCAGGATCTTTTATCAAAGGTGACAGTAGCTCAAGAATCATTATCATGCTTGATAGCCGAGGTACCTAGAAGGACTGAGAGTGATTCAAACAAGGAACAGCCTGAACATCCAAGTCCAGTCTCTGTCTTGAGCGTACCTTTCCAAGAAGATTCAGGAATCTCTATGGAATTTAAAGAGATAAGCGCAGATTTGCAAGGTAGTCTTAGTATTAGTGATACAAGTTACTGTGGAAATAAAAGTTCTTATGCCGACTTTTAAGGACCATTTTATCTTATGTGGATCTTGAATGCACATTTTGTGCATATAGTTTAAGTACTCAGAAACTTCAACAGCTTTGTAGACTCTGATTATGACTATTAGTAGTTGTATGATTATAGTCATGAGTACTACCTGTCTGTTGGGATCTGTGCATGTGATCCATTTTCTCAGTCAATTTGTGTTGGAAGAGTTATTTTTGGAATTAGCAGTTGAGAATTTGTCTTATGCTAGATTGTTCGTGATTACATGCAGGATTGCGGATGCAGCTTCGTCTCCTTCGATTTGATGATGATTCAGTGCCAATACATGAACAAGAGGCAAGTCAAGAGAATGGTTGTGTTGGTGGAGAAGAAGGTCCCTTCATGGATCGAAGTCTTGATGATGTTGACACCATGAGTGAGTCAGAACACCCTCATGTGGAGGGGGGTGAATTTGATAGCTCATATGGAGAGGCTGCAGAGATGATGTATGTGAAGGCTGTGCTGTCCGCCTCAGGATTCACTGGAGACAGATTTACTATTTGGACCCGCTGGTTTGCACCAAATCAACCTCTTGATCCCTATCTGTTTCAGCAAGTTGAAGGGTATCTTTCTGGCAAGGGTCCGAGGGACATTCGACTTGATATTAGAACTCAGAAATGCGCACAACTGTTGAATTATTCGATGAGGCACCTGCTCTTTGACTGCATTAACGATGTTTTACTTGAAGTTTTGGGGCCGCATCTTAACTGCCGCCCATGGTCAATCTCACATAACCTCTCAATCATTCCCATACCTTTGAGCAAGGATCTTGTGCAGCTTGTGTGTTCGCGAGTCTATTGTCTTTCCTGTTCACAGTCTGAATCTCAGGATACTTTGGAAAACCTTGTTGCAAAAGATTTAGCCAGAGGAGATCATGGGCTTGATCTTAGCCTTGACACTGAATCAGTTGGGCTTGACGTGGAGCAGATTATTTTAAATGATTTGATTGAGGAGGCTTTGCTGGTTTTGTAAATTGTAGACACAAGTTCAAAGCATCTATACAGATGGCTTTACCAACCAAATTGTTATTCTCCAGCCAATGGCCCACTGTTTTAGCACCCAGCAGTGCTTCCGCTTAGTTCAGACCAGTTTGTGGGTGATTATATTCTCGAGATACCATTTGAGAACCAAATTGTTATTCTCCAGCCAATGGCCCACTGTTTTAGCACCCAGCAGTGCTTCCGCTTAGTTCAGACCAGTTTGTGGGTGATTATATTCTCGAGATACCATTTGAGAATGAAGGTTTCCATTGCATTGCAAGCTGGTCAAATTTGGAAGTGCCCATTTATACCATAATATCATGATTGCAGCTAATCTTATGCATGTCAGCTATGCAGGTCCAAGCCAGACACATAAACCTAGGCAAAGCCACATCTTTTGTCCTAAATCTCATTGGCCCAGCAAAAAAGGGCAGCATTTGTATTGCATCCTTTAGGTGTCGTACTCACTGGCTGTATCCTTCTGTATATAATCTGATGATGCAGCTGGTCTTATATATGCCAGCAATATAGATCCAACAACGAACCCAGGTAATTCTGTGAAGGTACAGCAAGTTACAGCAAGGGGCTTGCACATTTTCCCTTCTGTCAAATATACAGGCCTGTTTGAAAAGGGTCCATTTTACTGAGGAGTATGGATTGCATCTTTCTAGTTCAATCTTTGGGAAGAACCAGACTAGATGTTCTCTGCTGCCCCGGGTTGATGTATATAGTTGTATAGTTTGCCGGTTCTGGGGTTCTTACATAGATGCATGCAGATGCAGGGATTAGTTTGCAGTGCCTGTTTGGATGACACCCATCTGAACATGCGTACCGATGCACATGCCTGCGCATACATAACACACACACACAGGGAAAGCTGGCAACAGAGGTGGCTACATCTAATAAGAAGATTGAGGATGAAGTCAAGGAAATGGCAACCAAAATGCAAGAGGAGCTAGAGAAGGAAACCGAAACAAGGGAGGAGACAGATGAGCAATTGAAGGTATGACAGACTATCTATTCAGTAGCTCATGAAGCTACATTGCACAAGAAGATTGCATTCCATGCACATCTAGGAGGCCTCCTTTATGGGTGCCACGAAGAAACAGAAGAACTAGATGAGGAAGACTGCCAATGATGTTCAAAGTCGTACAAGCTAGAGGCCGGCCGAGTTTGGAGGGAAAACCCCGGAAAGTCACCAAGTATAGACTTAATTATTGACTTTGGAGTTTGGAAACGTGCAAGTTAAAGTTGAAGTATTGAAGCAATCAAGATGTTTCAAGGGAACCCAAATGCAGATCACACATGAACTCACACCACAACTCCACCAAGCGCAAGAGTAAATCAAAAAGCTGAAGCAATGAGTTGCCTTAATGATATGATTCGGTAACTTTTATAGCTTTAGTAGTCGGTTTCCTTTTGGTGCCAATGGCACCTGGTGGATTTTCTTTTATGCCAATGGTGCCCCAAAGTGGATTATAATTAGAATCTTGATGTCTCTGTTTCCTCCTGTATGCCTTGGAAGGGCTTGAGAAGATGTTCACACAATTTCCTCTCTCTCTCTCTCTCTCTCTCTCTCTCTCTCATATTGGTATGAGTTGCTCGCAATGCTTACCATTTTCCATCGGTGGGATTGAGTTGCTCACAACACTACCATTTTCCATTGATTAGATTGGTTTGTTCAAATGGAGACAGCACTTGGACTACTAGAATTGTACATATGCATGCGAATGAACTTTTCATAAATTTCTAGAAGTTTTCTTCTATATGAAGGGTTTTGGAAAAAAAAAAAAACAAGAAAACTAAAAGATATTGTGATGAAGATGGGGTATTTCTTAGTATTTAATGACAAAACCAATAGAGGAAGGCTTTAATGTACTTTAATTTAATGGCAAACATATAGTGCAAGTCTTATGTTAATCTTGATATTAAATGTTGTTTCTTCATGAGCCACATGCAGACAACATTGACTCTCGTTAATCACTTGTAGTCCAACCTAATCATAAGCATCGAATAGGAGTCAATATTGCATAGGTGGCTTGCACTATAGGGTAGAATAGCCTCCAATAGATCAATGAGAGAAGTAGCTTTCAACAATAGTGCCATCATAGTGTATGGTTTATTTCTATCATTTAATGTGAGCAAGACTTTTAATGTTATTGTATTGTAAACTAACCATCAAGTGTCATAAGCTATGATGAAATTTATGCCATAAAGGAAAAGAAAATTGTGTCATGATGTAGATGTATGCTAATTGAAGTTGTTGATGTATATCGATTCAAGTTGTTAATGAGGTAGTGGTTCTTTTGAATCCAATAGGGTATTTCTTGATGTGAGATGATTTGCTCCAAAAATATCCAAGTCCAATAAGATCCTTCTGGGTCATAAAGCCAAAAGCATAATCATAGGTATTATTTGGGCGAGTGAAATAATCTACAAAACCTCCCCAATCTAATATATAGCATGTATCTTGCGTTATGTCTATATAGAAACCTATTACAAGATTTAATGGACCTACTTTACGAAATAATAATTCTTCAAAAGCTTATAATTGGGTGAATTTACCAACCATATCCCATGATTAAGCACACAAAAATCTAGATTAGTTGACCCACCCAAAACCTAAGTTTGAATGTTGTTGAACGGTAGGATCCAAGGTAAACACAAGGTGAATATTTAATGATAGGTCGGTCATGGTATACGGATCATTTGAGAAAGTATCACTATCATCCATAATCTTAATGTCTACTAGATCAAGTACAATTGATTAAGCTACAAAATCAAATGATGCCTCCAATTGTAAGTGAAAATTTGCCTCAAAATAATTCATATGGCCAAGATTATTTGTGTTAGATATGCTCAATGCTCCACCCCATGAATTGCCACCAATAAGCCATGGTGTTCAAAGTTGTAAGACTCACATTACGAGGAGAAGCCATGTGTCAGCCCTGGCAGATCTTGACTTGTATGTCAAACGAAGGTCTATGTGATTGGATGGCAAAAGGGTGGCCTTTGTGCGTCTAGCCTTCAGGTTAGATAGAGTAGTTAAGATGGTAGTAACTTGAGGCAGATGGCATCAATTTGTGGGCATGGAGGTTATCAAGGACCCCGATTTTGGGGTCCTTGGGCCACACAAGTGGCCCCTAGTTGGGGGTCTTGGGAGGGCCAATGGCCCTCCTAATAGGCATCCAGGGATAGTGCGTCTAGCCTAATAGTAAAGAAAATATTTTATGGTGACTAGCTAAGGTTAATGTTCATAATATGGTAAGTCAAATAGACCTACTTCATCACCTTTATAGGCCATAAAAGGGATACCTTTTAAGAGTTCAAATGATAAAGCTAGTAGGTGAAGTTGTACTTTACTTCCTCTTACAAAAAATTTAAGTGGTAAGAAACAATTCTATCAATGCATGATGGCATGAAGATAATTGATGAAAGGAACATGTACTAGTTAGATCAATGAACTTGCATGAACTCTTATTAAGGGATATGTACTACCAACATATGCTAAAGAAAAAGTGAACATGTGCATATAAAAATGATAGAGTATTGAGTTTATGGTGGCTAGATTGATACAGTCAAAGAAAGATGGTATATGAAAATGACACAAGCTCAAGAATGTGAGACTACGTATAAACATGCACATTACCATGTGTGTGTGATCCAGATAATTGTGTGATTGTATAGGTAGAAGCATCAACATTCAAGTCTGCAAGAACACAAATTAATCATCCAACTAAAAGACTATCATGCATGAACTAACCAAATCATGTGAAAAATAAATTTATATGTGGAAATCAATCCAATGTGCATTGATCCTTTTTATGAATATATCCACCAAGCCAAATACAAATCCAATGGTGTGGATTATAAAGGTATAGATATCATATGTACAGTATTTGAGTTGGAGCAATGGAAGATGGTGATGTGCACATTCTATCTGCTTCCTTTTTACCCTTGGACCCACCATTTTTAGGATGGTTTTCCCCCCTCTTAATTTAGTTTAAATCCCCCTACCCTATACTCCCCGCCCCCCCTCTGTGCCGCACACATTCAAGAAAAAACACATGCACGCATGCACATGCACACGCACACGCACACGCACACACAGAGCAAACAAAAATCAACTTTTACCTATTGTATCATGGCAACCATGTGAGGTGGGCCTATGTGGTGGGTATCCTAGGGGAGGTCCCCTAAAAAGCTCATTTCACATAATGTACAATCCAATTTTTTAAAAAAAACCACTTTCTCCAAGAAACATTTTGGTTTTGACATTTCATTTTCTCCATTCCACTATTTTTTAAATCTAATCTACATTATATGCTCAACATAACCACGGCCAGATAATGAGCACATTCGTTTGCACCTCCATATCCACAATCCATCTCCTTCCTATTGGTTCTTTTATATTTGCCCCATTGTTATCTTGTCTGCTTCCCTCCTTCCCACTACCATTCTTCTCAGATCCATCCCAATGGCATTTATAATCCAACAAATGTATCCTTGAGATTTTATATTTGTCACTTTTATGCACATTGTGAAGGATGAACATGGTCAATGGGAAAAAGTAACATTCATGTAGGATTCATGGATATACATATAGCCACTAGCAATCATATCTCATCTACTATGTCATGGCATATTGGAGAATAGTTGGGTGAGTAGACTACTTGGGTTTAGGTAGATACATGATGGTGGTCTTGTTCCAATCGTGCAACACATGCACATGACAAAGGAATAGAAGCTAGCCTTATTTCAACTATTTTGAACAATTCCATATCAATTAGATAGCTTAGGATACATCCACCTACATATATTTTGATACTACTATCAAACCGATTATCATTGTCATGAATAAGATCTTCCTCATGTAAACTGTATATCTATGTTTTCATAACAACTCTTTCTTTTAATAAGTCCAATGAAGATATGGGGCTAACCTTTGATCAACATATTTAGATGTTAAGTGGGATGATCAAGTCTTTGATATGCATTCCACACCCTACAACGAATTCATTGAGTTCCTTCTAGCCATGGACTTTGTTGGGAGATTGGACTTGTATGAGATCGTTGCTCCTAGCATCAACTACTATGACACAATGTTGTGGCATAGCCCTAGCATGAAGAGACCAATCTATTATGTGAATGCTCACCTTGAGGAATTTATTGTAGTTTGAGGATTCACATAAGGTATGAGTGGCTTGCAGTCTCATGACCTACATTAATAATCACAAAGCTTTAAGAAAGTGACTTACTTGATTCATTGACAATGCTTGTCTTGTCTTACAAGAAGAAAACTATCTAGGGGGCTTAGCAAACTAGGCTATGAGAAGTTTTAAGGCAGCTTCATATCAAGTATTGACACCTTTGTATTGTTTCTCAATGATAGTGCAGGACTTATTGGTTGTTAAGGTGAGCAGTGAAGGATAGGTGGGAGGGTTTGTCAATGACAACGAGGATCCAAAGCCAATGCCTATTGATCTAGCAAGGAGAAAATGAATCTCAAGTGATACTAGTTGCCTTGGATTCACTTATGGATGGGGTAATTATAGCAATGGAGTGCTTGGCTTCTACATTAGGTCATGGGGACAAGGAGAGCTTGGTTTTTGCATTAGGTCATGGAGACAAGGTGACAAGGTGGATGTTAATTAGTACACTAATGCATGTGCAAGATGTTCATTGGTACCCAATACTTTTTGTTTCTTTGTGATATGGAGGATATATTTGGATTTAGGCAAGATGAGGCAATGTCTTTGTTGGCAATCACCCATGATTTCTCTCTTGATGTGAGTACTTCAAGAATTGGGTATATTGCTTCTTCCCTTGTGGATGTTGATGGTGCAATTCAATCTCTTCAAGAAGCCATGGAATCATTAGAGCATGCAACAGAAATCTTAGAAAAGATTGAGGATTCATAAGCTATAATGGTCTCCAGTCATGTGCTTATTCAAGATACTAAGCAGTGTGCCCCCTTCATCAATGATTCCAAGTCTAGCATGGACTTATCAAAAGCCTCTTTTAATTCTCACATTGCTTTTGCACAAACATGGTATCAAGTAGGCTATCTTAGAGCTCAATGGGTTTGAAAGTCACAAAAAGGGATGTGCACATTTTGGCACTAATTCCTTGATTATTCACTACATTGGCTCTATCCTTGTTGATATCAAAGCTATTGTGTGTGCATCTTTCACCCCTTATGTTTACACAAAACTTATGATTATGAAGCCATTTTCCATGATGCTGAGTGTATTCATGTTCACTATAAATGTTTGCAAGGTTGTTCTTGTGAAGAAGCATGTGCTTAGGGTTCTCTGAGCAAACTTTTCCAAGTGACGAGGAAATCGAGCAGCATGTGGCAAGGCACACAAGATAGAGTAGGATAAAGCATAATACTAAGCACCTCCTAGACTCTGTCTCTATATTTCTATGTAGGCAAATGAAAATCCCAAAACAACGACAACAACAACAACAACAACAAAAATCTTTCCTTGCAAATGCCATTGTAGGCAAATTCTATAGGAACACTGGGAAACTAGTTTTCCTCAAAATTTCTTCATGCTCTATGAAAGAAAGTGATAACAACATCAATGCCTTTATTCAATTTATGGTCTTGCACTTATCATCCACAAAATCATAATGCCTTTGTTGTGGCTCCAAGATGTTCACATTAAAGCACGGCTCGTTGTGCCATTCTTTTCACAATTGCTTCTACATATATAGGTAATATGCTTCCAACAACATAGCAAGAAAGCACAAAATGAGTACCTCTTCTATGGCTATCAAAACTTGCATTTGTCACTCAATTTCTATAAAAAAATGAAAGCTAGAAAACATCCCAAAACCAATTCACAAACCAAATTGATGTTATAAATTTCTATAATTATAACTATTGATGATTAGCACTACAACAACTTGTATCATTATGCTCTCTTTCATGACAACCACTATGGATATATTATCAAGAAAAATATGCAAGATGTTTATGTTGGTTGTGGTCCAATGACTTCACTATCTAAGTTGCATAGCAATCAAAAGAGACATACATCTAGGAATCCACATATGTGACTAGTTCTAATGCATGCCTTGAGAATGGGTGCAATGTCACAATCCATTTCAAGGCATATACATAGGAGCTCCAAGAAGTAGACTATAAAATTATGGCTCCTCTCCATGCTTGCTTGCCAATTTTTGCCATCATGTCTCTTGGCCCTTGCCAAGAATGCATATAATGGTGCATTACAATGTCAATTGGATGCATGCAAAGGGTACATGTGGGGGCTCATCCCATGATGTCGTACCATGAACAACATCACACAAGGCAAACACCAAGAAATGGAGCTTAGCTTGGGAACTACCAACATCCTTACACCCAAAACATGCTCAACTACCACTTGATGACATATCTCCAAATTAAAAATTTGGGTGTATGTCTCCACCTAGCCAATACAATCCCCTACACAAAATAGAAGACATGATGCAAGAAAATTTGTTACCTCATTCAATCTATTGCAACTATGATACATACATTTAGTTTACAAATACCTACAAATTACGCCATAACCAATAGCCAACCACAATCTGCCAATGTGAAAGTAGTAAGGGAAATTTGTAGGTGTACATGGTCCTCTAATTATCTCATGGTGGACATGGCTCATCACTTTGAAGGGTGACACCTCAAGAAAGTTCCAAAATATAAAGTCCGAGCCCCACAACACCACCTTTCCTTTCTTCACATATTGCCTCTCTCCAAGTCTCACCTGCATCATGTGATCATGTATGAATGCGAATGTAGGATTATTCATAATGTTGGCCAAATTCTTTCCAATGGATGTGTAATCCCTAACAATGGAAATATTATTTCCAAGAACAACTATTGGAGCAAGCGGTGCATGCTCCGCCAAGAAGAAAAAACTTTACTCTTTTTAAGCATTTTCCTCCTTAATGCGGTTGCCATATCATCCCCCATATCTACACTCACTTGAACATTTTCTTCATCATTGGATGGCCCTTTGCCTTTTCCTTCTACAATATTTATTTATTTAACAAACAACTTAAATTTTTTTAAACTACAAGTTGAAGAATGTGGATGGGTTAGTAGTACTTACGTTTCATTATGTGCGTATCCTCTTTTCTTTGATCCATATTCACTCATTTCTAGAACTTCCTCTCCCCCTCAAGTGTGTCTTTGGGCTCTACATCAATCCATCAAGGATAGTGCTACAACTCCCATTCTGAAAGTTTGTGCATTGGTGGAGAGGGTACATACAAAACCCCTCATTATCAACCAACACAATCGACTGCCTAGCTCCTATAGGCATAGCATCCAAATGTCCATGCCCCTTCAAAAAGTAAATGTACATGCATCCATCTTTCTGATCAAAACATTGTAAGAGACTTGCTCATTGTAAACCTCTTAAGCTTTGGTATGAATTAAGTCACTCTACCTTTACACAAGTTGCTAAGAGGCCACTTGAATCATGTCCAATTTTCTTAGTGCTTTTATGTCTTCTCCCTTCTCCTTAAAAATACTCTAACCTCCAATGGGGACAATAACCTTTTTTTTCTTTATCTCTTCAAAGTAATTCAATAGAGGAATTGTTAGGAAGGGTCAATCCACGTGGTGCATTTATCAAGTATGCAAGGACATCTCTAGCCTTGACAAGTATTTGCTCCAATATACCCTACCCTCTTGATGGAGCCAACTTACACACAAGAAAGGAACAAGTTTAGTGTACAACAAAGCAATAGCTAGCAGAAACTAGTATGAAAATGAAATAGTGAAAAACTTTCATTGGACTATGCATCATGGTACTCACTCTTTGAATGTATGATCACATCATGGAAGCCCATGTGTGTGTGTGTGTGTGTGTGTGTGTGTGTGTGTGTGTGTGTGTGTACACACGCACGCACACATGCATGCACGCACGCATGCACACATGCACATGCATGCGCACGCGCATGCACACGCACACGCACATGCACATGCACACAACATATAGAGAGAGAAGGCTAGTAGAGATTTGATAGAGTGAGTGTATGTAGAGAGAGAGGGTGAGAAAGGAAAGCTGAGAGAGTGATAGAGAAGGTGTACAAAAGAGGGAGAGAGAAATAGAGACAGTTCTATAGAGATCGTGAGGTAAGAGAGATAAAGAGAGTTTTGAGAGAGAGAGAGAGAGAGAGAGAGAGAGAGAGAGAGAGAGAGAGAGAGAGAGAGAGAGAGAGAGAGAGAGAGAGAGAGAGAGAGAATAACAAGGGTGAGAGATGAGAATGCATTGATTCATAATAAATATCCATCTTTTTGTAATGCTATGATATGCAATATTTACTTAGTAGAAAGACACCCTTGATTATATGATTTTGTCAGCTTGGGAATTAGTACCATTTTAAATTACATTTACAATAAAATATATGATCATGATGTATCTAAGTAATGGAAATAAGAATTCTTTGTAATTTTGAGAATATTCTTCCAACAAAATAAAATAAATGTCATAATATAAAGAGGAGGTCTAGATTTGTTATGTGGGCCAATTATCTTTGTGGTCTCTTATTTAGTACTAGGAGATGATATGGCTCAAGTCATCATTATCTATGGGCCTCCATACAAAAAAAAACTCATGATAATCTCTTAAGATAGACTGATGCCTTTCCACCCCCCCTCAAGGTAGTTTTAATATTTCTTTCTCATTACTATCGCTTGGTTTGGTCATGCTAGCATGAAACTAGAACCCTTAGTCATTCCTAGAGAGGAAGGTGGTTACCTTCTTGCCTGAGATTTGTATCAATTCTATAAGGTGAATATTTGTGTCGCAAGTGGCTTGCAAGGGAAGGTGGGGATAAAAGAAGGTTGTGATGCTTGTTCAATTGATGGCTTCTTTAGTGTCTTTGGCCTTATCAAATGCTTACCAATTAATACCAACTTGCATGATACATTTCAAAGCATCAAGGTTTTCAAAAAAGTCCAAGAACTTCCAAAGCAATATGATGGTTACATTGCCTTTGAGCTTCCCCCTCTTGGAGCCCTCTTGCTAGAAGTGCCTAGTAGAAGACGAGTTATGTATGGGATGGAGCAAATAAATGATTTCCATCCATGGATAGAATTTTTTGACCTCTAATTGTGATATTTTCAATGGTGTGGTTTGGTTCAATAGATGCTCAGAATATCTGAGATGTGTTAATGTGGACTGCTCTTTCTATGTCACTAGCAAAATAAAACCATGTGGAGAGGAATGTTAAAACAAGCATGCCACATTGGCATGATTGGTTTAAAATATGGTTAATTATTGTGTAGACATTGTGTTTAAGGACTTGAGTGTGTTTTGACATGCCCTACTATTATTTACTATTGGATTCCTAGAGATCATGAGAAAACAATTAGGTGTATTCTCCACCTTGGGAGTCATAACCATCCTCTTGAGCAAGGTGGAAACAGGTTGCATGTTGAGAGAGTGGAGAAGAGAGTGATCTCTA